>NC_065443.1:228509132-229211632 GCF_917563875.1 Diabrotica virgifera virgifera
ATCAAATTTTTATTCTCTACCATTTACAAGATAATAGAAAATAACAAAGTTATGTCTGTACTTTGAAATAAATCAATAATTAAAATACTAATTGTTTTTTTGAAAAATGCTCAGACCCGTCGATTAGTATTTCAAATTTTCATTTTTGACATACAATAATAATGTATACAGGGTGTCCCAATTTAGAGATATGACGTCATCGTTGATTTTCTTAAATGGCAACACTATCATTTTGATAGTTATTTTGATAGGGTGTGTAAAGTTATACACAACTGCAAAATTTCAAATTTTTCTTCCCTATCATTTACAAGATAATAAAAAGTAACAAAGTTATGAAAAACAAATAATCAAATAATAATTGAATTTAATCATTTCAAATAAGCAAATGCTCATAACGTTGCCCATTGACAATTTGACAATAATTGAGGGCAACATTATGAGTATTTGCTTAATTGAAATAATTAAATTCAATTATTATTTGATTACTTGTTTTTCATAACTTTGTTATTTTTTATTATCTTGTAAATGATAGGGAACAAAATTTGAAATTTTGCAGTTGTGTATAACTTTACACACCCTATCAAAATAACTATCAAAATGACAGTATTGCCATTTAAGAAAATCAACGAAGACGTCATATCTCTAAATTGGGACACCCTGTACACATTATTATTGTATCTCAAAAATGACAGTTTGAAATACTAATCGACGGGTCTGAGCATTTTTCAAAAAAACAATTATTATTTTAATTATTGAATTTATTCCAAATTACAGATATAGGAACTTTGTTATTTTCTATTACCTTTTAAAGGGTAGAGAATCAAAATTTGATATTTTGCAGTTGTGTATAACTTTACACACCCTGTCAAAATAGCTACCAAAATGACAGTGCTGCCATTTAAGAAAATCAACGATGACGTCATATCTCTAAATTGGGACACCCTGTATACATTATAATTATATGTCAAAAAGGACAATTTGAAATACTAATCGACGGGTCTGAGCATTTTTCAAAAAAGCAATTAGTATTTGAGATATTGAATTTATTATAAATTACAGACTCTCTCTGTATAAGTTATTGAAACTGATTTAAAAACGTAAACTTCTTTCATACGTTCAAAGCAGTTTGAATTCTAAAGTACACTAAATAGTTACGTTATTATGGGGTTTTCTCTGTTTGGGCTCAAAATACTTACCTCCACTTCCACAGATATTGGGGCTCATACAGCTTTGTAATTTCTAGCAGCTAAAATTCTTGTCAGCAAAGTTGTTGATTGCTATAATATTACTGCAAATTTCTTCTGACAAGTGCTACAATAGTATTTGGTTAATTGCCGTTTTGATTGTGTGTTTACCTGATGTGTTATTTCCATTTGAGTTTTATCGAACGTGTATATCCAGTATTTTACGTCATGTTTGTTTACTTTATTTTTACGCTTATGTTTACATTATTTATGTATCTACTATTCGTTCACAAAAGTATACTAACTTTGTTTCATTTAATTTAATCCTTCTTTCTTAATCTTCTTATTTATTTTTATTGGGAATGTCGCAGATTTTTTTACGTCCAGGAACGTTCTATCCAGCGAAAACATCCTGAAAAGTTGTACTTATCTACTTCGACTTCGTACTTCTCTTCTCACAGCAATCTGTGGTTTTGTTAAATGCGTAATATAGATAACTCTATACTATATACAGGGTGTAACAAAAATGCAGGTCATACATGGAATCACATATTCTGGGATTAAAAATAGCTCGATTGAACCTAACTTACCTTAGTTCAAATGTGCACATAAAAAAAGTTACAGCCCTTTGAAGTTACAAAATGAAAATCGATTTTTTCCAATATATCGAAAACTTTTAGAAATTTTTTATTGAAAATGGGCATGTGCTAGTCTTATGGTAGGGACATAACAAAAAAATAATAACAGTGAAATTTGTACACTCTATAAAAATTTTATGGGGGTTTTGTTCCCTTAAACCGCCACAAACTTTTGTGTACGTTCAAATTTAATTATTACTGTGGTACCATTAGTTAAACACAATGTTTTTAAAACTTTTTTGCCCCTTAGTATTTTTTCTTTAGGCAGTTTTTATAGAGATGCGGTTTCTTTTTTAATATGTTTACATAAAAATTTTATGGGGGGTTTGTTCCCTTAAACGCCCCAAATGTTTGTGTACGTTCCAATTAAATTATTATTGTGGTAGGTACCATTAGTTAAACACAATGTTTTTAAAACTTGTTTGCCTCTTAGAAAAAAACTAACTAACTAAACTAACTAACTAGATAAAAACTAACTAAGAAAGATTACAAAGAGACAGAAAAGTTTTAAAAACATTTTGTTTAACTAATGGTACCACAATAATAATTTAATTGGAACGTACACAAATATTTGGAGGGGTTTGAAGGGAACAAAGCCCCCATAAAATTTTAATGGGGTGCACAAATTTCACTTTTATTTTTTTTTAAGATGTTCCTGCAATAAGAATGCCACATATCCATTTTCACATAAAAAATCTCTAATAGTTTTCAATATATTGGAAAAAATCGATTTTTATTTTGTAACTTCAAGGGGCTATAACTTTTTTATGTGCACATTTGTACTGAGGTAAGTTAGGTTCAATCGAACTATTTTTGGTCCCAGAATCTGTGATTTAATTTATGACCTGTATTTTTGTACCCTGTAGTGTTGTCATTGTCATAGATATATTGATTATATGATATATCATAGAAAATATAGTTTCTTATGAAAATAAATAATAACAACCCCCTCTGTGGCTCAGTGGTAAGAGCGCCTACCTTTGGATCGAATGGTCTGAATGGTCGTGAGTTCGAATCTCACCAGGGTCAGAGATTTTTCGTTTATTATAAATTAATAAATGAAAATAGTTTCTGTCCTTGTGGGATCGGTACTCACCGGAGGGACCGCAGACGTTCGGATACAATTATGTCGACGTCGACTTTGCAAAGTAACAAGACACTTACTCAAGACACACACTACATATATGACACTAGGTACCTAATTGCAAAAATTCACCGTACCTACCATGCCAATGGCCATTAGTTGTCGAGGCATTAGCTAAATAAAAAAAAATAATAACAGAATTTATTTTATTTTTGTTATTTATTTATTTATGCCTCAACCTCAATGGTTCATTGCAGTAGGAAATCCTAAAGCTTTACAATTTATTTACTTAGTACATTTATGGAATAAGTATGATGACAAGTCAAATTTTTTATCAGGCCCATCACTTAATTTTGCTTGAAAGATTTTGAAGGTAGTATCTAGTTTTACTACCGTAGTTTGGATGTTGATTAATTCCACTATTCCACTTGATCTGGCCAGCATTGAGTATAGGTTTTATATTCAGATGTAGAATGTTTTTGAAGTCAAAGTCAAAGTACAACTTAGGACCCTTGAGCTAGGAATGACACATGAGCGGAATCAGTTTTAACCAACGCCATATTTTTCTATACATTTTTGTATAGAAAAATATGGCGCCCGACAGGCGGGCCAAAATAACACTTATTTTTTTTCAGCTTCTACCACATGTTGGGATATCATAAAACAACAATTTGCAAGTCTGGCTTTAAAGCATTTATCTAATACACGCTGGTCCAGCTGAATTGATGCTTTAAAGCCATTATACAAAAATTTATCAGAAATTTATTATGCTTTATGTGATACATAAACACATTCGGATGTGTTATTTATGGTATTATTTATTATGGTATAACCATTAATGGCATTTAAGGCAGCTGACCTTAAATGCTTTACAAGAGATATAAAAATTGTTGCTCGAGTTTCGGACAGATAGCAAAAATGATTGTTATTAGGTACTACAGCAAATGAAACTGCAGAGAAACTGGATGTGGAACCCAGTTATCAATCAGCCACACAATTACGGTTTCGGAAAAAAGCTGCCAGTTCGATTACGAACTTAAAGACGAACCGATTTTGGATCCTAAAACGTAATACAAAGGTAATTTATTTTTTGCACGATTGATCATTTTTGACTGTTTACCGTGACAGATTTTACGTCAGTAGGTGACATTTACTAGCAACTCGACGGTAAGTAATCCAACTCGACGGTAAGTACTCCAACTCGACGGTAAGTAATTCACTTACCGTCGAGTTAAAAAAATCTCTTAATTTTAATTTATTTTTTGAAAGAATAAAGACAACTAACGAATTATTTATTAATATTGAAACTTATGGTACAATTTGTTAAATTATTTGTGAACTAGAAATTCTTCATCCGGTGCTTCCATCAGAAATTTTTCAAATTGCTCCCGTGTAAAAATGCTCGCTTTCTTAGGCCTATAGCCAACATTTTTTCTCTTCAAATACGCGATCAAAGTTGAAAACTTGGAAATATCAATGCCGTCATAAAGAAAAACGGTGGATTTAATCATTGAACATTCTGCCCAGAGGCTTCCAGGAGCTTTCAACTGCATATGTCTTTGAACGAAATATGCCTATAGAGTCTTTTCTTCGATTCTTAAATTCTTGCCTTCGCACCATTTTTTAAAACTTTGGTAGGTATTTTGATAACGGATTTTGGATTTTTCGGGAATAATTGCGGAACACCCTTCTTCCCAAGCCCGTTCAATTTCTTTAAATTCACTTTCGCTCATATTTTAATTTTTAATAATCAAAATTGTACTTAAAATTATTGACAACTAAATAAAAACTCAATTCTCCATTGTTGTTATGCACCCTAGTTACTACCTAACAACCAAAGTATCTATCTTGATAAAATGAATGAAACTAGTCAATATGACGAAAATGTTTAATTTTATAATTTATAATGGTATCAATCATGCAAAAAACGTTATAAGCATGTCGAACGTTAAGGGTAACCGATCTCAGACAATAATCGGAGTCGTCGTTCCGCTCCTCCTCCAAACAATTGTCTTCGATCGGTATAAAACCCTTACTGTTCTCCATACTTATAGACCAGGGCATTTAGCACTAAAAACACCCGAATAAATTTTTTAAATACAGCACCTAGAGACTTGCAGTTTTTTGCATTATCTTCAGGATGACGTCAGGAAAAAGTCTACTATTCAAAAATGGGTGGAAATGCATAATTGCATTGTAAAGTGCAATTGCAAAAAATATTATTATATATTAATATATCCAAAATTGCAGAAATATAAAAATAAAGTCAAAATCAGAATACTAAGGAACAAAATTTATTATTTGGGGGGTTTTTGGGGTCACTGAATACGATTACGCCATCAGAACTGATCCCCGAATCACCTGGTGCCCAAGGTCACAGCAAGAGACGTCATCTTCTGGAGTTTTGATGGTTTTCGGCGTTAAATCGATGCAAACGGATTACCCACGAGTTTTAGGGGTCGCTAAATAGGAATATGATATCAGAATTGACATCCGGAGTACCTGGTGCCCAGGGTCGCTACTAAGGCACGTCATCTTCTGGAGTTTCGAGGTATTTCGGCACTAAATTGATGTAACTGAACTACTCGGGGGGTTTTTGAGGTGGCCACTGTAAGGGACGTCTTCTTCTGGAGTTTCGACGGCTTTCGGTATCAAATTGATGCAAACGGATTACTTACGGATTTTTGAGGTCGCTAAACACGAATATTCCATCAACACCGACTCCCTGTGTACCTGGAGCCCAAGCTCACTGCAAGGGGCGTCATCTTCTGGAGTTTTAGAGATTTTGGCAATGAATTGATAAAAATGGATTACTCGGGAGTTTTTGAGTCGTTAAATATGAATATGCTATCAGAACAGACCTCTCGATCACCTGGTGTCCAAGGTCATTGCAAGGGACGTCATCTTCTGGAGTTTCGAGGGCTTTCGGTATTAAATTGATGCAAACGGATTACTTACGTGTTTTTGGAGTTGCTAAACACGATTATGATATCAGAATGGAACTCCGGAGTATCTGATGACCAGGATCGCTACTAGGGCACGTCATCTTCTGGAGTTTCGAGGGATTTCGGCATAAAATGGATGCAAATGGATTGCTCGGGCGGTTTTAAGGTCGCTAAACACGAATATGCCATTAGAACAGACCCACGGAGCACCTGGTGCCCAGGGTCACTGCAAGGGACGTAATCTTCTGGAGTTTAGAGAAATTTGGGCATTAAATTGATGCAAATGGATTACTGAGAGGTTCTTGAGGTCACTAAATACGATATGCCATCAGAATTGAATCCCGGAGAACCTGGTGCCCAAGGTTATTGCTAGGGATCCAAACAATTGTCTTCGATCGGTATAAAACCCTTACCGTTCTCCATACTTAATATACTATTATTGTGTTCTCGAGCAAGCATCCGATATTGGAAAATCATGGTTAATTCTTCCAAATTTTTATATAATTTGAATGACAGTACAGAAAACTCACAATTAAAACTTTTGTTTAGAAATTTGAAAAAAAAACTGAGATTTAATGATCATCTAGATATAGAGGGAGACGGGAGACGATTTGTTTGAAGAATTATATGAATTATACAGCTTCAGCCTTTGTTAAAAGAATTAAATAATGATGTTTGTAAAATTTTAAAATATATATTTTTAAAGGAATTAACTGTTTCTTCTTCTTGATGTGCCTATCCGTGACGAATGTTGACGATCATCATGGCAATCTTTATCTTAGCTGCACCGCAGAAAAGCTGCACAGATGTTGTATTGAACCAGGTTCTGAGGTTTTTTAACCAGAATGTTTTTCTTGTGTGGCTTGTAGTAGAGCATATCTGGATTCAGTTCGCATAATGTGTATTACAAAGTATTCTAACTTCGAGATTTGATGGTGGTCAGTACCTCTAGGTTCTTCTTCTTCTTCTTTATTTTTATGAGGACCTCCTCATTTGTGACCCGCTCGCGAATTTACAAAAGCTATACTAATTCAGTCATGGGGGCTACTGAATTCGATTAGGTTTTGTATGCAGAATATTAGTTACATATTTTATTCTATTTCGGTCCAGAAAATAACTGTATTAGTGTATGATTTGTAAGCGAAATTTTTGATTATTATTGTAAAAGTCTATACTGTTTCAGTCGTATAATTAAAACTAATCAAGTATTTAATTAAGTGGATTTATTATTATATCATAAAATTTAGATATGTTTTAAAAATTATAATGAATAATATATATTTGGATATGATTAAAAATTAAAAACAAATGAATAACTACTAATGTACGAGTATATACAGTATGTCCCTGTAAGTTGGAACCATATTATGGAAAACTTTTTTTATTATTGATTTTACGAAAAAATATTTATTCTTCATAAAAAGTTCTGCATGGTCTAAAATGTAAGATGCAATCATCTGATATTAAGTTCAATCAATAGTATACGATTGATGTCAAACAATATGAATTTATCTCAAGAGTAAAGTACCTTTATATATTTCACAAGATTGAAAATTGTTATTACGAAAATTCGTTTGGCCTTCAAAATAGTGTTGTAATATGCAATTACATTCGCCTAATTGAAAAAAAAAAAATTGAAATTTTCTCTCAAATTATCTCAAATCAATTTTCTCGATATGATTAGTTTTACGAAAAAAAAGTTATTCTTTATAAACAGTTTTGGATAGTCTAGAAATTAAGAAATAACCATAATTTATCAAATTTTATCAATTTTATAAGAGGTTTGTAAAAAATATGAATTTTGTTCAAGAGTAAAGTACCTTTATAGTTCACAATATTTCAATTAAAAAGATGTAATTGGATACTCATACATGGTTTTAATTCTGAACATTTATGATACAATTTTTCAATATTGTGCAAAATAAAGGTACTTTAATCTTGATCGAAATTCATATTATTTTTTGAAATACCCCGTATAAAATTGATAAAATGTGAAATATTATTATTGAATCTTATTTTGTAGAACGTGCAAAACTTTTTTTTAAGGAATACATTTTTTTCGTAAAATTAGTAATTTCGGAGTTATCATACTTAAATTAAAATGATGTTGGGTATCTTCAAAAAAAATTTTCAATTAGAAGAATGTAATTGCGCATTAGAACATAATTTTTAATTCCAAACAACTTTCGATAATAACAATTTTCAATATTGTGGAATATAAAGGTGCTTTACTCTTAAGAGAAAATCATATTTTTGACATACCTCGTATACTATTAATAAAATTTGATGTCTGATGATTGTATCTTAGGTTTCCCACCATGCAAAACTTTTTATAAAGAACAACTTTTTTTCGTAAAAATAATAATAAAAAAATTTTCCATAAGGTTCCAACTTACAGGGACATACTGTATAGTCTCGTACATTAGTAGTTATTCATTTGTTTTTAATTTTTAATCATATCCAAAGATATATTATTCATTTTAATTTTCAAAACATATCTAAATTGTATGATATAATAATAAATCCACTTAAGTAAATACCTGATTAGTTTACTTGATACAATAAAAATCAAAAATTTCGCTTACAATCATACATCAATACAGTTAATTTCTAGACCGAAATAGAATAGAATATGTAACTGTAACTAATATTCTGCATACAAAACCTATTCGAATTCAGTCGCCCCATGACTGAATTTGTATTAGACCAGATAACTAAGGATCTTCCCGTGACATCCGTTGATACAGGTATCTAAGAACTGCTTTGGGTAAATTCAGTTATAACATTATCCAATATAAAAATTATGCAAAAAATCAAACGTACTTTTTAACTTATAAACAATATATCAACAATTAAAAATCGCTATTTGATTTTAAATATTAAAGGTGGAGACCGGTAAGCTATATGGAAAGGTGATACAATTTTTCTAAAGAAGGATAGAAAATTCTTTAAAATGAGTGTTTGAAAAGTTATTTTTGTTAATTTGTTGCTTAGTTATTGGGAAACTAGCTTCAAAAGTTGATTTTTTGAAAATAATTAATAACTTTTCTAAAAATACACAAAAAACTTTCAGTTAAGTTTCACTTAATAGTTATTGCAAAATTTAAATTGTTTATTCCAAAAAGCTTGTATCTATGGCGTTATTATGCGTAAACTATTAGGTCTACATAAATTCTCAAGACATCAAATCAAAGAGAAAGGCACATTTTATCAAATTAGATCAGTTTTTGATTAAAAAGCTTATAATAAATGTTGTAAAATAATTTTGAAAAAGAAGTGTTATTTTAAGCTTATAAACAATTAAAATAACTCAGACGCATTAACATGCAGGAAGTTAATTTTTTTTTATTTGGCATGTTGGTGTTCTTATACAAACTGAAACAAAAATATAATGCCCTACGACCCTTAAAACTCGAGTTAGCCACTGTTTTTCAAAAATTCACCGGGGCTTTGTTTATATACATTAGAAAATTTAAAAAGCAACATTTAAACGACTGAAAGATCATATTTATACAAAAAAAATTCAAAACGATTATTGCAAAAATGAGCCGTCCATGATTCTTTCCCTCTTGATTTTATTATCAAAAACTTAATTCACAACTACACATTTATAAAAGTCGCAATACCTCCGGTTCTAATGAACGAAAATTGATGTTTTTTTTTAAGTGAGTAATTCTCATCGCTTGATATGGAAATTTGTCGCCAAATACTAAATTCGTATTTGGCGTCATAAAAAAATCGTGAGGCGAGTGGTAAGCTTGCGATGTACCGTAATATACATATTACAGTGTGTCCATAAAGTGACGCATAAATTCATTATTTCGTAAACCAGCGACTTTAAGGAAAAATCTCGAAACAGGTCGATTTTTATTTTTAAATTTCGATTTTCTGGCATATATATCATACTAGTAACGTCATCCACCTGGGCGTGATGACGTAATCGATGATTTTTTAAATGAGAATATGGGTAATGCTATAGCTCATTTTAAAGGGTATTCAATTATCTATTCAATAATATAAACATTAACATAATTATTTATACAAAGTGTTGAAAAAAATTAAATTAAATTAATTGAGACAAAAAGAAGAATGTACGTAACTTATTTAATTGAAAATACGTTTTACTGTTATCAGAAAATAGAAAAAAAAATGTTTATTTGACGAATAAATATTGTTTTTGCTTAAATTCAATGTTAAAGCTGCCACTCACCTGCCTCTTGCCCTCTTGGTAGTTTGAACATTTCGTTTAAGCGAAAATCAATGTTTCTTTTTCAACAATTCTTTTTCTGTTTTCTAACAGCAGTACAATGTACTTAGAATTAAACAAATTGCATACATTCTTCTTCTTTTGTCAATTGATTTAATTAAAAAAAATTTTGGACGCCCTTTATAAATAATTATTATGTTAATGTTTATATTTGTGAATAGAAAATTGAATACCCTTTCAAATGAGCTATCACATGACCCCTATTCTCATTTAAAAAATCATCGATTATGTCATCAACCTGTGTAGTTTAAAAACCACAATTAAGTCAGTGAAGAATTAAAAATTCGGAATCCATATTTAGTTTTAGTATAAAAGAATGTGTCGCAAAATATTTTTTGATAAACCTGACCAAATCAACCCCAAAGGGTTGAAACCACCTCGACCCGAACCAATGATATAAAATTCGGAATATATACTTAGTTATACCATAAAATACGTATCGCACTTTATTTTTTGGAAAAACTAAATAAATCTACCCCTAGAGGATTGAAATACCTCAGCCCAGCAAATGCCTGTCCTCATTGAAGGACCCCAAACCCAGCAAATACCGCCAAACCACCCCACTAATTTAAAATTCGGAATCTACATGATTTAGTTTTAGTATAAACACATGTTTCGCACTAGATTAAAAAACACAGAACAAATCAACCATTAAGGGTTGAAACCACCCCGAACCGAACCAATGATATGAAATTCGGAATCTATACTTAGTTTTACCATATAAATACGTATCGCACTTTATTATTTAAAAAAACTGGATATATCGACACCACATAGGGTTGAAATGACCCCAAACCCAGCAAATACCGCCAAACCACCCCACTAATTTAAAATTCGGAATCTAAATGATTTAGTTTTAGTATTAAAACATGTTTCGCTATGGATTAAAAAAAACAGAACAAATCAACCCCAAAGGGTTGAAACCACCCCGAGTCCAACCAATAATATAAAATTTTGAATCTATACTCAGTTTTTCCATAAAAGTATGTGGCGCACTCTACTTTTTTAAACTAAACAAATCAACCCCAAATGGTTGAAACCACCTCCATCCCAACCAATAATATAAAATTCGGAATCTATACTTAGTTTTATTATAAAAACATACATGTCTTATGTATCATAATTTTTGAAAAAAATTTAAAAATCACCCCTATAGTGTTCAAACCACCCCGAAGCTAGCCATTGATAGACAATTTGGAATCTATATTTAGTTTTACCATAAAAGCATGTGTCACACTTTATTTTTAAGAAAAACTTAATAAATCACCCCTCTAGGGTTGAAACGACCTAAACCCAGTTAATTATTTAAAATTCGGGATCTATATTTGAAATCACCCTGAAACCAGTCAAACAGTAGAGAATTCAGGATCAAGTTTACTATGGAAGGATAATATGTATACGGTATAACACCTACCGACACAGGGGAGATGTCACCTGGTGATTTGCCACCTTCCTGGAAATGGCAGGATGGATAATGAACTAAGGACGACAACCCCCTTGGAGGATGCACAATGGGTCAATTGTGGCCTAAGTGCTGTGGGACTTGACTCACCCTCCCTACTCTACAGATACAAATGTATACGGTATGCCACAAGTTTACCACTCGCGTCACGATTTTTGAATGACGCCAAATATGAATTTAGTATTTGGCGTTAAATTTCCATACCAACCGATAAGAAGTATTCACTGCAAAAATAACATCAATTTTCGTTGGTAAGAACCGGAGGTATTGCGACTTTTATAAACGTGTAGTTGTAAATGAAGTTTTCGATAATAAAATCGACAGGGTAAGAATCGCTTTACTTTTAATCCCTTCACTTTTGGCGCATCATGGATGGCTCATTTTTACAAGAATCGTTGTGATTTTTTTTGGATAAACGTGATCTTTCAGTCGTTTCAATGTTTCTTTTCAAATTTTCTAATGTTTATAAACAAAGCCCCGGCGAATTTTTGAAAAAAAGTGGCTAACTCGAGTTTTAAGGGTCGTAGGGCATTATATTTTTGTTTCAGTTTGTATAAGAATACCAACATGTCGAATAAAAAAAATTAACTTCCTACATGTTAATGCGTCTGAGTTATTTTAATTGTTTATAAGCTTAAAATAACACTACTTTTATTTTACAACACTTATTATAAAATTTTTAATCAAGAAATGATCCAATTTGATAAAATGAGCCTTTCCCTTTAATTTGATGTCTTCAGAATTTATGTGGACCTACTAGTTTACGCATAATAGCGCCATAGATAAAAGCTTTTTGGGATAAACGATTTCAATTTTGCAATAACTATTAAGTGAAACTTCTTGAAATTTTAATAACTGAATACTTGTGATATTGTTGCTAAACTCACGTGACATTAATTTTTTTGTGTATTTTTAGAAAAGTTATTAATTATTTTAAAAAAATGGACTTTTCAAGCTATTTTTCCAATAACTAAGCAACAAATTAACAAAAATAACTTTTCAAACACTCATTTTAAAGAATTTTCTATGCTTCTTCAGCAAAATTGTATCACCTTTCCGTATAGCATACCGGTCTCCACCTTTAATATTTAAAATCAAATAGCGATCTTTAATTGTTTATATATTGTTTATAAGATAAAAAGTACGTTTGATCTTTTGCATAATTTTTATATTGGATATTGTTGTAACCAAATTTACCCAAAGCAGTTCTTAGATCCCTGTATCAACCGATGTCACGAAAGAGGCCATTTAATTGCTAATTTCTCTGGTCTATATAGCTTTTATAAATTCACGACCCGGTCAATCCACGGGATTTTAAGAATTCTACGGTATAACCACATCTCAAAGCTTCCAATTTTCTGCATATATCTTCGTTTAAGGTCCAGGATTCAACACCATAAAAAGCACAGAGAAGACGTAGCATCGCAGCATTCTTACTTTTATACCCAGAGAGAGGTTGGTTGTGGCTCTTGAAGAAAGCCCCCATAGCCCATATGGTTGAAGTTGTTAGTCATTTTTGTTTGGTTGCAATAAATAATTGTTCGTTTTAATTTATATTGTTTAATTTAACAAGACGATTTAAAAAAAAATGCGTATTTTTGGGCGCCATTAAATGTTTTGCACACAGGCGCTAACACGTGCTGGCGCGGCGCTTATTTATTACCACTTCTAATTTTTTACCCCTCAACTACCAACTGTGGAAGTCAATAATTCTGTTAGGTTAAAATTTAAGAAACTTACTAAGGAAGTAAAATTTCACTTGTAGGTAAATGGTATATAAATTTATTAAAAATTTTTATCTAAAAAGATCCAAATTGGATTGAAGTGGGTACATCACTAGTACAAGAAACACAAACGTTTTCGGACCAATCAGTCCATCGTCAAGTTGAAAACCTAAAATAAGCAAACCACTGTATAAAAAGGCCAAGTTGAAATTTTGATTGTTAGAAAATTAGGAAAAATTAAAACATGTGGTTACTTACTTTAGATCCAAAGTAGTTGGAACTAGCTACATAGTTAGGTCGAAAGACCTTAGTAATACAAGAATTATACTAAGGTCTTTCGACCTAACTATGTAGCTAGTTCCAACTACTTTGGATCTAAAGTAAGTAACCACATGTTTTAATTTTTCCTAATTTTCTAAGCCCGACCGCACATCAAAGAAACATGAAACGTAAATTACGTTTCATGGAAATAAACCACTGCTAAACAAATATACGTCCGGCCATTAATGAAACTCTCCGAAAATAAAAATGTGTCATGAGCATGAATCACACTCGTTTCATTGGTAGGCGGACTTTGAGATTTGTTTAGCAGTGTTTTAGTTTCATGAAACATGTTTTTCGTTTCATGTTTCATGTTTTTCGTTTCATGTTTCTTTGGTGTGCGGCCTGCCTAACAGTCAAAATTTCAACTTGGCCTTTTTATACAGTGGTTTGCTTATTTTAGGTTTTCAACCTGATGATGGACTGATTGGTCCGAAAACGTTTGTGTTTCTTGTATTAGTGATGTACCCACTTCAATCCAATTTGGATTTTTTTAGATAAAAATTTTTAATAAATTTATATACCATCTACCTACAAGTGAAGTTTTACTTCCTTAGTAAGTTTTTTATTATGGTATACAGCCAATAAGAGGAATCTTTTCATTTTTATTTTAAAATTTAAGGTGGAAAAAATATTTTTTTACAATTTCACTCTACCCAATAACTGAAATAAAAGAGTACTCCGCTAACCTCTTACTAAACTTTCACCACTCTCATAATTATTTTCCATCTCTAAACGAATATTATTTAGAAGAGTTGGAGCTAGCTTAATTCTCGAGCTAGCAGAATACAAAAAAAATATTTTTGAAATACCACAGTGTTCTGCTAGATTTTCACGAATTTATTACCACCCTAGTAATTTTTCACCCATCAACTACCCCTTGTGGGAAGTCAATAATTCCGTTAGGTTGTGTTAGATTAGGTTACCAGAACACTTTCTTATTTGAGTTATGAATAGAGTAAGAGTACCTACAGTGAAATTAAAAGAAAAAAGATTTTTTTACCTTCAATTTTAACTTAACAGAATTATTGACTATAATCAAAACCATGAATAATGACCGCTTTGCCATTTAATTCTGATGACTTTATTACTAGTGGACCAAGTAAGCAAAGCAACCGCGGAAAAAGGTTTGTGACTTCATTTGGACTTCGCCAATCCGTTTTGTGAAATTTCCCGAAGTGGTAGGATATTAAGTTTGCTTTTTTCGGCGAAAACACGTGGTTTTACATAGGTATACAGTTTCGTAGCTATCATGGGTGACACCCGGGGTGATAATCGATGGTGTCCCCAAATCCTAATAATGAAGATTGTTAAAATTAACGAAAATCCGATAAACGCGTACTTTGAATAATGAAAAAATTAAGAATTGTAGTTGATGAAACTGCAGTAAATAGTATACCTACCGTAACAGTTTATTTATTTTTTTTTAGATTATGTGAATGAATTGAAATATATTTTTTCTACGAGAGTGCAAAAATGTCTACTTTTCCGCACGCGTTTTAGTTTAGAAAGTTTTATTTTTCCGCATTACTTCTTCGCACTGAATTTAGATATTTTAAAAAAATTGAAGAATCTCAGATACAGAATCCACCAATTTAATAAGAATTAAAAATGGTAAATAGTATTTTAAAACTGAGATTTTTCGTGTTGAAAGTTCTTACTGGTACATCCTTAATCGGCGACTTTTTCAATTAATAAGACAGCAGACGACGAATATAGAAAACGAAAGGGAAACGATCACATTTCGCTTTCATTCGTCTAGGAAAAACGGACAGCAGAGAAACTTTCAGTACTCAAATCCGAGTAAAGGAAATAAAAATAATAAATGATGGTTTTGCTTGTTTTCGATTCAGAGGGTTGCACACCAGCTAGACAGGCTGTTTCTACCATTTCAGGCATCTTCAGTAGCTTTCGTTAGTGTGCCTACCTCTGGACCGAAAAACAGCTCTACCATCATTTTAAAGGGAATCTGAAAAATAATTCAAATTTCCCATCAGACGCGATACAGCGACATCTACTAACAAATTGAAGAATCTCAGATGCAGAATCCACCAATGTAATAAGAATTAAAAATGGTAAATAGTATTTTAAAACTGAGATTTTTCGTGTTGAAAGTTCTTACTGGTACATCCTTAATCTGCGACTTTTTCAATTAATAAGACAGCAGACGACGAATATAGAAAACGAAAGGGAAACGATCACATTTCGCTTTCATTCGTCTAGGAAAAACGAACAGCAGAGGAACTTTCAGTACTCAAATCCGACTAAAGGAAATAAAAATAATAAATGATGGTTTTGCTTGTTTTCGATTCAGAGGGTTGCACACCAGCTAGACAGGCTGTTTTTACCATTTCAGGCGTCCTCAGTAGCTTTCGTTAGTGTGCCTACCTCTGGACCGAAAAACAGCTCTACCATCATTTTAAATGGAATCTGAAAAATAATTCAAATTTCCCATCAGACGCGATACAGCGACATCTACTAACAAATTGAAGAATCTCAGATGCAGAATCCACCAATGTCGCTGGTGTGCAACCCTCTGAATCGAAAACAAGCAAAACCATCATTTATTATTTTTATTTCTTTTACTCGGATTTGAGTACTGAAAGTTCCTCTGCTGTCCGTTTTTCCTAAACGAATGAAAGCGAAATGTGATCGTTTCCCTTTCGTTTTTTATATTCGTCGTCTGCTGTCTTATTAATTGAAAAAGTCGCAGATTAAGGATGTACCAGTAAGAACTTTTAACATGAAAAATCTCAGTTTTAAAATACTATTTACCATTTTTAATTCTTATTAAATTGGTGGATTCTGCATCTGAGATTCTTTAATTTGTTAGTAGATGTCGCTGTATCGCGTCTGATGGGAAATTTGAATTATTTTTCAGATTCCCTTTAAAATGATGGTAGAGCTGTTTTTCGGTCCAGAGGTAGGCACACTAACGAAAGCTACTGAGGACGCCTGAAATGGTATAAACAGCCTGTCTAGCTGGTGTGCAACCCTCTGAATCGAAAACAAGCACAACCATCATTTATTATTATTATATTTAGATATTTTAATATGGCCTTAAAATAATTATAATACATGCAATAAACTAATATTTAGATATTATTTACTAATTTATTTCAAATGTATCTTATTGTAAAATAAAAATGTATACCATTTTTATTCATAGTGTAGAATTCCTTCCCTCTCGTCTTCACTGCAGCATCCATTTGACTTGCAAATTGTAGAAGTCTTGGAGGTGTCACCAGGAAAGTGTACCAATAAGTTTTCAATTTAAAAATCTTTTAGTAATATTTTTAACATTTTCAATATTAATGATTTACTATTAGGATTGAAAACTACTTCGTCTTTCAATGCAAGATGGCGCTAGCCACCTACTATCATCACTTCGGTTGCAATGGGTGGGAAAAGCTCTCGATGCGAATCAGTTAAAATATGGAGAACAGTGCCTACGTTCTTTCCGATGAGGCTCCAATAAGAGCCGAAAATCGCGATTCAAGGGACTGGACTGCACTCCGTATTCTAATTGAAAAGTAAGATTGTTTTGCCTTCGCATTGCAACTGAATAAAAATGGTATACATTTTTATTTTATAGTCGTATTACTCCGTTGAGTAACTAGGTGCGTTTTTTCGTTGGAACTTTACCAGCTGCAGACGGGGGATGTGAATTGCATAGTGTAGAATTCCTTCCCTCTCGTCTTCACTGCAGCATCCATTTGACTTGCAAATTGTAGAAGTCTTGGAGGTGTCACCAGGAAAGTGTACCAATAAGTTTTCAATTTAAAAATCTTTTAGTAATATTTTTAATATTTTCAATATTAATGATTTACTATTAGGATTGAAAACTATTTCGTCTTTCAATGCAAGATGGCGCTAGCCACCTACTATCATCACTTCGGTTGCAATGGGTGGGAAAAGCTCTCGATGCGAATCAGTTAAAATATGGAGAACAGTGCCTACGTTCTTTCCGATGAGGCTCCAATAAGAGCCGAAAATCGCGATTCAAGGGACTGGACTGCACTCCGTATTCTAATTGAAAAGTAAGATTGTTTTGCCTTGGCATTGCAACTGAATAAAAATGGTATACATTTTTATTTTATAGTCGTATAGAGGTAAGAAATACTTACTCTATATTTTACAATTACAATTTAAGTTTAATATCTAAAATATGTTTATACAATAGTCGGTATACCAACTCATTATTTTCTAATGCTAATAAATAATTTAAATTAATGGGATGGTGGAAAGATGGAAGAATAAAGTGAATTTAAAAACATATTAACTTTATTAGAAATAAGAGAACAGGTCAAAATTTTGTGTTGTAGGTTACCAAACTGACCACAAATACATTGAGGGCTATTAGCTATATTAAGTTTAAATCTATATGATGGTGTAAGAGAGTGGTTAAATCTCATTTTGCATATGGTTCTTGTCATATCCTTTGTCGACTCCATTTTAGAAAACCAAGGTTTATCTGTTATATAGTTTCTGATTGATCTGTAGTGGTTTGCTGTATTTATATTCTCATCAATACATTTTTCTTTCCATTCTTTCTTAAGCTACTTAAATAAATCTGATTCAATATCTCCAGACGTACAAAGATAATGTGTTAATATTCCTTTTGTCACCGCTTTTTTAGCCAATTCATCTACCATTTCATTTCCAGTTATTCCACAGTGGCTTTTAACCCATGCTAACTTAACAGACTTTCCTTGTTGCTGAAGTTCTTTAATTTTATTTATTATATATAATTCAATGTAGTTCACTTTTGATTTAGGATTTATACCACTAATTTTACTTAGAGAACTTTTACTGTCACTATAAATTATAAACTTTGAATGATTTATATTAGATAAATATTTTAGTGCTTCCATTATCGCTATTAATTCAGCTGTGTATATACTCATAATAGAATTTAGTTTGAACATTTTACTTATCTTATTACTGCTATCCCAATAGGCACACCCCACACCTTCAATATTTTTTTATGCATCTGTATATACCATACAACAATCTTTGAACATTTGTGAACTGTCGGAGATAAACACTAATTTTCTTAAAGATAGAGGCAAATTGCTATAGTCCCTTAAAAAGTATACCTGAACTTGTTCCATAGTATTAAAGTCAATATTATAATTTGGGTTTATGTCATATTTATAAAGTTGTTTATCATATATTGCCATTTTTGAATATAAATCTTAGAGTATTCGTATTATATATATTAAATCTTATATTAAATCTTAGAATATTTAGAGTTTTCTTTTTTATCCAATATTTTTCTGTCAAGTCTGCTAAAAACAGTTGATGTATTTTGGAAATTAAATTTGCCTTTTTTTCGTACAATCTAACTAAAAGGCTGATGCCAAGTTTTTTCGTCTTATATCCATCGGCATTTCACAGCATTCAACTTGTAGATTATTTATCGGTGTACTTCTTAGGGCTCCTATACACAATCTAAGGGATTTATTAATGATTTTTTCTATTTTATTTAAATGACACTGCGATGCGTCACTGTATAATATTGATCCGTAGTCGAATATAGCTCTTATATTATTTTTAAATAACAACAAGGAAATATTTGGATCTGCTCCCCAACGTAAGTGTGATACGAATCGAAGGAGGTTTATTCCTCTTTCTGTTTTTTAACTATATGGTCTATATCAGCGGTGCTCAAAGAGTCGATCGCGATCGACCTGTCGATCGCCAAAGTTTTTGAAGTCGATCGCGGAGCTGCAAGCAGTTCATAGCGAGTTTGAAAGACGCTTCGTTGGTTACAAAAAGTGACAGATATTGCAACATTCTTGTCTAATCCATTTTCTTGTGAATACGTGGAACAATTTGTCATTGAAATATCCTTTACTTTCAATACGGAGATCATTTCCGTCCAAAATGAGGTACTGAAAATAATTTCGGATATACACCTTAAGTTCAGAGCAACCGACACATTTTGATCTTTCATAACGTCTGACAAAGATCCATCTTTGAGGCAAGTATCTCTGCAGCTCACAGCATTCTTTGCATCAACGTACTTGTATGATTCTCCATTTTCCCATATGTAGGTAGTGAAATTATAGTACATATCGTAATCGGCTAACTGACGAACATCTATCATCATGCTTGCGTTTGGCCCTCGGTAATTACGTACTATCATATGAAAAACTTGTGGACGATGCTGTGCCATGCATCAACATTCAAATAAAATTAAGATGAAAAACATGACTTTCATTACAACTCTCTGTAGTTACAACTTTTTATCAAATAGAAATGTGCAGTGAAGTTTTTTCTTTTCAAAATTGTTTTTTTTTTACTAACAGTCGATCGCTGGACGCTTGCAGTTAATGTGATAGATCCCACGCAGTGTAAGTTTGAGCACCACTGGTCTATATGTTCTTTCCAGAGAAGCTGTCTATCCAGAGTAATACCCAAATATTTAACATAACTTTGTACTGGATAGGAAATATTGTTTATTAAGATGTGGATTAGGTATTTCTTTTCGTTTTCTTGTAAAAATACATAATTTGGTTTTGGAATCAGATATATTTAGTCCATGTAATTCACTCCATATTTTAATACGTTTGTCTTCTTCTTCAATGGATTTGACTGCATTTTCTATTTTAAAGTTTTATGTATAAATAACTATATCATCTGCAAATTGTAAAATTTTTGTTGAGTTTATATTTTTTTCTATATCAGAAGTGTAAATTAAATATAACAAAGGGCTTAATATTCCTCCTTGAGGTAAACCACCCATCGCTAGTCTTTGACCAAATATGTTATTATTTACCGATATATAAATTTTTCTACAGTCATACAATTTTATTATTTTTTGACAGAAACATTCTGGCAGACCTATTTGTATCATTTTGCTATATAGTATATTTAAATTAACGTTGTCGTATGCTGCTTCAACATCTAATAAAAGAGCTATTACTGAAGAATTTTTCGTAAACTCTAAATTTATATCTGTTACCAAATGGCTCACTGCTTCCACAGTAGAATGATTTTTTCGAAATCCAAATTGTGTTTGTGATAATTTATTGTTTTTTTCTAGCCAACTTTCGAGCCTAAGCTTTATCATTCTTTCCAGTGTTTTTGTTAAGCAGGAGCTCAATGAAATACCTCTATAAGATTCTGCTGAATCAGGTTTCCGATTTGTTTTGAGAATAGGAATCACCCGGTACTCTCTCCAGTTATCTGGAATCTCTTCTGATAGCCATATTTGATTAAAAATTTTTAATAGTGTTTCTTTTCCTTTTTGATATAAATTGGCCAACATAATATAATGTACATTATCTATACCTGGAGAAGTATTTTTCTTATTCTTAAGGCTTATCTCTAATTCACAGAAACTAAATGGAACTGAAAGTGGATGGATAGAGTTTTTCCTTTCCATTACATTAATTTTTGAAAATACATTATCTGGACATAATTTTCTTAAAAACTCCTCTACCCATTCCCCTTCAGTCACTGGATTTACTTGTGGTTTAAAAATGTTTTGTAATCTTTTAGCTTGATTCCACATATCTTTAATTGGTGTATTTTTGTTTAAAGTTTTACAAAAATTTCTCCATGCATTACGCTTACTCTCTAATACAACTTTTTTGGTTTTCGCTACACATTTATTATAATTTATATAATTTTGTATATATTAGACTGTAGTTTAAACTTGCGTAAAGCTAGTTTTTGTTCTTCTATTACCTTTTTACAATTGTCATTCCACCAAGTTTTTCTAAATCGTGGATTAGCCCCTGTTCTCTTCTCTGGTATACATATCTTACAATATTCGTTTAATTTATTTAAAAATTGTTGGTAACTTAAATTATTATCAATTTCCATGAAATTATCAGTGATAGAAAAGAAAAGAGACCAATCCGCTTTATTTATGTTCCATTTAAATTTTGTATTTACACATTCCGCTTTATTAACATTAATATTTGACTTAATAACAATAGCAAAATGATTTGATCCTAATGTCCCGTCCATAACATCCCAATCGAAAAAATGACTAATATTTGCTGAGCCTATTGTAAGATCTATTGCAGATTTATTATTGCTATTCGGTCTACGCATCAAAGTTTTTTTACTATTATTTAAAATTACAAGATTACAGTCCTCAATAGCTTCTAACAGATTTTTTCCTATAGTGTCTACAGTACTACAGCCCCAAACATAATTGTGGCTATTAAAATCACCACCAATTATAAAAGGCTTCTCTAGACTATTAAAAAAATTTTTCCATTCATTTACTGCGATTTTAAGATTTGGTTTTACGTATAATGAATAAATGTTTATCTTTTTGCCGGATTGAATTTTAATTGATATGCTATTGCACATTATGTCATTGATATGGTGAAAAGTAGGACTGTTGTAAAATTTTATTAATTTTTTCAAATGGATGGCTACTCCACCATATCCATCATCTCTATCATTCCTAAAAACATTATAACCAGTAAAGTTAATAAAATTACTTTTTTTTAACCAAATTTCTGATATTAATCCTATATCTATTTTATTATCACACAAGAATTTTTCTAAATAACCCTTATTTGTTTTAATTGATCTCGCATTCCATTGAAAAAATGAAACGTTAGCCATCACGAGGTAATAATAATTGTGAAATATTGTTTTTTAATAATTCCAACGTTTTTTGATCTAAATTGTGATTAAATTGATTTAATTTTGCTGAAATAAAGTTTACTATTATTTCTCCTATATTATTTTGATTATCGTTTTGTGTTTGTGTTGTGTTAGAATAAATGGGATTATTTAAATTATAACAAGGCTGACTTTGTACTCTTGGTGTTTGCAAAATTTTTCTACGTGCTTCCATTGTTTCTTTATCTACACTACTAGAATCAATACTACTTGATCGTTTTCGTTTAGATATTGTATATTTATTTGAAGTATTTTCTTGGTCTTTACTTACTGTTGAATAATATTTTTTATATTTATTATTAGCTTCATAATATGTTATATTTTCATTATTCATATATTTTTAATATATTCCTGTTTTTGTATTTCTGTACAATCTGCTCCCTTGTCAGTAGCGCTGTGTTTTCCTTTGCACAATACACAAAGTAAATTATTCGGATTGGAACAATTAGATTTGTTGTGTTCTTCGCCACATCTTTCACACCTATCTTTTCCTCTACATTGGGCACTTATATGCCCAAATCTCAAACACTTTAAACATTGGATTATTCTGGGTGTATAATTTTCCACCTCGTATATCATTTTTTCTATTATTCCATTTGTTGGTATAGACTGACCTTTAAAAGTGACCATTACGGTTCCTGTTTTTACATAAATAGTATTACCATTATCTTGAATCACTTTCCGCATAATTCTTTTTACATGTAATACTTCGAACTTAATTCCAAATCTAGGTTTAATTAATGATAATAAATCATTATCTTCTATCTCTTTATCTACCAATTTTATAACACCTTTCTTTTGAGTAAAAAACGTTGGAATATATGCCTCATACCCTTTGCTTTTTAGAATTTCAGAATCAATTAATTTATTAGCACTAGCAAAATTATTTAGTTCTACCTTGATTTTATTTCTACCAACTACTGTAATTTGTGTGATATTATTTTCAATTTCAGGTACTGAACTTAAAATCAAACGGGCCGTGCCGATCCTGTGTAATCGAGCAATGTAACCGTTTTTATTTTCTATATGTACTATATAAGGTGCATTATCTCCAAATTGATATCTATGTTTTAATCTTAAATCTATTACTTTATTTAAATTTTGCTTACCTGACTTATCTGTCTGATTTAAATTTGTCAAAGTTTCATCGTTATTGGAACTAAATTTGTTACTTACCTCAATAGTGCTACTTGTTTGGTTTTGTTTGTTTGTTACCTTATTATTTACCCTATTGTTATTTTTATTTAATTCCTCATATTCCATCATCCCATCTCCTTCCATTTCTACATAAAATTTACCTCTATCTGGAGGTTCGGGTGGTATACCTTCCATATTATTTGTTTTCTGAAATTAAACTTCTAGGCTCGAAATTTCACACTTTCTTAGAGATCACTGGTTTAGTACTTCTTTATACTACTCGTAATACTCAAAAAGTTAAGAAAAAACCTTAAAAACTAATAATTTTTAGGAGAACTTCTAAATAAACGGCCTTTCAATTTGACGTTTATTTGACAATCTACTGTAATTTTATTTCATCGAATTATCAATAGTAATACCACTAGTGATTCAATTTTCGCGATAAGTCTGTCGGTTTACTTCTAAACGAAACTGAGTTGCTTTAAGCAACTCAGTTAAGTTTAGAAATAAAAGACAGACTTATAAGATAAATTAAATCACGAGTGGTATTTGGTATTTTATTAGACTATTTCACGAACAAAGTGATAGGTCAAAAATTCAGTAGAATGAGAGGAAGGAATTTAATAATAATACATTTGATCTAGGTAACCCAAATCTACCCATTTTTTGAATAATTCACAATTAGTCGTAATCATGAAATATTTACTATAACTATAAATAATTTGTTATAATTATTTTTTACCTATAACAATAAATAGTTGAAGGCCCAGTCTTTTAGAATGAATGCTAGTCTTTCGTTGTTATTTTCTGCATCTAATTTGTAGTTGCGATCCACCCAGAACATCATAAATTGTCTCCATATATAAGATTTAGATTTTCTTGTGTTACTCGGTATATTTTCTTCAATGTTTTGGTTTATAACTTCGTTTGAAGTACCACCGAAACGACTCATTTTGACGTATACAGCTACAATAATTTTTTTGGCAAACGTCAAACTTTGCTTTGCGATCAGTATCCATGGTTACGTCGTTGAAAACACGAAGCTGATAGACCAATTAGAATTGAAAGACAGTTGGTGTTTTCGCGATAACACAAGCTATCTTTGGTTTGTGATTGGTCAGATTGTGTGAAAATTTTAAGGTGAGTGAAATAATTTCATTAAAACATGAACACAATAAGATAAATTTGAAATAAATTAGTAAATAATATCTAAATATTAGTTTATTGCATGTATTATAATATATTATTATAATGCTATATTACAAGGTATTTTACTTTCCACACGTCGTGCGGGAAAATTTACTTTCACGCACGCCGTGCGGGAAACTGCAACTTTCGGAAACCTAATGCGTGCGTGACAGTAACTCTTTTAGCACGGCCGTAAAAAATAACTATTTTTCTGGCTCTAATGGCGGCAAACTCTGAAATCATATCTTCTATATTATTTATGTTTACCCGTGTTGAGCTGGCCCCCCCCACTTGCAAAAATTAAAAAACAAATAGCCCTGATTTATGAGCTATTTATGAGCTCTCATATTCCGCAAACTAAAAATTTTGAGCTCGTTCCACTGAGCAGGAATTTAATACCCTAGTGGGGGGGCTGAGTCAGCCCCCCCCCACTACTTAAAAATAGGAATATTGAATCGGTTTTTGCGGCAGAATTACGAGCTATTTATGAGCTCTTGAAATTATATAGTTTCGATTTTTGAGCTCATCCCCTTCACCCCCAAACAACCCTTTAATTGATTTAACTTAAGAGTAAGATACTGAGAAAACTTAAAATATATCGTATTGCGGATATAATTCCTATAGCTTATATACTCTAAGAATAAACTATTAAATCAAGGGCATTTCGATTATTGAGCTACAACCCCTTCGCAAGAAAACCACCCTATCTTCCCGGCTTAAGAGAAAGTTGTACTTAAAATGCGTTAAACTAATTATTTGGCGACTACATATCATTTAATAATTTATAAGCTTCCAAATTACGCGCATTTAGATCAGTAAATTGCAATTTATTTTGTATAGTGCAGTCACTGAAGGTAAAAATCAACGATTACCTTCAAGTTCGGTGAACCTTCATCGATTTTCACGAAAATTGGTCAGTGGTTAGAGGATACGTCAAGAAACAAAGGTGACATGGTACCACCTTGCGCCCTTACCCTGAGGGTGGATACCGCCCCTTCTCGGGGGTGAAAATTATTTTATAAAAAATAACTGCACAAATCAATAAAAGAACAAATTAAAAGCAAAATTTATTATATAAAGTTAATAAAATAAGTCAATACTTTTTAAGTTATTAAAGATCAAAGATTTTAATTATTTGTGAAAAAATGCATATTTTGAAGAGGTTTTTTGTAAATCACTGAAAAACTGTAAGTTTTTACAAAAAAGTTAATAGTAGTTTAATTCGTATAGCTTATATTCTAAGAATAAACTCTAAAATCACGCGCCTTTTGATTATTGAACTACAACCCCTTCGCAAGAAAACCATCCCATATTCCCGGCTTAAGAGAGGGTTGTACTTAAAATAATTTAAATTAATTATTTGTCGACTATATATTGTTTAATATACAGTATGTCCCTGTAAGTTGTATCCATATGGAAAACTTTTGTATTATTAATTTTACGAAAAAAAGTCATTCTTCATAAAAAGCTCTGCATGGTCCAAAACCTAAGATTCAACCATCAGATATAAAATTTTATGAATATTATACGAGATATGTCAAAAAGTTTGAATTTCACTCAAGAGTAAAGTAGCTTTATTTTTCACAATATTGAAAATTGCTATTATGAAAAGTTGTTTGGAATTAAAAACTACATTCTAATATGCAATTACATCCTTCTAATTGAAAAACGTTTTTTTGAAAAATTATGGATAACTAACATTATTTTCAGGTATTTCAATTCTGATAACTCTTTTATTATTAATTTTACGAAAAAAAGTGATTCTTAATAAAAAGTTCTGCATGGTCTTAAACCTAAAATACAACCATCTTATGTCAAATTTTATCAATTTTATACAAGGTATGTCAAAAAATATGAATTTGGCTCAAGAGTAAAATACCTTTATTTTTCACTATATCGAAAATTGTTATTATGAAAAGTTATTAAGAATTAAAAACTGTGTTTCAGTATATAATTACATCCTTCTTATTGAAATATTTTGAACTATAAAGGTACTTTACTTTTGATCTAAATTTATCTTTTTTGACACACCTCGTATAAAATTTACATAAGATGGTTGTATTTTAGGTTTAAGAGTATTTCAGATCATGCAGAACTTTTTATTACGAATCACTTTTTTCGTAAAATTAATAATAAAAGAGTTATTAGAATTAAAATTACTGAAAATAATGTTAGTTATCCCTAACTTTTCAAAAAAAAATTTTTTTCAATTAGAAGGATGTAATTGCATATTAGAATATAGTTTTTAATTCCAAACAACTATTCATAATAGCAATTTTCAATATTGTGAAAAATAAAGCTACTTTACTCTTGAGTGAAATTCAAACTTTTTGACATACCCCGTACAATATTCATAAAATTTGATATCTGATGGTTGAATCTTAGGTTTTGGACCATGCAGAGCTTTTTATAAAGGATAACTTTTTTTCGTAAAATTAATAATAAAAAAGTTTTCCATATGGATACAATTTACAGGGACATACTGTATATTGTTAATCTCAATTATTGAATTGCCATTTTCTTGCTATAGTGCAGTGACTGAAGGTAAAAATCAACTATGACCTTCGATTTCGGTAAATCTCCATTCATTTTCACGAAAATTGGTGAGCGGATTTTGATACTATCAACTTTTTCTGGATCTTATTTTTGATGGGTATTTCTAAGTACTTTGACAAGTATTTGGTACCTAAGTGTTATAAAATGCATCTTTTTCCCGATTTAAGCTTGAACCCTTAGATTTGGACAGTCGCGGAAAAAAATATACATTTAATTACCAATAACTTACTTTAAATTAACATTAAAGGTTTTTCAAGTAAGCAATTTATTATATTTTTTATTAGCTTCAATTTTAGTGATGAAAACTTTTTTGTAAAAACTTACAGTTTTTGAGCCATTTATGAAAAATCGCTCTAAAGCATGCATTTTCTTTCCAAAAATTAAAATATTTGATCTTTAATAACTCAAAAAGTATTGATTTATTTTAATCACATTATATAACAAATTTTGCTTACAATTTGTCCCTCTCTCGATTTGTGGGGTTATTTTTGATAAAGTAATTTTCACTCCCGAGAAGGGGTGACATATACCCCAGGCTAAAACCCCAAGTTGTTATTGCCAATTCGTGAAAATAAATGGAGATTTACCGAAATCGAAGGTAATAGTTGATTTTTACCTTCAGTGACTGCACTATAGAAAGAAAATGGCAATTCAATAATTGAGATGCGTATATTTTGCAAGCTAATAAATTATTAAACGATATGTAGTCGCCAAATAATCAATTTAAATTATTTTAAGAACAACTCTCTCTTAAGCCGGGAAAATGGGGTCGTTTTCTTGCGAAGGGGTTGTAGCTATATAATCGAAAGGTGCGTGATTTAAGAGTTTATTCTTAGAATATAAGCTATACGAATTAAACTACTATTAACTTTTTTGTAAAAACTTACAGTTTTTCAGTGATTTACAAAAAACCTCTTCAAAACATGCATTTTTTTCACAAATAATTAAAATCTTTGATCTTTAATAACTTAAAAAGTATTGACTTATTTTATTAACTTTATATAATAAATTTTGCTTTTAATTTGTTCTTTTATTGATTTGTGCAGTTATTTTTTAAAAAATAATTTTCACCCCCGAGAAGGGGCGGTATCCACCCTCAGGGTAAAGGCGCAAGGTGGTACCATGTCACCTTTGTTTCTTGACGTATCCTCTAACCACTGACCAATTTTCGTGAAAATCGATGAAGTTTCACCGAACTTGAAGGTAATCGTTGATTTTTACCTTCAGTGACTGCACTATACAAAATAAATTGCAATTTACTGATCTAAATGCGCGTAATTTGGAAGCTTATAAATTATTAAATGATATGTAGTCGCCAAATAATTAGTTTAACGCATTTTAAGTACAACTTTCTCTTAAGCCGGGAAGATAGGGTGGTTTTCTTGCGAAGGGGTTGTAGCTCAATAATCGAAATGCCCTTGATTTAATAGTTTATTCTTAGAGTATATAAGCTATAGGAATTATATCCGCAATACGATATATTTTAAGTTTTCTCAGCATCTTTCTCTTAAGTTAAATCAATTAAAGGGTTGTTTGGGGGTGAAGGGGATGAGCTCAAAAATCGAAACTATATAATTTCAAGAGCTCATAAATAGCTCGTAATTCTGCCGCAAAAACCGATTCAATATTCCTATTTTTAAGTAGTGGGGGGGGGGGGGCTGACTCAGGGCATTAAATTCAGTAGGGTATTAAATTCCTGCTCAGTGGAACGAGCTCAAAATTTTTAGTTTGCGGAATATGAGAGCTCATAAATAGCTCATAAATCGGGGCTATTTGTTTTTTAATTTTTGCAAGTGGGGGGGGGGGCAGCTCAACACGGGTTTTATGTTTTGTGTTGCTTCATGTTCGGTAGTAAATGAACGGAGGTTATTTAGCATTGTTTACGTTAATTTTAGCTTTACAACTTCTCTCATAAGAAGCAACCGGTACACAAATGGCTATAAACAATTTTAATGCAACCATTAAGTTTGGGAGGGATTCCATGAAATCCTATTCCACGGTGGATTTTAAAAAGTCTATAATAGCTAACCATTTAGAGGCTGTAATATTGCCACTGGTAATTGTCTTCTGAGCGTTGGTAGGTACATATTTCTATAATCCGTTTGAAAATTATGGATAGCACAGTCTGATGATGATACAGGTCATTTGTATTGTATGTTGTATTGTACTCGTAAGTCAACATACAATACAGAAAATGACCTGCGTCGTAAAAACTGTTCTATCAATAATTTTCAAACGGAGAATAACTGGAGGTCTGCTTCTGATACCTCTTGATGATGGTTAAAGTCACAAAGTGATGAAACAGCTAACTTCAACTATTCACTGTTTGCGGAAAGCAAAGTAAGCGTCTGCACAACCTAGAATCAATGAAGCCACATCACAGATGGACTTTAATCTGGTTTTGAGTTCAACATTGAGTCGGTCAAAACATTTCAACATATTCTTTTGAAGTTTTTGAGTCCTGTATCAGTAGTTAACTCACCATCTGTTTGTTTTTGACGTCAAATTCGTCTTTCGGCGGGAATGCCGTAGTCCTCAAATTTTTTCGTGACAAAATATATTGCTTCATCTATAATATGCCCACGTTTTTCTTCAATATAAAGACAAAGTCCCCTATTTTTGTCGCTGATTGATCAACGGTTATGATTTTACTTTGCAATTTAATCTGACAAAAATTTATTTCTCTTAGTATACATCATTAAAAAAAAAGATAAAGAAATAAAGTCTATGATACGATATAAGGTCGATTTGCACCGATCTGTTTAATGGATAAAATTATTGGATATGTAATTTATCATGTTAACAATTACAAAAAACAAGGGTTGTTAGATCTAATCTTGTTCTGAATATAATTAATTAATAATAAAAAAATTACATTTTTTTATAAATTAAAACAAAATTTCGACCCGGGCAGATATTATTTCAGATTTTTTTAGGTCATTCTAAACAAAAAAGGTCTTTTGTAATTTTTCTCTAAAGTTGATCGTTTTCTAGTTATAAACAATTTAAAATTGAAAAAAGAACGAAAGATCACGATATTCAAGGCTCAAACTCAAAAACATAGGTATAAAATATCATTTTTGAAATTACGAAGTACCTAAATTCAAGTTCAATCAGATACAAATATTAAAAAAATCTATCTATATAAATGTGTGGGTCGGCACTGCCGACCCTGACCGGCCGCCACTGCTAGGTATATCAAAATGTTCTGCATATAATTTAACTGTTACACCAGGGAAATAAGGCAAGAATATACCGTGTTCGGGACACTTGAGCAGCCAGGTTGCAAATGGGTTTTTTTGGGTACTATATACCTAATACATTATAAATACAAAAACGTCCGTCACAGTTTGGACCAGAAATTTAGTTATTAACAAATAAGGGTCAAAAATGAGAGTTTTTTCGTTTAAATCGCTACAGGTAAAAATAGGGTAATTATATATCTTATTAATAATATTTTTCTTTTAGTAGATGAGCCAAGGTTTAAAATAGCGTTTTTTTGAATTTTGGTCCGATTATTTGTTGCTTCGGATATTGCAAAATAAAACTAAAATTTCGAAAATAAAAAATTTGCTATAACTTTTGCGAAAATGAATTTAGGACTTTTATATTGCACAAAAAATGGAGTCAAACAGTCCATACAATGCACAAAAAATTTTAAGACGATGCGTCAATTAGTTTAAATTTTATTCAATTTGTTTATCCCAAAGAGTATTTTTTCGCAATGTTATTGTTCAGAAAATAATAATGATACAGCAATCCTGTGAAAACAACATCAAAGAAGAATAGTCATATTTTCAAAGCATTTAAAAAAATTATTAAAAAGTCATTTTTATCACTCAGAAAGCATTTTACTAAAATAGAGTCATTTTTGGCTTATAAACAATTTGAATAACTTTGTTAATATGGACTGTAGGCTAAAACTGCAATGGAATTTGAAAAACTGGTATTTTTATACGAATTTTCAAAGAAAAACTTTTCGCCTAGGTTAATTACGGTCAAAGTTAGCCGCTTTTTTTATTTAATTGACGGCTACTTTGTTTATAACAATTAAGCAACCTAATTAGAGCCATTTTGAATTTGAAGATATATAGGTTATGTGTAAAAGTTTGAGTAAACTTCAAACCTCAACAGAGTGGTTAATAAAGCTTTAAAAATGGCGTCCGAACGAAATTAATTCGTGGTCGGTGGAGGGGAATTACTAAAATACGTGCACTCAAAAAATGAAACTAAAGGTACGATTCCGAAAGAGGCTGCAGACTGCAGACCGCAAACCGCAGACTGCAGCGACAGTGTCGTCTGCGGTCAGACCAATTCCGAGCAGAACTGCACTTCATCTACATAATATCGACAACAGCATTGCACGATGGGAATTTATAATAGTATAATATTAAAAGTCGTATAAGTAGGATGTCAGAAGATGACGACTATCTTTTACTTACTACTTTGAAAATACTCATTTTCAAAAGAAATTCAATTCTTTTCAATTTAAGTCAATTTGGAAACAGCAAAAATACGTGTCGTCGATCTGCGGTCGGCGACACTACTGGTTCTGGTGCAGTCCTGCGGCCTGCGGTGGCGACGTTCTGCGTGCGGTGGCGACAATGCCGCTCTACTCGACATCAACCTCATAAGAAACCATATGAACCATTAGGTCTGTCGCTGCGGTCTGCGGTTTGCAGTTTGCGGTTTGCGGTCTTGTTCGGAATCGTACCTTAATTCTGCAAACATATGCTGCGATTAATATCGCTGGAACTTGTTGATGGATTTTGATCATAATTTTTTTAATTTGTATGTACTCGTAGTCTTATAGAGTACGTTATGTACACATAATCCCACCTAACATTACAAAATGTTAGGGGGAACTCCCCTTATCACTCAGGGATATGAAAAATAGATTACGGCTGATTCTAAGACCTACCGAATATACATATATAATTTCATAAAAATCGGTCAAGCGGTCTCGGAGGAGTATGGAAACTAACACTGTGTGAGGAGAATTTTATAGATTGATGTAAATATATAAATGGCTATTAACAAATAGTGGTTGGTGACAGAAGAGTGAAAATTAAGGGTTGTATGTATTTTTTAATTCTACATCATGTAAAATTACGGTAGATAATTTTGTCCAAAAAAATTTAAAAAAATGTCAGGGGGATAACCCCTCTTATAACTTATGGGTATAAAAATAGATTAAAACCTCTTCAACGTCCTACAGGATAAACCTGTAAAATTTTATAAAAATCGGCCAAGCCGTTTCGGAGTAGTATGGTAACTAACACTGTTACAGGAGAATTTGATGTACAGTCGGAAAAATGAAAGAATACCCATGAACGAACATATAAAACACGCTGTATTTTCCTGTCACCGTGTCACAAAGAAAATTGCCCAGCGCAAGTACATGTAATAATAATTATTACATGTACTTGCGCTGACCAATTTTTTGTATGACACGGTGACAGGAAAATACAGCGTGTTTTATATGTTCGTTCATGGGTATTCTTTAATTTTTCCTACTGTATATAGAAGTAACTGCGAATTAAATAATAAAAGTGGTTAACTTTGAACCTAATTAACCTAGGCAAAAAGTTTTTTTTTTCTGAAAATTCGTATAAAAATACGAGCTTTTGAAATCCTAAAGTAGATTTACTCTATAGTCAATATTAACAAAGTTATTCAAATTGTTTAGAAGCCAAAAATGACTCTATTTTACTAAACTTTTTTCGGAGTGATAATAACGACGTTTTAATGATTTTTTTCAATACTTTAAAAATGTAACTATTATTTTTGTATGTGGTTTCCACAGAATTGCTATGTTATTATTACTTTCTGAACAATAACATTGCGAAAAAAAAGCTCTTTGCGATAAACAAATTGAATAAAATTTAAACTAATTGACGAATCGTCTTAAAATTTTTTGTGCATTATACGGAATGTTTTACTCAACTTTTCGTGGAATATGAAAGTCTTAAGAGGAAGCAGTAGCGATCAACAGGTAGCGAAAACGCGTTCCAAGATCCGCGATCAACACTAAAATTTTTTAATTCATTAGTAGTTCCAAAATGACACAAAATCTAGGCATCGGATAAAAAAGTTTATTTGAAGAAAGTGTATTTTTTTGTTCTTCTTAATGGCGGTACAAGCTCGTTTTTTTAATATTGTATTTAATTACAGAGTAATTTCCACATATTAATATATTTTTCAAATTGGGCTCTGTACCGCCATTCTTTATTATATTACGAGTATGTGTGCCAAATATCTCGAAAAAATATTCAAAATTACAGCCGCAATCTTGGAACGCGTTTTCGCTACCTGTTGATCGCTACTGTATCACCTTAAGGCCATTTTCGCAAAAGTTATAGCACATTTTTTATTTTTGAAATTTTAGTCTTATTTTGCAATTTTCGAAGCAAAAAATGATCGGACCAAAATTCAAAAACTGCCATTTTAAACCTTGGCTCATCTACAAAAAGAAGAATATTATAAATAAGGTATTTAATTACCCTATTTTTACCTGTAGCGATTTAAACGAAAAAACTGCCATTTTTTACCCTTATTTGTTAATAACTAAGATTCTCGTCCAAACTGTGACGGGCATTTTTGTATTTATAAAGTATTAGGTATATAGTACCCAAAAAATCCATTTGCAACCTGGCTGCTCAAGTGTCCCGACAAAAACCTTATTTCTCTGGACTATGTAGCATACTGAGCACTCCAACACGTTTTGGAAAGTCGTTTAACAGATGATTTGCTGTCTTTAGTAAGCACTTCCCAGCGACTAGTGGAATAAGTGGAAGCAGAAAAAAATTAAAAATTGACTCTACAGTTCCGAAAAACGTATGTATTTTGTATAAAAGAGTGGTGGTCACATTATCTAAATTAATTGAATGATCAATACATTATACTCCTCCATGTAATGTACGCCGCTCATAACAGCTGCATTATCGAATTCCTATGAACGACACTTCAAATGTCTAAATCATCATTTTCAAGCTTCTTGAGAATTTCTTAGATCAACTGCTTTTTTAACGGAAGTAATCCAAGAAATGCCTCTTTGACCTCGACTCTATTATCAGTGAATATCGAATCACTTCAGAATTTCAGACATTTGAATCATTTGATTTGATCGATATCGATCGAGATAGAACATGCAACGTCTCGTCGGGAAGACGGTATTTTAGAACTTCACACGCACTGATTCAATTTCAATTCCAATTTAGTGGATGCCAGTGGATTCGCAAATCGACGGCGCCAATTTTTGTCCACACTTGGGTTGTGATTTCTCCGACAAAAAACTCTGTTTCGTGTGATCACAAAATAATATCGAATTGTATTTTGATTGTAAAGTGAGTCAGTTACAAATTAACGATGCATTCTTTTGCGACCTGGTGTTACCCCCGAGGAACGGGTGACATCCGGGGCGGACCTACTTTGCTGCACCCTATCTACTCCACTGCAGGTATGTACTATTCGTTTCCAAAGTACTTATTTGACAATAATATTATTTATTACCATGTATAATTAGAGTTTAACCCTCAGGACCAGGACAACAAGTTTTTGCGACGGTATTTACCAAACTGGGTCCCAAAAGACTCCAGTTTGTTTATTGAATTCTTATGATTATATTTTATATTGATACTTAAGATAAATTGTAGAGAATCTTCCCAAGACTGTTTGCTCCCAAAGAGTTTCTGGATTTTTCAATGCGAGTTTTTATTTCGTAGCCATCCATGACCATGATCACAAGTATCCTTAATATTACAGATTACAGCACAGCGCAAATAGCATTATTATTTTCTGTACTCTTTCTAAGGCGTATTGTTTATTGTAATGTTGATGTTCTTACTAACGATCATTATTTTTGTCTTCTTACAATTTAGTTTTAGGACGTATTTGTTACATGTTATATGTTTCTACAATATTATCCTTATCCATCATCCTTTGGAGCCCTTGCGTACTATCTGCCAGCAATACTGTATCGTCTGCATATCTAATATTGTTTATAAGTTGTTCATTCACTGCAATACCATCTTCTGATTCGTCCAAGTCCAAGGCCTCTCTAAAGATGTTTTCAGAGTACATGTTAAATAATACTGGTGACAGGATGCAACACTGTCTAACGCCTTTTCCGATTGTGAAGGTTTCAGACATTTCATTTTCGAATCGAACTGTTACTTTTTGTTGGAGATATAAGTTTGAGAGCGGTCTTTCATCCTTACCATCAAGTCCTGATGTTTGTAGGATATCGATTAGTTTCCCAAGTGGGACTTTATTAAATGCATTCTCGAAATCAATGAAATATGGATACACATCGCGACATCCCTGGCTCTCTGTATTAGAACATGCAAACTAAAAAGTGCTTCCTTCGTCCCGTAGATTTTCGCTTTCTGAATTTACTTCCAGGAACGTTCTATCCCGCGAAAACATTTACGTTGTACGTACTTCTCACAGTAATCTGTAGCTTTCTTCTTCTTTAGCACATCTCTATCCAACTCTGGACATAGGCCTTCCCAAATCTTTCCATTTCTGTCTGTCCTTGGCTACGCTTTTCCAGTTAGTTCCTGCAGCTTTTACAATATCGTCCTTCCATCGCATCTGAGGTCTTCCTCTTCTTCCTGTCCACGGTCTCCAGTTTTGTATTTCAGCATTCTATCTTTTATCTTCCTGCCTTGCATTGTAGCCCACAACTTTCCATTTTAACCCTGTTATACCTATGTTCAGTTACATTTGTTACTCTTGTTTTCTCTCTTATCCATTTGTTTGATTTTCTGTCTTGTAGTTTTATTCCCAACATGGATCTTTCCATTTTTCTCTGAGTTATTGTTTATGTTGGCCTTTGTTAATGTCTATGTTTCTGAGTTATACTTTAGAACAGGAAGGAAGCACTGGTCAAATACACGGGTTTTTGGTACTGTTGTGCTTGTACTTTGTGCTTTTTAGTATCCATCTTAACTTTCCTAACGCTGCCCACGCAAATTGGATTCTTCTCTGTACTCTGTACTTCAATTGTTTGGTTCTCTTTATTAGCTTTGATTATGTATTTGATCCAGGTATATATATTCGTCAACAACCGTAATATTGACATTATTTATATTTATATTTATTCTGTCATTTGTATTTGTTATGATTTTTGTTTTACTCATGTTAATTGTTAATCCTACCTTCTCTGATGCGTGTGCTAGTTTACTCAGCATTGTGGTTAGTTCTTATTGGTTGGTTGTAATAAGGACAACATCATCGCAATATCTAAGGTGATTGAGATTCTTTCCGTTTATGTTGATACCCATGTCTTCCCATTCCAGTTCTTTAAAGACGTCTTCCAAAGCTAAGGTGAAGAGTTTTGGGGATATTACATCTCCTTGTCTTACGCCTCTACGTATTTCTATGGTTTAGTTTTGTTTGTTTTATTTTCCCATTCGACTGTCAAAGTTGCTATTTTATAGATGTTATGTAAGAGTTACCTGTACCTGGAGTCTATTCTGCTGTTATTTATAGCTTTTTCTATCGCCCATATCTCGACACTATCGAACGCTTTTTCATAGTCTACAAAGGCTAAACATAAATCTAGGTTGTATTCGTTTGCCTTCTCCATCAATATTTTCATACCCTTTCATAACCCTTTTCTGAAACCTGCTTGTTCAACTGGCTGATAACTGTCCATTTTATTTGTTAGTCTATTGGTTATGTTATAATTCTCATAAAGAGTTTGTACATTTTTGAGAGTAGTGAGATAGGTCTGTAGTTTTTTAAGTCTTTTTGTCTCCTTTTTTTAATAGCAGTATTGTAATACTCTCATTCCAATCGTGAGGTATTTCTGCCTTGTGTAGACATAGATTAAATAGGAGATTTAGCTCCTCTATTATAGCTTGGTTACATTCCTTAAGCATTTCAGCAAGGATACCATCTGGATCGACAGCTTTGTTATTTTTCATTTGAGATAGGGCGTTTTCGATTTCATGGACGTCTATATCGGGTAGAATTTCAGAGTTGACACTTTTAATTCTTCTTTTTAGATTTGCTTTTGAGTTATTATCAGGCTTCTGTTTTATGTCATATAATTCGCTATAGAAGGATTCTACTATATTTGTTAGTTTCCTTGAGTCGCTTTTCTCCTCTCCATTTTTGTTTTTAAGTGATATTATGACGTTTTTTCCTAGTGATGGGTTTAGGGCCCGGTAATTTATGTCTCGATTAACAGCCGGTTAGTTAATACAACGCAAGCAAGAGGTCGATTAAACCCCGGTTAAATAACCAGCAGTTAATCGAGACATAAAGTACCGGGTCTTAGACATTTTACTCCGCGATATCGTTCTATTACTTTCTCTACTTCTGTTTCATTATATATTCTGATGCCTCCCGTTACCTTCCTTTTAGTGGTTTTGTTTAATACTTTATATTCTGTGTTGTATCTACTGTTTGTTGCTAAGAAGTTGTTGTCTTTTTTCCATAAGTTTTCTCGTTTCTCTGCTTATTTTGTTGTCTCTTTGGTTCGTTTTCTTAGCAACCTTTATTCCTGCTTGTATAATGTTATTCTTTAATGTAGTGTTAATCGCATTAATGTCTGTTGTATCATTTAATATTAGGTTTTCCTTAATGATTTCTCTGAACACTTCGCCATTTTCTTTAAATTTTTGTTGGTCTATTATTGGTTATTTCTTAGATCTTCTATTTCTTTCTCTTTTAAGGTCAATGCATATTCGTGCTCTGAGTCGATGGTCACTTCCCTGTGATGTCTTCGAAGATATAAGATATGTTTTTTATTTGATAGGAAGTAGTCTATCTCATTTTTTGTTATACCATCCGGTGATGCCCACGTCCATTTCTGGTTTGCCTTCTTAAAAAAGAGTTTATGGCATACAAATTTTGTTCTTCTATAATATATTCAGCTAGTTTACGACCTCGTTCATTTCTTAAACCAAATCCATAGTCTCCGATTTTTGTTTCCATTTCATCCATGTTTTTACCTAGTTTTGCATTTAAAGTCGCCTAATATGAATATGATAGTGTAATTCACTTTTTGATCCTCTATGGCTTTTGTTATTTCGTCGAAGAATGTTTCTACTTCTTCGTCTTCGTGCTGTGTGGTAGGCGCATATGTTTGCAGAAGTTTTATTTTGAAATTTTAGTAAATTGGATTGTTATTGTTTTGTTGTCTTGACTTTTTATAAGCTTTGTCGATAAAATTGTACAATTTTTCATGACAATAAAGCATATTTCTATTCTATTCTATTCTATTCTAATCTTTCATTTATTTCCAGAATTAGGTAGGCTACTCTATCTGAGATAATTTTAATTGCTGTTACGGATTCCTTCAAGTTCTTCTTCTTCTTTTTTTTTTCTTCCTCTTTATAAGCAATTCTGCTTGTTCATTGGCGGATTGATACCTCTATGGAAGGTTGTCACTCCATCTTTTGCGCGGTCGGCCGATACTTCTTCTACCGATTGGTGATTTATCTCTTGCTATTTTGACCACACGTGTCTCCCCCATCCTGGTTATGTCATTGTTCTATTCTCTTTTTCTATTTAGTGTTCATTCGTTTATACTCTGTACGTTACATTGTCTTCTGATATATTCACTCCTCTTTCGATCTCTCAGTGTATTTCCTGTAATTCTTCTCAGTACTCTCATCTCTGCCGTTTCCAGCAGTCTTTGTGTTGTGGCTGTATCAGGTCTTGTTTCTGATGCATATGTCATTATTGGTCTTACACTGCACTGGCTTTATAAATTCTTGACTTCATCTCAATGTTAATATGCCGGTTTCGCCATATAGTGTTATTAAGGCATCCTGACAGTCTATTTGCTCTTTGTACTTGATTTCTCACTTCTTTGTCCAGGTCTCCGTAACTTGACAATGTAATTCCAAGGTATTTTATTCCCATTACTTGTTCAATACTGATACCATCAATTTCTATTTTACATCTGATTGGTTCTTTACTGAATGCTATTGTTTTGGTTTTCTGAGATGAAATTGTCATATTGAATTATTTTGCTCTTATGTTAAATCTGTGGACTATCTTCATCTTGGGCTATCAATATTGCGTCATCTGCGTAGCAGAGTATTTTTTCAAGTTCTTATTTATTATAAAACCTACTCCTCCGTATGTTTGGTCGTCTTTTCCTATGTAATATATTTATAGTCTATGACCAGAGTTTAAATTTATGCAGTTTTCTCCTCTTCTCTTTACTTCAGATAGCCCGACTATGTCCAATTTAATTTTACCTGGTTCTTCCTCTAATTCTGCTACTTTATCGCCATTTGCCATGGATCTGATATTGTAGGTACCGATGTAATATGTAAGTTTCTGTTTCTTTGTATATGTCAGCTTTTTGCCTCCCCCAGAATCCTTGCGGCAGACCAACGCGTTGGTGTGGGAGTCTGGACACTTAGTCCTACCCACCTGGGGTACTATCTTTATTTTTGTAGTTGACATTTTGGGGAGTATTGGCAATCGAAACACCACGTTTGCCATGCGGGTTGGTGAGTAATTTTCTGTTGGGGTTTATTCCCTTAACCAGTGTGTTCCAGTTTTTTGGCGCCGGAAGTTCGCCTTCACCCTCTTCCGTCAGCTACATGACGCACACCCGTTGCACGCCATGAATTGTCCAGGGATTACGACGTGGACGTGGAAAGCTGTGGGAATTTCTCGAAGTTTTATCGTAGCTGAAAGACTGGCACCTTCAGCTACCTTCGAGACCCAAATTTGGCCTTAAACCCCCCTAATCTGTAGCTTTGGTAAATGATAAATGCGTAATAAATGCCAGATAAATATCCAACATTAATAATATTTAAAAGAAGAAAAAGAAACTTTACAAAAGTTTTAACTATTTATAATGGGAAATAAGCGACAATATTATTAAAAAATGATTTTTATTAACGTTTCGACGCCCAAATCGGGTGCCGTTGTCAAAATACAAAATATTATTAACATAAACAAAAATGTTGTTGCTTAGTAAAAAAAATTCTTCTAATAATTTATTTAATTTGACTCATTTATATCGGCAATTCAGATACATAATATGATACATTTTAAAGTAGAAGACTTTAAAATGATATTGCCAATATTTATGAGTTGCGTTCCTGGGACGACTTTACTGAAAGATAGTTCATTCGATTACATGAAATCAACCCCAACTCAAGAATATCCGTCACAAAAAATCATAGCATGTGATCTGTCTTTAAAAAGACAACCACATGCAACGGTGATATTAAAATTCTCGCGTTAGAGATCTCATAGTAAATCACGAGGGAAAACCAGGAAAAACCTTACATTTAATTTACTCTCAAAATTAATACCAAATTCTGACTTTACTATAATTTTGTTTAAATTATAAATAATATCAATAATACATGGATATATAAGTAATACTAAAATATAAAATATGTACTAACTTGACTATTGACTTACTAATTGTGGTATTTTCTTTCTATTGACTTCCTCTTTCAGTATGGGTATCCACATCCTACTGCATTCCACCGAGGAATTTGCGACACAATTGGTTTCGTTTAGTATAATTAGAGCTGCTTCTTTGATTTTTTTCTTTTTACTATCTGTTTCTTTCAGGACTATACTTGAATCTCTCCACTGAACTCTATGTTCATTATCCCATGCGTGTTGAAATATTTGAGATCTATCAAATTCTCTATTTTTAATATAAGATTGATGTTCACTTATTCTAACGTTTAATGGTCTTGATGTTTCACCTATATAAAACTGTTCGCATTCACAAGGTATTTTATAAATACAATTCTTTGTCCTTTCTTATTCATTGTTAGGTTTAGTTTTAGATAGAATAGATCTCAATGTGTTGGTTGTTTTGAATGTTGTTGAAACGTTAATAAAAAATCATTTTTTAATAATATTGTGGCTTATTTCCCATTATAAATAGTTAAAATTGTAAAAATGCCACAAGAAAATAGCTTCAGAACAACATTTACAAAAGTTATTTACAATAAATAAAGTTTTAAAATGCCGTGAGATAGAAAAAAATCAAAATATTGAATTTAAAGTTTTGTAGTTATGAGGTAAATAAAATAAAAGTATTTTATCGATAACTGACATGAAATGTCATAATTTGCCGCCTCTTGTCAGTTAATGAAAAATCACATTTTAACCAATGGGTAAAATCAATTTTTGGTTTGTTTTTTGGCCTTGGTTTGGAACCTTTAGCCACGTAATCACATATAAATATTATTATTCACTACGCTCAGCAGTGTGTGTGTGTGTGTGTGTGTGTGTGTGTGTGTGTGTGTGTGTGTGTGTGTGTGTGTGTGTGTGTGTGTGTGTGTGTGTGTGTGTGTGTGTGTGTGTGTGTGTGTGTGTGTGTGTGTGTGTGTGTGTGTGTGTGTGTGTGTGTGTGTGTGTGTGTGTGTGTGTGTGTGTGTGTGTGTGTGTGTGTGTGTGTGTGTGTGTGTGTGTGTGTGTGTGTGTGTGTGTGTGTGTGTGTGTGTGTGTGTGTGTGTGTGTGTGTGTGTGTGTGTGTGTGTGTGTGTGTGTGTGTGTGTGTGTGTGTGTGTGTGTGTGTGTGTGTGTGTGTGTGTGTGTGTGTGTGTGTGTGTGTGTGTGTGTGTGTGTGTGTGTGTGTGTGTGTGTGTGTGTGTGTGTGTGTGTGTGTGTGTGTGTGTGTGTGTGTGTGTGTGTGTGTGTGTGTGTGTGTGTGTGTGTGTGTGTGTGTGTGTGTGTGTGTGTGTGTGTGTGTGTGTGTGTGTGTGTGTGTGTGTGTGTGTGTGTGTGTGTGTGTGTGTGTGTGTGTGTGTGTGTGTGTGTGTGTGTGTGTGTGTGTGTGTGTGTGTGTGTGTGTGTGTGTGTGTGTGTGTGTGTGTGTGTGTGTGTGTGTGTGTGTGTGTGTGTGTGTGTGTGTGTGTGTGTGTGTGTGTGTGTGTGTGTGTGTGTGTGTGTGTGTGTGTGTGTGTGTGTGTGTGTGTGTGTGTGTGTGTGTGTGTGTGTGTGTGTGTGTGTGTGTGTGTGTGTGTGTGTGTGTGTGTGTGTGTGTGTGTGTGTGTGTGTGTGTGTGTGTGTGTGTGTGTGTGTGTGTGTGTGTGTGTGTGTGTGTGTGTGTGTGTGTGTGTGTGTGTGTGTGTGTGTGTGTGTGTGTGTGTGTGTGTGTGTGTGTGTGTGTGTGTGTGTGTGTGTGTGTGTGTGTGTGTGTGTGTGTGTGTGTGTGTGTGTGTGTGTGTGTGTGTGTGTGTGTGTGTGTGTGTGTGTGTGTGTGTGTGTGTGTGTGTGTGTGTGTGTGTGTGTGTGTGTGTGTGTGTGTGTGTGTGTGTGTGTGTGTGTGTGTGTGTGTGTGTGTGTGTGTGTGTGTGTGTGTGTGTGTGTGTGTGTGTGTGTGTGTGTGTGTGTGTGTGTGTGTGTGTGTGTGTGTGTGTGTGTGTGTGTGTGTGTGTGTGTGTGTGTGTGTGTGTGTGTGTGTGTGTGTGTGTGTGTGTGTTGAGTAAATGTCTTGTTACTTAGTAAAGCCGACTTCGTTGTCTTTGTAAAGAGAGGTTTACACAAGGCTAGAAATTATTTTCATTTATTAAATTTTTTAATAAAGAAAAATTTCTCCCAAGCCGGGATTCGAACTCACAGTTCACTTCAGTTCAGAACACTTGAGTCTAAAGGTAGGCTCTCTTACCACTGATCCACAGAGGGGTTGGGTAAAATATAATATTTCTATCCCGCTCGCGGACGTCAAAAATTTATAAATTATCATAGTTGTCATATATTGTGTCATGATAGCTTCGGCGAAATAAATTTTGTACGTATATGTATATTATTATATGTATGTATATATAAATAGTGTAGAAGGCACGCAACGCGTTATATAATATTGGTATAACACCTATTTTTGGATGGGGATAAAGAATTGATTTCGCGACCGTCATCGTTTAGTCGAAATAAATTTTGCATGTATATATTATCTTTTTCTTCAGCCTGTTTGCATCCACTCCTGGACGAAGGCCTCACCATCCCCGTGCTTTCTCTATTCTTCTCTGTTTTTTGCTATTTTTCCCCATTTTTGCTTTGATGTCGTTTAGCCATCGTTTTTGTGGTCTTCCTCTACTATGACTGTGCTCGCGTGGTCTCCAATGTACAATGTTTCTCGTCCACGTTTCGCTGTTTTGTCGTGCCACGTGTCCTACCCAGTTCCATTTCATTTGCATTTTAATTCTTCCAATTACATACTCCACTTTCGTCCTGCTTCTCACGTCCTCATTTTGTATATGTTCCCTCAGAGATACCCTTAACTTAGCTCGTTTGATCGCCCTCTGTGTCGTTCTCAATCTATTGGCTGATACCTCTGTAAGTGTCATCGTTTCCATTCTGTAGGTCATAATTGGTAGAATACAACTGTTTAATACCCTTTTCTTTAGATTTATTGGTACCTTTTTGTTCTTCAACACATTACTGAGTCTTGCTACTGCTGCCCAAGTCATTCGGATTCTTCTATTTATTTATGCCGTTTGATTCTGTTTGTCTAGTTGGATCGTGTGACCTAGGAATATCTATACTTTTCGACACTTTCGATATCACTTCTAAGTCGATTAATGTATTGATTTGTTATCACTTTTGTTTTATTTGTTTTTGTCCTCTGTCTAACTTCTCTCTCCGTTCTTATTTTGCTTGTTGTTAGACCTTCTGATACATTTATTGCATATTTGCATTGTCGTATATGTATTTGAGGAATATTCTATATCTAGAATCAATCCTTGCGTTATTCATTCCTTCTAATACGGCCCAGAGTTCTATGGAATCGACTGCCTTATTGTAATCCACAAATGCCAAATGAAGAGGTTCATTGTATTCTGTAGGTGTTCCATGGTACTATGTCAACAGGCTGGTAGTAATTATTTTGGTAAGCATTCTGTACGGATGTGGCAACAGGCTTATTGGTTTGAAATTTTCCCGTTTGCGGTACCTACATATTAGGTGTATGTATATATAAAAAGTGGTCGACCGGATAGCTCAGTGCGACTAGCGGCTGACCCACACTTCACTTCGCCGTGAGGTATGTGCGTTCAAGCCCAGCCCCGGCCATAGGAAAAACAAAAAGGCTAACGCGTCAGTATAAAATTCTAAATATGAATCTGGCGCTTAGACTGGAATATGCGGCCATCTGATCGACCTATGAGGGAGCAGTACGGCAAGGGATAAGGGCTTGCGGCTCGGTGAAACTCCCCCATAGATCCCTACCGAAGGCGTTGACGCCTAAGAACGGTGTATACATACATATATAAAAAGTATAGGACGCACGCAACGCGTGTATAATATAGGTATAGAACTTCTTTTTGGATTGAGAAAAGGTATTGAATTCGCAACCGTCGTCGCTGCGGCGAGATATTAGTAATTTATATACTATAGGTTGAATTGCGTATGTATAAGTTCGAACGAAGTTATAATGGTTGGAGGAGGGATAGAGTGTGTACTTGAAGGAGCTTGCGACGCAAACGCATAAGGGGCTACACGGTCCCTACTCCAATCATTATAAATTAATGATTAATAGTGTTTAAAGTATTTTTGAAGTGGAAACTTCTGTAGCGATTTTGTGCACTTTCTGAATGGGGAAAAAGCATTGAAATTGTGAGTGTCATCGCTTCGCCGAAATTAATTCTGTACTTTTATGTGTATGTAATACAGGGTGTAACGAAAATAAAGGTCATAAATTAAATCACATATTCTGAGACCAAAAATAGTTCGAATGAACCTAATTTACCTTAGTACAAATATGCACATAAAAAAAGTTACAGCCCTTTGAAGTTACAAAATGAAAATCGATTTTTTCGAATATATCGAAAACTATTAGAGATTTTTTATTGAAAATGGACATGTGGCATTCTTATGGCAGGAACATTTTAAAAAATAATTATAGTGAAATTGGTGCACCCCATAAAAATTTGATGGGGGTTTTGTTCCCTTAAACCCCCCCAAACTTTTGTGTACGTTCCAATTAAATTATTATTGTGGTACCATTAGTTAAATTTAATATTTCTAAAACTTTTTTGCCTCCTAGTATTTTTTCGATAAGGCAGTTTTTATCGAGTTGCGGCCTCTTTTTTAATATGTTTACATAAAAATTTTATGGGCGTTTTGTTCCTTAAAACCCCCCAAATGTTTGTGTATGTTCCAATTAAACTTTTACTGCGGTACCATTAGTTAAACACAGTGATTTTAAAACTTTTTTGCCTCTTTGTATTTTTTCGAGAAGGCATTTTTTATCGAGATATTACTTCTTTTTTAATATGGTTCAAAATAGACCTAAAAATGTAACTCATAAATAAATTTTCATATTATTACGAAGTCTCCATAATCGTACTTAGCCATATACAAATATGTGGTGGATTTGACAAATATTCAAAATATCTCGATAAAAACTGACTTTTCGAAAAAGTACTAAGAGGCAAAAAAGTTTTCAAAATATTGTTTTTAACTAATGGTACTACAATAATAGTTAAATTGGAACGTACACAAAAGTATGGGGGGGTTTAAAGGAACAAAACCCCCATAAAATCTTCATGGGCTGTCCAAATTTCACTATAATTTTTTCTTAAGATACTACTACCATAAGACTGCCACATGTCTATTTTCAATAAAAGATCTCTAATAGTTTTCGATATATTGGAAAAAATCGATTTTCATTTTGTAACTTCAAAGGGCTATAATTTTTTTATGTGCATATTTGTACTAAGGTAAGTTAGGCTCAAACGAACTATTTTTGGTCCCAGAATACGTGATTAAATTTATGACCTGCATTTTTGTTACACCCTGTATAAATAGTATAGGATGCACCCAATGGGTATATAATGTAGGTATATCATTTCTCTTTGGATGGGGAAAAAGCATTGATCTCGCGATCGTTATCGACACGGCAGATATTAGTAATGTATATACTATAGGTTGAATTGCGTATAAGTTTGACCGAAGTTATAATGGTTGGAGGAGGGATAGAGTGTGTACCCGAAGGGGCTTGCTTCGTAAGAAGTTTTCACTTCTGTCGGCACTCCCACGAGTGCCCTAATTTTTTTATATTAGTAGTTACCTAGGCAATGTCCCTTAATTTGCTGATTATTTTTTGATATTCTATTTATTTTAATTTTTTAGGCAAAATTGTTGGAAGTTCTGGGGCTTCTGGCAAGTTATAGAAAAAATGTTGCATTATACACGAGACAAAACGCAGATTTTAGCGCTTTGAGGAATACATCCTCCGCTAAGCGTTGGGACGTAACTTTCGTGTATCGCGCTAAAATCAGCAATTTTTGCCCCTTATGTAATAAATAACACTATTATTCAAAAAACACTTTTTATTAGTAATTTTAACGACATATTCTATTTATCATCTAAAATAATCTTATCTTATCAGTTTTTATCTAATCAGTTATGTGTTAATAATTTATAATAATTTATTTTATCTATAGATAAATTAATAATCGTTGCACCAATATAATCGGATCAATCGCATTTCATAATAGATGATATGCTGTACTTATATTATCCATATATCATTATATTAATATCCTTCCTCTCAAAAATACAAAGGTTTTTTTGAGAGGAAGGAACACTCAGTATAGGAGTAAACCTAATATAAAATAATTCGCTGTAAATCGAAATTAAGAGACGTCTTATATTTCAGTTTGTTCAGAGAGCAGCATAAACGCCCTTACATACGTTTCACTCTCATTAGAGATATCTAATGAAAGTGAAATGTACGTAAGGGCGTTTATGCTGCTCTCTGAACAAACTGCAATATAAGAAAGCTAAAATAAAGCGCCCATTAGAATTTAAAAGTTGACGTATCCTAGCGTTTTTTTATAATTTTCCCAAATTTTACAAAGGACACAGTTTTATTCCAGAAGTGGCTTCCATTTTCATACTATGTACAGTAATACCACGCACTTACGCGATAGGTGGGAAGTATTACTGTACTTTTAATTGAATATTAAGACTTAAGAGTTTTGTAATAACAAAACTGTACCGCGCTAGAGTGACATCTTGCGGGTATCGGACTCGACGATCGCGCACTCTTTTTTGTCCGACAAAAATAATTTATTTTATTCTAAAGCAGCGGTTCTCAATCTGTGGTACATGTACCACTTGTGGTATGGTGTATTCCACGAATATACGACTGTTTTGGATTATCGCGACGAATATTTTAGTGTGCAACATAAGAAGTACCTACGATAGTACGAAAGTACTTTGCTCTAATAATTACTCCAATAAACAGCAATATAATTTGCAATTTACTTTCGTTCTTCATATTTTGCACAGTAAAATATTCGTTGTCGCGATAATCCAAGAGGGTCGTATATTTGTGGAATGGAGTTTACATATCATTATTTGCAGTGGTAAAAAACGCAAAAACAGCCAAACAGCACCACTATTATAGTTAATTACATTACCTAGTTAGATATATATTTCAGTTAGGTGGTACCCAAAATAATAAAAAGTATTTTATGGTACATAACTCACAAAGATTGAAAACCACTGTTCTAAAACATAATCTTTTGATTAAAATTAAAAATTATAGTTTTGCAATCACAAAACCTAACCATCACAAACCTAACCATCACAAAAGCTCGTCCCAAATGCACTCGAAATTTTTCAGAAAGTGGTAGACGAAACAATTATTAAAATCATTTTTAAGACTTTTGTAATCATTTTTGAAAAAGGATGATGTACTGTGGACTGCTATTACATTTCATTATATTATTTCATTTTTTTTTAAATACTCCAAGCGGTATCTCTTTTGATTTTGACATTTTTCATAGAAATCTATTTTTTGCTGGAATCACTTCAGGATATATTATAGGTCTGGATCTCGTGTATGAAAAAAAAGTTGATTAATAGCAAGCTGAAAATTTGTTAATAGCTTAAGGGTGTCTAGTCGGACAAACTTTGATATATGGGAACACTGGAACAGGGGCAGTTTTAATTGTGGAACACGTTAAAAATTTGGAACGGTCAGACCACGAAAACGGCACATTTATTTTGTCCGACAGAACAGACTTAAACTCTCCGAACAGAGATTAAACTCTTATTCAAAAATCATACTGCATTTATCATAATTCCTGTCATTTGACATATTCTACATGTTCCACTCATTAAAACGCCCATTTGGTGATAAATAGCAGTCTGATTTATGCATGAGAGTTTAATCTCTGTTCGGAGAGTTTAAGTCTGTTCTGTCGGACAAAATACATGTGCCGTTTTCGTGGTCTGACCGTTCCAAATTTTAACCTGTTCCACAATTAAAACTTCCCCTATTCCAGTGTTCCCATATATCAAAGTTTGTCCGACTAGACACCCTTATAGTCCAGGGCTCATCTGTTTTGAGATGGACGTTGAGGGGTGACTCAAATTTTTTTGCAGAAATTGCTTGAAAATAACTCAAATAATAATATTTGAGTTATCCTCCCACTCAAAATGGTCCGGAACATTGTTTAAATAATCAAAATGTCAAAATATGAACGAAAAATTCGATTTTTTTATTGGTTTTTTGAAACTTTAAAACTATTCATTTCTGAGAAAAGTTGTGCTGACATAAAAGTTGCGTAATTAAATTTCCTACTATATAGAATTAGCTAAAAATTTAAAAAATAGTCACCCTTGTTGCAAAATAGCAATAATTGCGACAAAAACCATACATAAACAAGTATTCGCATTTTACGTTTTTCAACCATTTATGCTACACTTAGGACCTTCATATTTCACCCAGAAAAACATTTTGATATAGTTAAACAATACTGTAAATTTCATTAAGATCGGTTTAATAGATTTTGCAAAATAAATTTTGCAATCCAGCTTTCGCAAAAAAAAATCATTTTTTTTAATGTTGCAGGACTCGAAATAAAGCAGATAGGAAGTTGAATTTTTTTGAAGTTATACTTCTTTAGGCGCGATTGAGATTGAGGGTGAATTTATATTGATCTGCGCGCATGCGCACACCGACAGTATGGTATTAGTCGTTATACGGGCTCTGATTGGGTGTTGAAATGATCTGTCAATAATAAATAATTGTTCAATATGAAGGTAAACAAATGTATAATATATTAGTTTTATTGTTGTGAGGACAGAAACAAAAAAGTTTATAATTGAAGTGACATTTAAATAGTTTTTAAAAGCAACAGTTACGTAATAATTGTAAATGTATCATAGGTACCTACCTATTTGAACCTACCAAAATACATAGTATGTAATACTTTTATTTACATAATTTAATTACCATCAAAATTTCTATCAATGTTCACCTAATATATTGTTTTCTTACTCTATGTTTTGTTGTATTTTTTCAATTCTAAATCATTTCAATTCAAAATCAAAATAATTTAATTTAATTCAAAAGTGTCAAAAGCTTAATCCATATAGTTAGTCGATCTTCGCACATAATGACACATTGCCTCCGTGGCGAAGCGTTTAAGGCGAATGTACCCCAATATACCAACCGCGCTGATAGCTGGTTCGAGTCCCAATAAAAACTTTTATTTTTTTATTTTTTTTTATACATTTTATGATTGTAAGTATATTTATTATATAATTTTATTTTCAGAAAATACGTATTTAGTTAAAAAAATTTCCGACAATTAATGTTCAGAAATCATTTGTGGCATTTTTAATGTGTTTGTGTGTGTTTTATTCTTTTATTATTTTAATTTTTGGCTTTGGCACTGTTTTAATAAAAATGTTTGAGAAGTAGTAAGTATAAATTAGTTTAATATTTAAATAAAATATAAATAAAAGGTATATTAATTTCGTTTAAATCATATAATAGAAGTATAACTTCTTACGTGCGTACAAAGTACACACACATTCTTTTTTGCTTATAGAAGTGTACTGTACCTTTCATTTGCAATTTGCAAAATTAAAATAGATTAATTACCACGGCGTCAGGAAATTTTTTAAATAAACATTAATTTTTGGTGCTACGCGCAGGACAGCGGTGTTCGATTCACACAATTTGATTTCCACCAAAATTTCTTCCAATCTTTATCTAATATATTATTTTCTTACTCTATATTTTGTTGTATTTTAATATTTTAATTCCACAAAAATCAAACCAATTTTATTATTGTTTGTGAATTATTGTTTAAACAATTGCATATATTTAAAAATAATTAACTTTTATTCTCTAAGTTAAAATATATGAACAAAGAAAGTTTTTGCTAATAAAAGTGTTATTTCAAAGGATAGAGTATGTGTTTTTATTTTGCAATAAACAAATTTATTAATTTATATCGAAATGTAATAAAAATTAAAATGTATCAATAATTATCAAAGGTCATTGGAATGACCAATCAGAGCAAACTATCCGCTGTCCTGCGCGTGACACCAATAATTAATGTTTATTTAAAAAAATTCCTGACGCCGTGGTAGTTAATCGATTTTAATTTTGCAAAATTGCAAATGAAAGGTACAGTACTTGCTATCTGCTTTATTTTCAGTCCTTTAACATTTTGAAAAAATGAATTTTTTTTGCGAAAGCTGGATTGCAAAAGTTATTTTGCAAAATCTATTGAACCGATCTTAATGAAATTTACAGTATTGTTTAACTATATTAAAATGTTATTCTGGGTGAAATATGAAGGTCCTAAGTGTAGCATAAACGGTTGAAAAACGTAAAATGCGAATACTTGTTTTTGTGTGGTTTTTTTCGCAATTATGGCTATTTTGCAACAAGGGTGACTATTTTTTAAATTTGTAACTAATTCTATATTGTAGTAAATTTAATTACGCAACTTTTATGTCAGTACAACTTTTCTCGAAAATGAATACTTTTAAAGTTATAATCAAAAAACGAAGCAAAAAATCGAATTTTTCCTTCATTTTTTGATATTTTGATTATTTAAACAATGTTCCGGACCTTTTTGAGAGGGAGGATAACTCAAATATTATTATTTGATTTATTTTCAAGCAATTTCTGCAAAAAAAATTGAGTCACCTCTTAACGTCCAAATGTACTAATATTTTTACAGATGCTCCCTGGTCTATTAAGCTATTAACAAATTTTCAGCTGGCTATTAATCAACTTTTTTTTCATACGCGGGATCCAGACCTATTATCAATAATCACAATATGCGCCAGTAAACATTGTGCTCAATTTATTCTTTGACAAATTATAAAAAAAATCGAAAATATTTTGCTTTTTGCGTCTATCTTATTGCCTATAACTCACAAGGTATTGCTCCTACAAAAAAATTATAGAAGGAAAAGTTTCGTTTTTCAATTTTACATAATATTTGACTAGCTAGAAATTGAAAATAGCAATAAAATTTTTATTGTATAAAAATAGCAATAATTGGGGAAAAAGTGAAAAAGATGGAGTTTTTTTAGAGTGAAAATTTTTATATGTGGAAGTGTTCCTGTTTAAAAAGTTCCTAATCTATCGTGAAGAGGCTCTCGAAGAACTGAGGGTAGGGTGTCAAGTGTCAAGTAATTCAGTTTTATGACTTTTCGTCTGGGATGACAACATGATGATGTTATAATTAGGTACAGTTTTTCAGGATTGCATAGATATATTTCATGTTTTTAAAAACAGAAATTAGTACATTTTTAATGTTCACCGAGAAACAATAAAAATTTGTTCTGAGCAACTCGTGTATTTTAATAGGGTTATTTTCGGGCAATTGGAAAGTTATTTTCAATAAATATTTGCGAACCTAGGGATCTTTGCGTAAAGAAACTCGTAGACATCATCCCATAAAATATCATCTCGTACATATAACACTACCTTTCGTATTCTGCATAGAAAATCTTTATAATACGACTGAATCGTGTGCTAAATCATTCTGATAGCTTTGATAGTTTTTTATTAATAATTCTGCCATTCAAGATCCTCAAAAAAATTCAAATTTGAAAAATTATGCTGGGCCCAGAATAGACACTTTAAATAGTCGAAAATTTTTTTTTACATATTTATAAAGAATCATCATCAGTGGCAGAGGCATCACAGTTCTTTAAAAGTTATATAAGGGTACAAATTTTGACATTTTTGTACATATGTATTTGTAAAATATTGATATATGGAAAACTCGTGCAGTTATTTTATTTATTAATATGTCAAAAAGTTCAAATAGTCAAATAGTTTATATTTTAAAAAATTCCCTAAGATCTCCTAGTTGACCAATTTCAATCATCACTATTCTCTTTGCCTTATCCCTATGCGGGGTCGGCTTCCCTAATTGCATTTCTCCACACAATTCTATCTTGGGTCATATCAATGTTAATCCCCTTTACCAACATGTCCTGCCTTGTCGTCTCCCCCCAGGTCTTCTTTGGTCTTCCTCTCCTACTCCTTCCAGGAATCTGCACTTCAGATATTCTTCGTATTGAGTGATTCACGTCTCGACGTTGAACATGACCAAACCATCTTAACCTATGCTCTCTCATTTTGGCATCAATTGGTGCCACACCTAGACTTCCCCTAATATTCTCATTTCTAATTTTATCCTTCTTTGTCACTCCACTCATCCATCTAAGCATTCTCATGTCCGCCACATGCATTTGTTGTTCCTCTTTCTTTTTCACTGCCCAACATTCAGTGCCGTACATCATAGCCGGTCTTATGGCTGTTTTATAGAATTTTCCCTTCAGCTTCATTGGAATTTTTCTGTCACACAACACACCACTCGCTTCTTTCCACTTCATCCATCCAGCATTCTACTGCATGCATCTCCATCTATTTCTCCATTACTCTGTAATGCCGATCCTAGGTACTTAAAACTGTTACTTTTCACAATAATTTCACCATCCAAAGATACCATTTTATTTGTAGTAACTCCATCTTTAAATGAACATTCCAAATGCTCTGTTTTTGTCCTACTAAGTTTTAAACCTTTTTCCTCCAGAGCTTGTCTCCACTGTTCCAGTTTTTGTTTTAAGTCTCTTTCACTATTTCCTATTAACACTACATCATCAGCATACATTAGGCACCATGGAATGCTACCCTGTAGTTTCGCTGTTATCTGATCCAAAACTAATGAGAATAAATAAGGACTAAGCACCGAGCCTTGGTGCAATCCGATTTTATCAGTCTCTTCCACACCTGTCCTAACACTAGTCGTTACTCCCTCATACATATCTCTCGCAATCTTTACATATTCACCAGGGACTCCTTTCTTATTGAGTGCCCACCACAGAATCTCTCGAGGAACTCTATCATATGCTTTCTCAAGATCAATGAATACCGTATGAGCGTTGGTCTCTTTATTCCTGTATTTTTCTGTATATTTATTCTGTATTTTTATATATAGTTTGTACATTGTTGTATGTTTCCCTTGTTTTTGTAGACAGGTACTAATATACTGCTTCTCCATTCGTCTGGCATTTGTCCAACTTCCATAATTCTATTAAATAGACCTGCTAGCCAACTTATTCCTGTCTCTCCCAATGCTCTCCATACTTCCCCAGGAATATCATCTGGTCCGACTGCTTTTCCTTTCTTTATTTTTTGAACCGCTTAAGCCACTTCCTCGTTTGTTATTCTGGTAACCATTGCTGTTACTGTCTCCGTTAACTCCACAGGCTGTCTGTCAAATTCTTCATTTAATAAACTGTCAAAATACTTTCTCCATCTCTTTTTGACATCCTTTTGGTGAATTAGTATTTTATTATTTTCATCTTGGATACATCTAATCTGATTAAAATCTCTTGCTTTCTTTGCTCTCTGTTTGGCTATTTTATATATCTTTGCTTAGCCTTCCCTGGTATCTAATTGTTCGTATAGGTTTGAATACGCTTCTGCTTTAGCTTTTGCTACTGCTACTTTCGCTTCCTTTTTGGCGACCATATAGTTTACAAGATCCGATCTGGTTTTTTGCCAATTTTTATATAATTTTCCCTTCTCTTTTATTTTTCCTTGTGCTTCATTTGACCACCACCAAGTCTCTTTATCCTCAAACTTCTTTCCTGACGTTTTCCCAAGTATTTCAGTATCCGTCTCTCTAATAATATTGGCCATTTTTCTTCAAATTGTGTTAGGGCTTCCTTTCATATTCCAACATATTTTTTCTACTATTCTTTCCCTGAATAGACCTTCTTTCTCATCTTTTAGCATCCACCACTTGATTTTTTGTGGTGCTCTCCGATATTTTTGTTTAGTTTCGCTTTTTACTTCGATGTCCAGAACAAGCAGCTTATGTTGTTGGCTTACTGTCTCACTAACTATTACCTTGCAGTTCTTGCATTCACGTTTGTCTTCTTTCCTTATCATGAAATAGTCTATTTTGGATTGATGTTGTCTACTTTTGTAGGTAATAAGTTGAGTTTCTCTCTTTTTAAAGAATGTGTTAACAATCGCCATATCCAATGCTGTTGCTAATTCAAGCATGTCATCTCCAGCTTCATTTCTAGTTCCAAAGCCTAATCCTCCAGTTGACCAATTTCAATGTTTCGTTTAACTTCGTGCTGTTAAGTGTGTTTGAAAGCTTCAGATATTATTTATACGTAAAAATGTTTAGTTTAGACTATGTAAAATGCTTATTTGGAGCCCAGCATAGTTTTGCAAATTAATTTTTTTTCAGATTTTGTTAAATAAAAAATTAAGCACAAGGTTCGCGATTGGCACATAATGTAATTATTGATACAGGGTACATTCTGAAGTGATTCCAATAAATACTCTTAAAGAAATTGTCCAATTAAAAACAAATACCTCCTGGACTATAGTCAGTTTGAAAATTATTGATAGCACAGTATGACACAGCTCATTTACAGTCGGAAAAAAGGAAGAATACCCATGAACGATCACATCAATCACTTATTTTGTATTTGCTGTCTTTTTCTATAAATGACAAACGTTTGTTATAGAAAATGATAGCAAATACAAAATAAGTGATTGATGTGATCGTTCATGGGCTTTTCATTCACAGTCATTTGTTTCGAGCTTCTGTCATATGTTGTATAATCCGTGTATATTATTATCATATTCAGATTATACAACATAATATGACAGAAGCTAGAAACAAATGACAATCGATGAAAAGCCTTATTCTTTCATTTTTCCGACTGTACATTATGCTGTATTATGTTTCTATACAACATAAAATGTAAATAAGCTGTCATACTGTGCTATCAATAATTTTCAAACGGAGATTAGAGTATTCTTTGCCCACTGGCTCTTTATGAAATGGCATTTTAATATTTTGTTCCTCCATTATGCTTAGTAAAATGGTTTCTCTATATTGCTGCATCTGCAAAAATTCCTAATCAATTATAATTATCATTTTTTTCATACTCATTTAGTAATTCGATCTACCTGCGTGTAGTGATAAAAGAAACTGTTGTGTCAAGAATTAACTATATAAGTATGTATAGTATTCTGTTATCAATAGGATATTATTGTTTCATTATCAAGCGTAGGTTTACTAGTATAAACAATAAAATTATACAATACATTCCACAGTGAACAAATCATGGATTTTTTATTGTTATTTTTACTTCTTAGAACGTCCATAAAATATCCTTCTCTAAACGTTGTTCATATCAGTAGAGTTTGAAAATATTTTGGTCATAAATTTAATGGAACAATGACTGTATTTTACAAAATTTTATAAACATTCTAATAATTGTTAATCGATTCTTAGAAGTTGACAACAAATCAGTTATAGTTTTCTCGAAACAAATAAATTTGAAATAAACTAATATATTCAATCAGCAGTAAAGACTTTATTCTGTACTGCAAGTTTATCATCATCCAGCCTGAAAGATCCGCTGCTGTACACAGGCCTCATATTTTTAACCACGTCTATCTTGCGCCGTTCTCATCCAGTTTTTATTTAACCTTCTTAAATCGTCGGTCTATCTTTTAGATTTTAGATGGTCGGCCGACGCTTCTCTTGTCTTCCCTTGTTCTCCATACCAATAACTTCTTTGTCCATCGTCCGTCTGTCATTCTGGCTAGGTGTCTTGCCTATCTTCATTTTAGTCTGGATATCCTTTCATTGACGTCAGTCACCTTGGTTCTTCTCCTGATGTCTTCGTTTTTTGTTCTGTCTCGCAGTGTTATTCCTAACATAATGTGTAGGAATTATGTTATTCCTAACATAATTCCTAACATAATAACGCTCCATTCTTCTCTGTGTGATTCTCAGTTTGGTAGCTGAGGCTTTTGTTAAGGGAAGCGTTTCTGCTCAGGGCCGTAAGTACGATGTACCCCTATGGGCTCCTATCGGCGGTCTGGGGGTTTACCCCCCAGCGGAAGGTGGGTTCCGGAAAAATGTTTGATATTTAACCCCTTGAAAACGCATTTTAATTCATTCCATGACTGAAGTTTCTTTTATTACTTTATCAGAACTAGACTTAAAAGGCATTTCAAAACATAAGCAAGGTTAGTACAATAGGGAACTTGCATAAAATTTTAAATTCGAAAAAAAATGGTATAAATCACAACAGAACAGAATTTAGAACAGCGGTGCTCAAAGGGTCGATCGCGATCAACCGGTCGATCGCCAAAGTTTTTGAAGTCGATCGCGATTCACTGAAAAAAATACAAATGGGAAAAGACGGGGACTGTGCCGACTCACCACACTTGCTGACTCTTTTGTCAACAAATTGAAATTATTGATTGATCAAAGGAAGAGAAAGAAGTTAAACAACATTCCATTGTTGAAAAAAGGGTAACCGCTCATTTCAATTTTGTTTATCATGAGATGGAGCTGCAAGCAATTCGTAGCGACTTTAAAAGAAGCTTCGCTAATTTTTAAAAACTGACAGATATTGTAACATTCATGTTTAATCCATTTTCTTATGAAGACGTGGAAAAAATTGCCACTGAAATATACGTTACTACTGAAAATAAAAGTCCAAAGCGACCGATACGAAATTTTGGTCTTTCATATCCCCTGACAAATCCTCTTTGAGGCAAGCAGCTCTTCAGCTCACAGCATTCTTTGGATCAACGTACTTGTGTGAGAGTCTGCATTTTCCCCAAAGAAGGTGGTGAAATTAAAGTGTCGTAATCGGCTTAATGACGAACATCTGAAGAACATCCAAATAAAATTAAGATGAAAAACATTGCCGTAATTACAACTCTATGTAGTAATGTAGTTACAACTTTTTATCAAATATTTGCTTTTTTTCCTATTAGTCGATCACTGGAAGCTTGCAGTTTATGTGGTAGATCCCTCGCAGTACAAGTCTGAGCACCACTGATTTAGAACCTGTATCAAAGATAAAAAAGTTTTGTTTTTCTTTCGTTTGGCCCCTAAAGACGACTAAAAATTCAACTTATACCAGCCACCCCAAAACGCGTCGTGACGTCACGGGGTTATATGTTTACATTCTACACCAATTATATATATAATTTTAAATTAGACATTATAAACGTCAGTAGAAAATACAGTTATGTGACGTTACAAGTGTTTTTGATCGTTTGAACTATTCACAGGAAATTTGTACTTTTACAAAATGGTTTTATTTTTAATAGTAAACCTTCTTTAATTTCCTTCAAAAACTGTATCAAACTCCAATCTCAACCAACTGGTATATATTATTACAATGAAATACGATAAATGTCATTAGAATATAAATATTTTTCCTTTATTCCCCGACGACGAGCTGGCCAAATACTTAAGTATGTGGAGGCCAATAAACTAAAGAAGAAGAAGAATATACGTCAATATAACCATAAACGGAACCATATAGTTAAACTATGTGACGTCAAGGGTTGTTTGAACTATTTTAAAATAACAGAAGACTTTAAATTTGTACTTATAAGTTATTATGAGTTTTGGAAGCGTGAAATTTTGGAAATCTCATTTTTATACAAAACTGAACATTATTATGTAATAAAAAAATGTGCGAGTTCCCTATTGTTTCAAATGATGCAATCACAACAAGAAAATAATATATTATGAACAGAAAGACAAGAAAGGGTTTTATAGAGACAAACAAGTCAAATACAAGAAATGAAAGAAGAATGAAAGAATAAACGACAAATGGAAGATAATAGGCTATTAGCAGAAAAACAAGAAAACAAAACAAAATGATATAATATAATAAAACAATAAGAACAACAGAAATAAGAACAACAATACGAAACAATCAACAATAAGAAATAAAATTTCTTGAAACTTCAAAACCGAATGGAAAAATATAAAGATATGAAGGTTTATTTAGAGAAAATGCAGGAAGAGGTAAACCAGATTGCTGAGGAGATACATAAAATTGAAAAGGCGGAAGAGAGTACGTCCAAATTCGATATGGAAAAAGTGGAACAAAAATTCAAGGAGATAGGAAAATGTCAAAAAGGAGGAGACCGTCGGGAAGTAATTGTATACAGCTCTAATGAGAGCAGAATCCAATTTGCCGGGATATTAGAAAACGACATCCGGTACCTTTCCTTAAAATCTTAAAAAACAAATTCCAACATGCAGATTTTCGAAGCATGCAAATAAATTATAAGAAGCCTAAAACATGGAGCTGCTTTGTGGTTTGAAAGTGAAGAAAATGAGGTGACTTCATGGAGATATTTTGAGACAAAATTTTTTATAATGGTGCAGGTGAAACATGTTAAAATCGATCATTGAAGTTGTTAGAATTAATTTGCCGTGTACTTATTACAACCGAACAACTCAAAGTAGAACTTGACTGAAAATACTTTGAAAAGTTTATTTGACCTTGTTAAAATCTATGCACTGCCAACCAAACGGGTACCCCAATGGTAGTTACGGCCCTATTTCTGCTTCGAATGTCAAGACTGGGAGCACCGCACTGATCAAATACCTTTCTCTTTAAGCATGTGGGCAGCTCACTTTTAAAAGTTTCTCTCAGTTTTCCATATGCTACCCATCCAAGACCGATTCTTCTCTTCAGTTCATGAGTCTGATTATTCCTGCCAATTATAATTTCATGTCCCAGTTGTATATAAATTTTAAAATAAATTGTAAAATACGGAGATACAAACCCAGATAACACAAAGAAATCTTAAAGAAGTCTAAAAGATAACTCACTAAAGATGTTTTAGACGTCTTAAAGATGTCTGGTATTTCCGGAAAGATATCTTTATGACGTGTTAAAGATGTACGGATGTTACAAATCCTTATATCTTAAAGATGTCTTTTTTTGTCTATTATTAAGAAGGTGTTTAGGATAGCTTTCTTTTTAATTTTTTGTGAAATATTTTAAATGAACTTCTAATAAAAATAATTAGGTTCTAAAAATATGTTTATTGCTATTCAAATTTTACATGTAGGTAGGACTTTTGTTTGCCTTTTTGTCCCAGCCAACTGTACTTTAAAGCTTGCTCATTGCTAATAATTAATTTTCCAACTCTTGATACAACATCATAGACTTTTAATCCTCCAACTTTAACAAGCTCCGATACCTAAAAAATATGTTTTTAAGAGCATATTATATTGTTAAGGTAAGTTGTTGAAACAGAAGACATGCATTTATTATTGATAACAAAGTTAATTTTTTACTTTAATAATATACCTAACAATCTAAATCTAAACCTACTGTATTTTTAAAATCTATGGAGTCTTCTAAATATCCCTCAAATAAAACCATATCTTCATCACAAGATATGGAAAATACCACTGAAGTCACTGATGTGAACTTTTGTTTGGAGTTTGTCTTTTAGCTACCAGCTCTTGTCTTAATTGTTTTACTAACCTAACCAACTTTTAAATTCGTAATTATAACCTATTTTTAAGAAAAAATGTCTTAAAGATGATGTTTAAAAGATATCTTAAATTTGGCGTTTTAAAGATATCTTTTAAAAGTCTCAAGACATTAAGACCATATTTGGTTGTAAATAAGATAGGTATCTTAAAGATGACCTGTGCTGTATGGGAATAGGCCAGGGTAATAAGACAAAAATATACCCTGTTCGTGACACTTTAACAGCCAGGGTACTGAAGCGTTTTTTCGACAGGTAATACCTATAAGAACAAATTATAACTATTTCCTGCGTAGAACCATTGTTAGAACCATTCTACAGGTGTCAAATGAAAGGTCATGAACTAAACTTTTAAATTAGTTTAAAAAAGTCAATAAAAAATGCATTTATTAGTAATAAATAATTACGCAAAAGTATCGTCAATTTTTCTTTTTTTGAATCCTTTAAACTTTTTGAATAACTTTTTTCAAAAAAATCTATTTTATACCGTTTTTTGGGTGCGCAACTACCAAGTAATGTTATTTATATGATAATTGATGAAAAATTGTAATAAATATATACAATTTATTATACAAGGTGTCCCAAAAGTAGTGGAACGGTCGAATATTTCGTGAACTAAACATCGGATCGAAAAACTGAAAAATACGTGTTTAATCATTTTCAAAAATCTATCCAATGACACCAAACACAACCCCCACTACACCCCCTAGACGTGGGGTGGGGGTAACCTTAAAATCTCAAATGGAAACCCCCAGTTTTTCTTCCAGATTTTAATTTGTTACGTAAAAGTAAGCAACTTTTATTCAGGACATTTTTTCGAACTGTGGATAGATGGCGCTATAATTGGGAAAAACGATTTATCCTGATACCATAGGTAAATTAGAGAAACGGTCTAATATCTCACGAAATACACCTCCAAATGAGATAGTAAAAACAGATTTTTAATCTTTTTCGAAAACCTTTCGAATAACACCAAACGTGACTCTTCAACCCACCCCCTGCAGGTGGGGTGGGGGGTAACTTTAAAATCTTAAATACCAACCTCCACTTTTTATTACAGATTCGGATCCGTCATGAAAAATTAAGCAACATTTATTCGAAACATTTTTTAGAATTATTAATAAATGGCGCTTTAATTGGAAAAATACGGTTTATTAGCGCCATCTATCAAAAATTTTAAAAAATGTTTCGAATAAATGTTGCTTAATTTTTTATGACGAATCAGAATCTGCAATAAAAAGTGGGGGCAATAAAAAATTTAAGATTTTAAAGTTACCCCCCACCCCACCTCCAGGGGGTGGGTTGGAGGGTCATGTTTGGTGTTATTCGATAGGTTTTCGACAAAGATTAAAATCTGTTTTTTGGTTTCTCATTTGGAAGTGTATTTCGTGAGATATTAGACCGTTGCTATAATTTACCTAATATCAGGATAAATCGTTTTTCCCAATTATAGCGCCATCTATCCACAGTTCAAAAACATTTTTGAATAAAAGTTGCCTACTTTTACGTAACGAATCCAAATTTGCAAGAAAAACTGGGGGTTTCTATTTGAGATTTTAAAGTTACCCCTCACCCCACCTTCAGGGGGTGTAGTGCGGATTGGTGTTTGGTGTCATTGGATATATTTTTGAAAATGATTGAACATGTATTTTTCAGTTTTTCGATCCGATGTTTAGTTCGCGAAATATTCGACCGTTCCGCTACTTTTGGGACACCCTATATAAAAAAATAAAAAGTTTATAAGGAAAAATTGAACATACTTTTGCATAATTATTTATTACCAATAAATGCATTTTTTATTCACCTTTTTTAAACCAATTTAAAAGATTAGCTCATGCTCTTTCATTTGACACCTTTAGCATGGTTCTAACATGATTTTTTTTCTGACTTATGTTATTGCAAAAAAAAGCTCTCTGAGATAAACAATTTCAATAAAATTTAAACAATTGAATGAATCGCTTTGAAATTTGTGTCACACATATTAAGTACCAAAGAACCCTCATTTGTTAAAAATTTCAAAGCTCTATACTTATTTTTACAATAGTTATTGCGAAGTAAATTTTTCTTAAATTTCGACTTTTTTCGCAATTATATTAACAATAAATGAGTGTATTAAACTTTGTAATACGCCATTTTTAAGCTTTTTCCTTTCTCTCGAAGATGTTTGAGAAAACCATAAGTCTTACTGTATTCCATTAATTTGCAAAAAAAGGAAAAAAGACCGTTTTTTGACACTAAATTGTTTATAAATAAAAATGGCCGCCAGATCCTACGCAGGAAATACATAGTTACACTTTGTTCTTACAGGCATTACCTGTCGAAAAAACGCTTCAGTATCCTGGCTGTTGAAGTATCATGGAAAAAACCTTATTACCCTGGACTAAAAGTAAACAAATAACCCTCCTTGCATTTCATCTACTTCGCTCTAGTTCTATTCACACATCTGCATGTATTATTCTTCAACACTGATCCCCGATATTTAGAACTATTACTTTTGCAATCATTTCGCCATTTAAAATTACTACCTATTTTATTTGTATATCTCCAACCAAATGGAGCAAATGAGTATTTATTCTCTTTGGATGTGCAATTTCAAACCTTTTTTTAATAGTATTTCTTTGCTCATCCAATCATGGTAAATTTCCTTCTGATATTTCCAACAGAGTTTGCAGAGGAAGCGGTCTGGATCTGAAAATACCGAAAACCAAAACAGTGATAATAAATAAAAATACCAGATTATCAATCAGTCTACATGTAAATAATACCAAACTTTAGCAGGTTGATCAAATTGTTTACCTTGGATATCAGTTAAATTGTAACGCTGAGAGTCACGGTGAAATTATATCCAAAATTGAGCAGGCTAGTGCTGCTTTTAGAAGGATATCTAAGGTTTTATACAATTTCTTCTTTTTTAAAGTGTCATCTCCGCGACGAAGGTTGGCAATCACCATAGCTATTCTGACCTTCGAGGCAGCCACTCTGAACAATTGCCTTGAGCTGCAACCAAACCATTCTCTCAGGTTCTTCAACCAGAAAACACGTCTCCTTCCTTCGCTTCTCCAACCCTCTATTTTCCCTTGAATTAAGAGTATCAGGATGTTGTATCTGTCGCCTCTCGTGACATGTCCGAGATATTGCAATCTCCTTTCTTTGATTATGTTTTCCATTTCCGTCTCTCTGTCTATTCTCCTTAACACTTCTATATTCGTAGTCATCTACCCATGCAATCCTTAAGGCCGATGCCGCAGTGCAGGAAGTTTGCTAGGATGGTGGATGGTAGATACCCGCCTGGCGACCATCCAGCTACTTATACCACGAATAATACAATGACGGTAGCCGCAGTGGCCTCCCACTACCATCTACCCACCCGGTGGTCCACCAGGCGTCTATCCACCCATATCAGTCGTGTTTGATAATCCATCCGGGTAGCCTCGCTATGGATGAAAGCGTAATAAGTGCTGTGTATAAAAGAAGGGCAATTTGGGACCCAGCAGACCCACTATGTGACGAAACATGGCTTAAAATATCTGTTTTATTTATTCTTTGCAGTTGGATTAAAAAAAATCCAATATTCAAGTCAGGTGAATTTAAAAAACAATTTTTGCCTTTAAGTCGATTTTTCTCCACTTTCTGAAAATTTAGTGAGTGAGTTTTACCTCTAATGTGACGATATGCTAAAAAACAAACTAAATCTAACGTAACAAATGAAACAAACGATTCCTCAGCAGTCAGTTGGATACTGACTTCTGACTTCATTTCACTCTTTCACTGCGTCCAGGATGCAGCGACCCTCCACCATCCACCTTTAAAATCCACCCTCCAAGCCACCATCTAGCATCCTGCAGTGCGGCATCGGCTTAAGAGCAAACAGTAGCGATCAACAGGTAGCAACAAAAGCGGTCCAAGATTACGGCTTCAATTTTGAATATTTTGTCGAGATATTTGGCACACATATTCGTAATATAATAAAGAATGGCGGTACTGAGCCCAATTTCAGAAAGGACCCGCAGAAACCTTATGGGAAATGGCTCTCTGTCAAATGCTCTGAAACTTTGGGTTCTGGTAGTCTTTGATGTGTAGAACAAAAGACTCAATGGGCGTATAGCTCCAAAAAATCATGGTTTTGAGATATAAGCCTATGAAGTTATGGTACACTGAGGACGTTTGAGTTGGAATAAAAGACGAAAAATTATTTTGTCATTACTTTTTAAACATTATTAGAAATATGAACTATAATTGCCAGACATTTTTGTGGTTTAAAAAGTAATGACAAAAACGCTGGACGGAAGGGCCGCCCGAGAACTTTATCGTACCGATCTATTATCGTTATGGTACTAGATACTGGAATTCTATAAAAATAACAAAGTTACTCGTTATTTTGATATTTTAGAAACACCTACTGTACTTAAAAGTATTTTATGGTTCTACGCATCATTAATTCCTGCATTTGAGAAAATGTTCGATGCCATATTTCGGGGACACACTATAGATGTGTAGATTATTGCATAAATCAATAGAATATTATAGTCATACTTTCATTTCAAATTAGTTCATTTTTCTGAGAAATTAATAGTTTACAATATTTGCATTTCATTCTATTTCGATTACGCCAGTCAATGCGCGAGATTAAGAACAAGATATTATCTCCAAATTCTATCCTACTGCATGGATTTTAATAAAATTTTGGGAGTAGCCCAATCTCCTAATTCAAAGTCTATCCTATATACTATGGCGCTTTTATCATGGGGGAAGTTCCCACCACTTCTCAGGGGTGAAATATTTTTATTTTCGAATTACATGGAGAAAAAGGAAGATTTTTAAGAAAATTTAAAAATTCATTCTATAATTTGATCACATTTTTTACAAAAACCATTCATTTTAAACCCGTTCAACATTTTGAAAGTAGAAATAACACTATATATATATATATATGTAACTCGTAAAGTTTGGGGACAATATCGGTTACTTAATGGTGAGTTTGAGGACATTAGTCAAGTTTGGGGACCGTCCTCAAACTTTTGTTTTGGGAAACGGTTAGTTTGAGGACATGTCCCCAAACTGTTGTGCCTATTGACTATTGGTGATTTTGAGGACATATCTGACAACAGTAATGTTTTTAGATTATGTAAGCTCTCACGGCTGGAAAGTTCAGGATGGGTGTGGTTTTTTGGGCTTATAAGTAAAAATTGTAATTGGCTGACGTTTAGTCTGGAACTTTATCAGACTTTTTCAAAGTATGGTAAACGTTTGTATTACTAATTTAAAAGTTGTTAGGTCATAAATTTTGTGAATTATAAAACATTATTTATATGTTATTAATTTTACTATGTCTAACCAATATATAATAGAGCACTAAATTTATTTGCAAAATTGGTTTTACATTACAATCTTAGTTGTTAATAAGCTACCTAGTGGTGTTGTAATACAAATAAGGAACGAAAATTGTCGTGGCCGCGCCAAATTTCAAAAGTTGTCATTTTGAATCGAATTCAGTCATGTCTGGGTTTTAAAGCTATAAGATACCTTATCAAAAATTAAGATACTAATATGTCTGTAAACCTGTATTGACCCAGTTCCCAATATATTTTTTCACAACTGTAGCAGTTAGTACTAGGTTTGTTCTAGTTTGTTCTGTAACTTTGAAGTTTGTTCTAAAAAATAAAAGAATTATTGAAAAAAATATGTGGCTTTTTAACTTGACATAAACTTGTATGGCCCACTCGAAAACAAATACTTTCCGGAATATTCAAACAGATGATAGCCACTTAGTGCTAGGTTTGTTCTACCTCCCGGCGGAAGCGAGTAATTAGTTTCCCATAAACAAAAAAGTTATTCAACATACAATGTGGCGCTCCAATTTTACGTAAAGCTGTGCTGCCCCATATATAATATAAACGATTAGAGAAAATCTGAATAAACCACAAGTTAGTGCTAGGTTTGTTCTGCATTTTTGCCAAAACGTGTAATTTATTCTGCATTAACAAAGAAGATGTAAAAGATAAAATGTGGCGCTCCAATTTTACGTAAAGCTGTACTGCTCCATATATAATCAAAATAATTAGAGAATTGTGTGTAATTTGTTCTGCATAAACAAAAAAGATATACAAGATAAAATGGAGCGCTCCAAGTTTACGTAAAGCTGTACTGCTCCATATATAATCAAAATAATTAGAGAATTGTGTGTAATTTGTTCTGCATAAACAAAAAAGATATACAAGATAAAATGGAGCGCTCCAAGTTTACGTAAAGCTGTACTGCCTCATATAAAATCCAAACGATTAGAGAAAATATGAGCAAACCACAAGTTAGTGCTAGGTTTGTTCTGTAGTGTTGCCAAAGCGTGTAATTTGTTCTGCATAAACAAAAAAGTTATACAAGATATAATGTGGCGCTTCAATTTTATCTAAAACTGTAGTGCCCGTATAAAGTCCAAACGTTTACGGAAACAATATGATTCGGGGCTCGTATAGCACTAAATACAATGCCTTTAATTTGGTATGTTTTGTTTTTTAAGGTAACTGTTGTTGGAATGTCGGTTAACTCGACAAATGTACAATTTTCCAGACAAAAACCTGGATGGGAGCAAAAAAATTGCTTAAAAACGTGGCAACAATTAAAGTCTCTTCCACAAACGGAACACATAGATATGGTTACATTTATTGCATTTTGCTAATTCTTGATTCCCTTCCTTGACAAATACTGTGTGTCACAGATAAACTGAATTTTTATTGATCCTAAAAAATGCAAGTTTCGCTGCTGAATTTGAAATTTCTCATTATTTCAGTTTTTATTTTGTTATAGATATAACGCATCTGGAAAAATGTATCTGTATCCAGAAATTTAGTGTTTCAATATAAAAGTTATTTTAATAACAGCTGTAAAGCTGAATAGCTGAATAATCCCTTGTAAAAACTCTATTGTTGTATAATCATCAGAGTTACCCAAGCTACCAAGACCGGCTTATTGCCAAGTCAACTGTAGGTACATAACATCAGATCAAATAATATGTATTATCATTCAAGCGTAATTTTAAAAGACTCTCATTAGTTTAAGTCTCAACAAAGAAAATGAGCCCAAAATTATAGACTATTTATATTTAGTCAAACTGACTGGACCGGCTGTGGAAATTGTGCAAAAAACGGGAGAAACAATTTGAATTTGGAAAGATCGATCAGGCGCATCTTTAGCGTACTTTTTAGCAATAAAACTTACAAATTTAGATACACTTAAACAGATGTTAGTCAATATGCAGGGTGTTTCAAAAGTAAGGTATACTATTAAAGCGGATTCTTTGGTTTATTTTATATGAACGTATGTCTAAAACGTTTTAAATTTTTAGATACAGGGTAATAAAATAAATAAAAGCGGTAGCTTATTAATAAATATAATAAATTATCATCATCATCAATGGTGCTACAGCCGTATGAAAGAGCCTCGACCTTCCCAAGTCTATTACGCCAGTCAGTCCTACCCATTGCCAACCGTTGCCAGTTTGCTGCGACTATTTTTCTCCCATCCTCATCTACACCATCCTTTCATTTGAGTTTTGGCCTACCCCTATTTCTACTTCCCACAGGTTGTGACATAAGAGCTCTTCTAGAAGGGTTGTTCTGCTGTGATCTTGCTAGATGTCCTGCCCATCCTAATTTTTCTATTCTTATAAGAGATACTACGTCTTTACCACCAAATTTTTGTTTATATCTGTGGTATACCTCGTAGTTGTACCTCATCCTCCAAATGCCATTTTCACAGATGCCACCGAATATTCCTCCGAGGATCCTTCGTTAAAATATAAGCATAAGGTTTTCGTCTTCCTTGGAGATGGTCCATGTCTCTCATCCATATGTCAACAATGGTTGTATAAGGGTTTTGTATATGGTTATTTTTGTTTTTTGGCCTAAGTTTTTGCTTTTCATATGTCTACTTAGTCCAAAATAACATTTGTTTGCTAGGATTATCCTTCGCTTGATTTCTTCCGTCATGACGTTCTCCTTTGTGATCAGGGAGCCTAAGTATGTGAATTTGTCCACCACTTAAAAGTAGAGTTATCAACCGTGAATTGGTGACCGATGTTTCTGGCTCTATTGTTGGGTGTTGATGCCATCATCTTAGTTTTCTCCTCGTTTACTTGCAGGACCATATTTTTTGAGGAGTTTAAGAAAGTGGTATACATTTCTTCTAGCTTGCGTGTTGTGCGAGTAACTAGGTCCACGTCATTTGCATATGCCAAAATTTGGGATGACTTATTAAAAATATTTCCTCTGTTGTCTATTCGGGCATGTCTGATCGCCTTTTCCAGAGCTATGTTAAACACCCCAGCACATCTGGCCAGTACATCTCGCCAGCAAGGATGTGGACATTATCCATGACTTCATACAATTTATTTCTTAGGACAATTCATTGGTTTTTTCCAGTATTTGCCTTAGCACAAAGATCTGGTATGTTGTTGATCGACAACTTAATAATAAATAAATAAAAAAATAAAAGGTAATATTTACATACACAACGTTTCAAAAGTAAAGTGAAATATTTAACGGGGTGAATTTTGGGTTTATTTTAAGAAAACTTTATTTGAGATGTCATAAGGGTCTTAAATTTTGAGATATACGAAAAATCTCTAAATCCCTAGGGTGTTTCATTTAAAATAAGTAGGTTATTACAGCTTCAATTTGTTAATAGAACAATCTAATATTTTGACCACCATGTACAAAGGCATAGGAAACCCTAAAAAAGATTGGAAGCTAAGTAAATTTTACATACGATAAACTAATAAAAGACAGAACGTTTCATTTAACATAAGTACCTTATTACACCTTGAATTTTGTTAATAGAACAATCTAATATTTTGACCACCCTATACAAAATTTTGCTACAATAAATATCTATTTAAAACGCTGAGTAGGCTATTATGAAGATCCAAGAAAAGATTTGTCACTGATTCTTAGATTCATAGATATTTACTTTTTTCTAAAACGTTACATTTCTATAAAAATCGAAGTAAATCAAAACACCCTGAACTTAGGTATTCGCGGTGTTCAAGTACTTGGAAGGGATACGCGAAACGATCGTGCGCGAATAGCGGAGAAATATTGCAACTTTCTTAAATAATTCATATCGTCAATTGAAATTGTCAAATTGACGTACATTTCATACCTACTCTCGTTGAATAAGAAAAATTATATATTGCTCCACAGTATTGATATTATATGCAATTATTATATAAAGGTAAATTTAATTAACTGTATTTTGCTTGCAGTACTGCGTTTTAATAACTAGTTTTATTTACTACATACAATTGTTTACGTTTTAATAACATAACCTGAATTTTATTTTTTCTTCTTATTATTTTTTCTCCTTATTATTTTTTTGGACTATGGCGTTGACAATTGTCCAGTAACCAGGACTAATATAATTGGCCAATATAATTAAAAGTGCGAATAAAGTTGCAGAGCGTAGAAACCAGGTGTCGCTTTGCCGAATTTGCACGGTTCCAATGGAGAACCCTTATGCCCTTATAAAAGTATAACTTATTTTTTAAGGGAAATTCAAAAATGTTACCTGATATAGGGTGTTCCATAAGAAAAAATATAACTTTGATATACTATCTTTTGGAGCACCCTGCATAATTCACATTATTTTTAGACTGTAGTGTTAACGGTCCTGTATATTTCTATGAAGAATTTTTTTTAAAAATATCAAGTCGTTTTCCGTACAGAGACCGAGGCGAATACAATAAACCACCCTGTATAATATTTTTCTATGAAATAAAATGAACACTCTTGTCACAAACTACTTTTCGTCAATAATTGGTTATTGTCGTATTTTTGATTATAAAATTATTGTAATATTCACTTTCTTCCCTTACATAAAATATAAACTATAATAATTTATAATTTAAACACATTAAAGTCAGAATTTGGTATTATTTTTTAAAAGTAAATTAAATGTAAGACCAAATACTTGCCACGTCGGGATAGTATCACGAGGTTTTTTCCTGGTTTTCCCTCGTGATTTACTATGGAATCTCTAACGCGAGAATTTTACTGCCATCGTTGCATTTGGTTGTCTTTTTAAAGACAGATCACATGCTATGATTTTTTTTTGTGTCGGATATTATTGAGTTGGGGTTGATTTTATGTAATCGAATGAACTATCTTTCAGTAAAGTCGTCCCAGGAACGCAACTTATAAATATTGGCAATATCATTTTAAAGTCTTCTACTTTAAAATGTATGTCTGAATTGCCAATATAAATAAGTCAGATTAAATAAATTATTAGAAGAATTTTTTACTTAGCAACAGCATTTTTGTTTAATTTAGTAGTATTTTGTTTTTGACAACGGCACGCGATTTGGGCGTCGAAACGTTAATAAAATTATTTTTTTCAATTTAATTGTGGCTTATTTCCCATCTAAATAGTTAATCACTATTTTATTATTTCACCTGCAATTTATTTAACAACAAAAATTGTTAATAACTTTCAAAATTTGGATATAAAGAATCGACACAGAAAAATATAATATAAAAATGTATACCATTTACCAAAAATATAATAATTGATTAATCCTAATACTCCATCAGTTTCTATATTTTTCCCTTAATTATCTAGATATTTATTTAAAATAAATATGTAATGCTAAGTACCTATGTAAATACCAAATGAAATATAAAATTTCTTAAGCCGGCCCTTTTCCCCACTTATTACCTGACGTGGCAGAGGTCCCTTTATTTATCGTTTCGACTTTATCAGCGGGGTACTCTTAAATTCTGCAAAGTAAATTCTTATAATTATTAGGCACTTATTAAATTATTAAAGTTATCACTTACTGGTTGTTGTCTATTCAAATTTTTCTTTGGATTTTATATGGGGCAGTACATTTTTAGGTAGAATTGAAGCAACGCATAATATATTGTTTAACTTTTTTTTAACAAATTTCACGCTTTGGCAGAAATGCAAAACAAACACAGCACTAACTTATGGTCTATTTAGATTTCCTCCAATCGTTCGGATCCTATAATAGATGGCAGAGCGCTATACTGTATCTGGAATAACTTTTTTGTGTACGCACAACAAATTACACGCTTTGGCAAAAATGCAGAACAAATCTAGCACTAACTTGGTGGTTTATACCCTATTCCACGAATATACGACTGTTTTGGATTATCTCAACAACGAATACTTCACTGTGCAAAATATGAAGAACGAAACTAAATTGCATATTACATTGTTGCTTAGTGAAATAATTATTGGAGCCATTTATGCCCGGTTGCACCAACAGATCTTAAGCTTAAGTCGAGAATATCATTAGAATTAATATAATATAATTATAATACAGTAGAGCGTCGATAATCCGAACTAAGTGGTACAGGGGTAGTTCGGATTATCAATTTGTTCGGATTATCGAACATATGTTAAAAATACATACAAAGCTCATAAACATAGTACATATTATGTACATACGTTTTAGTTACAAGGAATAAAACACCTGCATAATAAACAAATACTTATATTGTATGTATTTCTGCATAAACAAAACAAAAATCCGTGATCATATTTTTTAATTTTACAATTTTTTTGCGTTCGGATTAGCGATCGTTTGGATTACCAGGGTTCGGATTATCGACGCTCTACTGTATATTACAATAAGAATACCATAATATAATAATAGATATAATTGATAATAACGTAAGAATCTAAAATTATGGTGCAACGTAAGTGATACTCAAGGAGGCCCTATGTATAAGTAGAGCTTAGCTAAGCTGGAGCTTTAGATCCGTTGGTGCAACCAGGTATAAATTTCGTACTTTTTATGTTGCACACTAAAATATCCGTTGACTCGATAATCTTAAACAGTCATATATTCGTGGAATTACCTATATTCAGATTTTATTCAATGGTTTGGATTATATATGGGGCAGTACAGCCTTACGTAAAATTGGAGCGCAACAATATATCTTGTATATCTTTTTTGTTTATGCAGAACAGATTACACCCTTTGGCAAAAATGCAGAACAAACCTAGAACTAACTTGTGGTTTATTCAGATTTTCTCTAATCGTTTGGATTCTATATGGGGCAGTACAGCTTTATGTAAACTTGGAGCGCCACATTATAACTTCTATATCTTTTTTTGTTTATGCAGAACAAATTACGCGTTTTGAAACAAACTCAGCACTAACTTGTGGTTTATTCAGATTTTCTCTAATCGTTTGGATTCTATATGGGGCAGTACAGCTTTACGTAAACTTGGAGCGCCACATTATAACTTCTAAATCTTTTTTTGTTTATGCAGAACAAATTACACGCTTTGGCAAAAATGCAGAACAAACCTAGCATTAACTTGTGGTTTATTCAGATTTTCTCTAATCGTTTGAATTCTTTATAAGGCAGTACAGCTTTACGTAAAATTGGAGCGCCACATTGTATGTTGAATATCTTTTTTGTTTATGGCAAACTAATTACTCTCTTTCGCCTGGTGTTAGAACAAACCTAGCACTAAGTGGCTATCTGTTAGAATATTCCAGAAAGTTTTTGTTTTCGAGTGGGCCGTACAAGTTTATGTAAAGTTAAAATGCCACATATTTTTTTCAATAATTCTTTTATTTTTTAGAACAAACTTCCAAATTACAGAACAAACTAGAACAAACGTAGCACTAACTGTGAAAAAATATATACGGGGAACTGGGGCAATACAGGTTTAGGGACATGATACTAATGTGAAAACAATTTCATTTTAGGTCAAACGGTTTAGATTTTGTAAGCAATTTAAGTACCAGAAATTTCACTTTTCAAACCTCGATTATTCAAAATTTGGTTAAAGATAGAAATAGTAGATTGAACATGAGATGTATCTAAAATAAGAATATTCTGATAATTACAAAAATAGTATAATATACAGGGTATTGTATTTAAAATAATAAAGTTGGTGTTGGCCACTGCTACACGACACGCTCTGTATGAAAAGTTTTTATTGGAAAAAATGCACAACTAAAAATAACAATCGACCTGTGTGAGCGTTTTTTAACTACGGCCCCATTTATGTATAATCGAATTTATGGAAACCTAAACGTCCTCACTGTATATAAAAAATCTACTGTGGAAGTTGAATTTATAAACATCAATCAAATTTGGTATATATGTAGTGATTTTTTCGATTACAACTCATTAATCCGATATCAGATTTACAACAAAAGTTGATGTAAAAACGTGGAAATCCCTCCATCACTATCTAAACCAATGGGATTTCAAAAAATAAACGTGACAACTTATTGAAGCAACTTAATACAGTTATGCCTGAAAACAGAAAAAACTTTTGGATTAATTTGCCTGTGCGTGATGAGTGAGAAACGAAAGTTAAAGAATATACAGTATGTCCCTATAAGTTGTATCTATCCATATGGAAAACTTTTTTATTATTAATTTTACGAAAAAAGTTATTCTTTATAAAAAGTTCTGCATGGTCCAAAACACAAGATTCAACCTTATTATATCAAATTTTGTGAATGTTATACGAGGTATGTCAAAAAGTTTGAATTTAATTCAAGAGTAAAGTAGCTTTATTTTTCACAACATTGAAAATTGATATTATGCAAAGTTGTTTGGAATTAAAAACTATATTCTAATATGCAATTACATCCTTCTAATTGATTTTTTTTTAATTATGGATAACTAACATTATTTTCAGTTATTTCAATTCTGATAACCCTTTTATTATTAATTTTACGAAAAAAAGTAATTTTTAAGAAAAAGTTCTGGATGGTCTAAAACCTAAAATACAACCATCTTATATCAAATTTTATCAATGTTATAGGAGGTATGTCAAAAAAGATAAATTTAGATCTAATGTAAAGTACCTTTATAGTTCAGAATATTTCAATTAAAAGGACGCAATTGCATAATGAAACATAGTTTTTAATTCTAAATAACTTTTCATAATAACAATTTTCGATATTGTGAAAAATAAACGTATTTTATTCTTAAGCGAAATTCATACTTTTTACATACCTCGTATAAAATTGATAAAATTTGACATAAGATGGTTGTATTTTAGGTTTTAGACTATGCAGAACTTTTTATTAAGAATCACTTTTTTCGTAAAATTAATAATAGAAGAGTTATCTGAATTGAAATAACTGAACAGGCATCCATAATGAAGGAAGGATGTAATTGCATACTAGAATATAATTTTTAATTTCAAACAAATTTTCATAAAAGCAATTTTCAATATTGTGAAAAATAAAGCTACTTTACTCTTGAGTGAAATTCAAACTTTTTGACATACCTCGTATAATATTCAAAAAATTTGATATCTGATGGTTGAATGTTACGTTTTGGATCATGCAAAGCTTGTTATGATGAATAACTTTTTTTCGTAAAATTAATAATAAGAAAGTTTTCCATATGGATACAACTTACAGGGACATACTGTATAATATCAGGGCCGGCGATAACAGGCCTGCAAGGGATGCACTGCAGGAGGGCGCCCCTGTTTGGGGGGCGCCAGAATGAGCTTTTTTATTGGTGTTTTACAAAATACTATTTTTTTATTGGTGTTTTACAAAATACTATTTATATTATTATATACTATTTATAAAAAACCGAAGGGCGCCTTATGCTAGTTTTTGCAGACCCCTTATACCCTAGCGCCGGTATTGTATAATATCAAAAACAATTTGTTTAAAATGTATGTTTGTTGAAACTATTTTGCTGTTAAAAAAATAGTTGTGTATTTACAATATTTTCGTATCTGTTTAAGTATTTACTCTTTAAAACTAACTTAAATAAATGTTTGTTCAAACTATCATTAGTATTATTATTAGTTCTCCTCAACTCCTACTGTATTTTTCCTAAAAAAATTTAAATTATTCTAGACAGAGTTACTTAGCGAAAATGCAGTAACCATTTTTTATATATCTCGCCGCATCTTTTCTAAGCAAACCACACAAGGTAAAGTCTCAAATTGATAGCACTAACACAATATCTGTCTTTTTTATTGATAAATATGAAATATTTTGTATATTAATTAAAAACCAAATTTTCTATAAATTCAAACTTGCTAATAAAAAAAACCTTGACAGATGGGTAACTCTCAAACTCAGGACAGCTTTTCAAAGTTAACCTAATTTTCTCTGTTATCTTGTGTAGATACTGCGTTTTTGCTTACGAGTTCAGATCTCCGGTAGTAGTTCGAAGCCTTGGTTTATCATTTTCTTTGAAACCGCTTCTCTCAGATTATTTTGATTTTTTTTTATTTGGCAGATCCAATATGGCGAACATAATTTTTGAAAATTAACCATTGTATTCAAAATTTGGCACACGGAGGTATTTGAAATCGGTGATCACGAATCAGAGGTCATATTTGCACCCAATATAAGGGATTCGGTTACTCTGTTTCTGCTATATGAGTCCACCCTTGAATTTTGTAAATTTGATTTCAGATTCGTGATTGTGTATACAAAATCGGGAACAACTTGGTTGAGTTTCAAAGTCGACATCGGGGGGTTTTTGGCGTCGCTGATTACGAATCCGTATTCAAATTTACAAAAATCAAGATGGTGGACCCAACATAGCTGAAACTCAGTAACCGAATTTAGTATCAGCGATTCCAAACACCTCTATATACCAAAATTTGGTGCTAATCGGTTGATGTTCACAAAATAGATTCCAATATTGGATCCGCGATTTTGAATGTTGTAAATGTGATCTCGTGTTAATGATCAGCAATCCCAAAAAACCCCGTATAGTACCAAATTTGGTTGATGTTGTAAAATTCGGCCTCCATATTGGATTTTTTTATATATACATATACAGGGACAACTAGGTACGCCACTCGAAAGGATATATTGGTGTCCTCTCTAATTATCATCATAAAGTTGCACCAATATTACACTTATATTTACAAAAATAAAGTTATAAACAGCTCACTCTTTAAAACCCCTTTTTTACAACAGTTGTTTTTACCGCAAGAGTTATAAATAATATACCGCCAAAATAAAGTTACGTATCCAGTATTCACATGACTGAATTACTTATAAAATTACCTTTTCAACGAGGTGTCACACTTAGTATTTTCCCTATTTAAATTGTATGACTGACAGTCACCTGTCACCGAGGGGCGGGGAGAAAGGTATGATAGTTGAGGTTATGATAGAATGTTGATAGATAGAAAGATAGGAATAATAATTGACCTGTTTTTAAATTTTTTTCTCAGCACATGTATCTTGACGGTCCCTGTTTCGTTTTCGAAGCCTCAACCTGTATAGGTAGACTATTGTAAAAATACTGTAACATAAATTCTCACGTTAACTTTAGGTACATATGTGTCTATATTCGAGTTAAAATGGTTAGATTTATTTTTGAGTTAAAATTAGTTAGCAGAGCAGAAGTATAAAAAATTCATTTCAAAATTGTTAAAATTATTAAAAAAATTATGAGTTTGGTAATAAACGCAAAATAGAGCGGCGGATTTTTGATCAAATCCTTATAAAAACAAAGATTTCTACTTGTGAAAATCAAAATATACATATTCAACATGCTGGACGACCATCGGCGTGGACTTTTTCGCCTTTGTAGGTTTTAGAAACTCGATGAGGAATCCAACAACATTGTTGGAAATCAACTAAAATTAATATAAATAGTTTACATTATCTATATACATATATATCGAAAACTACTTATTTGTATTACACGATATTTATAAAAATTGGTTTGTGGGTAATCCCCACAAAGTTATGACGAATATAAATTATGGCTTCAGAAAATATTTTGACAGACAGACACGCCCCTTCTGTTTATACAGTTTATACCTGTTTCATCCTGTTCTGTTCTGTTATACCCAGAGCCGTACGGTACATAATATTTTAAATACAGTGCATTTATTATTTCGTAAACCTGCCATTTTAAGGAAAAATCCTGAAACAGGTAGATTTTTATTTTTAAATTAGGATTTTTTGGCATTAGTAGTGGCGTCATCCATCTGGGCGTGATGACGTAATCGATGATTTTTTTAATGAGAATAGGGGTCATGTGATAGCTCATTTGAAAGGGTATTCAATTCTCTATTCACTAATATAAACATTAATATAATTATTTGTACCTGGGGCCTGATTCTAATTCATTTCGACAGTCGCAATTTCATTTCGACACCGCCATGACAGCCGGAGAGTATAGCGATTCTTGGGGATATTAACCTTATCATGTTGAGACTGCTCAGAATTTGGGTTGGCGCTTCGGTTTCTTGGATTTTGTTGATAGTCTGGGAAAATTATCGAAAAAATACCATTTTTGGGAAAAATTATTTACCAGCTATTTTATTGCTAAAATCGAATCTTAAGATTGCATATATTAGTAATATGGGGTATGACAAGTCCGCAGAAAGTGTGTTATTTTATTTATAAACAAATTAGCACTCCTAAATCTTCTTTTTTTTTCAATTAGTGGTCTGTAACTCCTATAATTTTTCCTTTGAGCCAAAAACACTCAAATAAAAATTCACCGTAATTTAGTTCTGCACAAAGTTATTTTTTTTCCGATTTCCTTCAACAAAAATTTTACTCAGAAAATCCGAGTTTTCCCAAAAAATCTGCCATTTTCAATTAAAATTTTAGGGAAGTACCTAATTATTTATCAATAATTAAATAATTGAAGACATGAAAAATTTATTATAGTAGATTATACAGAGGGGCTAAATTATGGAATAAATTCATTTCTTTAAAACGGACGATTTTGGAGCAAAATCCCGAAAGAGGTCGATTTTTATTTTTAAATTACAATTTTTTGGCATATATTTCATACTAGTGACGTCATCCATCTGAGCGTGATGACGTAATCGATAATTTTGTTAATGGGAATAGGGGTCGTGTGGTAGGTCATTTGAAAGGGCGTTTAATTCTCTATTCAGTAATATAAACATTAATATCATTAGGTATTTATACAGGGTTGCCAAAAAAAATTTTGAATTAAATTAATTGGCGCAAAAAGAAGAATGTATGTAATTTATTTAACTCAAAATACATTGTACTGCTGTCAGAAAATAGAAAAAAAGGTTTATTTCACAAATAAACATTTCTTTTCGCTTAAATTAAATCACAAACAGCCTCCCTCCTACCTATTGGCAGTTTGAACTTTTAATTTAAGCTAAAAGCAATGTTTATTTGCAAAATAAACATTTTTTTCTATTTTCTGACAGCAATAGAATGTATTTTGAGTTAAATAAATTACATGCATTCTTCTTCTTGCGTCAATTAATTTAATTCAAAATTTTTTTGGCCTCCCTGTATAAATAATGATATTAATGTTTATAATACTGAATAGAGCATTGAACGCCTTTGTAAATGAGCTACAACACGAACCCATATTCCTATTTAAAAAAATAATTACGTCATCACGCTCGGATGGATGACGTCACTAGTTTGAAATATATGCCAAGAAATTTAATTTAAAAATAAAAATCGACCTGTTTCGGGATTTTTCTCTAAAATCGTCCATTTTAGAGAAAATGAATTTATTCCATAATTTAGCCCCTCTCTGTATATCAGGAGACCGGCGACAATCTAACCAATAGTTTAGCAATAATTAAAATGTTAATTAAAAAATTTCGGTCGAAATAATAACCAGAAAGATTATGATACACCAGAATAACTATGATTTTCATATAAAAAAGCACTATACCTATTCAACGTACCTTACAGGATTGAAATTGGACCATTTGAGCGGTCTCAGGAATGTTATAAAGAAACAATTTTTTGGCTTATAAACAAATAGAACCCCTCAGAAAATATTAGATTAAATTAAATTAAGTTAACGCTGTTGAAAAGAGCACGGCTTCTGTGTCCTTTTCGAAGAAAAACAAATTGAATTGCGAGGAGTGATTCCAGGTATAACCGGTCAAATTTGACCGGCATTTGCGACAGAGTTATAAACAACAGGATTTTAATCTTTGAACCATTAGATACCTTTTAATTCCGGTCCTCTTTGTACATACAAATTTTCATATCTTCAAGACACTCATAACAAAAAAGATTTATGTCACTGTCACCAAATTATTTAATTATTGATAAATAATTACTTCCCTCAAATTTTAGTTGAAAATTAAAGATTTTGTTTGGAAAACCCGAATTTTCCGAAGAAAATTTCCGTCGAAGGAAATTGGAATTTGGAATAAATTATCAATATGCAGAATTAAATTACTGTCAATTCTTATGTGAGTGTTTTGGTTTAAAGTTAAAATTTTCGGAGTTATAGAGCAATAATAAAAAAAAAAGATTTCGGAGTGCTAATTTGTTTATAAACAAAATAGCACACTTTCTGTGGACTTTGCACAGCTATATTACTAATATAGGAAATCTTAAGATTTGATTTCAGCATGTCCAGCAATAAAATAGCTGGTAATTAATTTTCCTTGTTTTTTACTAATTTTCCCAGATTATTACCTCACATCTTTCATTGAGTTGATGATTCATGTTGTGGACATTCTCAATTATTATATTTCTAATTTAATACTATTCTATCTAATTCCTCAAAACAAGCAAATTTCAATTAAACCCAGCTATATTATAATACCTTTTGATTTAGTTTTCCTTGCAAGAAATAAACAAAACACATCTAAACTAAACCTAACCTCGCTTTTGGCCATTCATTCATCTCCGTGTCAAATAATTTCGACAGTCGCCATATTGAAAGCGACTTGTTTTTGGTCGAAATTTGATTTAGAATCAGGGCCCTGGTGTCCAAAAAAATGTTTTATAAATTAAATTAATTGACATAAAAAGATGAATGTATTTAATTTATTTAATCCTAAATGCATTTTATTGCTCAGAAAACAGAAAAAAAAATTATTTGAAAAATAAACATTGATTTTCGCTTAAACGAAATGGTTAAACTGCTAAGAGGCTAGTGGGTGGGAGCTTTAACATTGAATTTAAGCCAAAAACAGTATTTATTTGTTAAATTACCATTTTTGTTCCTGTTACGTGACAACAGTAAAACGTATTTTGAATTAAATAAATTACATACATTCTTCTTTTTTCTCAATTAATTTAATTAAAAGATATTATTTTGAACACCCTGTATAGCTAATTATGTTAACGTTTATGTTATTGAATAGACAATTGAATACCTTTTTAAATCAGCTATCACATGACCCCTACTCTCTTTTAAAAAAATCATCGATTACATCATCACGCCCAGATGGATGATGTCACTAGTATGATATATGCCAAAAAATATTAGTTTAAAAATAAAAATCGACCTCTTTCAGGATTTCCCCCCAAAGTTACCTGTTTACGAAATAATAAATTTATGCGTTACTTCTGTATGATGGAAGTCTTTGAAATGCCGCCCCTTATACAGGGTGTTTTTAAATAAGTATGACAAACGTTAATGGGCAGTAAAGTACGGGAAAAAAATAATGACAGTTTGCTCGATAAACATAATATGTACGCAAATGCTTAGTTTCCGAGATAAGAGCTGCTGAAAATTCTGATTACAAGCTGACGATTTATTTATTGATCTAAAACCGGTTGAGACATGCAAATTAAATTTGGTGGGTTATAAGAGGTAGTTATTGTGCATTTTTTGACATACAATTAATAATTTTATACGCACCATTGGCGCGCATATTGGTAATGGCCTGAATTCTTTATAGAAAAAAATAGTACGCCACTGAGATATTTCAAATTAAAAATAATTCTCAATCCCTTGTTTAATTTGTGACAAAAATATATCTTCTCTTATTTTCATACGACGATGCTCCGTTTTTATGCAAAAAATATCTTAACGCTTACAAAGTTATGAGTTTCTAGAAGCAAAAATCGATTAATAAAAAAATTAAGAACATAGGCGCAAATTTGCTTGCAATGCTTTTTAAATGCATTTATTTTTTTCGGATTCTGAAAAATCTATTAGATATTTTTGAAAAATTTAAACGCAGATTGAATGACTGAAAGAAAGAAACCGAGGGCCGAAAGTCCCTTAGAATAAACAAATGTTTCTTTTGAATAAGATATTTGAAATTAAAAAGTAGACTCAATTTTCTCTTTTTTTTTTCACCCCTGTAACTTGTTCAAATAAACATTATAGAGGTTTTCATGGACTTTCGGCCCTCGGTAATAATGTAATCTTTTATTCTGCGTTTAAATTTTTCAAAAATACTAATTAGTTTTTTCAAGATTCGAAAAAAATAAATGCATTTAAAAAGCATTACAAGCAAATTTTGCGCCTACCCACTTAACGGCACTGTCATAAAGCCGGCCACTAACGATACTGCGGCGTCGTTCAATTTTGTCGAATTCCACCTAATCGGCAAACATTTTGATCGTGTGTGACCGTGCATCCAACAAAATCGTCACAATTTTACCACAGAAAAACTGGTTTCGATAGTGCAGTACTGCAGAATTGATATCATCGACGATTTTGTCGAACAACACCGCAATACCGTGAGTGACCGGATTAAAATATAGATGAACAAATTCATTTTAAATTTAGCTCCACCTGTTAAGACCGTCCAAAGATTTTTCGTAATCAAATAAACGCTTTTCCTCCTGGCTCGAATTTTCTTTTTCAGCTGGAAATTCGGAACTTATATCAAGATTTTCTGCAATTTTATTAAATTTTCATTTGCTCATTAGCCATATTGTCTCTAACTTTTCAGTTTTTCTATAGTTTCTGACAACATTTTTACACAATCTGACACTTTAATTTTTGATTTACATACTGATTATGCCGCCCCACTTTGTAATGCCGCCATGCTATGACTGCCTCGCCGCATCATAGCACGGCACGGCCCTGTTATACCCCATTCTGTTACCTGGTACTGACTGACTTTATTGCAGTTATCTCAAAGACGAATAATCCCCTTTTTCCTTTTTGCATCTCTTCGGAAATTTACAATACTATGTGAATTGAAAAGAATATACTGATCCGGAGCTTAATTATTGTATTGTTACATGCTTAAAAATTTTGGACTTTCCGTTAATTTTAAATTTTAAAAATTTGGTTACGAGTTTCAGTATTGTGAGATATAAATGTATGGACCTTTGACTAATTGTATTTGGTACTAAAATGAAAAATGTGAATTTTAAGTAGATATATAAAACTAATAAAAATATACCGGGTGATTCATTAAGCGTGGCGACCGGCAATATCTCAGAAACTAACAGTCGTAGAACTATGGGAAAAATCCATATTGTGAAATTAACAAAAAAATATTAACGTGGCACCAACCTTTATAATATGAATTTATACATACACATTTTATTACATTACACTAAATGAAATACGAATTAATAATACATTTTTCCCTCACAAAGAACAATACAAATACACATTTGAAAACACTAGAGGACAAAGATCTATGATAGACTATGTTCTGTCGAATAGAGTGTTACACCCGTCTCTAATCTTGGATGTAAGAGCACTAACATCAGCAGAAATAGGAAGCGATCATAAATTGGTATTGTGCAAAATCAGAATGAAAACACATATATGTGATAATAAAACAGCAGAATACACCACCAGAAGATACCTATTCCAAAAAAGACTAACGGAAAAAAAGCAGCAACACGTATATCACAGAAAGTGACGGAGTCGAAGAAAGCTGGGCAAAAATTAAGTCTAATATCTTAGCCTCAGCCAAGGAAGTTCTTGGTGAAAGAAACATTAATAAAAATAAATCGCTTCCAAGACGAAGAACTCCATGGTTTTGTACAGAAGTGAAGGAAAAATGTAAAGAGAAGAAAAAAGCTTACCTAAAATACATGTCAACTAAAACACAAGAGGCATAGGATTATTATAAGACTATCAGAAACGAAACACATTCATTAGTAAGAATAATAAAAAATGATCACTGGGAACGTTTTTCGAAAGAAATGGAACATGATTTTTATGGTCTCCAAAAGGAAATATGGCGCTTTATAAGAGGTCAAAGAACGGAGGTAAAGGAACTAATAGAACCAAAACACATAGAAAAGGATACATGGATTGACTACCTAAAAAAGCTCTATGCAGAGGAAAAACAAATGATGCTAGAACCGGAAACACCAGAAATTACCACAAATGAAGATGTTAATATAAGTGCACAGGAAGTACGAAAAACACTCGAAAAACTGAAGAACAGAAAAGCTGCAGGTAAGGATGGAATACCACACGAATTACTGAAATATTGTAGAGCAGCAATGACAGAACAATTAACAACATTAATTAACAAAATCATAAAATACAATAAAATACCGGAAGAGTGGAGAACGAGAGAACTAATTCTACTATTCAAAAAAGGAGATAAAAAGCAGCCAGAAAACTACAGAGGTATCAACTTGTTAAATACTACCCTAAAACTTACAACTAAAATCTTACAAGACGTAATGAATCAGAGGATAAGTTTAGCAGATGAACAACAGGGTTTTCGTACTGGAAGATCGTGCACAGATGCAATATTGGTCATAAAGCAAATTACTGAGAAATCACTAGAGTATAATAGACCAGCATTTCTATGTCTGATTGACTTAAAGGACGCATTTGACAGAGTAAGACTCAAAGATGTAATTCATCTTCTGTATAATAGAGAAGTCCCTCTAGATATCATAAAAACTATTGAGAACATCTACCAAAATAACAAAATGGAAGTCAGAATAGATGGACAACTTACAGAACCTATAGATATAGGCAGCGGAATAAGACAGGAAGACTCATTGAGTCCTATGCTTTTCAATTTAATCATGGATGAAATCGTTAAAAACGTCAACAAAGGAAGAGGTTATAGAATGCGAAACAAAGAAGTAAAAATACTCTGCTACGCAGACGACGCAATATTGATAGCCCAAGATGAAGATAGTCTGCAAAGATTAGTCCACAGATTTAACATAAAAGCAAAAGAATTCAATATGACAATTTCATCTCAGAAAACCAAAACAATAGTAATCAGTAAAGAACCAATCAGATGCAAAATAGAAATTGATGGTATCAGTATTGAACAAGTAATGGAAGTAAAATACCTTGGAACTACATTGTCAAGTTACGGAGACCTAGACAAAGAAGTGAGAAATGAAGTACAAAAAGCAAATAGATTGGTAGAATGCCTTAATAACACTATATGGCGAAACCGACATATTAACACTGAGATGAAGTCAAGAATTTATAAAGCCAGTGTAAAACCAATAATGACATATACATCAGAAACAAAACCCGATACAGCCACAACACAAAGACTATTGGAAACGGTAGAGATGAGAGTACTGAGAAGAATTACAGGAAATACACTAAGAGATCGAAAGAGGAGCGAAGATATTAGAAGACAATGTAACGTACAGTGTATAAACGAATGGACACTAAATAGAAAAAAAGAATGAAACAACCACATAACCAGAATGGGGGAGACACGTGTGGTCAAAATAGCACGAGATAAATCACCAATCGGCAGAAGAAGTATCGGCCGACCGCGCAAAAGATGGAGTGATAACTTTCCATAGAGGTATCAATCCGCCAATGAACAAGCAGAATTGCTTATAAAGAGGAAGAAGAAGAATAAGACATTTTATTACACAAAAAATAAGTGAAGGGTTTCTCAGAGGCTTCTTTCAGTGCGTCATAGTTTTTCGATTTCTTTCTAACCCATTAAGTTGGATATGACGGAAAAAGCGGTAGTTCTTGATTAAATATGAAACTTTTGCAGCATAACATAGATAAGCGGTCTATTTCTAACCTACGTTTGATTCGTTGATATTTAGTTGTCGTTCAGGTCAGTATTTGTGTACGACTTGTAGTATTTCGAGTTCAACTTCCGACATAATAATATTTGATATTTCATAGCGTTGTGCAGTTGTGTATTATTTTGCAGCTAACAAGTCAAAGAAAAAAAGTGATATTTTGACGACGTGTGCTTTTGCCCTGGGGGTGACTTTCACCCCCTCTCGGGGGTCAAAAAATATATTCCAAAATAAGTCCGGAAATCGATAAACTGACTAATTCTAAGCAACTTTTGTTTTATAGAGTTTTTTCACCAAGTCAATACTTTTCGAGTTATTTGCGCGTAAACATGTTCATTTCTCAACATAATAACCAATAATAATCAATACTTGTATGACCAAATGTACCTGGGTAGTTATCACGGGCCTCTGAAATACGCAGCCGCGAAGCTGCCATTCTCGTCTCTCTTTTAACTATCATCTCAATAAGAGGCAGATTAAGCATCGCCTCCATGGCTGCAATAGGAGCGGTGGGCATTGCCCTCAAAGCATACAGACAGGCCAATATCTGTACCGAGCTGGGTTTTCACCCGTGCTTGAAAGGTTTTTGTCCACCATACAGGCGCTATGAAGGTAGTGTTGGGTCTTATCACTTATCATCTTAAGATGTATCCAGTGCAGTGAGGGTTTGAGTTACCAATTTTTTCCTACTATCCGTTCTCAATATGTGAGTTCCAGGTGAGTTTACTAGCAAGGGTCACCCCTAGGTACTTCACCTGCTCTTCAAACTTTAGGACAAGCTGGGGCATTTTAGCCTTCGCCAATTTTTGCTGTTTCGTAAAATGAATGAGGATAGTCATTTTTGGGATTTACTTTTATGTTCTGGTTACGGTACCAATCCTCTGTCAGCGCGACAGGGTTTTTCATTACCTCAAGCACTGTTCAAGAAACCTGCCTGAGATAAGGACAACTATGCCATCCGCATCTCCCAGACAGAAATACCTGCTCATGTTCAAGAGAGTGGATTAGGTTATCAACAAACAGACTTCAAGCAGTTGTTGCAATATTATAGCTCGATATCTGTCCCTTTTTTAACAAAAATAATCTGATATTAAGAATCGTAAATAGAACAGATTATATATATTCCCATCGTTTTGAAGTCTGTACCATAGCCATTCAATTAAAGTAAAAAAGTGCTGCCATCTATTGGCAACCTTTTGAGATGAACAAATAGGACCCGTTCCCATTATTTTTATCTAATGTTATAGTTTTGCGCAATAATAGGTCTGGATTCCGCGTATGAAAAAAAAGTTGATTAATTGCAAGCTGAAAATTTGTTAATAGCTTAAGGGTGTCTAGTCGGACAAACTTTGATATATGGAAACACTGGAACAGGAGAAGTTTTAATTGTGGAATAGGTTAAAAATTTGGAACGTCAGACCACGAAAACGTCACATGTATTTTGTCCGACAGAACTTCCAATTGATTTGTTACCCTTTCATTAAACTCTCATGCAAAAATCAGACTGCTATTTATCACCTGTCATAATTCCTGTAAATAGACATGTTCTACGTGTTCCACTCATTAAAATGCTTATTTGGTGATCAATAGCAGTCTGATTTTTGCATGAGAGTTTAATGAAAGGGTAACAAATCAATTGGAAGTTCTGTCGGACAAAATACATGTGACGTTTTCGTGGTCTGACGTTCCAAATTTTTAACCTGTTCCACAATTAAAACTTCCCCTGTTCCAGTGTTCCCATATATCAAAGTTTGTCCGACTAGACAACCTTAAACTATTAACAAATTTTCAGCTTGCTATTAATTAACTTTTTTTATACGCGGAATCCAGACATATGTTGTTTGATTGCTATTTTTATGATCCTGCAGCATTATTGCTAAAAACTTAAACAATATATTATGTCTGATGGCTGTTTCAAGATAGCGGAAAGATTACAAAAATTGATCATTTTTATATATTTTCGTGATTTTGCTGCAATATTGCTACAACCTTGCGCAACAATATATTATATTTAAATGCTGCAAGGTTGCAGCAAAACTAAAAAACGAATGATTTTTATTTATTTTTATGATATTGCAGCTATATTGCTAAAATCTTGCAGGATAACATATTATGGTATTTGAGTGTTGTAAGATTGCAGCCAGACTTAATAAATTGGTGATTTTTATATATTTACATAATCTTGCCGCAATATTGCTACAAGTCTGCGCAAGAATATATTAGATACGGTATTTGAGTACCGCAAGATTGTTGCAAGATAAAAAAATCGGGGATTTTCATGATCTTGCTACAATCTTGGGCAATAATATATTATGGTATTTGACAGCTGCAAAATTAATTCAAACAATTATTTCTTTGCTTTGCTGCAATATTGCGACAATCTCGCGCAATAAAATTGATGGTATTTTACTGCCGTAAGATAAAAAATCTATAAATTTCATCTATTTTCATGATGTTGATGCAATATTGTTAGAATCTTGTGCAATAATATATTATATTTTTGGATTGCTGCAATGTTATTGCAATCTGGTTAAGATTGTTAAAAGTTTGCATATATATTAAGTGCTATTTAAATAGCAATTTTCAATACAAAGGGCCGTGATATAAAAAAATATTTGTTGGATAAAATCATCCTTGCTGTTTTATTGAGACGGAAGAACAACTTGATTTTTGTCGTAAAGTGATCTTTAGTGTTTACAATAAAACACCAGATATGATAAAACTAAATGTATATCCAAATATACAAAAAAATACTGTTAAAAAATAGTCCTCATAGTTGACACTTTACAAAAACAAATGTACTCAAACTTTACAGTATATGACCATTTCTTTAAAATACTGTATTTTTCAAAAATTCGTATTTTTTTGTGATGACAATATAAATGTATACGAATGTATACAACAAAATTTCGATTTGTACAATGTCCCCAAACTTTACGTTTTACAAACATATATATATATATATATATATATATATATATATATATATATATATATATATATATATATTAAAAGGTATTGTAGAAGGAAAACAATGCATTTAAATTATGGTGGATGGGGAGTTAAATGTATATACTTTTCATTTTTCCTTAAAGTACATTAGTCATATATTTTTTTGCACCATATCTCGCTTAGTTTGTAAGTAACCGACATTTAACGGTGCTCGTTTTAAAGGCCTTTTCAAACACTACAAAAGGTGTTGGTAGCATTATACACCTAAAACCTACCGTTCCTCTGTTATTTCAAGTTGAATACACCAATACAAACTATTTTCACCTACCATATCTCTTTTTGTATTATAAATAGAACATTTACGAAGGAACGAATCTCTTTATTATTTATAATCTAAAAAATGTTTTATATAGTGTTTTTAGTTAGATGCATAGTTTTTAAGGTATTCACAAAAAATCCGTCCGAAAAGGTGTCATTTTTCAATGAAAATGGCCAATTTTCAACTACGCATAACTCAAAAAGTATTGAGTTCCAAAAAAAAGTATAGACCAGTTTTTGCTTAGAAATAGGTTCTTTAGCCACTTTCGTGCTTATTTTGACCAACAAATTTTCCACCCCCTTGAAGAAGTGGGAACCGCCCCAAGATAAAAGTGCCATAGTATATAGGGTAGATTTTGTTTCTTGAGCTATTCCCTACTTACTGTGAAAATATCAAGTACATCAATGTAGTAGGATGGAATTCGGAGCCAAATACCCTCATTGACTGCCCTACAATAATGCTCTGCTATGAACGCGTGAGAGAGGACACACATAAGATTATAGCAAAATTTCTATTTCAAAATATGTTAAAATATATAGGGCGTATCTAAAAAAATTAAGATTTTTTATTCATTTCCGGTTCAACCGGAAGCCATATTTTTGGTAAAATTTATTGTGATAATAGATAATAAAGTACCATATATGTTTGCAAAATTTCAAATTTTAGTTTCTATTAAGAAGGAAGTTACGGGCACTCGAATATTTTTTTATAAAAAATTCATAACTCCCCTCCTATGGGGAGTTAAGATATATGACTAATGTCATTCAATTTACTGATAGGATATCAAGGATATATTAAAAAATAAAAAAATTCCTTGGAGCCATTTTTGAGAAAATCTAGTTCAAATTTATGTCAAAATGTGACCCCTTAAATATAGGCAACCCGTAACATTTTCTGAAAAACGATAACATCCTTCTTATAGCCCCATCTTTAGACTATATAACGACTTTTTCAAATTAAACTTATCTTCAACAAGTTTTTAGATAGATAGGGAAATGTGTCGGGTGGGCGGTCGGCCATTTTGGCCGCCATTTTGAATTTGGAAATTTCAAATTCCGTATTTTTATTTACCTATCGATGAGCTTACTTTGAGTTGAATTTCATTCATTTCGGTCAAAATTTGCAAAAATGGGCCCAAAATAACCCCCCTATTTCGGCCCCCCTTTGAGAGGTTTTTTTTAAAAGCTTAGTTTCTCGACAAAATTCTCTTAAACTTACTCATACCGAATTTCATCAAAATCGGTCCAGTAGTTTTTGCTGGGCGGTGGCGACATACGTACGTACGTACATACTTCCGACATGTTTTTTTTATTTGCTTTTTAGACTCAGGGGGACTCAAAACGTTGAAAAAAAGTGAAATCTGAAAAAATTTTTTTTGCACGATCCTATAACTTTATCTATTATACTATACTATTATTTACTATACTATACTATAAGAAGAAATTATTTCGATACTCACAAAACCTTATCAACTAGAACTTCCTGAAAAAAGATTCACAAAAAATGAGGTAAAAAATATTATACAACACAACATCGATCCAAAAAAGGCTCCAGGATACGACCTGATTACAGGAAAAACTCTTCAGCAACTCCCAGAGAAAGGCTTCCAATTTCTGACACAGTTATTTAACTCTATAATTAGACTAGGTCATTTCCCATCACAGTGGAAACTAGCACAAATAACAATGATACTAAAGCCAGGAAAAGAACCAGAAAATGTACAGTCCTACCGTCCTATTAGTCTTCTTCCCGTGGTATCCAAAGTTTTTGAAAAGCTGACACTTACTAAGCTAATGCCTATACTAGAAAACAAAAAACTAATACCACCACACCAATTTGGGTTTATAAAACAACATTCAACAATACAACAGGTACATAGAATTGTAGAGAGAATCAACGAGGACTTTGAAAATAATAGGTACTGCTCGGCGGTATTTCTGGACGTAAGTCAGGCATTTGATAAAGTCTGGCATAAAGGCCTATTATGTAAACTAAAACAGAATTTACCTACAAATTACTATATACTGTTAAAGTCATATATCACCAACAGAAACTTCCAGGTAAAGTATGAGAATGAATACACAAACATACATCAAATTCTCGCTGGGGTGCCCCAAGGAAGTGTACTAGGACCTATATTATACCTTATATTCACTGCTGACTTACCGACAGATACACATATCACTACAGCCACATTTGCGGATGATACGGCAATACTATCATCGAACAAAAATCCCAAAATAGCCTCAGAAATCTTACAAAATAATCTAAATAAAATTCAACAATGGATGACAAAATGGAGAGTCAAAATTAATGAAAACAAATCGCTACACCTAACATTTACCACGCGTAGGGAAACATGTCCGGCTGTATACTTAAACGGTAAAGGAATCCCACAAGGGGATGAAGTCAAATATCTAGGTATGTACTTGGACAGAAGATTAAACTGGAGGAAGCATATATTTACTAAGCGAAAACAACTGGGTCATAAGTTAAGAACCATATATTGGCTGTTGGGCAAAAAATCAAAACTATCAACTGAAAATAAAATATTAATCTACAAATCCATCCTAAAACCAGTGTGGACTTATGGGATAGAATTATGGGGAACCGCCGCACATTCCAACATTGAAATCATACAAAGATTTCAGTCCAAAATATTGAGATCAATACTAGGAGTTCCATGGTTCATAACCAATGAAGCCATCCATCGGGACGCCGGACTACCATACGTCAAAGATGACATCAAAAAGTGCGCGAAAAAACATACAGAAAAACTTAAAGTGCATCCAAACGTGTTAGCAAAAAATTTAGTGAATAAACCGCGTACTGTTCGTAGGTTAAAACGAAAAGTTCCGTTAGAGTTAAGTGAACAATAGGTACTAAATTAATGTGTATAAGTTTATGTCAGAAATAGTCAGTGTTGTAGGCTAAGTTTTAAAAAAGGGGTGCATCACTGGATGCCTCCCTACATGTCATTCCTAATTATTGTCAGTCCTATTACTTATTGTCTATTATCTACTTAAACATTTAGGTTTAGATTGTATAGATAGATTGTAATAAATGTGGGGTTAAAAAAAAAAAAAAAAAAAAAAAAAAAAACTTTATTATGAAATCGGGCGTTAGACCTCCTAAGGTGGGTACATTGTATCACCCCTATCATGGGGACTAGGTCTATTAAGATCTGGTTTTCGACGTTTCTGGGGCCCAAGGTGCTCCGGGCTCCCATATCTGCTAGAATCAGCAGGGGCTCCAAATCTTAGCTATTCCGAACGTCTAATACTTAAGTAATTTTTATGGCTTATATCTTGTACCTTGACAGACCTCTGAAGATGAAGAATATGATTATGAATAAAATACATGACTTTTGTGTTCTTCCGACCGTTTTTTTTTTAAGAAATATGGCATAAAATAAAGAGAACTTAACAAAATCTACAGGAACCTACAGGAAGTTTATGTTTCTGGTGGATTTTTTAACAAAATCATCATTTTAATTTTCTGGAATCTGGATTACATGTTGTATGTCCAAATGGTAAAACCCTTATGTTCTATGTCCATACAAATTTTCAAAATACATTTTTTAACCCAATAACGCTTAATATTTTGGAAACTATCTACATTATTAAGCTAATAATGACAATCGAACATTGTAAACTTGCGTGTATCGGCCCACTTAAAAATTTGGTCATTTTTGTTGTCTCGAATTTTCTAAAGCTGTTGTCCCATTAACTGATTTTCTTAATATGTTATAGCCTTATTCGTTAACAATATTGCTGTAATAATATTGCTGCTAAGCAGGTAAATTTTCATTGTGTACCGGGTGTACGAATCAAACTGTGTTTTTTTCTCAAAGTTCGGATCAGCTTGTGGAATATTCTATTTTGTTTTTTGATTTATCCGCTTATGTTGGACGATAAAAAAGTTAGGTACTTTAAGAACTAGCCATGTTTTTCATCAATACAGAATGTTTTTGAATAAGTATTCCAAACTTTAACGGATAATTCTGCATGAAAAAGTAATGACAGTTTGCTTTATAATCGTATGTCCGCAAATACTTCGTTTCCGAGATAGGGGGTGTTGAAATTTTTCTTACAAACTGACGATTTATTTATTGCTTTATAATCGGTTGAGTTATATAAATGAAAGTTGGTGGGTTTTATTTGTTGGTGATTATATTCACCATTGGCGCATTTAAGGGTAATTTTTACCTGTATTGCCGCCAATGGTGAATATTAATTTCTTTAAAAAATGTGCAATAACTACGTCTTAAAACCCACCAAATTTCATTTCCATATCTCAACTGGTTCTTCTTAGGGTGCCTGTCGGTTCCGAACGTTGGCGATTATTCTGGCTATGATGACTTTGTTAGTTGCTATACGGAATAGTTGAGTTGAGGTCTTTCTATACCATGCTCTCAGGTTAGCAAGCCAGGATATTCTTCTTCGTCCTGGGGTCCTTTTTCCTTCAATTTTACCTTGTAAAATGCACTGGAGTAGCTGGTATCTGCCTTGATTTCTCATTATATGCCCTAAGTACTGCAGATTACGGCCCTTCACGATGTTGACTAAATCTGCGGTTGTGTTCATCCTCCGTAGTACTTCTTCATTGGTGACTTTGTCTGTCCATGGTATTTTCAGGATCCTTCTCTACAGCCATAGCTCAAAAGCTTGAAGTTTCGATAGAGTTTCCGCCTTCAAGGTCCACGTTTCTACTCCGTATAAAAGCACTGAGTACACGTAACATTTAAGGAGCCTTATCTTTGTTTTTAGAGTGATGTCATGGCTCTTGAACACAGAGCTCATAGTCAAGAATGCACTTTTTGCCTTTCCGATGCGACTGGTTATAAAGTAATAAATAAATCGTCAGTTTGTAAGAAAGATTCCAACACCCCCTATCTCGGAAACGAAGCATTTGGCGAGATACGTTTATAAAGCAAACTGTCAATATTTTTTATGCAGAATTTCCCCTTAAAGTTTGCGATACTTATTTAAAAACACCTTGTATTGATGGCTATAAAACATGGCCAGTTGCTAAAGTACATAACTTTACTTAGCACATAAAGTGCTAAGCGAATGGATCAAAAAACAGAATGTTGCGAAAATATGAGGTTATAGTTGGGTCTTAATGTCAGTATTTTATAAATGCTAGAATATTCCAGCGGGTGATGCGAACTTTTAGAAAAAAAAACACAGTTTGATTGGTACACCCTGTATACAATGAAAATTTAGTGTTTAGCAACAATATTATCACAGCGATATTATTAAAGAATAAGGCTATAACATACTAAAAAAATCATTTAAATCGGACAACAGGTTTAGGAAATTAGAGACGTCAAAAATTACCAAATTTTTAAGTGGGTCGATTTCTATGCACGCAAGTTTATTACACAAAAATTATGTTTATATCAATATAGCACCAGTACCAAACAAAAAATAACGCGAAAACTTCAAAACGTTTTTCTCAATAATTAAGACATTTGGACAGACCTACTATATCTGCGTTTTTAACCATCGAATATTTAGGTATATAATATCACGCTATTGCTGACCCAGAAAAATACCGGAAACAGATATAAATAAACAAAAAATGATGTATTCAGCTGATTAGTAAAAGATAGATAATTTTAAACGAGCACCAAAATAATCCTATAAATAAATATAATGAAGAAATGATTTGTTGACATGAGAACGAATTGGTTAAGTGTTTATTTTGCTGATATGAGAGGAAAATTGAGATTTGTGTGAATGAAGGCGTTTATACTGTACACAGTAGGTTCCATAAATAATTGTATATAAACTAATTTGGATGGTAAGGTGACATCAAAATAAAGCACCAGATAATATTTTTAAGAGTTATGATATGAGATCACGATACTGAAACTCACAACAATGTAACTATGCAGTTTTTGTGATAAAGAAAATAGCGGAGAAATCATTAGAATATAACAAGCCAGCCTTTTTCTGTTTCTCAAACACCGTTGAAGAAAAATAGGCAGTACTGGCTATATAGACGGAGAGCTAGAGCCGAAAAATCATTGTCATAAGTAATATGGAGTTTTTCCTGTGAAATGTGTCCATTGCATATTGACAATTATGACCCCTTTCAGGCTGACACCTCAGTGGATACAGGAAGTAGCAATAAGAGATGAAAGGGGAAAGTTAGTGCAGTCATTCATTAAAGGTTTTCACCTCCTATTTTGTTAAACCTCCATCGATTTGCATGAAAATTGGTGGCTAGTTAGAGTATACCTCAACCTCAAGAAACAAAACTGATTTGGTGCCACTTGCACTTTTACCCTGGTGGTGAATACCACCCCTTCCCTCGGGTGAAAACTATTTTATTAAAAATAACCCCACAAATCGATAGAGGGACAAATTTTAAGTAAAATTTGTTATATCATGTTATTAAAATAAATCAATACTTTTTGAGTTATTAAAGATCAAAAATTTGTCTATTTAAGAGCATATGCGTGAAGTTACGGATGATACAAAGAACATGTTAATTAATTGGATGTTAGTAAAATATTATTTTTATATTATTTCCATATTTAATTGAATTTTTTTCATTATAAACTGAATATGTCCAGAAACTGGGGGTGTCCAATAATGGGTACATTTGACATATATTCGAATACACTTTTGCTAAATTTATAATGTCGAAATAATATAAAAATAATAGTCGGAGATATAGAAGCGGATTTTGTGCGTGATAAGTAATATGGAAAACTATACGGGGATATGTTGAATTAGTTGTGTATATGACTTTCACCAACGGCCGGAAACCAGAGTTGGGGCCGAGGGTAGTTATAAGGGGTCAAAGTCGCGAATTTTATTATTTTTTTTTATGACGCTCATGATCGAGATAGTGCACCAAAATTTGGGAATAAGTAGGTCATAACGTAACTAAGTAAAATCTCTAGGGGCGGAACGCTGCGTGGCCGACAAAGGGGTGGGGGTAGGGATGAATATAAAAAATATAAAGGGTTTTTTGCGCTGTTCGTGATTGAGATAGTGGACCAAAATTTGGGAATAAGTAGATCATGACATTACTAAGTAAAATCCTCAGAGACGGAAACCAGAGTTGGAGATGAGGGTAGTTATAAGGGGTCAAAATCGCCGTTTTTTTATTTTTTTTTTTCTGACGCTCATGATCGAGAAAGTGCACCAAAACTTGGGAATAAGTAGGACATGACGTAACTAAGTAAAATCTCTAGGGGTGGCACGCTGCGTGGCCGACAAAGGGATGGGGCAGGGGTGAATACAAAAAATATAAGGGTTTTTTATGCGACGTTCGTGATTGAGAGAGTGCACCAAAATTTGGGAATAAGTAGACCATGACATAACTAAGTAAAATCCTCAGAGCCGGAAACCAGAGTTGGGCATGAGGGTAGTTATAAGGGGTCAAAATCGCCGTTTTATTATTTTTTTTATGACGCTCACGATCGAGATAGTGCACCAAAACTTGGGAATAAGTAGGTCATAACGTAACTAAGTAAAATCTCTAGGGGCGGAACGCTGCGTGGCCGACAAAGGGGTTGGGGTAGGGATGAATATAAAAAATATAAAGGGTTTTTTGCGCTGTTCGTGATTGAGATAGTGGACCAAAATTTGGGAATAAGTAGATCATGACATTACTAAGTAAAATCCCCAGAGACGGAAACCAGAGTTGGAGATGAGGGTAGTTATAAGGGGTCAAAATCGCCGTTTTTATTATTTTTTTTTCTGACGCTCATGATCGAGAAAGTGCACCAAAACTTGGGAATAAGTAGGACATGACGTAACTAAGTAAAATCTCTAGGGGTGGCACGCTGCGTGGCCGACAAAGGGGTGGGGCAGGGGTGAATACAAAAAATATAAGGGTTTTTTTTGCGACGTTCGTGATTGAGAGAGTGCACCAAAATTTGGGAATAAGTAGACCATGACATAACTAAGTAAAATCCTCAGAGCCGGAAACCAGAGTTGGGCATGAGGGTAGTTATAAGGGGTCAAAATCGCCGTTTTATTATTTTTTTTGTGACGCTCTTGATCGAGATAGTGCACCAAAATTTGGGAATAAGTAGATCATGAGGTAACTAAGTACAATCTCCAGGGGTGGAACGCTGCGTGGCCGATAAAGGGGTGTGGGTAGGTGTGAATATAAAAAATATAAGGGTTTTTTTGCGACGTGATAGATTGAGATAGTGCACCAAAATTTGGAAATAAGTAGACCATGACTTAGTTAAGTAAAATCCCCAGAGCCGGAAACCAGAGTTGGGGATGAGGGTAATTTTAAGGGGTCAAAATCGCAGTGTGTATTATTTTTTTTGTGACCCGGCACAACATTTGTCCCCCACGCAGCGTTCCGCCCCTGTAGATTTTACTTAGTAATGTCATGATCTACTTATTCCCAAATTTTGGTGCACTATCTCGATCACGAACGGCAAAAAAACCCCCATATATTTTTATACTCACCCCTGCCTACCACCCCTTTGTACCCCAAGCAGCGTTCCGCCCCTGAAGATTTTACTTAGTTACGTCATAACCTACTTACTCCCAAATTTTGGTGCACTATCTCCATCTTGAGCGCCACAAAAAAAATAATAAAAACCGCGACTTTTACCCCTTATAACTACCCTCGTCTGCCACTCTGGTTTCCGCCTCTGGGGGATATTACTTACTTATGTCATGGTCTACTTATTCCCAAATTTTGGTCCACTATCTCAATCACGAACGTCGCAAAAAACCCCTTATATTTTTTTAAATTCACCCCTGCCCCACCCCTTTTGTCGACCACGCAGCGTTCCACTCCTGGAGATTTAACTTAGTTACATCCTGACCTACTTATTCCCAAATTTTGGCGCGCTATCTCGATCATGAGCGTGACAAAAAAAATACTAAAAAACGGAACTTTGACCCCTTATAAAACTACCTTCCTTCCCCACTCTGGTTTCCGGCTCTGGGGATTTCAATTATTTATATCATGGTCTACTTATACTTAAATTTTGGTGCACTATCTCAATCACGAACGTCGCAAAAAACCCCTTATATTTTTTATATTCACCCCTACCCCCACCCCTTTTTCGGCCACGCAGCGTTGAGCCCCTAGAGATTTTACTTAGGTACGTCATGACCTACTTATTCCCAAATTTTGGTCCACTATCTCGATCATGAGCGTCATAAAAAAAATAATAAAATCCGCGAATTTGACCCCTTATAACTACCCTCGGCCCCAACTCTGGTTTCCGGCCGTTGGTGAAAGTCATGTACACAACTAATTCAACATATCCCCGTATAGTTTTTCCATATTACTTATCACGCACAAAATCCGCTCCCAGCTCTTAGACTATAATATTTTAGTAACATACATACAATTAATTAATATTTTCATTTTATCATCCGTAACTTCACGCTTCACGCATGTGCTCTTAAACAGACAAATCTTTGATCTTTAATAACTCAAAAATATTGATTTATTTTAATAACATGATATAACAAATTTTACTTATAATTTGTCCCTCTATCGATTTGTGGGGTTATTTTTAATAAAATCGTTTTCACCCCCGAGAAGGGGCGGTATCCACCCCAGGGTAAAAGTGCAAGTTGGCACCAAATCATTTTTATTTCCTGAGGTATGTTCTAACTAGTCACCAATTTTCATGCAAATCGATGGAGGTTTAACAAAATGGGAGGTGAAAACCTTTAAAGACTACACTAACTATCCCCTTTCATCCCTTATTGCTACTTCCTGTATCCACTGAGGTGTCAGCCTGAAAGGGGTCATAATTATCGATATACAATAGACACATTTCACATGCCAAACTCCATATTACTTATGACGATGATATTTCGGCTCTAGCTGTTAGACTAATAAAAAAAGAAGAAGAATTTATGATACAATATACCATTATATTTTTTCTAAAAAACTGAATAACTCTCTCTAACTGGTTGGAAACACTGAGAATGTCGCGTAGCAGCGCTTTGAGATTTAGATAAATACACTGTGGGCCAAAATAAAGGAGTACATTTTTTAGTTGATAATAACTTCTTTGTTTTTTGGGCGATTTAATTTCTTTTTGCAGGGCGAATAGCCTAACATGTCCTCAACATGACTGAAAATTTTGAAGCAAAAATAACGTACAGGGTCGGACTTATAAAAAAAATTATGTAACGGTGCATTTGAGCTCGTTGCAAATGAAAACTGTCTTAGCTAAAATTAAACTGATATGCTCTTTTAGTAGGTTAACTATCCACAACACTTCAGTAAAAAGCAATGTTTTCAAAATTACCGGATTCGAAAAATATCATTTTTTTTTTTATTAAATTAGGAAAATATAACATTTTAACAAATATCACATTTATGAAAATAGTTTAATAATTTTAAAACTTAGATTAAAATATCATGAATGTGGCCACCATTATTGTCTACCACTTCTTGAAGTCGTCTGCACCATAAATTGATAGCCTTATTTATTACACCCTGTTCAAAATTATTCCAAACAAACTGCATTCATTCTTTGAGCTGTTCGATGGTTTCAAATTGTTGTTCGTCATACAAATTTTGTTCAAACATTTCTCAACCGGATTTAATTCTGGGCTGTTAGGTGGCCACATATCGGGCTAAATATAGTCCGGGCAATTTTTACTCAAGAATATCCTTGTATTGTGGGAAGTGTGCTAAGGAGCACCATCCTGCTTGAAATTGTAATCATAACATACTTCTTCAATTTCAGGTAATGTTTGTGAATTAAGTTTTACCCCGGCATCAACAAAAATCAGACGAGATTTTTGCAACATGGATACTGCAACAGAGACTATTACACCTTTTTAGAAATGACTTTTTCAATTAAAAGATGCTCTAGAGCTAGAGAAATTTCTCTCTTAAATTGTACGTGAGAATACACCGTATTATTTTGGGTATTTTTAGGAGGCCGTAAATAAACAATTTTTTCATCTGAAAACCATATTTTTCTAATGTCTTCACGAGAACAGAATCTTCTTAGTAGCAAATAACATCTTTCCAGTCATTGTTCTCTTACATTGGCAGTAAGTCTTTGAGAGTAAACTTTTTTAAATACTTCAAGATGGCAATCTTCTTTAATGATTCTTTGAACTGATGTGCAAGAAATCCTAGCTTCCTTTGCAATTTTCCTTGTTCCAACAGGTTGACCAGATTGCAAATTTCCTAATACAACCCTTACTCTAGCAATATTTTCTTCAGTTCTTGAGCTTCGCTTCCTCCCTTTTTCACTTTTATGTTCCTATCGTTCCAATATGCCAATTTTTCTCAGGAAATGCATTTACAATTTTTCTTGCACCATAATTGTATTTTTCACGGTAATATTTAATTAATATTCTGTCCTTTTTGCTTAAAAGTGGCATCATGAACTGACGGATCCAGGGGGGTGTCATGGGGTCATGACCCCCCCATAATTGTAAACCCACGTATCCTAAGGTTGGTAAGGCTAAGACACCTTGCATTAGAGATAGGTAATTAAATCACCCTTAAGACCCATGACCCCCCCCAAACAAAATTTCTGCAAAATTGCCACATTCCATGGCAACCTAAGGAGTCATGGCTTACTAAGTAAAATTGACATATTTGAGCGTTTGAGAAATTCTTAAGACATTTAATAAAAATTACTGCTAATATGAGGCAAAAACGATGGAAACGATGTAATTTAGTGTTAAGAGGGTTTCGTTCTGCTGAGCGTATTAGAAAAGAACTCGAATAAGATTTCCCAATTTAAGTAAAAAATGATATTTTACAAATTCGGGATTTTTTAAAATCGTATGGCGAAGGCGTGTTTTAAACATTATTTAAATAAAAAAATGATATTTTGCGAATCCGGTAATTTAAAAAACAATCCTTTTTATTGAAGTGTTCTCGATAGTTAACCTACCAAAAGAGCATATCAGTTCAATTTTAGCTAAGAAAGTTTTCATTTGCAACGAGCTCAAATGCACCGTTACATAAATTTTTTTGTAAGTCCGACCCTGTACGTTATTTTTGCTTCCAAATTTGCAGTCACGTTGAGGACATATTAGGCTGTTAGCCCTGCAAAAAGAAATTATATCGCACAAAAACCAAAAAAGTTATTTTCAACTAAAAAATGTACTCCTTTATTTTGGCCCACAGTGTATATTGAAAACCTTAAACATGATAGGATAAAAGGAATAGGCCTGGATCCCACGTACCAACAAAAAAATTTATTAATAGCAAGCTGAAAATTTGTTAATAGCTTAACGGTGTCTAGTCGGACAAACTTTGATGTACGGGAACACTGGAACAGGGGAAGTTTTAATTGTGGAACAGGTTACAGTTTTCGAGACTACGAAACCTTCCCATGTAGGTATTTTGTCGGACAGAACTTCCAATTGATGTGTTACTCTTTCATTAAACTCTCATGCAAAAATCAGACTGCTATTTACCACCAATAAAATTACCGTCATTTAACATGTTCTACGTGTCGGACTTATTAAAATGCCCAACATATTTGTCGGACAAACATTTTTTCACATTGTCCATGTGGTGAGACCGCTCCCGTCTGAAAAAAATTTGATTTGGTTTCTTTGTGGATTCCTATTCAAAAATATCCCATTTAAACAAATCTGAAGGGTGCCGGGAGGAATTTTTGAGCAGAAATTTTTTAAAAAAATTTTTTAAACAAATACAAAATATCACCTTTTTTTGACCCAAAAAATATTTTTTTTAGATTTCTTGGGTTATTATAAACAAGAAAGGTATCTTGTCATTTTTCTCAAAAATTGATAATTTGCGAGTTATAGGCGATTTAAAATCTGAAAAATGCGAAAATACGCATTTTCAAGCTTAAAAGCTCATATTTAAATTAGTATTTTTGGTTGCCAAATTTTCAAGATTATGAAGAGGTATTGGGTCTAGCCTTAATTTAGACCGCCGTTTTTTAATTGTTAATAATAATTATGCGTGTCGATCCGATTTTTTTGCCGGTGTGGCGCGTTCTATTTCAAAAATCTCCTATTTTCCTCCTAAAAATATATTTTTTTAGATTCTTTAAGCGGTTCTCAACCTTTTTGAGTGATGTACCACCTACAGTTATTTTTATTATTTTTGGTACCACCTATATTTTTAAATTGTATTATGTGGTACATGTAAAACAGATTGAGAACCTCTATTAGGACATTCTAAATAAGGTTTCCTGTCATTTTTCGAAAAAGTTAATAGTTTTAAAGTTATAAGCGATTTAAAATTAGAAAAATGAAACGACCTGATACAGAAAAGACAAAAAGAATGCTAGAAACAGCAGAGATGAAAACACTTCGAAAAATGGATGGTAAGAGATATTTTATATCTATGGGATAGAGCTAGAAGTGCAGATATTCGACAGAGATATAAGGTGGACAACATTAATATCTGGGTGAAAAACAGAAGAGTAGAATAGAAGAATAGAACGACCACATTAGCCGAACGACAACAACTGGAGTAGTAAGGACGGCGAGAGACGGTTCCCCAATAGGAAGGTGATCAGTGGGAAGACCAAGAAAACGATGGAACGACAACGTACTAGAGGCACATTGAAAAAACAGACAGAGTCATGTCTACACAAAAAGTTAAAGAAGAGAAGAGAATAACATCAAATTGCGATGTAGACAATATTTTTGTGATTCCTTCCGATTTTCCGATATTCCGATTTCGGTGACCAAATTTTAATTTGCTAAAACGTACCTATCGCAATAGTGACGGTTTAAGGCATCATAGGACCATCATGGGACCATAAGAAGTAGGCCCCTTTATAGCGACCATTTAGTAATAACAAAGGCTATAGCGGGATAAGCTGGTCAAAAATGCCTCCGCATCGATCAGACCCACTACTTCCAGAGGTCCTAGAACCTGTTGAATCGAGAAAAGAAGAATTTTTAGGTTTTATTTCTTTGAGCGCAATTTTGCTTCAAAAAATCTGAAAAAATTCAAGATGTGTCTTTTGAATACAAAACAGCCTGTTTTTTTTTCAGATTTTTATATTAAAAATTGAGCCCAGGAAAATTTTTTGAAACTTTCAAAAAATTTTTAGGGTATGATAATATGATTTAGCCAACTTTTAAATAGTATTTTTGTGTATTTTTTGTTGTTCTTTTGAATGGGAGAGGCAGATTTTTTAATATCTGAGCGCAAATAACGAAAAAATCGAAAAAACCGTTTTTCGGGACAGCCGATTTTAGGATTTAGGATCCTGACTATAACAACTGAAAAAAAAACTAAAAGTGCGAATTTTGTCATAAAATTTGGTATGTGGGGATATAATATTATTTGGAACAACTTTTCCAAAAAATTTTTATCGATAGCTCTTAACGCGAAGCAAATCGAATCGCATATCGAAAATTCAACCTGTTTGTGGATTCGCAGTAGGCGGCGTTTCAAATTTAAATTTCAGTTAACTATCTTAAAAAATGTGAAGCATCAACCTGTATGACTGTGCAAAATTTCAAATCTGTATATATTTTGATAGCCGGAATATATGGTGTCTTCATCTTAAATGCGACACACTGTATAATATTATCAATTTGATAATTTATTGCAACTAAATAATATAGTCGTATTTTTAATATATAATTTTCTAAAAACGTTTCAATAAAACTGACTAATTCAGTAATTTTACCCTAAAAAGTTAAAATTAATTACATTGAAGTATTGAACCAATTAATGTGTAATAATATCTCATTGAAATAATTTCCAAGTTCCCAGGGCTTAACGCTAATTCGCTCTTGGTCACTCTCGGAAGACTCGTTTCCTAACGGTAGATTTATTTGTTTGAATTTGTTTGAATCTATTAAAAATACGACTACATTTGTTGCAATAAATTATCAAATTGATAATATTTAATTGTTTAAAAATAATATTAATGTAAGTTGACCATTATTTAAATTATACAAGTAAATGTAGGCGGGCGCCCTATCATTAGATTTATTTGTTTAAAAAAAAAATCAATGGGAAAATCACAATAGTTGGCTGTATACCATAGTTTAAAAAACTCATACAGAAGTAAAAACTTCGAGATGTAATCTGGTATAAAATCGTTTATTTAAAAACTATCTAAAATGCCATGGATTGCAAAATGTTTTCGTTCTAATACAGAACATCTTCAGTGCATTCTGCCGAGTAGTTTGAAACTAGCACACTGTTTAAGTGGTATTGTCGAAGCGAAGATCGGTGGGATATGCGCATTTTATCAATGAAATTCGATATTTTTAAGATATTCCAGAAGCCGCTACAGATAAAATGTTTTAACAACCTATTAATCATTCAGAATTACTCGACGGATATTAGTACAGTTAAAATAATTAAGACGATAACCGGACAATAATGATTTAATGAGCGAAATTCAGTTTTTTTTTACTTTAATGACAAAAAAAAGCAAGCCCATTAGCAGAACCCAATTAAAAATTATTTTGCACATCATATTTGAAACATTATTTGGTTGAAACATGATTTGTTGGCAAAAAAAATATATTAATTTGTTTGGACTAAATTACAGTTGTGCTTATCTTAAAAAGGATAGGTTACTATCAACATTCACACAGTGTTGCCAAACTGAATTTTGTTATTTTGGGTGTAAATTTTTTCCACGGATCTCCGAGGGTACAATAACCCCATAATATATGGTTTACATAATATAATTTAGTAAAATTTGATGACTACAAGTCGATGGTGATAGATATATTCGTTGGTATGTGCCCATTTAATTGTCAAGTACCTAGCATCTTCGAGCAGGGAAGCATGGTGCCCTTTTAGCATGTGTTCCATTATATCTATCAACATCGACATGTAGTCATCAAATTTTATTAAATTATATTATGTAAACCATATATTATGGGGTTACCACTAAAAGCAGTGTGCTAGTTTCAAACTACTTGGCAGAATGCACTGAAGATGTTCTGTATTAGAACGAAAACGTTTTGCAATCCATGACATTTTAGATAGTTTTTAAATAAACGATTCCAGAATACATCTCGAAGTTTTTACTTCTGTATGAGTTATTTGTTTGAATTTGTTTGAATCTATTAAAAATACGAGTCTTTTTTTTCAAAATAACTTAAAAATTATTAGTGGTACCAAAAATCTTGAGTAAAAAAAATATAGGTTTTCCTTTTTTGAATATTTCAGATTTGCGTTTTTTGTAAGAAAAAAATTGCTTAAAATATGGCTGTTAAAATGTTCATACACTCGTGATTAAATCCAAAGGTTCAAGCTCTTCTTTAAAATCCAAAGGTTCTTTAAAATCCGGAGATTTGCAATATTTTAGGATTAAGAACGAATAGTTCTTGAACCATTCCAAAATAATTAACAGCTCCTAAGCAAAATTGGCTTGCAAAATTGATTACCAAATTGAGGGAATGATTAAAACATAGAGTATAAAATGCCGTTGGAGATAACTGCTTAATGTTGGCTTGAAGTCGGTTGTATTTTCCTGGATTATTTGACAGAAGACAAATAAAAAACTGAGTTTGATTGGGAATCATAAATTAACTATTCTCTTTTTCCTTTGTCTCCGTTATCCATATTTGATTGATTTAACATTTTATATTTTTTCCTATATAACTACTTAATGTCAATGCTTACTTATGTCAATGCATTTGAGCGGGACGCTGGCCCCATCAAATTCCCGGGCCCTAGGCGGCCGCCTAGTCCGCCTAATGGTTAATCCGGCGCTGTATCGCAAATATGTCTGTGGTTAGGTTTTTACAATTATTACCCATTAAAATATACGGAGGGCTATCAAAATGTTGTGAACCGATGTTACTTTGAGTTTCTTATTAGTAAACGGCGTATTTGATTTTCACCTCGTACAATTATTACATGTTATAGTCGACACGGAAATCTGTTAGTAGAACATTTAAACCCAATATAACAAATTGTGTAAATACCAAGTCCTCTGATATCAATATATTTTTTTACTAACAAAAATGAGACATTTTCAACAAAGAGCGTTTTAAAAATTATGTGCAGAATAAACAAAGAACAAGAAATAAACTATTTTCTAGAGAATCTGTCTAGCTCTGAAGAAAAGAACTACTCGTTATGGAAATTGTCTAATCTAAAAAACTCAAAACACAATCACAAACTAAAGCACCGATAAGAAAAAATGATGGCACCTGGTCTCGAAGTGACGAGGAGAGGGCTAACACCTTCGCTGAACATCTTCAGTCAGTTTTCCAATCGCACAAGAGAGAGATTCCAGAGAACGAAGAGAAATTTATTACAGATATAGCAGATGAACCCTACCAGATGTGTCTTCCCACCAGAAAAGTTAAAATTGCCGAATTTGAAGAAGTAATCAAAAACCTAAATACAAAAAAAGCACCTGGATACGACCTAATAACAGGACTAATTCTCAAAGAACTTCCTGAAGAAGCAATAAAGCTACTAATGTACATATAGGTACAATGCTGTCCTAAGATTGAGCTACTTCCCCTCCCAATGGAAGGTAGCACAAATCATTCTAATTCATAAACCCAACAAAGACACAACCCAACCTTCATCCTATCGTCCTATTTTAGCCTTCTGCCTTTACCCTCCAAAGTGTTTGAGAGGCTTCTCCTGAAAAGAATATACACTGTCATTACAGAAAAAAACCTAATGCCTCATTACCAATTCGGATTTCGACAACAACATGGCACAATCGAACCGGTCCATAGGGTAGTCAGAACCGCAAGAGATGCACTCGAGAACAAGAAATATTGTACAGCAGCCTTCCTGGATGTCTCCCAAGCCTTCGACAAGATATGGCATAAAGGTCTAATATCAAAACTTAAAAGACAATTGCCTCATCCAATCTGCATGCTCCTACAATCATACCTCACCGGCAGATCGTATCAGATAAAACTAGGGGAGGCCCTCATTACTCTACATCCCATCCACTCTGGCGTACCCCAAGGAAGTGTCCTTGGACCCACACTGTACCTCCTGTTCACAGCAGATATACCAACTTCCGATCGTACAACAATTGCAACTTATGCTGATGCATGCTCCTAATGGCTTGCCACGAAAATCCGACCCTAGCTTCGCATATACTGCAAAGTCACTTAAATAGACTTGAAATATGGTTTAAACTGTGGAGAGTCAAAGTTAATAGCTCCAAGTCAACACACATTACGTTTACACTAAGGAAGGGGGTCAATCCAGCTGTAACCTTTAGCAACACACCACTGCCAATAAGAAGTGACGTCAAATACTTGGGGATTTACCTAGACAGCCGCCTAACATGGCAAAAGCATATTTGGAACAAACGAATGAACTGGGATTCGTTTATAGAAAGATGTACTGGTTCATGAATCAAAAATTACGCCTAAGTCTAGACAATAAACTTCTGATCTACAAATGTGTACTGAAACCCATCTGGACGTATGGCATCCAAATCTGGGGACCTGCCAGTGAAACAAATTTACACAAGATACAGCGCTTTCAATCAAAAGTTATAAGGCAACTGTGCCAAGCTCCTTGGTCCTTGGTACATTTCCAACGATAATATACATAGGGATCTCCCAGATCCAAACCGTCAAAGAAGAAATTGTTTTTCTGTGCTCCAAGTACCACAATAGACTACATGTTCACCCAAACATATTGGTTACCAACCTCCTGACACCCCTACAGAACAGAAGACTAAAAAGAACAGACACTCTTGACGTCAACACTAACTAATCATTCCCACTTATTACTATGGTACTATTTCAAATTAATTCAATTAATTTATTAATAACTGTACTAATTCAATCATTATTGTACTCATTAGGTATGGTATTCACCACTGGGTGAATACTGACTGTGTAAATACACTCTTAACACCCATATTTATTGTTTATTATTTTTTATAAAATAGATTGGAATAAAATGGAAGTAAAAAAAAAACAAAATGTGTAAATACCAAGTCCTCTGATATCAATATATTTTTTTACTAACAAAAATAAGATATTTTCAACAAAGAGTGTTTTAAAAATTATGTTCAGAATAATTTTGAATTCGGTTCCGCTAATAAAATTTGTGCTTTTTTTGTCCTTAAAAGTAAAGAAAAAGGTTAATTAATCTTTTGCAATGTTTTATCCGTTAATAATTTTAACTGTACTAATATGCAGGTTTACTACTAATGACTATTTTTTATGATTAATAGAATGTTAAAATATGGGCAAACTCTTATCTTCAAAGCGGCCGTATCGAGTTTCTTAAACATTTATATCGAATATTGATAGGGCCAATTTTGCGCATTCTGAGTTTCATTTCTACAATTCTACTTTCTTTTTACTATACATTTATGAGACACCCTCCCCATTTTCTTGTCAGTAAAGTCATAACACCAAAAAAGCGTAGGTAAGGAATTTTTAAATTAGTTGTTTACTGTCTCTAGTTTATCGTAATACGAGATGGATAAAGTGGGTGTCGAAATTTTGATAAGTTTAGCTAGATAAGCTGAAGATCATATTTGTGAAGATAAACATCATAAAGATATAAAGATAAACATTTAAAAACAGCTGCATGTAGGGAATATGACCTGTTTTTTCCAATAAATTATTGTATCGTGCTTAATAAGACCGTCGAGAGGGATGAGCGGGCCCCGGCAAAAAGTGAAGAGCGAAAAATTGTTTAATTTTTTATAGAAATAAAATTATTAATAATAAAGGCTATTGATTATATTCAAAATAAGATAGCTAAAAGGAACTACAACGTTAACGGGGTTTTATTATTTTATATGGTCAATGGACATCTATATATGAAAAAACCGCGGAGTGCTACCATTTAAAAGGGTGCGTTTTTGAGAAATGGGTGAATTAGTCCCTGGGCACAGGTTACATTAGGGTGAGTTCTATGCACTTTTGGTATAACCACGTTTACATAAAAATTGTTCCTGGTTAAATTTCCTATCTAAATATAACTTTTTAAAGTCAAAGATACTTTTTTTTACAAAAAATATTCAAAAGAAAAAGCACAAAGAAACCCAAAAGAAAGAAATTTTGTTTTTTGTCCCATAACTTTTGTCCACGAGGATATAGGTATAGACATTGCTTCACAGAAAAATAACTTACATATTTTCTCTTGAAAATTATGTTTGGTAGAGGTCATTAGGATTTACAGTTTTCGAAATATGATTTTTCAAAATTCGCCACTCACAGCAATTTTGGGCAATTTTCCTTGTTATTTCGCAAATATTGTTCTGTAACTTTTTTCTACGTAATTTTAGGTATATGCAATTACACGTAATAGGAATATAAATCAATTACCTTTAAAATGGTCTACTGTATAACGTTGTACGACTTTTTTTAAAGAGATTATGGTTTTTCAAGGTTTTATAATTTTAACGATTTTTTTATATTATAATATAAAAATAAAATAAAATTATTATATAATATGTTATATATTATACAATAGCTAATATAAAAAAATATTATTTTTTTACATTTTTTAGGATTATTTTTGAAATTTCTCATTATAACTTTTCTTTTCTTGTACATGAATATACAATATACTATCTATATATTGCGCAACAAAGAGGGCTTACTTTCTGTTCTTTAAAATTGTGTATAATTTCTATTTAAATACATAATGGAAACCGAGTGATTCTTTGATATTTTTTACCTGTATTAATTAAAATTATTTCTTTTACAAAAGTTACATAAACATTAGTCTTAAAAAACATCACTTTAGTTAAAATTATTTAAACGTTGACATTTAAAATTTTTTTAAAATCAAAGTCCATCTCTTCGTTAGCATTAGCTTCAATATCTTGTAACGGTCACGTTACGAAAGTAGCTCTTTAATAATTATTATTATTATTTTCCCTCGGTCTCTCATTTAAATTCTCGTATAGGACCACTGAGGTGACGTCATACCTCGGTGATGGAACGTACTCCACCTATCGAGAATTATTCGGGTTCTGAGAGAATTTGACGTTTACCTTGGCGGAGAAACGCCTCTCGTTCTTTACTTGACTGTGAGCTGTGGTGTCGAATAGATATACCATATAGAATGGCGGATGATTTCCTCCAACTTATTTTATCACATAAGAAATTTAACGTAAAGTAAAAAGTTACCACCAGGGATTGTCTGGAGTGAGGAGACATGTGGGTGACAACTCCTGTTGGAGTATAAATAGGAATCATTCGGTGAGATTTATTTTTTTTGTAATAATTTTTTAATTAGCCATTGTCATGTGTTTTTTGTTGTGGAATATTTAAAATATTAGTCCCATTGTTAAACTTTCTTAGTCAATCTATTAAGGGAAGGGTGTAGATGATTTCGATCTTTATATTATCTTTATATCGATCTTTTATATTAATGTGGTTTTTGGTTTTACATAACCAAACATTTTTGAAGTCCTCAAATTAATATTGAAAATAATTACCATTTCTCTGTAGGTTTTAAATTATTCAACATCCAATATTTTATAAATTCAATATATTTTTACAGATATTTCCTCAAATAAATCATTTCAATGTCATTTGTCCATGTATTCACACTCAAAACAGTTCAAGGTTACCTGAGATTGGTTTTTGTTCCAGTTTTAATGGTCGGTTTTTCTATACTATTGCTTCTAAAAAGTTCCTTAATTATTTCTTCTTCCCTTTACTTTTTGCTCATGTTTAAAATGAGAAATAAAACTGGGAATGTTTTTTAGCCATTTGGAAGAAACCCTACCATGAAGTCATAGACCTTATTTGACCACCTAGAGAAACCACTACAGCCACAGTCAAGTCATCATGGGAGTATGTCGATTTGGGAACAAGCTATGGGAGCGTTCCAGCTCAATTTTCGTCTTGGCACCTGGGCCTACAGGAGTCATGGGGTCGCACCATCCTGGTGCATCATTTTCTAGGATGCAACCGCAACCTCGTTTGGGAACATTTAGTGAGGTGTTGTAGTAACTATTGGTTTTTTTTTATATTTCAGACTATCTGTTAAATACACTGTTTTTTTTCCAGATTTAGGTTACCTCTGGTTTTTTTTTGACATATTTGTATATTAGATTATTTGGTTCCCAAACTTTGTATCTACGGTAACTTCTTGTGCACAGGAATAAGCCTAGAGAAAATTAGGTTTTTAATACTTTATTATTGCTTTGATATTGGTTTATGTAATTCGGGTAAATTTATTTTTTAATATTACTAGCTTGTTTCCCAAATATTTTACTGTTACTCGCTTTATTCCATTTGTTCGGTTAATTTAGGTCATCGTCGGTATTTATCTCAACTTCATTTCTACTTTAGTCAACTGTATATTTAACTTTATTTATTCATTATTGTATTTTCCCTTAGTGAGGCTTGGGCCTATTTCTTTGTAGTATTTTCATCTTTGTCAGTTTCCTTTAGTTGTACGTAGCGGGCGTACTATAACCATTTGGTAGAAGACTTATGTAATTTTGTACCCTATATGTTAGTGAGAGGTACTTATACCTGTAATTTTGTAACAGATAACATTATTGTTGTTATCTTAGAGATAACTTTTTGTATAACTTATGTCATTTTAGAGTCACATGATATACACTTTGTGTAACTCAGAGATTGTCAAAAATCTAGTAGTTATTTTTAATAAATATGTATTTATTTTGTATATCAATTATTTTATTATTCCTTTATGTTCATTATTACAGGTTTGATATATTTAATATTTGACAGCAGTATAAGATACCTGGGAAAATGATCGAAGATCATTTTCATGGCGCCCATGATTAGTTAGTTTTATTTATTTTGTTCGTCTTTAGCAATTATCCATCTTCATTCAGTTTCAGTACATTATTCTTATTTTATTATTTCATCTTTTAGTCATCATTACTATCTATATAGAGCTACTGTTCTTCGACAGGCATGCAAACGAGCCGTATCCATCCTTGAGTGTCAAGTGGTTTTCTTGCATCTCTTGCTAGCCAACTCTATTCAGTTTGCCTCTGTCTCTTCCCACTTCTACTTCTATCCCTTCTAATTCCCCTTTCTTCAGTACAACTGCACTTTAGTAGTATTTTTCCTATTGCGGCTTCTCAACGTAGAAGCCACTTCACCCCTTTCTTTACACACACCCCATACTCTCTCTCTTCATTTTTATTACCTAGATTTTTCTTTATTTTTTCCTTACTTCTGTTGGAGTACCTATATCTTTCTTTTTACTTTCACTCCAACAGAAGTTTTCTTATTTTTGTTACACTGGCGCCCAACGTGGGGCCAACCGTTTATGGTTCTAAGACAGTAGTTCTTTTAGTTCATTTTTCTTTTATTCGAATTTTCTGTATTATTACCTTTTTGATATCTTTGTATACATGTTACTTCTGATTTATTTTTGTCTTAAATTTTATTAATACTAAACAGGTAGACTTATACTGCTTTTCTTTGTTTTCGATTAGTTTATTTTCGATACCTCATTTTTAGTTTTAGTGGTACAGCTCATATTTTAGTTTGGATTTTATATTTTTATTAGAAACTTATTTGTGTATTTAAACTGAGTATACATAACTGACAGTGTGTTCTATTAGTATAAATTTTGATTCCTTCTACCAATGGTAGTATGTTTGCACGTACAATTAATCGGTGACTATATGCATACATTTTTTTTCTAGTATGGTTATATTTTACACCTAACTAGAAATTATTTTCAGTATTTAGGTATTTTATTTAATTTATTGATTTGATTTTTATATATTTTACTGGCATTTTTGATTTGTTGGTGTGTCGCTAATATTTTCTCCATATGTATCTTTGTCTTACAAACTTTAGATTATATTTTATATTTGTTATTTTTGATATTTGGGTTGTTTGGTAAGACAGGCACACACCACAAAGCAATATCGGTCCACAACATTAGCTTCTATACATGATACGTTGAATTCGCATGGTTTGGATGACCATCTGTAATCATCCGAACCATGTTTTTTTTTTTTTTTTTTTTTTTTATATATTTAAATCTTGTTATTGAATTTGCCATATTGGAAAGATGTTGTGGTTTAATTTGTTATTAGGTTACTCTATTGACATTTGTCTCCAATATCTTAAATACTTTATAATAATTCAGACCCTTATTTCCTATACAGTATGATTCTGGAATTAGTTTGGAATTTTGATGTAAGTATGTATGAATTCTTGAGTCTTTCATATTTCTTCTTAGAAACTACTTAGTCTGTTGATGCTCAAAGTTGGTGAATACGTGGGTTCGAAGTTCAGCAAGGCGCCATTGCTATCCGATTTCGCAATCTATGTCTTTCATTGCAGAGTAGACAGATGTTTATCTATCATAATATTTCTGGTCAGGAAATGCCTGCAGCATGTCCTAACTATTCTTGTCTAATTAGTCCAATTATTCCAGTTACATATTTACAATTTGATAGGGAAGTATTTAGTTTATATTTTATCTCGTACTTCATAGTATGTTTGTTGTTGACTATCCCTATACGCAGTAGGTTGTTAAGTCAGTATTTGGAGTGTTTAGACAAATGAGTTGTTCATCAGAGTATATTCCCACTTCTTTCCTTAGGCATTAGTTGCTATTCAGATTCTGGAATATTTCCTGAATAATTCCATGTATGTGAGAACGCATGAATTTGCAGTTTTATTTAAAATTGTGCTCGTTCTCGTCAATTTTTTTCCCTATCACTTATCATATTTTTTTTTCTTCCTATTATTTATCATAGTGCCATAGACCTTGTAAGTTCACCATTCATTCTGTTTTCTTTCTTACTTATTCTTATATTAGTACCTTATCTGAGTCTGGTTATTCTCATACATCTGTTGTAGCAACATGCTATAGTTCGCGAATACCAGCACGAATTAAGTTTATGTAGTTTCTATAATATTTTAGTCAATACACTGTAGGTATTTATCATACCTTTGATTTAGTTTGGTTACATCTCTGTTACTTAATCTGTTAGTAATTTTTTATTCTGACTTATTTTGATTACTTAGTTTGGATAGGTTCATATTACCGGATGAGGGTGTATGTAGACCTAATTTATTTATTTTGTTCAGTATTAGTTACCATTGGATCCAATAATTTAGTTTATTTAGTATTAGTAAGAATTGGTCCATAAATTTGCCTGATCGTTCTTCTTTGGATATACTCTTATATAAATCTGGTGTCCATTGATAGTCCGATTCTGGATAAGTGTCCGATTCTTCATTTATTTTGTGTATTCGGTTGGATAGGTTCGTATTACCGGATGTGGGTGTACGTAGACCTGATCTGTTTATGTGGTTTAGTATTGGTGTGAATTGGTCCATAAATTTGCCTGGTCGTTCTTCTTTGGATATGCCTTTTATGAATCTGGTGTCCACTGATAGTTCGACTTTGGATTAAGTGTCCGATTCCACATCTATTTTGGTTATTGAGTTTTGGATTCCTTTGGTATGTTTATTATTGGTATTATTTGGCATTAGTGAGAGTTGTTCCATAAATCTTCCTGATTGTTCTTCTCTGGATATACTATTATGAATCTGGTGTCCATTGTTAGTTCAATTTTGGATTAAGTGTTCAATTCTTTACTTATTTTAGTTACTGTTTTTTTTATTCACTTTGATATATTTACTTGTGATATGGTTCGAATTGGCTCACACCTTTTCCTGGTTGTTCCGTCCTTGGATATATCCTTTATAAATCTGATGTCCATGGATAGTTCAATTTTGGTTTGGTGCCCAATTCGACACTTAGTATTATTATGAACTTTAGTGCAATATTTAGTTTTGTTTGACTTTTAAGCAATAATGTGTTAATATTTGGTAGCAGAGAGTAACATAGTAACATTTTAGCATGAGTTTGAGTCATATATTTATTTATTTTTCCTTGATAATTAGTTTATGCTTATTGGTAATCTTGCGAATCAACGTGGATTGTTAGACTATGTATTGCAAAGTTAGTTGTTATTATTTTGAAGTTTAGAAAAAAAAATTTTATGGATAAAATTTTTTTTCCCAAGTAGAAGGAGATTGTAACGGTCACGTTACGAAAGTAGCTCTTTAATAATTATTATTATTATTTTCCCTCGGTCTCTCATTTAAATTCTCGTATAGGACCACTGAGGTGACGTCATACCTCGGTGATGGAACGTACTCCACCTATCGAGAATTATTCGGGTTCTGAGAGAATTTGACGTTTACCTTGGCGGAGAAACGCCTCTCGTTCTTTACTTGACTGTGAGCTGTGGTGTCGAATAGATATACCATATAGAATGGCGGATGATTTCCTCCAACTTATTTTATCACATAAGAAATTTAACGTAAAGTAAAAAGTTACCACCAGGGATTGTCTGGAGTGAGGAGACATGTGGGTGACAACTCCTGTTGGAGTATAAATAGGAATCATTCGGTGAGATTTATTTTTTTTGTAATAATTTTTTAATTAGCCATTGTCATGTGTTTTTTGTTGTGGAATATTTAAAATATTAGTCCCATTGTTAAACTTTCTTAGTCAATCTATTAAGGGAAGGGTGTAGATGATTTCGATCTTTATATTATCTTTATATCGATCTTTTATATTAATGTGGTTTTTGGTTTTACATAACCAAACATTTTTGAAGTCCTCAAATTAATATTGAAAATAATTACCATTTCTCTGTAGGTTTTAAATTATTCAACATCCAATATTTTATAAATTCAATATATTTTTACAGATATTTCCTCAAATAAATCATTTCAATGTCATTTGTCCATGTATTCACACTCAAAACAGTTCAAGGTTACCTGAGATTGGTTTTTGTTCCAGTTTTAATGGTCGGTTTTTCTATACTATTGCTTCTAAAAAGTTCCTTAATTATTTCTTCTTCCCTTTACTTTTTGCTCATGTTTAAAATGAGAAATAAAACTGGGAATGTTTTTTAGCCATTTGGGAGAAACCCTACCATGAAGTCATAGACCTTATTTGACCACCTAGAGAAACCACTACAGCCACAGTCAAGTCATCATGGGAGTATGTCGATTTGGGAACAAGCTATGGGAGCGTTCCAGCTCAATTTTCGTCTTGGCACCTGGGCCTACAGGAGTCATGGGGTCGCACCATCCTGGTGCATCATTTTCTAGGATGCAACCGCAACCTCGTTTGGGAACATTTAGTGAGGTGTTGTAGTAACTATTGTTTTTTTTTTTATATTTCAGACTATCTGTTAAATACACTGTTTTTTTTCCAGATTTAGGTTACCTCTGGTTTTTTTTTGACATATTTGTATATTAGATTATTTGGTTCCCAAACTTTGTATCTACGGTAACTTCTTGTGCACAGGAATAAGCCTAGAGAAAATTAGGTTTTTAATACTTTATTATTGCTTTGATATTGGTTTATGTAATTCGGGTAAATTTATTTTTTTAATATTACTAGCTTGTTTCCCAAATATTTTACTGTTATTCGCTTTATTCCATTTGTTCGGTTAATTTAGGTCATCGTCGGTATTTATCTCAACTTCATTTCTACTTTAGTCAACTGTATATTTAACTTTATTTATTCATTATTGTATTTTCCCTTAGTGAGGCTTGGGCCTATTTCTTTGTAGTATTTTCATCTTTGTCAGTTTCCTTTAGTTGTACGTAGCGGGCGTACTATAACCATTTGGTAGAAGACTTATGTAATTTTGTACCCTATATGTTAGTGAGAGGTACTTATACCTGTAATTTTGTAACAGATAACATTATTGTTGTTATCTTAGAGATAACTTTTTGTATAACTTATGTCATTTTAGAGTCACATGATATACACTTTGTGTAACTCAGAGATTGTCAAAAATCTAGTAGTTATTTTTAATAAATATGTATTTATTTTGTATATCAATTATTTTATTATTCCTTTATGTTCATTATTACAGGTTTGATATATTTAATATTTGACAGCAGTATAAGATACCTGGGAAAATGATCGAAGATCATTTTCATGGCGCCCATGATTAGTTAGTTTTATTTATTTTGTTCGTCTTTAGCAATTATCCATCTTCATTCAGTTTCAGTACATTATTCTTATTTTATTATTTCATCTTTTAGTCATCATTACTATCTATATAGAGCTACTGTTCTTCGACAGGCATGCAAACGAGCCGTATCCATCCTTGAGTGTCAAGTGGTTTTCTTGCATCTCTTGCTAGCCAACTCTATTCAGTTTGCCTCTGTCTCTTCCCACTTCTACTTCTATCCCTTCTAATTCCCCTTTCTTCAGTACAACTGCACTTTAGTAGTATTTTTCCTATTGCGGCTTCTCAACGTAGAAGCCACTTCACCCCTTTCTTTACACACACCCCATACTCTCTCTCTTCATTTTTATTACCTAGATTTTTCTTTATTTTTTCCTTACTTCTGTTGGAGTACCTATATCTTTCTTTTTACTTTCACTCCAACAGAAGTTTTCTTATTTTTGTTACAATCTTCCTCTGACACCTCAGTTATCTTAGAGTTCCCACAATTAGTACCCATTCACATGCACCCTTTGCAGAATATTGAACAACTAATTCTTATCTTCCTACAACCGCAGTTTTTTGTGTATCCTTTGGTACATTTACATGCTATTTTTTCAAGCAAAACTTGTGGTGCAGGAGCTTTGACAGTAAATATTGGAATTAATCCATATTTTGAAGTTGGCCCGGCCGAGTCAAGTGGGTCCAAAGCATTACCTATAAAAAATAAGATTCAATCATAACACACAATCACATAAAAAAGTTATAATGAGGAATTTAAAAAATAATCCTCAAATCAAAAATCGTTGCAAGTACTTATTACAATTTGATATGTTATTCAAAAATAACCCTAGAATTTTTTATAATACACAATTTTAAAGTAAACAGAATAAGCTTTCTTTTTTATTATATAATATATACCATATAGAAAAAGAAAGTTATAATGGGAAATTTTAAAAATAATGTTAAAAAATATAAAATATAATGTAAAAAGTATAAAGTCTTGAAAAAGATAACCTCTTTAAAAGAAGTAGTACAACATTATACAGTAGACCATTTTAAAGGTAATTGATTTCTATTCCTCTTACATGTACCATTGCGTATACCTAAAGTTACGTAGAAAAAAGTTACAGAACAATATTTGCGAAATAACAAGGAAAATTGCCCAAAATTGCTGTGAGTGGCGAACTTTGAAAAATCATATTTCGAAAACTGTAAATCCTAATTACCTCTCCTGAACATAATTTTAAAGAGAAAATATGTAAGTTTTTTTTCTGTGAAGCAATATCTATACCTATATCCTCGTGGACAAAAGTTATGGGACAAAAAACAAAATTTCTTTCTTTTGGGTTTCTTTGTGCTTTTTCTTTTGAATATCTTTTTGTAAAAAAAAGTGTCTTTGACTTTAAAAAGTTATATTTAGATAGTAAATTTAATCAGGAACAATTTTTATGTAGACGTGTTTGGTGTTTGTACCAAAAGTGCATAGAACTCACCCTAGTATAACCTGTGCCCAGGGACTAATTCACCCATTTCTCAAAAACGCACCCCTTTAAATGGTAGCACTCCACGGTTTTTTCATATATAGAGATTCATTGACCATATGAAATAATAAAACCCCGTTAACGTTGTAGTTCCTTTCTATAGTACATAATCAATAGCCTATAATAAGAAACATTAATTTCAAATATAAATTGTATTAAATTTTGATGATATTTATAATAGTAAAATAGTTATTTTCCTAACAAGTGCAGAAAGTCATTCTTTTCCGCACGCGACTGCAGTTTGCCGAACGACGCAAAGCGGGAGTTCGGCAAGCAGTCGAGTGCGGAAAAGAGACTTTCTGCAAGAGTTAGGAACAATATTTTTTCTAAGAGTCTTTAAAAAATTACCAAATCTTAATCAATTAATTTAATTAATATGAAAATACATACACAAATTAATTCTTTGACAAGGTTGTCAAAACCAAACTTTCAATATAATTAGTTAGCATGACGACGATATTGGTTTCCATGACGATGATTCAAAACGACTGCGACTGTTATTATCTACCGATTTGACTTTCGAATATTATGTCAAAATAATTTTATTTCATCGAATTGTCAGTAGTAATTGCACAAGAGCTCTAAAATTCTATATTAATTTTAGAGTTCGAGTGCAATTTGTTGCGATTATTTCATGAATAAAACTGTTCAAACCCAAAATTTTATTGTAATTTATATATGTAAGTACCAATTAGTGAAATTAAACACACAGTTGTTATAAATATGTATTTGACGGTTGAAAGTCATCACTTTTATAATTTTTAAAACATTTGTCATTAATGTCACTGAATTTATTTTTTCATAGCAACGAAGGGCATGTGACGTAATATGCTTAACGACGGGAGATTATCAAAAATTATCACCTTAATTTGCCTGTCTGTAGCTTTCTATTGGTCAGAATCTCCTATGAATGAAATAATCGCGTTAATTTCATTAAAACAGGAACAGAATAAGATATATTTGAAATAAATTAGTAAATAATATCTAAATATTAGTTTATTGCATGTATTATAATTACTTTAAGGCCATATTAACATATCTAAATTAACACGCGTGCGGAAAAGTAAAAACCGCGTGCGGAAAAGTAACACGCGTGGGGAAAAGTGAAACTTTCTAAACTAAAATGCGTGCGCGAAAGTAGACATTTTTGCACGCTCGTAGAAAAATATTAATTTATACTACAAGTGCTTTTCGAGTTTTCTGATTGGTAAAAATATCTATAATTTTCGAAAAATCGCACGATTTTACCAAATTACGTCTTTGGTCTCTGGTCGACGCCAGGCCCCTTACATCGCCGGGCCCAGGTAAAATGTACCGGCTGTATAATTATCGTGCTTTACGTCTCTGAATAGGCGTCTCAATTTTATTAAAATTACGATTGAAATAAATTCTTGTATCGTGCTTGCCGTCTGAATGCGCTGTAAAATATCACTAAAATTCAGTAACCGTCATAAAAAGTAGATCATAATGATCGCAATGATCTAATGTCTAATGATTTGATAACAATTAAAAGACAAGTTTATTGTTCAGAAAATATTTGATTACAGAGGGGGGCTTTAGACGCGTACTGTATGGAAGGGAAACAAAGGTTAAGAAGATAAAGACAGACAAGATACTAAGCTTAATAGAGGTAAAAGTGCGTATGACTTGAGCATTTTTCTTCAAACGAACCCATCGAGCAGATCTTGCTGTAACAAATTGCTCTAGTACTCTAGTCAGTACGTGTTCGGGAGCAAAATTCTGCCGAACCGAACGAGCCGATCATTTTCGGAGGAATGTCGGTAGTCGGTACTGTGGTACCGTTGAAAGATCAAATCAAAAGCGAGCATTTGTTCTTTGTTCGTTGATGCTCAGTGGGTACGGACGGGCGTACCAGATTCTTTGCTACCGTGGTCGGAAAAACACTAAAAATAAAATGAGCAGAACATGGGAACGCAGTGAATAGAACGAACACTTCGAATAAGTTGAGCGTTTACTTGTTTGTGCGCGCTCTCGGCTCGTTCGGTTCGAGCCGAACAATAGAGATATGCCCTATCTCCTTGGTGTATCTCAAGCCTTAAGATACACCAAGCCACCTTAGGCGGCTTTTACTTTCTAAAAAATGATGTTTGTTTTTTACATAAAAACATTCCTTAGTATCATAGAAATACTACGTTTTTTCTCGTTTCTCGAAAACTCGTTTGTAGTTTGTATACAACAACGCAGGCGACGCCTGACTTGTGCAGCTGCAACTCGACACTTTGGTTCTAAAACTCTTAAGCGAGCACGTGTTTTAAGAGTCCCGTCATTTGGGAAGGCACAAATTTGCATATTATGGCGCATACAAAAATTGTCTAAGAACCGTCTTTAAAGTTAGTGATTAGTTACTTACATGGAAATTTTTCTACTGAGTATTGAAAGTATTTAATGCTAAGGCGTGGCGTAGGAAGAAACTTAAAATTTTTACTTCTGTACAGGTGCAATAATATGCAAATTAGTGCCTTCCCAAATGACGGGATCTCTATATTATTGAAATTTATCGAAAAGTATTGTTTTGAAAATCGGAAAAAAATCTGATTACATACAATTCTAAATTACCTACCCAGTTCCTCAGCAAAAAAATTAAAAGCTCGTGATGCATTGCATGCACCGTATGGGAAGAAAAATTTAAGAAATAGCAACGAGTTTGGGTCGGTGAATATCGACGAAAGCTTATAGTCTAAGAGCTAATGAACCCTCCGACTAACGGTCGTCCTGTAAGGCTAGAAATTTTTCTAGTGATAATTCATAGCACACCAAGGCTAAAAACCATGACCTGGCAGGCATCAGCGGTGCACGTGTATCTACCAGGTGAATCGAAAAGTGCAAATTTAAGGAGTAAAATAAACTTTCTCCTGTAAGGTTTAAAGGACATCGCACACATCTTATGGAAAATATAATGTCACTCAAATTCAATAAAATTTATACGAATAGATTCGTTTTAAATTAACGGCCAATTCTTATCATTGCGACAACTCTTAATTATGATTAATTACGGCTAAAATTGCAATTAAAGTTTATCGAAATCACATTTTTGGAGTTCATAAACGTGTCAGTTATAATCACTATTGCTCTGGGTGCTATTCCAAACAGCTTAAACCCCGCTGGGCCTAAGCGGATTAGTGAAACTATTAAAATAAGATGCTTAATAGCCCGAGAAGATTTATGAAGTTACCGATAATCCGGGTATTTTAAAATATTTTTTCTCTCTCTAACTTATGTACCTACCCATTTGATTTCAGATTGATTTATATCAATTTCTGCTCTTATTATTGAAAATTAAGAGTTGGCGCAATGATAAGAATTGGCCGTTAATTTGAAACGAATCTATTCATATAAATTTTATTGAATTTGAGTGACATTATATTTTCCATAAGATGTGTGCGATGTCCTTTAAGTATGTGTTTGAGAAGTCATTTATAAGAAATGTGTACAATGACAGGCGATTCTGAAGAGCATAAGACCTTGCCAGGCCAGGGGAAAGATTAGGGGTTTTCCCAAAATTATTTTTTTTGCATCGAACAATTTTTTTTAGGTTTTTTGAATCATTCCAAACAGAAAAGGTCTTTAGTGATTTTTCTCTTAAGTTAATAGTTTTTGTTATATAAGCGATTGAAAATTTTGAAAATTGCGAAATCGACCATTTTTAACCCTAAATCGGACATTTATCTACAAATTTCAAAGTTGCCAAGAAAGATAGATATTCTTTAAACATTGATTGATGAAATCCCAAAGAGTTTTTTGCAATACAATATCGGAAACGCCTTTGTTTTTTAATTGCTAATCAAGCGGGCGCGACACTGTGGTATAAGTGAGGACGTTTGAGTTGGCATAAATTCATTATCTCGAGAATGGGCAAATTTCAAGAGAAATCCTCAGACAGGTCGATTTTTATTTTTAAATTAGGACTTTTTGGCATATATATAATACTAGTGACGTCATCCATCTGAGCGTGATGACGTAATCGATGATTTTTTTAAATGAGACTAGGTGTTGTGTGACAGCTCATTTGAAAGGTTATTTAATTCTCTATTCACTAATATAAACATTAACATAATTATTTATACAGGGTGTACAAAAAATTTTTTTTATTAAATTAACTTTGATTAAATTTGACAAATAGAAGAAACAATTTTTTGTACACCCTGTATAAATAATTATGTTAATGTTTATATTACTGAATAGAGAATTAAATAACCTTTCAAATGAGCTATCACACAACCCCTACTCTTATTTAAAAAAATCATCGATTACGTCATCACGTCCAGATGGATGACGTCACTAGTATTATATATATGCCAAAAAGTCCTAGTTCAAAAATAAAAATCGACCTGTCTGAGGATTTCTCTTGAAATTTGCCCATTCTCGAGATAATGAATTTATGCAAACTGAAACGTCCTCACTTATTATACTAGTGTCGCGCCCGCTTGATTAGCAATTAAAAAAACAAAGGGGTTTTCGATATTTTATTGCAAGAAACTCTTCGGAATTTCATCAATCAATGTTTAAATAATATCTACGTACCTTGCAACATTGAAATTTTTAGATAAATGTCCGATTTAGGGTTAAAAATGGCCGATTTCGCAATTTTCAAAATTTTCAATCGCTTATATAACAAAAACTATTAACTTAAGAGAAAAATCACTAAAGACCTTTTCTGTTTGGAATGATTCAAAAAACCTAAAAAAAAATGTGTTCGATGCAAAAAGAATGATGTTAGGAAAAACCCCTCATCTTTCCCCTCGCCTGGCAAGGTTTTATGCTCTTCAGCATCGCCTGTCATTGTACACATTTCTTCTAAATGACTTACTCAAACACATACTTAAATTTAAACCTTACAGGAGAAAGTTTATTTTACCCCCTAAATTTGCACTTTTCGATTCACTTGGTAAATACACGTGCACCGCTGATATCTGCCAGGTCATGGTTTTTAGCCTTGGTGTGCTATAAATTATCACTAGAAAAATTTCTAGCCTTACAGGACGACCGTTAGTCGGTGGGTTCACTAGCTCTTAGACTATTATATTGCTCCAGCTCAAGCCAGTAGAAGAGCAGCGAGATATTAAGAGAGGGCAGAACTATGAAAAAAGCTTTGAGTCAAAACTTTTTTCAAAAGCCTTTGACCGACCATTTACAGCTTTTACAGAACAGTGAGTGCACCCAATATGTATCAGGAATCGTTGGTTACAGGAAAAAATAAATATGATCATGTTATTGGATAAAATTACAGTAAAAATACTTTTTTTTCTCAAAATCTACTAAACGAATCGCAGTACACAAAATGTTTTAATACTTCATAATACGACTACTAAATACATACAATAAAAATTTAAAACAACCTTCTCTTTTTTAGTAGGTAGACGGGGATAATTCATCCCCAAATTAAATGTTTTTTCGAACTCGTTATAAAATCGCGTATAAAAGCCATAAAAATATAAATAATTTAAGTACTTTTCTGAGGTTTATTTATTAGTTTTAAGTCTCACGAACTGAATTCTTTTGGAAATAAATAAAGTGTTACAGGAAGGCAGAAAAGTGTCTTCCTAATCTAAATGCATCTTTTACAAGACGCCCTCTGGAGTGGTGGAAAACAACTAAAAGTGCCAAAAAATTGTATGTATAAAAAAACTAACCATAAGTAAATGTAACAGTTTTTTTAAGAATATTATTTAAAAATTGTCTTTTTTTCCTATTTAGAAAATATGAAGGATTTTCCACTTACTTAAAAGTAGTTTTAGAATTGGTACGAAAACAATCAAACTGATGGGAATTTATAACCTTTTCTAACCTCTGCTTCATGTACACAAGTACTAGACTATTATCAGAGATAACGGTTATCATGTACATAGGTAGGTTTATCTTAGCAAAGATAAGATAAACATAATTAAAAAATACATCTTCAATATGTAACATTAGAGATAATTTTAGTATTTTGTAAGCAATCGCTAACTACGTTGCATATTTGACCACATTCCTAATTTGAACACGGGACACGTTACAGGTCAGTAATTATTGTTTATGTTAATGATAAATAAATTAAAAGTTTGGGATTTACATTACGATCTTTTCAATTAAAATATTACAGTGATAAATTAGGTCATTTGTTTGGTTCCAAGGAGCTGCGAATATAAAAACACTGCAGTTATCACTGCATGTCACTACAATCACTGAATATTATTATATAAATAATATACTATTTAAAAGAGTTTGCTAACATTAGTCTCGATTGAACAGGGAGTAAATAGTGCCCTGAAACAACATCCTGTAGGGGAGATATGCCTGAGACAGCATACTTTTTTTTAAATGTTTTGTAATCGATAACCGATAGAGTTAGACACGTAATGAAAATCAAAGTCAGTGCTAGCAACATTTACTTAAATATAACATCATTTTTTAACAAGGTACATATTATAGTTTTCTTCTGAAAAACAAATTTTAAAGTATTACATGTGCCATCTCACCCACATACATGTGGGTGAGATGGCATACCCTTGAAACAAAGGCAATAATCTCGACATAAGTCACAAATAATTTTTTTGCAGTCTTGGGTACACCGGCACACCGGAATATGACCACTTGCCACACATTTGGCATCTTAGCCAAGTTTCTCGAGCACGAGATAATGAAAAGAGGTCATTACAAAAAATTCAAGCAGCATCTTCCTCGTCACTTGTTTCAACATCGACGGAATCGACTTTCTCGTTTCGAATTCCTCTTATAACGACTTTTAACTGTAATGAAAAACTCTAATCATATAACAAAATTAATGCAGTATAAAAACCCGTAAGGGTAAGATAGCATACCTATGCCATCTAAATCCTCTTGCTTACTATGCCATCTCAAGTTGTGCTCACTACGGAGAGCAATGGATTATATCCTCGCTCCGACCCTTGCTCCCTGGTATTTATATTCGTGAATTCTCGCATTTAAAATAATGTATTTATTTTACATAGCGATCGAAACTATATTATCGATCGCTATGTAAAGTAAATACATTATTTTAAATGCGAGAATTCACGAATATAACGAAACCAGGGAGCAAGGGTCGGAGCGAGGATACACAATCCATTGCTCTCCGTAGTGAGCACAACTTCAGGCAACATTGAATTCAGACCGTTTTTTAACCTAATTTTTCTTAAAGGGGTATAGTTAATTCTACGTTTTTTTGCATAATTTTAAAACGTTCTCCTATGAAAGTGGTAGGGTTAAATTAAATGAGTAAAAGGATATCTTAAATAACAACACTTGAAGATTATTCAGTTAAATTTTTATAGAAAAATATTAAAAAATGAAGCAGTGGCGTCATTTTCAAGTAGATGATCCAAAAAAGAAAATGATTTGCGGCGTACACCATATCTTCGGACAGAATCATTTGAAACATATAAACGAAAAAGATTATTTTAGTTTAAGAGTTTTTTGAGGTAGTAACGTCGAGTTTTTATGATTATATTGATTTTTAAATTCATGGTATAACTTTAAATTGAAAAAATCGAAAAAAACAAAAAAAAAGTGTGTTCGGTAAAGAGAAAAATGGTAATATAAACAAAAAAAAATATTAAAATAAGCAAAAACTCGACGTCACTACCTAGTAAAATATCTAAAAAAGAAGTGTGCAAAATTTCAGAAAGATCGGTGCATTACTTTTTGAGTTATGATGTACACCGCCTCAAAAAAACATGTTTTTCAGAAAACGCGTTTAAAAAAATGTAGTTTTGTCAATAATATAATACCATTATTTATTTACATATGGTCTAGTTATACAATGATAATACAAAGAAAATTTTTGTATATATCCATATCTCCGTCAATTTTGCTCGGATTAACTTGAAATTTTAATGGTATACTCTTGAAAATATTTACAATCAAATAAGCCAATAAAAAAAATCGAAAAAAATAATCAAAAATACTATACCACCCCCCTTAAGCACATTTTTAAGATATAAATCGATACAGGTGTGATAGGCATAAGGACAAAATTGAAAAACTTAACTTAGGTGCAAAGACTCGCGAATTATAATGTGATACAAAAAAAGCCAATAAATATATTGTCCTACTTATTAAACACTCCAAAGGCTACTGCTGTCAAAACAAAACTAACATGCATAAGTTCAACAATGTTGACACATGCTAACTTGAGGAACTGAAAACTGTCACATAAGGCACCAAATTTGAAATATGTAGTTTACGAAAAACGCGTGATATACCATCTCAACCATTATACCGTCTCAAGCATATCTCCCCTACACCTTCATTTTTTTAAGTTTAACACTAGACTGATGGGGTCATTCTAATGTTAAATAATTTGGTTACCACTTCCAGCTATTAGCTTCAGTTTATTGTTTCGGTGTATTACTAGCAGTTTTTGCAAATTTAAATATTGTTAAAATAAAAAAGTTAAAAGTATATTTCCCGTTTTAATAAATGTTTCTATGATTTCATCCATTTTATTTCCAGAAGCCTTTCGTTTCGAAGCATTTCGTTTCATTCCAATCCCGATCATACCCATCGTTTTCACATTCGGTGATTCGATTCCTGTTTAGTTTCTTTTTTTATTACAAATGTTATAGTCTTCATCAGTTAAAGCATTTCTTCGAGGTCTATTACTTATTGTAGCATAAGAGAACAGGCGTTCCACAGGCGTAGAAGAAGGCACGCACGTGCACGTATTATATCTTAGAAAACTTTTTTAATTATAGGAAACTCATTTAACAAACTCAAACAACTTTTTTTGCCGTCTAGAAATTTAACAAGTTCTAAATCTATTTTGGATGTTTTGATTGTTTCATTTTCAGTTGATTGAGAATTGAGACTGATAAGAATAGTTTCGTGTGTCTTGTTTAGGTGCATACTCTTGTTCATTGAAATCGAAAAAGCCATCTGGGGTGGTATAATTTGAATCTCCCGTATCTACTTCTTCGCATTAATCAAGAGAAGTTAGTTTTTCTGCAGCGTTAATCATTATCTTTTTCAAAGCGTCCATAGAAAATTCTGCATTTTTTAAGACATTATACCAACGCAATTTAAACTTAGGATGGACAATTGCGGATATAATGGCCTCTTCCGATGACAAATTAAGTATGTCAGAGAATCTTTTCTCCAAGCTCTGCATACATATTTTTAGAAAAAATCACTGCCAGAACTCAGTGTTTAAAGCTTTGACTTCTCCATTTATTCCTCAAAGATAGCAGAAAGATAGCAGACTTGGAAGTAAGTACCCATAATAGACAAATTCTTCTTGCAGAACATTGAGGGTTGTAGCGGGAGGTTTCAAGACCAAACAGTATTCCTCTAAGTACCGCAACTCGGTTTCTTGTTAAGTTTTTTATACCAAGCCCTTGAAAAAGAGAGCTTTTCTTTTTTACTTAAAATTTTCGAAACCGAGTGATTATAAGTCATAATAATTACCAGTGGCAGATCCAGCAGTATCGTCAAGAGGGGGGCCGATTGGCTAAATTTCTATGAAAAATAAATGAATAACTGAATGTTTTATAATCTTTATACATATATAACTTGGTTTGAGAGGGGGCCGATCTCCCCCATCGCCCTCCCATGGATCCGCCACCGATAACAACAAAAAGCAAAATGAAAACTCCACGTGATTCGCGTCTGCTTGACTTGACGAATGGACTGATACACTAAAAACGGCGTTTTTGCGTGTTGCTATTATAGTCCGTTCTTTAACGGTAAAATATTGCAAAACCTCTCAATTTTAAAGAACCGCTTGGATTGACATGGAATTTGGCATACACATAGCTAACAAGTCAAAGAAAAGAGTGATATTGTGCCGATATGAGCTTTTGCCCTTGGGGTGGTTTTCACCCCCTCTTGGGGGTGAAAAAATATTCGTCCAAAGAAAGTCAGGAAATGGATAAACTGGCTAATTTTAAGTAACTTTTGTTCTATAGAGTTTTTTCACTAAGTCAATACTTTTTGAGTTATTTGGCAATGAATATGTTCAGTTTTTCAACAAAATAACCACGCTTTTAGACGGTTTTTCGCAAATAACTTGAATAGTAAGTATTTTATCGAAAAAACATTCTTATCGAAAATAAAGCCTGTAAAAAATTTAAAAAAATGGTGTATTAATCACGTCTCTACACCTAGTAGAAGCAGAGTTTACCTAATGAAAAATAGGTTCATATTCGTCAAATTCCAAATGGAATACTTTAACGTGAAATAACCAAAAATGAAGAACATTTCGGGGAAAACTCATTACAACTTATTTAAAGTGTTTAAAATAAGCTTCATTTTTGTTTTATAAAAAAAATTTCTAGCATCAAAATTAAACAAGTTACGCTCAAAATAAAGTTATTCCCTTTTGGTTTTGGTAAAAAAATCGATAAAATCACCCCCTAATTAGTATCTTAAATGAACTTAATCGTTACGACTTCACAAGTTTCTTGACTCGTGTATATATTGTTTATATGATCTTTAAGTTTCATCGGTTCAAATTCCTTATTATTGAAAGGGCTGTAGTTAAAAGGGGTTGAACGAGTCACTGATCACGAATGTATGCAAATTTAGAAACACCAAATCTTAATCAATTTTTGTCTAACAGAAAAACAAAAAAATACATGATATTCAGAAAAGCAAATCTGACTTTTTTTGTTTTTCGAGATTTTTGGCATCTCTAACAATTTTTAAGTTATTTTGAAAAAAAGCATATTTTTCAAAATTAAAATTTTTAAAAATTTTAATTTGAAACCAATTTTTTTTCAAAAATAAGCACTTTGAATCGATGACACTTACAGATCATATAAACACAACCTAAGTAAAATAATTTGTGGAGCGGTAATGATTACTTACTTACTTAGTCCTAAGCCCTTCTACCTTTAGGTGTAAGGCTGGTGGAGTTGAGTTTGGCATTGTAGTCTCCATGCTTTCCGATCTTGCGCTAGGTTTCTTGCACTTTCCAATGTCAATCCCTTCTTCTCGACTTCTTTCCTGATTTCATCTACCCACATAACTCTTGGTCTCCCTCTTTTGTTTTTCCCCTGCACTCTCGTTTCGAACACTCGTTTTGTTAGCCTCTCGTTCGACATTCTACACACGTGCCCGAACCATCTAAGTTGTCCTTCTACTATTTTTTCATTGATTGGTTCTAGTTTTAGGTTTTGTCTAATTGTTTCGTTTCGTATTTTGTCTGTCCTTTTTCTGTTTGCTATTTTCCTCAGGAACCTCATTTCCATAGCATTGACTCTGGATTTTTGTCTCCCCGTCAATGTCCATGTCTCGCTGCTATACATGATTGTTGGTCTAACTACTGATTTAACGACTGCCGTTTTTACTTTTTCCGGTATCCCTTTTTTCCCAAAAAATGTTGTTTTCATAGTGTTAAATAAGCTTCCTGTTCGTCCCATTCTCTCGTTTATTTCCATGTCTTGTTTACCATTTGATTCGATTATTACTCCTAGGTATTTAAAATATTCCACTTGCTCTAGTTGTTTCCCGTCTAATTCTATTGCGTGTGTCTTCCTCGTATTTGAAATTATCATTGTTTTTGTTTTCTCTGTATTAATTTTCATATTTATGTTTGATAGTTCTTCTTCTAGGATTTCAAGATTGTTCTGTAAGTCTTCTCTGTTTTCTGCTATCAATACCATGTCGTCTGCAAATAGTAGCTCCGATAGTTGAGTCTGTTTCATTTGCCAGTATCCTAATGTTAGTTTTCTCATTCTTCTCTTGGCTTTCTTTATCGCTTCATCCAGTACCACTGAGAATAGCAGTGGACTCAGCACGCATCCCTGTTTGACGCCTTGACTTGTAGAAAATTCTCTGGATTCCTCGTTATTGGTTCTTACTGTATTTGTATTATTTTTGTACATATCCTTTATTACTTCTATTATGTGTCTGTCGACTCCCCTTTCTGTTAGTGTCTTCCAAACGTCCTTTCTTCGGATTCTGTCAAACGCCTTTTCCAGGTCAATGAAGCACATATGTATCTCTCTATTTTTCTTGATTACCTTCTCACTTACTTGTCTTAATGTGAATATTAGGTCTTGCGTGCTTCTGTCCTTCCTGAATCCACACTGTGTGTCTTCCATAGTTGTTTCTATTTGTGTTTTTATTCTTGTCTCTAGTATTCTTGCTAATACCTTCCCAGGGATACTTGATATGGTGATACCTCGGTAATTATTACAGTTTCTCTTGTCTCCCTTTTTGTGTATTGGTAATATAATGTCTTTCTTCCAGTCCTTTGGTAATTCTGCTCTATTTATGATATCATTCATTAGTTCTTTCATGCTATCCATTCCCTCTGTCCCCATGAATTTTATCATTTCCGGGGTGATATGATCCTTGCCTGGTGCTTTGCCCAGTTTTACTCTTTCTATTGCTTTCTCTAATTCTTCTCTTGTTATGGATTCCACTTGTTGTTCTTCATTCCTTTCTTGTATCTCCCCTATGTTGTCCTTGTCTACATGAGTTAGCTCTTTGAAATGTTCTCTCCATCTTTCCATTATTTGTTTTTCTTCTGTTAGTACGTTTCCATTCTTGTCTTTTATATTCGGCATCGTGTGCTCTTTCTTTTGTCTGAGTTGTTTTAATGCGCCGTAGAAGAGTTTTTGGTTTTCCCTATAATTTTTTGTCATTTTTTGTCCAAATATCTCCCATGACCTTTCCTTTCCTGCTTTCACCGCTATTTTAACCTCTTTCCTTTTTTCTTTATATGCTTCGTAATCTTCCGGGTGTTTTGTGCTTAGGTATCTTTTCCATTTGTCTTTTTTGTTCTTTATTTTCTCTCGTATTTCTTCCGTCCACCATTCTGTTCTCCTCATGTTAGTGTTTGCTATTTTTGCTTTCCCGCAAGTTTCCTCAGCTGCTTTGATTATGCTGGTTTTTAGATATTCCCATTTTTTTTCTATATTTGTATTTTTTGCCCTACCTTTCAAAGTATTATCTAATTTTTCTTGGAATTTCTTCTTATATATTTCCTCTTTTAATTTGTAACTTTTTATTTTTTCATTTACTACCTTTCTTCTCTTTTCTTCTTTTTCCTCTGTTGTTCTCATTCTCATTATTACTAGATGGTGGTCACTGCCAATCTCCGAGCCTCTTTTCACTTTCGTATCCTGTACTCTTTTCCATTTGTTGCTGCTTACCAAAAAGTAATCTATGATTGATTTTTCGTTTCTGCTGTCTTGTACTCTCGTGTATTTGTGTACTTCTTTATGTTTAAATTTTGTATTTGTTATAACTAGTTTATTCTCCATACATATTTCTATTATTCTTTCACCATTTCTGTTTAGCATTTCTTCTCCTTCTTTTCCCATGCACTCCTCTATTCCGCTGTTGTTGTTTCCGACTCTACCGTTTAGATCTCCCATTACAATTATGTTTTCTTCCCCATTATCAATTTGCATTTGGAGCTCCTCGAAAAATTTATCTTTCTCTTCCTTTCTTGCATCTTCATTTACTCCGTAGGCTGTTATTATTGTCCATATTTCTTCGTCCATCAGTTTAATTTTCACCGATAATATTCTCTGGTTAACATATGTTTCTTCTATAACGTGTTGTAGTCTATTCGGTGCAATTATTATCCCGACTCCTTCTTTTGCTCTCTCTTTTGTATCCGCTCCTACCCAAAGTAACCAATATCCTTTGTGTATTTTCTTAAGACCTTTTCCTTTCATCTTCGTTTCTGTTATTCCTAGTATTTCTATTTTTTGTCTTATCATATCTTCTACCAGTTCTTCCTCTTTTCCATTGATGCTTCTCACATTCCATGTTCCCATTTTTATCTCTCCTTTTTTCTGCAATCTAGCTTTCCCCTTTTTCCTATTTTCATCCTTGTTTACCTTTGCATCATCTTTTTCCCTATCGCTTTTCCCATTCATTGCCTTGGTTGTCATTGTTGTGGGTCCGGTCTCATTATTTTCTTTTAGTTTTTTGAAGTCCCTTCCCCGATATTTCTGTGAGTTAGTATAAGTTTCTCTTTATTATGGTCCCATTTCCACTCCTTTCCATTTATCTCTAGTTTCATATATCCTATCTTCGTAGTATTACCTTTGTCTTTTTCTTCTTTTGCCATTTTCCTAATTTTTGCTTGTATTTCCCTTTCCTTTCTTGTTAAATCTGATTCTATATACACCTTTTGTCCTTGTAGATTTTTCAGTTTTCCTTTGTTTTTTAGTACACTCATCTTATCCGTTAGGTTTTCCATTTCTGCTACAAAGATTTGGTCGCCGATCTTCACCGCTCCTCTTAGTCTGACCTCTAATTTCAGATTTCTTCCTATGAAGTGTTCTACTGACTCCTTTACAGGCTTTCCGTCGGTAGCATCTAGTGTTAGGCCTTTTAATACTATATTATTTCTCCGTCTATCTTTTTCCAATTGTTCTATTCTATTGTTTGCCATTTTTAAACCTTCTTCCAATTTTTCGTTTTTTTCTTTCAGCTCCTTAATATATTCCATCGTTTCTTTTTGGTCTTTCCGTATGGTTCTTATTTCTGCCATCATTTCATCATTTTTCCACATAACTTCCCGCATCATTTTTATCATCTCTTCATTTGTGTCGTTGCTTTTATTCGGTGTTCGTCTCGTCAGGTTACTCTTTTCAAAATATAATTTATCTTCTTTATATTTTTTCTTCTTAGATTCTTCGTCGCCACTATCAGATAGTTCTTCATTCTTTCTATAGGTTTCCTTTCGGATTGTTCCTGTTCCGCCACTGGCCATTTTAAATTAAATGTTAACCTCAGCACTAATATAAATATTATTATTATACACTTAGAAGTTTATTTTTATTTCGCACAAGAACGCTTTTTAAGTTTAACGATTATCGATAACGATAGGTCTTTTAAAAAACCGGTGTTTTTATTGTGATAGGTTTCGAATTCGAAATTACCTTATCGCCAATACACCTGCCACACGACCTCTCGCCTCGCTTGCCAAACTCGAACTCCGCGGTAATGATTAATTTCATTTAAGTTGCTAATTAGGGGGTGGTCTTCCCGATTTTTTTTTTGCAAAAACAAATGGGACCAACTTTATTTTGAGCGTAACTTACTTAAATTTAATGCTAGAAACTTTTTGTAAAAACAAAAATAAATCTTTTTTAAAACACTTTAAAAAAGTTATAATGGGTTTTCCCCAAAAAGTGCTTAATTTTTTGGATATTTCACGTCGAAATATTCTATTTGAAATTTGGTGAATATGAATCTATATTTCATTGGCTATAACTCTGGTTCTGCGAGATCCAGAGACCTAACGCGTACACCATTTTTTTAATTTTTTTATAGGCTATATTTTTGCTAAGGACGTTTTTTCGACAAAATACTTACTTTTTGAGTTATTTGCGAAAAACTGTCTAAAAATGTGGTTATTTTGTTGAAAAATGGACATATTCACTCGCAAATAACTCGAAAAGTGTTAACTTGGCGAAAAAGCTCTGTAGAAGAAAAGTTACTTAAAATTAGTCAGTTTACCCATTTCCGGACTTGTTTTGGACATATATTTTTTTACCCCCAAAAGGGGGTGAACGTCACCCCCAGGGCAAAAGCACACATCGGCACAATATCAATATTTTTCTTTGATATGTAAGCTATACGTATGCCAAATTTCATGTCAATCCAAGCGGTTCTTTAAAATTTAGAGCAAAAACCGTGAAAGAATGGACTATAAATTTGCTCTCCCACATGCAGTGACAAGTTTAAATTTACAAAAAGTACTCGGAAAATGTACTCATATAATAAACGCGGGTACTGGGTATTTTAGCCCATATGCTACGAGTACGAGTACCGAGTACCTTATTGAAAATGTACTCGGGTACTGGGTACTGAGTAACCAAAATGTACTTCGGAGTACTTTTACCCGGGCACTTTTGTGCTTAGAATGGCCCAAGTTATCTAAAAAAATTTTTTTCGAAATGAAAAAATTATTTTATCTACTCTATCTCATATTATGTATAAGTTTTTAGTTTGTGAAAACTGTCATTATAGATAGCAGTGCGTGAAGGATTTAGAGTGTGCATAAAGTAACAATGTATTTTAAATGGGATTTACTTTTTCGCACTGTTTTTGGCACACTTTCATATAATCAAATATCCTTAACTTTCGCGTTGACATGGTGATGACATGTGAGCAATAAATTACAACAAAAGCTTTGACAGTTTTGCGGTTTGAAAGAAGTTAGAATTTTTAAATGTCAAAGTTCTAAAAATTGTAGAATAGAAATGAATTCCAGTGACGAATAGTTACAGTTTTTTATTGTTTATCGTAGATAAAATATTGTATGAAACTGTGCGTGAAGTACTTTTTGCGAATTTACGCGATGTATAGCACTCGCTCCGCTGTCGCTCGTGCTCTAAACATCGCGTGCGTTCTCAAAAAGCATACTTCACGAACTGTTTTATAAATAACTATTTGTAAATTTGCTTAAAAAAATTGTTTAAACAATTTTTCGACCACAGTACCGCCTGGCACCCTGTGGATTTGTTTTTGAGTAAGTTTGTGCAAAAAATTCGAATTGGAATAACTTCTCTAACGGGGGCGACGATATAGGCCAGTCTAATATGAAATAAACATCAAACTTGTATGATAACTGAATTTCAAAGAAATTAAAAAAGCATACGTTAATAGTAAATTTATGTACTGATTATCTGTTTTCACATAATCTACTTGAAACAATTTTCTGTTTGATCGTATTAACATCGATATCTCTGTAATCAAAAGCCTGTAAATAATGCTGATAAAAAAAGATAAGAATTGAAGTGGAGATAAACGTGGCAATATTATCTATTTACGTTTTTACTAGTATATTGCTTTATAGATAATTTTTTAATTATACAGATATTTTTTACTAGTATTACTTAACACTATAAAACTATTATTATAGTGCAATAAATTCGTTTGATGAGTGATATACTTACATCTGGTAGGTATGTAATAGGCTTTCAGACAGGTTTCGACACTGAACAAACTGTCGGTAAACGGAAAAAACCGAAAGAAGATGGCTAGGGACCATTTTGTACCACATCACATGTGAATTTCAGATGTGAAAATCAGATTTGTACCACAGGTAAACGAAAAACAAAATATAACTAGAGAAATAGTTTTACTATATATTATGAGGCCTATATAATCAAAATCTGCTGTATCCATGTTTTAAAATTTTGTCAGGAGGCTAACAAAACATTAAAAATGTAAATTTTCCAAAAACTCAAAACAAAAAAACAATCAAAGGGGCATAAATAAATATCATAAAATTGTACACTAATTTGTCATTGTTCTGCATGCCCCTTACATCTTCAGAAATTTGTATTTTAATTTGAATTTAGCAGAATGAAAAATTTAGGATTTAGCAGGTTTTGATTCTGATGGGCTCATATATAAAGGGTTGTCTGCAGGTAGTTACGTTTCTCTTCCGTCAGCCAGGACTTCCATTTTTTACGATCTTCCCATTCTCCGTATTCCAATCATTTCTTTGACATGGCTTCGTCGACTTCATTATTCCATGATCTTCTCCGTCGTCCTCTCCCTGTTCCTCTTTTTGATATTCTGTCTCTTCTGTTCAGACCACAGATCTACTCCATTATTCCATTTCGGTCGTCAGAATGCTCATTTGCTTTTATTGTTTATGACAAATTTCTGCATATTTCATGATACTTCGTACTATTGTTTGGTATATCAATATTTTGTTTTTCTTTGATGTTTTTATTCCAAATCACACTATGGAGTTCTGGAGTTGTCTTATACAAGATCTTGTTTGTCCCAATCTATTTTTATCTCTTCTTTTGTTGTTCTGTTTCTCGATATTATAAAACAAAACCCACATACGTGTTCCAAACCCACATAGGTGTTCTGTTTCCAAATTTTTGAAGTCTTCTTCCAAATTGCTAAGCATTCCGTTTTCTTCATATTTATTTCCAGGCCCAACTTTCTGTATTCCTCTTTTAGTTTTCTCACCATGTGCTGATATCTTTCTTAGCTTGAACCATCACCACCTGGTCGTCTGCGAAATACAATGTGTAGAGATAATCGTCCCTTATCGGTATTCCCATACCTCTAAATTTTGACTTTCAAATTGTTAGTGCGTCTTCTAAAAATATTTTAAATGAGTTAGTGACGTTGGCCATCCCTGTAGTAGTCCTTTTGTTGTTTTGAAATTGGCAACTATTTTCTTTGTTCTTTGATTATAACTTTAAAAGTATTCATTTCCGAGAAAAGTTGCATTGACATAAAAGTTTCGTATGGTATATTCCACGAATATGCGACTCTTTTGGATTATCGCGACAACGAATATTTTAGTGTGCAACATAAGAAGTACGAAAGTATTTTGCTCTAATAATTACTCAAATAAACAACAATATAATTTGCAATTTACTTTCGTTCTTCATATTTTGCACAGTAAAATATTCGTTGTCGCGATAATCCAAGAGGGTCGTATATTCGTGGAATGGGGTATAATTAAATATCCTGCAAGATAGGATTAGTTATAAATTTTAAAAATTATCATCCTTCTTGCAAAATAGCAATAATTAGGACCTTTATATTTCACCCAGTAAACATTATGATATAATAAAACAATACATGACAATACTGTAAATTTCATTAAGATAGGTTGAATAGTTTTTGCAAAATAAATTGTGCAATCCAGCTTTCGCAAAAATGCAATTTTTCAAAATTTTGCAGGACTGAAAATAAAGCAGATAGCAAGTTGAAAATTTTTGTACATATATAAGAACCTTGTACCTTTCATTTGCAATTTGTAAAATTAAAATCGGATCTTTCATTTGCAATTTGCAAAATTAAAATCGGTTAAAAACCACGGCGTCAGGATTAAAAAAAAAACATTAATTTTTGGTGCTACGCGCAGGACAGCGGATACGTTTGATCGGATTGGGCATTCCAATGACCTGTCAAAAATTATCGAATATTGCGGCTGTAGACAAACAAATGTGTTGTTGTTAATAATTGTTAAGTTGGTGTTTTAGTTTTTATTGTTTTGAGAATAGAGACAAAAGTAAATTTATACTTGTAGTGATTTTTTAAATAGTTTTTAAAAGCAGCATATACTTAAGTGTAAATATTTTAGCACTGTAATGAAAAATTATATAATATATAATTAATAGAATATTATTCTATTTGGAATAATATTATTCTAGTTGAAAAATGTAAAATGTTCGATTTACACAAGTTGATTTCCAACAAAATTTCTACCAATCTTTATCTAGATAATATATTATTTTCTTACTTCTTATTTTGTTGTATTTTAATATTTTAATTCCACAAAAATCAAACTAATTTGATTATTGTTTGCTAAATATTGTTTAAACAATTGCATATATTTAAAAATAATAAACTTTTATTCTCTAAGTTAAAATATATGAACAAAGAAAATTTTTGCTAAAGAAAGTATTTTTTCAGAGGACAGAGTATGTGTTTTTATTTTGCAATAAACAAAATTATTCATTTATATCGAAATGTACTAAAAATTAAAATTCATCAATACGTTATTTGTGATTTTCGCTTCGAGTTACATCAGTTTAAAAAAATGATAAAAATCGCACCACCAGAACCCAATATAATGCAATTTTTTTTATGTTTCCATTTTTTTATCAGCTCAATAATTAGTATTTTTTACTGATCCGGAATATGTTTAGTAAGTTTTTTAAGGTGTTTGTGATATTCAAACATTATGAAAGTTTGTACATAGAAAGAGCTTCAAATGACATTGAACATTTTAGCGCAAGAAAAATTCACCTATTATTTATACTTTTGTTGTAAATTTCACTCAACTTTGAAAGTCTATACCTCAGAAACTACTAACTTTTTTAAAAACCGTTTTTAAAGACCTTTTCAATAAGTTTTTTTAAATTTAATTTGATTGCGTAGTTTAAAAGATATTTTATTTGTTTATAAACAAAAAAATTAATATTTATTTGAAAAAATTCCTGATGACAAGTTAATTAACCGATTTTAATTTTTCAAATTGCAAATGAAAAGTACAGTATTCTTCTATATGTAAAAAATTTCAATTTCAATTTCAACTTGCTATCTGCTTTATTTCCAGTCCTGTAACATTTTGAAAGAATGGATTTTTTTTGGGAAAGCTGGATTGCAAAATTTATTTTACAAAATCTATTAAAGTGATCTTAGTGAAATTTACATTATTACTTTACTATATCATAGAATTTTTCTGGGTAAAATATGAAGGTCCGAAGTGTAGTATAAATGGTTGAAAAAGGTAAAATGCGAATACTTATTTTTTTATCGTTTTTTCGCAATTATTGCTATATTGCAACAAGGGTAAAATTTTTATAATTTTTAGCCAATCCTATCTTGTAGGAAATTTATTTACGCAACTTTTATGTTAGTACAACTTTTCTCGGAAATGAATACTTTTAAAGTTATAATAAGAAAAACGAAGAAAAAAATCGAATGTTTCCTTCATTTTTTGACATTTTGATTATTTAAACAATGTTCCGCACCTTTTTGACGGGGAGGATAGCTCAAATATTATATGGGTTATTTCCAAGCAATTTAAAAAATATGAGTTACCTCTCAACATCCAAACGTACTAATATTTTTTCCACCTACCTCTACCGAAAGTATACTTTTCCGGACCTGATTGTAGGGAGCAAAGTTGTACTTTTCCTCCCTAGGGAGGAAAATATTTTTCCTCCCTAGGGAGGAAAAGTAAAAGTGAGGTCATGGTGTTTCATTCATGAAATATAACTTATTGACGCCCTGTACGATATCTATTTTTTATTACGTAAGTATCTATACATTTTAACGTTTATTTAAAAACACTCTGTATTTTGCAGAATGGTAAAAAACAGTAAATTGTTATTCTGATTTAACAATGTTTACATTAATAATTGACTTATATTTGACAGTTGACAGTTATATTGTACCTACTTGTTTGTTTTAGTTCTAATAAATTTTGTTGGTTAGTTACATAAATAAATTAAGTAAAAATGAAAAAAATGACTTGTTATTTGAGGAAGGTGGAAAAACCATATGTACAACATGGGAGTAAAGTACCTTTTCCTCCCTTGAATGATTACTGCCCTCCGCTACGCGTCGGGCAGTAAACTTCATTCTCGGGAGGAAAAGTAGCACTTTCCTCCCTTGTTATACAAATAGCTATTACAGATGCGTCCTGGTCTAATTAGATACCCTGCCGTGAATCCTGCTTGCTCTTCACCGATTTTACCTTTTAAACTTTTCTCTATTTTGTTCCTGAGGATACCACCCTATAGCCTTTGGCCTATAGTCTTCCCATTGTAGCGATTACGCTTATTCACCTGTAGTTTTGGCATTAATAGGTTTACTTTTTTTTATAATACCAGATGGAAATAGACGTATAGAGAATGAAGGGTAAAATATGTAGTTTAGCTAAGAATTTTTTCTTGCGAGTTTCGTAAAAGAAAAATGATATAAATATAAACAAATTGGAAAACTAAAATTATAAATTATAAAATTAAATAAAGAAAACACCCAATATTATTATTTTTAATATACTTATAATATTATTAATATGTGTGTGTGTGTGTCTGTGTTCACAAAGAGGCGATGGCATTAGATAAACTTTTTGCCACACATATTATTAAATAAGAGTATTATTATTTAATATAATTATAATATTATTAATATGTGTGTGTGTGTGTTCACAAAAAGGGGATGGCATTAGATAAACTTTTTGCCGCAGATATTATTATTAATATATATACTAATGTACTACGCAATTTGCATGTATGTATTTGCTTTAGTTTATTTGTTACCAATATAAATTCATGAAAAGCTAATAAAAGTAAAACTTTGTCTCTTCGGGCGTAGTTAAATGAGTGTACGGTAAGGATTAGAATTTTTGTTCGCTTCGATAAAAATGTCGAATTGCTCAGTGACACCTAGTTTTAAGTGGACGTGTGTTCGGACGATTTTGTCAATGCAGTGCAGTGATTTTGTATCTAGGTACGCTCATTCACACGATTCAAATTTTGTCGAACATACTTCTCTTGCCAGATCCAATGCAATTCCAACCCATATATGCCCATTTCCTACTATGTGACTACCATTTTATATTTCACTCTTCCGAGTAAATACTCTACTAGTTGATGTCTAGGTAGGGTTACCGTAATTTATTAAGGCCAAATCCGGACAGGATTAAGGGGTTATAGAAAATGTAAAATGTGAATTTGACTGTTGCTACCTCTACATTGTACATACAGGGTGTTTGATTAGGAATTGTCCATATAGTAACTGGAGAAACCTTAGCACAAAATATGAAGATTTAACCTAAAACACGTAAATAAAATATTCCTCCTTACCGAGAAAAACCGTTTATTACAAATATCCTAAAATTATTTTAGCCCATTGCTTTAACACTTACTTTACACAATTACTTTAACTAGTGTTAAAAAATAGTTTTCCGCTGTTACCAGGGGCGTGCTGTAAGGATATATACTTTATTTTTCCCCCTCACAATCTACGACACTGTAGTAATAATCATTTTAGCATGTTTTTTGATTCTTCGTTACTTTTTATCATCCTTTTGTCTCAATGCGATAAAGTGAGTAGTTTTCCAGTTATTTGCGTTTAAAGGTAATGGATTCAATAAGATTATGTATTTTAAACATTAAATCAGATTATGTGTTTAAAATACACATAATCCTATTGAATCCTTTGCCTTTAAACGCAAATAACTTGAAAACTACTCGTTCTATCGCATTGAGACAAAGGGATAATATTTACGTAAATAGTAACAAAGTGTCATAAAAACATACTGAAATGATTATTACGATAGTGGCGTAGATTGTAAGGGGAAAATGGGGGAAAATAAAGTATATATCCCTACAGCACGCGCCTTGTAACAGCGGAAAACTATGTATCTTTTAACACCAGTTAAAGTATCCTAATATGTGTAAACTTTTTGTCAAGTTTGAACACAAAATATTGGAAGGTGTTAAAAAAGTGTGCTAAAATCATTTTAGGATATTTGTAATAAAACACTCTGTATCTCGGTAAGGAGGAATATTTTATTTAAATCTTTTAGGTTAAATCTTCATATTTTGTGCTAAGGTTTCTGCAGTTACTATATGGACAATTCTTAATGAAACACTCTGTATATGCGAAATGCATATGGCATTAATACACGGTCTATTACACAGTAGTCATTACACTAACTCATCTAACTGTCAACCGATCGTGCTCGTGCGCTGTTGACAAGCAGTGCGACCAACTTAACTAGGTGTTGCGCAGAATGAAATTTCCCACCTTTGGGCTAAGTGTTTTCCATTTTTTTAATAAAAAAATCCGGACATTTCTCATATCCGGACACCAATCCGGACATGTCTTTCAAATCCAGACTGTCCGGACGTATGGTAACCCTATGTCTAGGTCTTCTGTGCCGTGCATGTCTATTTTAGTTCTAGTTAGATTAGTCAAGGAAATAAAGCATTTTGGCTCGCAATTTTTTCGTCCAGCATGGATTTACTTGAAATTTTCACAGAAGGTAGGGAATAGTCAAAGGATCATTTTATATATCATGCCGCTGTACGCTAAACCCTTGGGAGTGGTTGCCACCCCATTTCGGGGTTGGGAATTTTTAATTACATTTTAACCATACAAATCGATGTAAAAAGTAATTCTAAGAAAAAAATGTTTTTTACATTTTTTCGAGTTATTCGCGCTTGAAAATAACAGTTTTTCGACAAAAAAATCTACTTTTTACAGGGTTTTTTGAGAATACCTCGAAAAATCTGCACTTAATCAAAAAAACTGCAGATAACAAAATTGTATCATTTAGTAACACAAACCAAATTCTTTTACTGTAATATCTTTTAGATTAATACAAACCGAGATACGGCATGTTAAATGTTAGCTTTTCTCGTCAAATCCATAATTTGACCAATTCAAAGCCAAAAAAACGGGAAAACTGCTTTTTTCGAGGAAAACTTAAATTATATTTTTTCTAGCATACAATCAAACCTTTCAAACAATAATCATAAAAAATTTCTAGCATGAAAATAGAGCGACTTATGATCAAAAAAAGGTCGGTAGCTACTTTTCTCTACGAAAAAATCAGTGAATATAACCCCCTAACTACCCTCCTAATTAAAAATTGGTCTTCACCTTTCTGTAAGCCTTTTTATATTTATATTGTCCAACACACTTAAGAAGTTTGACCGATTTTTAAATGCCTAATTTTAGAAAAATTGGAGTTCAGAAAAAGATTGATTTTTTGCAATTTCGTATTTTTCACCATTTACTTCAAAATATCTCCGAAAATACTAGATACGAAAAAAAAATAGATTACTAAATTGTATCTTTTTTAATAACTAAAATTATATTGTGCATAGATTTTCATTATACTGAACAGTTAGTGAGATACAGCTGTTTCAAATCCTCAATTTACGAGCAAACGCCCCCTATTCGAGCCATTTAAACCCACCCCAATTAAAAACTAAGGGATCTTACGGAATTTAATTTACACAATCTTTAGCTCTTCAAAAATCCTACAAAATCATTTTTTATCGCCAAAAATAAAGGAGTTATGTTTATAAAACGAATTTCTTTTTCGAAATATTCGAATAGTACGCTTATAGAGCATTTTCAATGTATATAATACCACAGAACTAGTTCGTATACTGGAAGATGACTTAAAAACTATTTATATTTGTATTTGTACATATTTGTAAATTCGTATTTTTGTGTAAATAAATGTTTTAGTAATTCTTTAATTCTAGTTTTTTCTGTATAGATCTATAGATTATCTACTTATAAAAATTGTAATGTTCTTAAGAGTGGTTTTTAAGGGTTGAAATATTATGATATTATATCCTAAAGCATAAAACAATTATTATTTTTAGCCAATCAAAACCAAATTTTACCCATATTAAAGTTTACAATATTTTTATATAATTTTTGACAATAAGGGGTAGTTTACACCCCTAAAAATAATCAACGCCCTTGAGCATGATATAGAATATAGATTATGAAATACAGGGTGAGATGATCCTAATCCCAAATTTTTATGTAAATCGATGCAAGCCGAAATTATTCTTTTAGGATAAGTAATATTTTTTATATATAGCTCCAACAAGGGTGGTTTTAAGAGTTGAAATATTATGATAGTAAATCTTAAAGCCTAAAACAATCATTATGTAACTAATAAGAACCAAATGTTGACAGTATTAAAGTTAAAAATATTATTTTATAATTTTTACAAGTAGTTTTTTTAGAGGTAGATTTTACCCTTAAGAAACCAAAAGCGTACAACGGCTCAATATAGAATATGAACTAGAGGGTGAAATGAGCCTAATCCCAAATTTCTGTACAAATCAATGCATTACGAAAATATGAGGTTTTGCCATTTTTTCAGTTTCATTTCCTCTACTAGATAGGTTCCTTAGACTTTTATTCTGATGAATTCTGATTCTTTGCCGATTCCGTACACTTTTTCGTTCATTCTGTCTAGGATCTTTACCTATTTAGTTTATCTGCACAGAAACCTTTCTAGGAGCACCTTTCCTGCACCAGGAGCATATGTAGGAATGTTCACAGCCTCCCTTATGGTGTGGTTATGTGCTACTTCAATCTTCCTCTTATTGGCTTTACAGTTTTGGTTCCAAGCTACTGATCTATACGTTAAGGCTGGTAAAATGATACTGTTTGCCATTCTTTGTTTTGTTTTCAGACTTAAGGTGCTTTTTCTTTCAATGAGCGATCTGAGCGTGGTTCTTAATGTCTTGCTGTTAGTGGCAGCGCTGTTGACATGTGGTGTGTACGACATTCTTTTGTCCATTAGTACTCTTCAGTCTGTTTATTAAACATAAACATACTCACATGGCGGTCCGCATTTCCGTATCTTTTTTGATACATGACTTTTTCTAGGTTTACTGCAATTTGTAGGCATCTTATCACTAGGTTTCTATTCTAAACTTATCGCTGCTATTGTTGTGTCATCGGCATATAGACTGAGCATAGTTGGCGAGGTGGTTGGTGAAATGAAAAATTCATTCTGTCGACTATCGGCGATAATAGTGTATAAAGTAATAATTAAAAAAGGATTACGACAGAAGATAGTTGGAAAAAGTTGGATGGCACTTTCTTTTCTATCAGAATGAAGTGAACAAAAATAGGTATAAAAATAGGCCATAACCCCATAATTCTATAGAATTATTTGTCTTCAAATAATATGTACCTTTTCAAGATATTTATAAAATGAAAGATCAATAATTGTTTTACAAATTGAAAGTCAAATTTATTTAATTCTTCGTGAAAGAAATAAAACTATATTTAAAAAGTTCTAAAAGTTTATTTTAGAATAACATGTTAATGTTGAGAATACCTATTACCTATTTACGGAAATCATTACAAATAACATTTAACCTTTTCGAAATATATAAATAGTAAGTAATTAGGGTTCTATAATATATTACAGTAGGGGAGGCCAGTATGCTTGCAGTTATTCGAGCGTTATGGGGACCTATTAGGTTGTGAAGCTGAAGATTGGTACTAAAACCAAAAAAGTTAAGTTAGGTTTTTCATTTTAGTGGGGACTTTCCATTATTTTTTAATTTAATTTTTCCTTTCTAACAATCGTTTTTCCGATTACAGTGCCATCTATCCATAATTCGAAAAAATGTCTCGAATAAAAGTTACTTCTTTTTACGTAAGGAATCTAACTCTGCAATAAAAATAGGACTCCTATTTAAGATTTTAAAGTACCCTCCCACCCCACCTCCGTGGGGTGGGAGGTTTACAATTTGTAATTGTAAAATTTGTAAAGCCTAGGCCTACAAAGCCTGTAGAGCATATTAAATAAATAAACCACTTCGAAGTTATGGTCGTTTATAGTTGAACATTCCTTATTCGCTGTCGTTCTTGTTTTGAGACGACCATGTATTTTGTTTTGTCTTCATTTATTTTTAGACCGATGTTTATTGCAGCTTCTTCAAAACTCAAGAAAATATCCTCAAGTTCTAATGTGGATTGAGTGGATTGTACCACTGCATCTACGTCATCTGCAAAGGCGAGTATGGTTTTTGCTCCCCGAGCAGTTATGTCTGGTTTGATTTTTGGATAAATTTTTAGCATGGCATATTCTAAGGCCAGGTTAAACAACAATGGGGACAACGGATGTCTCTGTCTTAGTCCAGAATTTACGCAGAAAGCATTTGATATTTTCCCCCTTATTCTAACTTGTGCAACGGAGTAACTCCTAATAATAATAACATAATATACAGGGGCGGCCAAGATCATTGATGGTCAGAGCCATTTTTCAAAATTTAAAATTTTTCGCGAGCCGTAACTAAATGCTTATTTAAAAACTTTAGAAACGGTATTAAATTTTTCTCCCAATGTTTGGATTTCACGAATTTTAAAGTGAAATAAAATTTATCACATCGTAATTTCATATATGCAAATAATTCTACAAGCAGCCTTTACTAATTCAGGATAATTCGATTTTTCATCATCTTTTCATCTTTGTCTGGGACGGTCTACTGATCTTCTACCGTCTCTCAAAATACACTCAAAACACACTGTGATCTTACCACATGACCTGCTCATTTTATCTTAGATCTTAATATTGATGATAGAGAGTATAATGCTCTTTTCCATGCAACTATCCATGCTAAGACCCCTTTTTATAAATGTGGTTGTCATCTGTGATTATCGCCCCTAGATATTTAAACTCGTTTACTGCTTTGAAGTTGTGGTCATTAACAGTTATGTTCTGCCTAACTCATGGTCTTGGATATATTGCTTACTAGCATATATTTCGTCTTCTCTTTATTTATTCGAAGGCCCAGACTACCTATTTCTTCCTCGAGTTGTGAAAACACCTCTCTCACGTCTCTTGTAGAATGAGCAAATGCACCTAGATTATCAGCAAAGGCCAACAATAGTTTTGATCCTCGATTCGGAAATCCTCTGTCAGCTCAGATGATACTTAATTTATTACATATTCTAAGGCCGAATTGAATAGCAACGGTGCTAAGGGGTCTCCTTGTCTAAGTCCTGATGTTACGCTTAGTCTTTTATATTTGTTGTCAGTAATTTAAGACATTTTGAAACACAAAAGTTAAAACTAATTCAGGTACGACGACGACGTCTTTCAATGCCAGATGGCGCTAGCCACCTACTATCATCACTTCAGTTGCAATGGGTGGGAAAACCTCTCGATACGAATCAGTTAAAATATGGAGAACAGTGCCTACGTTCTTTCCGATGAAGGCTCCAATAAGAGCCGAAAATCGCGATTCAAGGGACTGGACTGCACTCCGTATTCTAATTGAAAAGTAAGATTGTTTTGCCTTCGCATTGCAACTGAATAAAAATGGTATACATTTTTATTTTTTTTATTTTTTAATTCAGGTACATTTATTGAAAGTCACAAATAATCCTTCAAAGAGCCGCATGTGGCTCGCGAGCCACTGTTTGGCCACTCCTGTATAATATGTTACAGTTCAAGTTGATTATCCAGTTGGAGTTGACTTTTCCTAGTTTGAGTCGACTCAAATGGCTGGTTTTAGTAAAAGTTGATTATAAATATAAAATGAAGATTTTTATTCAACATTTACTATTACTAGTAAAAGTAGACTCCAACTAGTTAAAGTATACTCTTCCCAATGCCATTTAGTAAAAGTTGATTCACACAAACAACCGATTCTAGAAATTAAATGTTGCTGTATATTATGTTCAAATCGAGATATTTATAGTCCAGGCTGTATCGTCGCCCCCGTTAGGTAAATTATTCCAGTTCGATTCTTTTGCACAAACGTACTCAAGAAGAGGTCCTTATAACGAATCCACAGGGTGTCAGGTGGTACCGTAATCAAATAATTGTTTAAACAATTTTTTTAAACAAATTCACAAAACAAAATCACTTCGGACATTTTTTACATCATTTGGGCCAGTCGGAGTAAAAGACGCATTTTGTGATTTTTCTGTAAAATTGATTGTTCTCGAGTTATACGAGATTTAAAATTTGAAAAATGCGAAAATGACCATTTTCAAGGCTTATAACTCAGTTAAAAATTATTATTATGAAAGTCAGAAAGTCACCAAATCAAATTTTAACGACCCCCCTATAAGCTACTGAAGAAATATTTGTCATTATTGTATGTATTACTAAGCTGTTATTTTTAATTATTAACAATGAGCGCTAGGAGCGTATTGAGGCGGCTGTCAATGTGAGTGCGACTGAGATGCACCATTGGACGTTCGGAATGGAGGATCTTACTCGCACTCACATTGACGGCCGCCTCAATACGCTTTTAGCGCTATTTGTTGATAATTAAAAAAAAAATAACAGCTTAGTAATAAAATAATGACAAAAATTTCTTCAGGATCTTGTTTGTAAACTTTGATTAGGTGACTTTCTGACTTTCATAATAATAGTTTTTAATCGAGTTATTAAGCCTTAAAAAATGGTCATTTCGCATTTCTCAAATTTTAAATCGCGTATAACTCGAAAACTATCAATTTTAGAGAAAAATTACAAGAGACCTTTTTTGCTCCGAATGACCAAAATAATATAAAAAATTTGTCCGGAGTGAAATACTTAGTTATTTATAAAACAGTTCGTGAAGTATGCTTTTTGCGCACGCACGCGATGTTTAGAGCACGAGCGGGCCGAGTGCTATACATCGCCTAAGTGCGCAAAAAGTACTTCACGCACAGTTCTATATAATATTTTATCTACCAAAAAACAAATAAAAAACTGCAACTCTTCGTCACTGGAATACATTATTCCTATTTTACAATTTTTTAGAACTTTGACATTTAAAAATTCAAACTTCTGTCAAACCACAAAACGGTTAAAAGTTTTTGTTGTAATTTATTGCTCACATGCCATCACCATAACAAGGCGAAAGTTAAGGATATTTGATTATATGAAAGTGTGCTAAAAAACAGTGCGAAAAAATAAAACCCATTTAACATACATTATTACTTCAGGCACACTTTAAACCCTTCATGTACTGCTATTTATATTTACAATTTTCACACAATAAAAACTTCACATAATATGAGGTAGAGTAGATAAGAATTATTTTTGTGAATTTGGTTAACAAAAATTGGTTAAACAATTTTTCGACCTCGGTACCGCCTGACACTGTGTATTTGTTATAAGGATGTATTTGTTTGAGTAAGTTTGTGCAAAAAAATCGAATCAGAATAATTTACCTAACGGGGGCGACGTTACAGCATGGACTAATAAGTAGTTGAAACGGTCAAAAGAAACGGTCAAAACAAAGAGACGTACACATCAAAAATGCACGTGAGATTATACTCGTATAAATTGTATAATCTACTTTTACTAACAAGGGTTAGGAAGAGTCAACTTCAACTAGTAAAAGTTGATTTCAATTTTTCAAATCAACTTTTACTGCTCCTTTCAGTTGGAGTTGACTCGAACTAGGAAAAGTCAACTCTAACTGAGAATCAACTTGAACTGTAACATACATACATTTGTGTAACCGCAGTTAGTTTGCTGGGTACGCGGAGCACGATCATTGCATTCCATTTCCATAATGTTGCACGATTAATTGAATCATAAGCCTGTTTGAAATCTCTAAAGATCTGATGCACATCCTGATTGTACTCCCAATACTTTTCAAGCATTTGCATTTGTCTTATTGTAAATATTTGATTGCAAATATCACCGGACGCAAATATTTACATAGTAAAATTAATACATTAACGACAACACACTGAAGTATTATTGTCCATCACATATCAACACCCTGTGTAAATTCAAATAGTGACTATAAAGGTATAATTACTATTTTAAAAACTATTTTTATTACAGATTTTGTTTCTGTTCACATAAGTTTCAACCTCGTTTTATAAATAATATTTGTGTGTAAGATGTAAGAAAGTTATAAAAATATTTGAACCCGACTGAAACGTGCTTAAAGCTTGGGATTTCCACGTCAGTTGTGGAGTAATCGCTGATTTAACGATCCCCATTACTGTTTTATGGGAATTGATTTCTATATTTGAATTAAAATTCAAGAAGGCAATGAATGGAAATAAGTGAATTACGAGGCGATTGTTTATGAAGTGATATTTTTTATCTAAAATGTTTATATTATTCACACGTTTGCTTATCGCTCATTTGTTGTAATAACGTCATAATCTGAAAACCATGAGTTTTCAGGAGTTGCATATACTTATAGGGTGAGGCAGATAACTGGCCTATTAGAAATATATCGAGAACTAAAGGCAACAGAATTATGAAAATTGGAGTGAAGGGGTTTTGAAGAGTGATCTATTTAATGAAAATATTTCCACCTATTTGATACATCCGGTCATACCGGAAGTTGCTTATAACTTCGTTTTTTAAATGGGACACCCTGTATATTTTTACATTTTTGGGTTCTACTCGATGTCTTCTTTTTTAAAATGTGATATTTTGTAATGTTATACAGGGTAGTTTAAAAGATAATTACGTTTTTTTCTAAATTTCGTAGCAACATTCACACCCTGTAGAATTGTAGCAGTTTGACAACAAAAACTCTGTTTATGTTTAAATGGTTTTTAATTATTACTATTACTTAACTATTCTTAAGAATTGTTAGTATAGATAGCTAATTTTTTAATTTTAGTATACAGGGTTGGTCCAAACTCGGAAAGAGTATTCTCTGAGTTCTCTTAAATCGAGCACCTTTCTTGGGATTGGGATTTATTCAATGGAATAAGGATAGGAAATGCTTAAGAAATAAAAAAGTACCATAAAATATCATTCTCTTACAATACTAAAATACAGGGTGTTCCATTTAAGAAAGCTAAGAAAATACTCATTCCGAGTTTCGACCAACCCTCTATACTAAAATTAAAAAATTAGCTATACTAACAATTAATAACAATAATAGACTATATTAAAAACCATTTGAACATAAATAGAGTTTTCGATGTCAAAGCTAATACAATTCTACAGTGCGTGAATCATCATCATCATCATTGGCTCGACAGCCCTTTCTGGGTCTTGGCCTGTTCCAGGATTCTTCTCCACTCTGATCTGTTTCGTGCTTTCTTTCTCCAGTTTTTTATTTTTAAGGTTTTTATATTATTTTCTATTTGTTCTAAATATCTCAGCTTCGGTCTTCCTCTTGTTCTTTTTCCTACTGGCATCTGTTTGAATATTTTGTTTGGTATTTCGCCTTCTTCCATTCTTTCTACATGTCCCATCCAAGCAGCCGTCCTATTTTAATGAATGTTATGATATCCGGATCCTGGTATATTTCGTATAGTTCAAAGTTGTACCTTCTTCGCCAAATTCCATTTTCTTTTGTGCCCTTATATATGTGTTGCAAGATTTTTCTTTCAAAGGTGGCTAGCAATGTTTCCTCTCTTTTAGTAAGTGTCCAGGTTTCTGAGCCGTATGTGAGTACCGATCTTATTAAGGTTTTGTATATTTGCCATTTTGTTTTCCTTGCGACGTTGTCTGATCTTAGTTGCCGAATTAAGCCATGGTAACTTTTATTGGCAATAAATATTCGCCTCTTCATTTCCTCTGCTACGTTATTATCAGATGTGACTAGGGATCCCAAGTATGTAAAGTTTTTTACCCCCTCAATGTTGTATTCTCCTATTGTTATATTTTGTGGCTGCCTTATTTCTGTGTTTTTACATACCTGCATATATTTTGTTTTGTTCTGGTTGATTTTAAGGCCACTATTTTGTGCAGCTCGTTCTACTTGATTGAATGCCTCTATCATTTCTCTTCTTGATCTTACGATTATGTCAACATCATCTGCAAATGCTAGTATTTGCACGCTTTTATTAATTATTGTTCCTCGAGTATTGACTGTTGTGTCCGTCATTATTTTCTCGAGTACGATGTTGAACAAGATGCATGATAGAGCGTCTCCCTGGCGTAGTCCCTTTTTCACATCTATTGTTTCCGTTAGTTCGTTTTGTATCCGGATTTTACTTTCTACTTTTAGATATTCTTTTATCAGTTCTACAGTGTGTGAATATTGCTACGAAATTAAGAAAAAAAAACGTAATTATCCTTTAAACTACCCTGTATAATATTACAAAACCTAATATTTTAAAACGGGCTCTACATTCTCGGCGAAGTTACTTCGCCAAAGTTGACCGAAGTCCGAAGTAGGTACCCTCTCTACACACTCGTTCGAAGTGCCATACCGACAAAGAGCGGTGCGATACCGATAAAGATCCCTTTGACCAGACCGACAGATTTCGGAAGTAGAGCGAAGTCAAGCAAGGTTAGACAAAGTGGCATTCTACACTCTCGTACTTGTTGAACTTCGATTGACTTCGGCGAGAGTGAAGTGGGCGCTTTAGAAAGAAGACATCGAGGAGAATCCAAAAATGTAAAAATATTTAGGGTGTCCCATTTAAAAAAATGAATTTATAAGCAACTTCCGGTATAACCGGAAGTAGCAAATATATGAAAATATTTTCATTGAATAGATCACTCTTCAAACCCCCTTTATTCCGTTTTTTGATAATCCTGTTGCCTTTAGTTCTCGAGATATTTCTAATAGGACTTTTATCTGTCTCACCCTGTATACGTTGTACGGAATTGAGTCGTGGACTCACAGACGCCACCTGTAAGAAAATTGAGGCTTTCGAAATGTGGTTTATCGTCGAATCCTGAAGATATGTTATACCCACTGTTATACCGACCATGTTACTAACCTGGGTGTTTTGTTCAGAAGGCAAAAAGAAAAAGAGCTGTTCTACTCTTCTCTGTCTTCAGTTGTTCTTATTAGCTGTTCAAGATATAACCCTGTCCATTGTCGGATCTTTCTGAGCCACGATAGTCTTTTCCTTCCTAGTCTTCTCTTTCCCTCGATCTTTCCTTTCACTATAAAATTGAGGATATTGGTACTTATTATCACTTATCAGTATGTGGCCTAAATAGGTATGATGTTTTTCTAACTTTCACTGTGTTGAAAAGTGCTTATTCTATGCAGGGCCACTTTATCCATTACGCAATATAGGCAGTTGCCTAGGGCGGCACATTATGAGGGGGCGGCAAAAGTAATGTACAAAAAATATTTGTATATAAAAATTATGGATCTGGGCTCTGTCATTAGATAAAGAGTATGAAGCTCTTTCAAATTACTTTGCCCCAAGGAAGCCAAAAAATTGTGCCCAAATAAAACATACAAAGAAATATTCAGAGAAAATAAAAAATTCAATTTGAAGAGGGGGCCGATGATGAACTAAACTTTTCAGCTAGTAATGAGATGGAAATCCACACATTCTATAAATTATAATCGACACTCTGAGAAGAGACCTGAATAGACGTCTGGAATCTTATCGATTTATCAACGTTTTCGTTGTATTAACAGATTTTCCAAAATTAAGCAATGACAAAACCATTAAAGAAGCTGAAAATCTGATACAAAATAAAGACGACCGAGATACATCATTCATACATGGATGCATTCACTTAAAGGGTTATTTGGATACCACAATAAAATCACCAATTAATTGACATCTTAATATTATTAAAGAAGAGTTAGCGCAGTCACTAAAGGTGGATATGAGCTATTACCTCCGATTTCGTTGAACCTCCATCGATTTGCATGAAAATTAATGAGTGGTTAGAGGATATCTCAAGGAACAAAGGTGACATAGTGTCAACTTGCGCTTTTACCCTAGGGGTGGATACCACTCCTTCCCGGGGGTGAAAATTATTTTAATTATAATATCCCCAAAATTCGATAGAGGGACAAATTCTAAGCAAAATTTGTTACATAAAGTTATGAAAATAAATCAAAACTTTTTGGGTTATTAAAGATCAAAAATTGTAATTTTTCGTGAGAAAAATGAATGTTTTTAACCGATTTTTCATAAATAACTCAAAAACTATAAGATTTTACAAAAACGTTATAATTGCCAAATTATAACATTAAACATTTGTCAAAGTACTTAGAAATATCTATCAAATGAGCCCCGAACAAGTTGATAGCATTAAAATTTATGCACAAAATATGCAAAAAATATTTTTCTAAATTTATTTTTTAAAAATTTTTCCAAATAAGTTAATGTTTTTTTTAATAACTCAGTTAATTTTTACTATATCAGGTTCGCCCAAAATCCATTTGATAGCTAATTTTAATGGCTATTAAACCACGTTAAAATTAATCTTTTAAACCCGTTAGTTTTTAAAAAATAAAAGGTTAAATGGCCCCGGTTACATCATTTTGCACCAAAATTTAAGTTTTAAAAGTTTCTCGTTAATTTTTTACCCTACAGAAATGGTAAAAAGGTAAAATATTTGATACAGAAAAAACTAAAATTTGGTTATACATGTGTATATCACTTTTACGTATATTGAGTATTTTTGGAGTTATTATCAAAAGAAAATGAAAATTACGATAATTTTAAAAATTCTGTTTTTTTTTAACTTATATCTTTTTTTTTTTTCAAAAAGATGGCATTTTAAACCGGTCAAAATTGTTAAAATCATTACTTATTCTAATATAAAGAAATTTTTCTAAGGATTAGGTACTATAAATTTTCATATTTGTGGAAATTGCGTGTGTTTTATTTTTTACTTTTTCCTAAAAAGTTCTAAAGGGTTCTATTATTTTCATCATACTTGCTTAATTGTGATGATATTAACTTCTACTGGAGCTCATTTGATAGGTACTCCAATGTTCTTTGATAAGTAATTATATTAGGTATATTTTATAAAATGCATCGTTTTCCGGTTATTTAAGCTTGAATACTTAGATTTGAGTACTCGTCGAAACAAATATACATTCAATTATTACCCATAACTCACTTTGTATTAACATTTGTTTAGTTCTTTAAGTGAGGAGTGTATTCAGCTTTTTATTATCTTCAATTTTGGTAATAATAACTTTTTTGTAAAAGCTTATAGCTTTTGAGTTATACGTAAAAAACAGCTTTAAAACATGCATTTTTTACGAAAAAATAAAATCTTTGATCTTTAATAACTCAAAAAGTATTGATTTATATTAATAACTTTATATAACAAATTTTGCTAGAATCTCTCTATCGATATATGGTATTAAATAAAAAAATCTCACACCCGAGAACGGGCGGTATCTATCACCACGGTAAAAGCGCAAGTTCGCATCATGGTTCCTTGAGCTATCCTCTAACTACTCACCAATTTTCATGACAATCGATGGAGGTTCAACGAAATCGCAGGTGAAAACCTTCAGTGACTGCATTAAGTGGATTGAAAGATATTTTCTCTAATTTTGACATTTTTTCTTTGCACATTTATTTGTGCATCCCAGTTGCCAACGTGTCCGCTGAAAGGTCATTTTCGAAAATGTCAAGAATTAAAAATAATTTCCCATCAAGTATGATGCAAGAACGTGTTAACAATTTGTCGATTTTGTCAAGAAAAAATTTTTTCTTTGAAAAGTCTTTTTTTGGCAAGAAGTCTTTGATGTGATCGAACTGGAATGACAATTTTTTTTATAGGTATATAAACATCGTAGTTTAAATCCATTTTTAGTGTATTCTTATTGAAACAAAAAATTCTGCAATTTTTTTTTCGCAAAACTGGTATATGTTTGAAGGGCGGCGACTAGAGAATTGCCTAGGGTGTCCATTGACCTAAACGCGGCCCTGATTCTATGCAGCTTGCTTATTCTATGCAGCACTTCTTCGTTTGAGGTATGCAATGTCCATGAAATTTTGAGGATTCTCTGGTAGATCCACATTTCAAAGGCCTCCCAATTTATTTACGGTTGATGTTTTAATGGTCCATGTCTCAACTGCATAGAGAAGAATCTACCAGACGTAGCATTTTGATAAACGTAGTCGAATTTTGAGTTTTATTCGAGAATCACAAAGCAGTTTTTTTATTTTTTTCGAAAGATTTTCTAGCCTGTTTTATTCTCGATCTTATTTCTAGATTAGGATTTAGGCTGTTGTCGATCCAACACCCCAGGTACTTAACACGTTGACGGACAGAACGTCTATAGACGTCTAATTTCCATTGATGGAATGTGCAAAAATTTTTCCCTATTCTACTTTGCAAAATTCATTTGGGACCGTGCAAGTTCGGAAGAGCGACACCTGGTTTCATAGCTCAGCAACATTTTTAACACTTTTAATTCTATTGGCCAATTATATTAGTCCTGGTTACTGGATAATTGTCAAGGCCATAGCCCAAAAAAAGAATAAGAAGAAGTAAGATTGAGGTTATGTCGTTAAAAGGTAAACATTGTACTACAAGCAAAAATGTACCATTGATTAAATTCACTTTAATAATTGCATATCATATCAATATTGTGGAGCAACATATAATTCTTACAATTTATAACACATAATTTGCGAAATCCCGTTTTCTTCAATGACAGTAGGTATAAAATATACGTCAATTTGATAATTTCAATTGACAATATGAATTATTTAAGAAATATGTTAAGAAAGTTGCAAGATTTATCCGCTATACGCGCACGATCGTTTCTCGTATTCCCTCCAAGTACTTGCACACAGCGAATAGTGTCACAACACTTGCTTATACATTTGTCGCACTGTCCGTCAACGTTTAAATATATTGACATGTTTTAAAACGTGTCCATTTATTGTACAAGGTTGAGGTACGTTTTGGTTTTTTTTCGGATTGACATCACTTTGGTTTTTTTAATGTTTTCTTTCATACCAAATTGCTCACAGGTCGAGTTGGTCTTGTCGATGAGTCGTTGTAAACAAAAGTCGGAATCCGCAATCAACACCGTATCATCGGCGTATCTGATGCTGTTGATATTTACACCATTCACCTTGACTCCACCCTTGGAATCCCCCGTGCCTCTTTAAATAGAAACTCGGAGTAAAGATTAAATAGCAGGAGCGACAGAACACATCATTTTTTAACGCCCCTCCTAATTTCGACTTCTGTGGATGTGGAACCTTTGATCCTAATTCTGGCGTTTTGGTTCCAGTACAGGTTCTTTAGCAATTTGATGTCTTTTCCATCTAAACCGACTTCTTGCAAACGTTCTAATAGTAGGTCGTGTCTTACTCTATCAAATGCTTTTTGGAAGTCTATAAAGCATACAGGGTGTCCAGAAACTCTACCGAAAATGAAGACAGGAGATTCCTCAGGTAATTTTAAGAGAATTGAACCAAATTCACCTAGTCCGAAAATGCTTCCTAAGGGAGCTAGAGCTCTTTGAAAATGGCGTCTTGTAATTAGTTTTTCTTAAATACCTCCAGAACGCTTCTAGTTAGAAAAACAAAAATTGGTACGCATATTTATCTTCCAAAGACAAATCGATTCGATCTATTGCGAATTTATAGTACCGGTCATAGGCGTCCGTTTTGGGTAGGGTAACCGTTATTTTAACGCATAACTTTTTTGTTTTTAAATTTTAAGCATTTTTCACTTTGGATTATTAAATCGTGAGGTATGCTAGTATTAAAAGGTACTCTTGATTTAAGTCGGTAGGACACACCATTTTCTAGAAAAATCGATTTGAAAATTTTTCGTTTCGAATTTGAAAAAAAAAAATTGAAAAAATTTTCACTAGTAATACCACTAGAGGTCAAATTATTTCCGGAAATTTTCTAAAAATATTCATGATCAAAAAAAAATTTCCGGATATTAATTTGACTTCGCGTGGTATTCGGTAAGAAAATTCCACACCAAATTTGCATTTGAAAATCCAAAGCTGCATGAACAGATTAATAGCGCGCCATAGCTTTGTCAGCAATTATTTAGGCTTTCAAATTCGTAATTTATACTCATTGTAGTTGCATGGGAATACCATTTCAAGATAGAAAATATATATTCTTCAATTTTACATAAGTTTTGAGTAACTACAAGTGATAGAAAATTATTTTTTGGCGTTTTATTTTAAATTATGTAAACCAGTCTGTCAAAAATGTTCTGTTATTGTAAACGTCAAAAAATTTCCACTATAATTCGCTGTTGGGAACCCCACGAGCAAAAAATTTCCGATAAAATACCTCCGTTGCCATGGTGATCTGTCAAAATAACGTATTTTGATTGGTTCAAAATTACAGGTGTGGAATTTTCAAAAGAAAACGGTGTATTTTACCAACGTAAAGCAAAAGTAACTTTTACTACTAGAATACCTCATAATTTTTAATAATCTAGTGTCAAAAATGCTTAAAAATTAAAGACAAAAAGTTATGCGATAAAATAACCATTGATCTACCCAAAACCGACGCATATGACCGATACTATAAATTCGCAATTAATGAAATCGATTTATCTCTGGAATATAATTAAACGTACAAGTTTTCGTTTTTCTAAATAGTTTTTTTGAAATTTAAAAAAAGAAAAATTTTCAAATCGATTTTTCTAGAAAACGGTGTATCCTACCGACTTAAAACAAGAGTACTTTTAGTACAAGAATACCTCATAATTTAATAATCCAGAGTCAAAAATGCTTAAACGTTAAAGATAAAAAAGTTATGTGATAAAGTAACCGTTGTCCTACCTAAAACGAACGCCTGCGACCGGTACTAGAAATTTGCAATAGATGAAATTGATTTATCTCTGGAAGATAAATACGCACACCAATTTTTATTTTTTTTTAAATAGAAGCGTTCCGGAGGTATTTAAGAAAAACTAATTACCAGACGCCATCTTCAATAGTTCTAGCTCCCTTATTAGGAAACGTTTTCGGACTAAGTGAATTGGGTTAAATTGTCTTAAAATTATCTGAGGAATGTCCTGTACTCGTTTGTCGGTAGAGTTTCTGGACACCCTGTATAAATATCTATATAATAATGTTTTCTCACTTGTATTTATTTAAAAAAAAGCTTTATTTCTGAATTTTACACTGAACTTATACAATAACTATAATTAAATGATTCAAACAAAAAGTTGACTGTTACAAGTTGAACTCAAGCGTAAGAATGTTTGCATTTTTTCCTAGTTCCCTATTTTATAACATTCTAACTAATAAATTAAAAACTAATGGGTTCATTGCGTCTTTGCTGCGTCTTCCGTCCAGGTGGTCCAGGCGGGAGTCGTATCGCGTTGGTATCCATGAAGGGTGATATGGTTACATTTCTCCTCCTTCCTTGGGACTAAATTCCGACCTCGGAATTTCGAGAAGTTCTTGTAGAGCTGCTACTTGGTGTTGTGGCATTCTAGGTCCAAATAACAACTTGTAGATTCTCTTTTTCTTGCGAATTGCAATGTATGAGATGAGTGCTAGAACAGCCATAATTATTATTATGAAGGTGAGGCTGATGCTAGTGGTCATCAATGGTTGCAGATTTGGTAGTTCAATGGGCTCAAGTCTGTGATGGGTCTTTGGAATTTGCAATTTTTCCAATATAAGTGAATGTCTTGGATTAAGTTTCATTTGTATGATGTTGGGCATCTGTAGTTCTTGAATCGTTTGTGGGTTTATCTTTTGTCCCATAATAAATAGCGTTTCGTTTGTGGAAATCACGCTAGAGTGGTTGACAGTTGTTTCACCAATTCTGAGTGGGTTTGCTAATCCTAGCAGAACGACGTGGTCAGTCTCTATGATGAAATTTTCGGTGACGTGTGCAGTAAGGCATCTTTGGACGTCTGGTATTTGGCATTTTGAATATACTCTGTTTTGGCAAATAATAATGTTGGATTTTGGCGTGCAATCTTCGTACCATGTGTTGTTTGCGTAGTATTTCGCAGGTGGTATTACCATTGCTTGTTTGTCGTTAGGTATTGAATATATTTTGGAAGTTGGATAAGAATGGATGTGGAGAATAGGAATTTTAAGGATTATAAGCATTTTTGTCTGAGTTATACATACTACTGAATGTGAAGCTTCTAAGAGTTCATAGGGATGTTCTTCACTAAGTATTAGAGCGTCTCGAGAATAAATTTCAAGTAATTTATTCTGAAGATGGAATATCTCATGTAGAGTGAAAAGTTCAATATTTGGAATATTGGATTGTGAAATTGTTACTGTTCTTATTAATTTTTTGATATATTCGTTTATACTTTGGATTTCGAATATTTCATTAATTATGGCTAGCTGTTTGGAAAGGTGATCTAGTCCATTTGACAATAAGACATTGTTATCATTCAGCTTTTTAAGAAGTAGGTCGAATCTAGTATTAAAGGTTTCGCCATAAGAGATTTGATTATTATATTTTTTAATAATTTCATTTTGTTTAAGTTCGATTGCGGCGAGATGAGATTTGAGAAGTTCTAAGTCTGAGTCGTCAGGATTTCCAGTAATATATTTGATAGTTGTACCTAAGAAGTTGAAAAGACCTCGTTTTTGTATTCTTTTTCGGGTAATTTTGTGCAAATTATCTTCTGCTTCTTTGAGTAGGTGTGTGAATTGGTTGTTAAGAAGTTGTATCATAGGTACGTTAGGTATGACGTTGTGGAAGTTGTTAGTGCAGTTTGTTAATGTTTGTTCAAGTTTGTCTAGGTCAATTTGTAGTATGTGTTTATGATAGTGAGTTATGATTTTTGAGTCGCCTATGGGTTCTGTATAGTAGCCGTTATTGGGTATCTCTTGGATTTTGACTAGTGCTTGCAGATGTTGAAGGGCCATCCTGCAAAAAGGATTTGTTGTAATGTTTTCGTTGTCTTTTAACGTATTTTAAGTGTGTGCTAGTTTTGTTATTTTTTGTTGTTAAACCAGTAATTTTTGTTTTATTTTGTGAAGTGGGAGTTATTGTCTGGTACAAAGGGTCTAATTTGGGTTGAATTTTCTTTTTTTTTGCGTAAATTTTTTGTGTTATTGTGGGTATTTCTTCTGCGTCTTTATTTATTTTTTCTAGTGCTTTGTCTCTTTTTTCTTTTGTTTTTGTGTAAATGTGTTCAATGAATGGGAGTAATTCGTTTTTGTGTTGTTCATTGTAAGTGTCGTAAATAGGTAAGTCAAAGTCAAAGTTGATTTCATTTAAATAGGGTCCGTAGAGGATTGAGAATGGTGAATAGCCGGTAGAGCTATGAAGAGATTGATTGTACACAAGGACAGCTTGCGTAAAGGTATCGTCTAAGGAATTTTGTGGGTTTTGCGCTTTTAATGTGCGAATTTTTTCTAATAAAGTAGAGTGGAAACGTTCGACTGGGGAATTAGAAGAAGAGTTGTTAACGGTGGTTGTATGTGTCTCAATCTTATGTAGATTTAAGAATTCTTTTATAACTGAGGAGTTGAATTCTTTTCCACTGTCGAATACAATTTTCTTAGGGTGGTTATGATGTGAAAAGTAGTGTCTAAGTTTGCTTAAAATTGATACGGATGCTTTATCTGGAAGTTTGTAACATTGGGCGTATTTTGAAAAGGAATCAACTAATGTTAGGAAATAAGATTTGTTACATTGTAAGATGTCTATATGTAAAATATCGAATGGTTTTTGTCCTAATAGTGGGCCTAGTTGGGGTAGTTTGTAATGTTGACGTTCGTATTTGTTTTGTAAACATATGTCGCATTTATTAATAAAATTTGCTATCGTGGTTTGCATTGAGGGCCAATAAAATTTTTGTTTTAAATGTTTATAAGTTTCAATTATACCGTTGTGATTCATAATGTGGTAAGTTTTTGTACATTCTATTTGTCTGTCTTCGGTTTCTATGTCTTGTAAGAGTTTTTCGCAAAAGTTTGCTTTAACACTGTTATCTATATGTGTTCTAAAGAAATTACATATAAAAGGTTGGAAAACGTGCGGAGCTTTTATGCCGAATTTTTGACTTGGCTTTAAAATAGCTTTAAATGCGTCGACGAGACAGTCTTGCCAATTTTCAGTAACTTTAACCGTATATCTGTATTTTTTAAATATTCTCTTGTAATTTACATCGTATTTTTCGCTATTAGGTATAATTATTATTTGGTTGGTTGATAAATTTAGAGGTTCTTCAGATATGGGTATGCCATTAATGGGGTCTTCTAAAGAAGTATGTTGTGTTTGAGTTTCATCGCAATTATTTTGAATGTTATCGAATGTTTCTAGAAATTCGTCTGCGTCAAAGTCATTGGTATTAGGTGGTTCAGCTATAACTGAAGATTTGGTGAGTGCATTTATTTGAATTCTAGATAGAGCGTCGCTAACTTGGTTATCACGACCTCGGCGATATTTGACTTCGAAGTCGTAGTCTTCTAATTTTAATCGCCATCTGGCTAAGCGAGATGTGGGGTCTTTTATTTTGTAAATCCATACTAAGGGATTATGGTCTGTTTCGACTATAAATCGGGATCCATAAAGGTAAGGTCGAAAATGTTTGCATGAATCTATGATCGCGAGTAATTCACGTTCTGTCGTGCTATAGTTTTGCTCGGCTGAATTTAGAGTACGAGAGTGATATGCAACGGGGTGACCGTCTTGAGTTAGGACAGAGCCTAATGCAACATTAGAAGCATCGGTTGTTAGTGTGAATTGTTTGGTAAAGTCAGGGTATTGCAGAACGGGGGAGTTTGAAAGTAATTCTTTGCATTTAGCAAAAGCTTCTAAATAATTGGAATTGGATGGGTCGATAGTTGCATTTTTTCTTGTGCATCGTGTTAGGGGAGAAGTGATTTTTGCGAAATTTGGGATGAAGCGTCTGTAATATCCGATTAGACCTAAGAAGGATTTTATTTCTTTCACTGTTTTGGGGAGTGGATATTCTCTTATTGCTTTAAGTTTCGCTGGATTTGGTTTTACTCCTTCGGGGGTAACAACGTGGCCTAAGAAGGTGACTTCTTTTGTTAAGAATTCGGATTTATCAAGTTGAACTTTTAAATTGGTTTCTTGGAATTTTTGGAAAATTTGTGAAATGTGAAGAAGGTGCTCATGTAGTGACTTGGAAAATATGATTACGTCATCCATGTAGACGAAACAAAATTTATTTAGAAAGGGGCGTAGGATGTTATCCATTAATTTTTGGAAAGTTGCTGGACTACATTTTAGACCGAAAGGCATTCGAAGAAATTCGAAATGACCATGGGGTACTGTGAATGCGGTTTTTTCTATAGAGTCGGGGTGGACTTCTATTTGATGGAATCCTTGGGCTAAATTTAGGGTTGTGAAATATATGGCTTTACCTAAGTTATCAAGAATTTCGTCAATTTTTGGAAGAGGGTATTTGTCTTCAATTGTATTTTCATTTAACTTTCTGTAATCAATTACCATGCGAAATTTCTTTTTACCGGAAGCGTCAGTTTTCTTTGGTACAATCCAAACTGATGCAGAGAATGGCGATATACTTGGACGTATAATATTATTATCTAATAATTTGTTTATCTGACGTGTAATTTCTTCTTGCATTGCTTTGGGGTGTCTAAAATTTCGGGAATAAATGTGATTTTCGTCTTTAGTTCTAATGTGATGTTTAATTTGGGATGTAAATGTTAGTTTGTCTTTTTCGTCGTAAAATATGTCTTTGTATTTGTGGCATAGTTTTAATATTTTCTCTTTTTCCTCTGGGTTTAAGTGTTCTGTGCGAATTATACTGGGGTCAAAATTGGAAGGTATGTTATTAGTTATTTCGTAGTTATTTAAATTTTCTACGTGTATGGGTTTCATTTGAATTGGATAGTCGAGAGTGATATTATCAATGTATCCGTTAGTGACGTGGTGAATGGATTCTGGGAAGATTTCATTATTAATTGTTGTCTCGGGAAATAGTACTTCGCCTTGTTCTATGTCAACGGGTATTTTAAAAGAAAGGGTTTGAAATGGTATCTCAATATTATAACGTAATAATGTTAATGTCTTATTGGTATAATTTAGAATGGCTTGAAAAGAATCTAAATCGTAATTTCCTAAAAGAATGTCGAAATCTTTGCTCCAGTCAGCGATGCGTGCGTCGATAAAATCGGGGATATTTAATTCTTTGAAAAGGGGAGTTTTGATATTGTCGGAATATTTAGTCGTTTTTTTCATTGATGTGAGCGTAAAATCTTTTTTGTAAATATGACGGGGATTGAAAAATTTGGAAGCTTTAGGTGAGATGATTGTATCAGATCCACCGGTATCAATTAGGATTTTTAGTCTGCTTTTGGGTAATGTGAAAAAGGGGAGTCTTGGATGATTTTTAATATTATTTAGATCGATTGAGGAGGAGGTTGTTCCTCTAATAAAGTGTCGTGAAAATTTTCGTCTTGGGGGAGCTCTTGGGTATTATCAATGTCATAATATTCGGTCTCTTGGGGGTCGAAATATTCTAATTCGTTATAATTATTTTCGAAAGGTTCAAGACAATTTTCGGATTCAACATTAAAATTTTGGGTCCATCTAGTAGATGTTGTCATGGGTTGAGCTTCTGTTTGAATGGTTTCTACACCGCTCATTGGTCTAGGGCAGTTTTGAGGGGTTTGTGGTTTTCTAATTGGATTCGGGTTTTGATATTTCTCTAGTGTTGGGGAAAAAGGGCGTAAGTCAAATTTTTACTATATTGACTTAAGTACACTGGCAACATGGAATTTAATCAATTTAGTTGTGATCCAAAGGACATAAGTCTATTGTATTTCTAACAGCTTTAATCTCTATTGATCTGATAGACGCAAGTCGTGTAAAACCGGTTCTGTTTGGACAAGCGGACTTATGTTGACTAAAGTCTTTTTTACCGCGGCAACCTTACAACCGTATATTTACACTTGCCAAGGACAGGCTGACTTAATTCCGTATGACCCATTACAATAACAAACACGTATTGCTTTTCAGTGATAAAAATTTGTATTTACTTGTGTTTTTGCGAACGTAAAAATGTCAGAAAGATGTAAACGATGTAAAAAGCCAAAAACGGATGTTTGTCACAAATGTGAAGTTTTGAAAATGGAGTTGACTATCGCCAATGATGAGGAAAACAAAAATACACTTAAAGAACCACAAGCAAAGCATCATGAAGAAGCCGACTTAGGATATACTTGTAAAAGTAAAGACAAAAAATTAGCAATGGAAGACCACTCAGTATTGTGCTATACATTTGACCTACAACAGTGTCTTCCGACACCGTTTTTAGAAACATCGGTAACATTTTACAAAAGAAAATATTGAACCTACAGTCTGACAATACGCAATTGTGGAAATGGTTTTGCTTCATGTTATTTATGGCACGAGTCGATGGCAATGAGAGGAGCAAACCAAATTGCTTCTTGTCTTTTTAAAGAGCTTATGAATTTGCCACTCGAAGTGAAAAAAGTGATTTTTTACTCGGATACTTGCGGTGGACAAAATAAGAATTTCTACGTAGCAAGTATGTTCTTAACTGTTCTTCAAATGAAAAATTCGTTAGAGGAAATCGATCACAAATTTCTTGTGTCAGGTCACTCATACATGGAATCTGACGCGGATCATTCCGTAATCGAAAAACAAAAAAAAAAACAAGTGGTATGCAAATATCACATCCACATGATTGGGCGACATTAATACGATGAACAAATAAAAAGAAACCTTTCCAAGTGCTTGAAATGTCACAAGATGATTTTTATGACGTTGCAGCCTTGTTGAAAGGTATCTTTGTAAAAAGAAAACAAGATAGTGAAAAACGAAAATTTCTATGGCATGACTGCAAATGGCTCAGATACACAAAGGAACAAGGACTAATTTATTATAAAAAATCACTTCAAGAAACAGAAGACTTCTCCATTCTGAATTTAAATCGCCGCGTGGCCGTCCGGTTGCACTCTCTTTATCAAAAAAATATACAGAGCCACTTGCAATTTCTAAGGCCAAGAAAGATGATCTCTTGGAATTACTACACCTTATTCCAGATGTGTACAAAAGCTTTTATGAGCAACTTGTACATTCAAATGCAACAGCTGACTTTGACCCAGATTTAGAAGACCTAGATCCAGACTTAGAAGAGGTACGTACGTAATAAACATTGTAGTGATGTATTTTAGTTGTATTGTTTTTTTTTTCAGCGAATAAAACTTTATCCATTATTTTATGTTTCTCTATTTACCTGTGTTTCTATTAGATGTTATTATACTATACTACACTTAATGGCTAGCATGTTAGTTCATATAGACTTAAGTCAGCAATCGCAATCAAAGTCAGATCCAGAAGACTTAAGTCAATCAAAAATCATCAATTTGAAAAGATATAACCGACTTTATTATTGTCCATAGGTTTGGTTAATATATCGTATTATAATATTAGTATAAATGCAAGTTTAATTTAAAAATAGATTTATACGAGAAGAATGAAACCTTTAATAAATCCTCCTGAAAAACAACAGATTTCGACTTATGCCCTTTTTCCCTAACACTAGAGATTTATTTGTTGGATTTCTATAGAAATTTTGATTGGGTGTAGGTCTTGAGTTAAACCTATTATTGTTGTTGTGCGTGAAAGTATTTCGATTGAAATTCGCGTTATTTTGTTGGGGAATTTGTCTATGTGGATTTGTGTTAGTATTTTGAGGAATTTGCCTGTTAGAATAATTTACGTTAGTGTTTTGAGGAGTTTGTCGAGTAAAGTTTGTGTTGTTATTATGTGGTCTAGGTTGAAAATTTGGTTTTGATTTCACTTGTTGGTTTTTCAAAAAGGTCATATAAGAAACTTGGTTCCTATGGTTATCGTAAGCTATACATTTTTGTAGAGCTGAATCGAGTGTATCTATTTGAAAATGTGAAAGGTATTCACAATAAGGGTTATTTATACCTGTACAAAATGTCTTAAGTGCTAAATTCTTAAAATAAGGTGACTTAAATTGTAATGTTTCCGCATTGTTATGCAGACAAATATGTTGCAATAAATCGTTTAGATGGGTTGTAATTCTTTGATAGTAATCATCATAATTTTCGTGTGGTTTTTGAACTGTTGTAGTTAGTTGTGTGACTAGGATTTCCTCGGATCTCCTGTCGCCGTATTTAGCTAATAATGCGGGCCGAACATCGGTCCAAATGTGTTTATTTGAAAAATTCAAAAAATCTCTAAGTTCTCATTTAATTCTAGAAAGGATATTTGCGTTTAATATGAAAGCTTGAACTTCGCTAGGATTTTGTCCTGCTAAAAATTCTATAAGTGCATCTACTGATCTAATAAAAGTCGATAAATTATAACCTGTGGTATATTCAGGGAGGGTAGCACATAGGCTGGAAATATCGCTATTTGAAATAGGCATTTTATCTTTCGGAATCTGAGAAATTTCTTTGACAATAGGAAGTCTACGTAAAGGGCTTCTATCGCGAAGATGATTTCGTGGGGATTCAGAGAGGATAATATTTAATTCAGTTTCAGTTAACTCAGAAAGGTTGCTCATAAAAACAAGTAAAATTAAAGATAATTGTAAAGGATAAAAGACTTACAGGAATACAAGCAGCTTCTGCATGTCTCGGTCCGTCGAATCTCGCTACCAAACAACTGAAGTTGACCAGGAATTATCGGCAATTCTGTGTAGGGATCCTGTTCGCAGCGCCAATGATGTTTTCTCACTTGTATTTATTTAAAAAAAAGCTTTATTTCTGAATTTTACACTGAACTTATACAATAACTATAATTAAATGATTCAAACAAAAAGTTGACTGTTACAAGTTGAACTCAAGCGTAAGAATGTTTGCATTTTTTCCTAGTTCCCTATTTTATAACATTCTAACTAATAAATTAAAAACTAATGGGTTCATTGCGTCTTTGCTGCGTCTTCCGTCCAGGTGGTCCAGGCGGGAGTCGTATCGCGTTGGTATCCATGAAGGGTGATATGGTTACATTTCTATATCTTTCGGTTGGTCGTAGCATTTTTGGACGAGAACTAATAAACTGAAGAGCTTCTTTCGTTTCCGTGCCGGGTCAATCCAAACTGATCGTCTCCGATGATAGTTTCGCACTTTCTATAGATTCGATCATGTATGACTTTAATAGGACTTTTACTGCATGACCTACATATATAAGGCTTATCAAACGGAACTCATTGCATTATTATGGGTTTGGCTTTTTTGGTAGTGGGATGAATATTGACTCTAGCCAGTCTTGGGGTAATTTTCCTGTGTCATAAATGCGATTGAATAAAAGGACAAATATTTCGATATTTTCTTCGCTGATTAATTTTAACTTTTCTGGATATATATATTCCATCTGGACCTGGGCTTTTATTCGTTTTGAGTTGATTAATTGTATTTATACAGGGTGAGTCATGAGTAGTGTGACCAACTAGCCCGAAAAATCCGGGACATGGCCCGAATTACGAAGTCATGTCCCGGCGTCCCGGACAAGGCTTCCGGACCATCCGAATTTTCAACGTTTTGGTAAAATTCTATTTTGCAATTTTGAATACGTTATTCTTCTAAGAATTCACATCAAAGTGAATTGGTGGTATTAGAAAAAATTCGACAATTTCTAGAGTGTAATACTAATACCACATCTAAAACGCATGCGTTATATATCGTGGTATTATAGTTCTACGAAAACGAAAACGGTGGACTTTCTTGGTTTCCGAATTTTAATTATTATCGTCTTCTAAAAAAAGTCTACTAAAGAATCTACGGGAATGGTATAGCTGTAGCAACAACGAATTGTTTCGGTCAGCAGTTTCGAAAATACATATAGCCCTGATGATTGCCAACCTTCGGAACTAAGATGGCACTTAAAGAAGAAGAAAAAAATGGCCCGATTTTTATTGAAATGTCCCGGATTTTAGGTATTTTTTCCAGCCTTATCCCGGATTCGACTGAATTGGAGTTGGTCACACTAGTCATGAGGAACTGTACATACTCCTACCTCGTATAGAGGCTCCTATGGGGAATAACAAATGACCATTAAAAAGTGTCTGCTCCCAGTGTTTAATAATATACAGGGTGAGTTTGGCATTTTGACAGAAATTTGTATTCGTCATAATTTTTGGACGGTCAGATCGATGTGTCTCTTATTTTGGTCAATCGTTACACTATTACCACCTAATTAACTGATTTATTCAAACTTGAAAAAAATCAGGTCCGGCTTCAAAAAAAATTAGTTCGTTTGGGTCTTAGAAAAAATTTCACCCTGTATAGGTACGCTTTTTGAAAGCTATAATATGAATTTTACAAATTAGACAAATAAGCAATTAAAATGACATATTTATTTTTTCCCCACACAATTACTTAATTTTTTATAAAAAAATCAAATTTGACTATGAATTAAAAGTTTGGTAAAGTGAACCATAGATTTAAAAAAAATAACTTTTATTACAAAAATTAATTTTTTTTTAACAAATATTTAATTCATGTTACCATCCAATCAACTGATTTATACAAACTAGAAAAAAATCAGGCCCGGATTTAAAAAAATAGTTCGTTTTAGACTTAGAAAAAATTTCACCCTGTATAAGCTTTTTGAAAACTATAATATGAATTTTACCAATTAGACAAATAGGTAATTAAAATGGCATATTTATTTTTTCCCCACACGATTACTTAATTTTTTATAAAAAAATCAAATTTGACTATGAATAATAATTAAAAGTTTGGTAAAGTGAACCATATTTACTAGAAACCAGATTTGAAAAAATTAACTTTTATTACAAAAATTAATTTTTTTTTAACAAATATTTAATTTATGTTACCACCCAATCAACTGATTTATTCAAACTAGAAAAAAATCAGGCTCGGATTTAAAAAATTAGTTCGTTTTGGTCTTAGAAAAAATTTCACCCTGTATACGCTTTTTTAAAACTCTATTATGAATTTTACAAATTAGACAAATAGGCAATTAAATTGGCGTATTTATATTTTCCCCACACGATTACTTAATTTTTTATTAAAAAATCAAATTTGTCAAAATCGGAATTTTACTATAATATTAAAAAAATTAAACAAAGTTTTTCTTAAAATTAAAAGCTTCACCATTTTTTTTTCTATACCACGTCTAGTTCTAAAACCCATAACACTTTTCTTTGGACTCTATTCGCGGTGTGCAAGTACTTGGAAGGGAAACGAGAAACGACCGTGCGCGAGTCGCGGAGAAATATTGCAATTGCAACTATCTTAAATAATTCATATTGTCAATTGAAATTGTCAAATTGACGTATATTTCATACCTTCTGTCATTGAAGCAGAAAAATTATATATTGCTCCACAATATTGATATGATATGCAATTATTATATAAAGGTAAATTTAATTAATTGTATTTTGCTTGCAGTACTGCATTTTAATAACTAATTTTATTTACTACATACAATTGTTTACGTTTGCATAACATAACCTGCATCTTATTTTTTCTTCTTATTATTTTTTGGACTATGGCCTTGACAATTATCCAGCAACCAGGACTAATATAATTGGCCAATATAATTAAAAGTGCGAATAAATGTACAGAGCGTAGAAATAGAGGTCGCTTTGCCGAACTTGCACGGTCCCAATAGTTTAACATAGACGTGATCAAATAGATAAATTTTAAATTTTTCACTTAATTTTTGCGATTTAACTTTGCAATTCACGAATCTGTACCTTTTATTTTTAAAAATTCATAACTTTTATGAGAAGAAGACTGAAAGTCTACAACAATTTTCATAGTCTTCACAATGGTAAGAGATATGTGCTGTAAAAATTGCAGAAAAAAAATATGAAAATGGAACAGAGTTGTAGCGAGTTAAACCGTGATTTAATTTTTTTTCATTTTTAGGTTAAAATTCCGATTTTGACAAATTTGATTTTTTATTAAAAAATTAAGTAATCGTGTGGGGAAGAAAATAAATATGCCATTTTAATTGCCTATTTATCTAATTTGTAAAATTCATATTAGACATTTCAGAAAGCGTACACAGGGTGAATTTTTTTCTAAGACCAAAACGAACTAATTTTTTACATCCGGGCCTGATTTTTTTCTAGTTTCAATAAATCAGTTGATTGGGTGGTAACATAAATTAAATATTTGTTAAAAAAAAATTAATTTTTGTAATAAAAATTAATGTTTTTAAATCTATGGTTCACGTTACCAAACTTTTAATTCATATAATAGTCAAATTTGATTTTTTTATAAAAAAATAAGTAATTGTGTGGAGAAAAGATTAATATATAATTTTAATTGCTTATTTGTCTAATTAGTAAAATTCCTATTATAGTTTTCAAAAAGCGTATACAGGGTGAAATTTTTTCTACGACCCAAACAAACTAATTTTTTTGAAGCCGGTAATAAAAGTTAATTTTTTCAAATCTGGTTTCTAGTAAATATGGTTCACTTTACCAAACTTTTAATTATTATTCATAGTCAAATTTGATTTTTTTATAAAAAATTAAGTAATCGTGTGGGGAAAAAATAAATATGCCATTTTAATTACCTATTTGTCTAATTGGTAAAATTCATATTATAGTTTTCAAAAAGCTTATACAGGGTGAAATTTTTTCTAAGTCTAAAACGAACTATTTTTTTAAATCCGGGCCTGATTTTTTTCTAGTTTGTATAAATCAGTTGATTGGATGGTAACATGAATTAAATATTTGTTAAAAAAAAATTTATTTTTGTAATAAAAATTAATGTTTTTAAATCTATGGTTCACGTTACCAAACTTTTAATTCATATAATAGTCAAATTTGATTTTTTTATAAAAAAATAAGTAATCGTGTGGAGAAAAAATTAATATATCATTTTAATTGCTTATTTGTCTAATTAGTAAAATTCATATTATAGTTTTCAAAAAGCGTATACAGGGTGAAATTTTTTCTACGACCCAAACAAACTAATTTTTTTGAAGCCGGACCTGATTTTTTTTCAAGTTTGAATAAATCAGTTAATTAGGTGGTAATAGTGTAACGATTGACCAAAATAAGAGACACATCGATCTGACTGTTCAAAAATTATGACGAATACAAATTTCTGTCAAAATGCGAAACTCGCCCAGTATATTATTAAATAATGGGAGCAGACACTTTTTAATGGTCATTTGTTATTCCCCATAGGAGCCTCTATACGAGGTAGGAGTATGTACAGTTCCTCATGACTCACCCTGTATAGATTGTATTATATATTATTATGTAATATAATTTTATTTATATTTCAGAATTTCTGGGCCTTCGTTGTTATTTTCAAATCTTCTTGGTTCTTCTCGTATGCCGTTAAAAAGAATTTTAATGTAGTTTTCCATTCTTTCAGTCTATCTTTCCTTGATTCTAGCAGTTTGCCATTCGTGTTCAGCATGGTGTGAAAAGTTGTTCTCTTGATAGTCGATGTAAACTCTTTTGCCTTTTTATGTAAATTAAAAAAATCGTGCCTTTGCAGTTTTTCTATTTCGACGCATTTTGTTTCCAGACATTTCTCTTTTGCTTCCGTTATTTTTTTTAATTATTCTATTTAGTCTTTTGTATTCTCCGTTCTTGCCTTTTTGTTCTTTTAAAAGGGCTGTTAACCACCTTAAAACAGCCAAAATCGAATACCTCGGTCACATCATAAGGAACAGGCTGAAACATTTCCTGGCTGAAAAATCTACGTACGTGGTTCAACACAACTACCACAAATCTTTTCAGGGCAACAGTGTGCAAAGTACAGATTGCCATGATGGTCGTTAACATCCGAAACGGATAGGCACTACAAGAAGAAGCATATATTACAGAGTGGCCGGCTGAAAACGAAACAGAGGCATTGTCAGGAATTACATTGATTACTTACTAAGTCTTGATACTATTTTAATTTTTTTTGTGTTTTGTGTACCACCTCAAATGATGATATATTATGTACCACCAGTGGTAAAGTCGGCGCGGGAATACGTTCGAAAATTTACACCGAATATAACAAAATTCAGTTGGCAATATTGTGTTGTGAATGTTGATATTAACATATCCCTACTAGGATAAACAGAACTGTAATGTTTAGTCCAGACAAATTAATAATTTTTTTTGCCAACAAAAATGAGATGTTTCAACCAAATACTGTTTCAAATATTAATCAATAATTCAGTTATTGTCTAATTATTTTAACTGTACTAATTAATATCTGTCGACTAATTCTAGGGCCGGCAGACTAAAGCCCTAAGTAAAAAAAAACGATTCTTCTTTTTATACATGCACATGTCCATATATTTTTTCTCCACCGACTACCGACTGACTCAAGCACATAAGTTACATATACACGTTTATTTCACATTGATTTTAAGTAGCGAACTTTTTCAACCTTTCAGTTCCTATAAATCTTTAGACGATATAAAGAACATAAGTTGACTTATGTGAAAAAGTACAACTGATGTATTCAGTTTTGCTGATTTATAATTATAAGCATGACTTAAGTTGTTGGTATCTCAAGTACTTGACGTTATGGTCTTACTTGTTTAGGTATATAAATACAGATATTTAACTTTAGGTATAGTACCCTCGGAGATCCGTGGAAAAAATTTACACCCAAAATAACAAAATTCAGTTTGGCAACACTGTGCGAATATTGATACTAACATATCGTTTTTAAGATAAGCACAACGTTAATTTAGTCCAAACAAATTAATAAATTTTTTTGCCAATAAAAATGAGATTTTTCAACCAAATAATGTTTCAAATATGATGTGCAAAATAATTTTTAATTGGGTTCTGCTAATGGGCTTGCTTTTTTTATCATTACAATAAAAAAAGCTAAATTTTACTCATTAAATCAATGTTGTCCGGTTATCATCTTAATTATTTTAACTGTACTAATATCCGTTGAGTAATTATGAATGATTAATAGGTCGTTAAAATATTTTATCTATAGCGGCTTCTGGAATATCTTAAAATATCGAATTTCATTGATAAAATGCGCATATTCCACCGATCTTCGCTTCGACAATACCTACTTAAAACATGGCTAATGAAGAGAGAAGCGATATTCAATGAATATTGGCTGGGTACATACAAAAAAGGTCTGCTTAAGTACATGTCATCATTAATAGAGATTGAAGGAAAATTCTCAAACACAACGCGAAATAGACCCTGATAAACAGAAATTTCGTATGAAGACGTATAAATATTTTGTTGTAATAGATGTACTGCGTTAAGTTATTTGTAGGGGGTGGCAATGAAGAAACGGTCTTCAGTAGGTGGTACAAAAATTAATGATATGCATGGAACAACTGTACCTAAAAATAAAATATCCGATGACAAAAGGAAGGAAATAACAATCACCAAAATATATCAACTATTTGTCTATCAAACCTCATTCAATAAAAACTTACAGCCAATAATTTAACAAATTTGGATAGTGTTTCAAAAATTCCGCGTTGATACAATGCTACACTTGTGATAAGTTTAAAATACAAATTCAATTTTGTCAAGATGAGCAAACCAAAACTGAAATAACTTAGCAACATGATAATCATAAAATGATAGCAGATCAAGCTAACGAATCTAAAAAAAAACGACACACAGATGTATCAAAATGATAGTACCGTACAAGTGTATACATGTCACAACAGTGTTTACCGACTCCATCATTGACTTCTTCTGTAGCTTTTTATAAACGTCAGTTGTGGACGTTCAATTTGACCATACATGACAATAAGACCGGAAGAGCTGTATGATATGTGTGATATGAATCTACTCCTGCTCGAGGAGCGAATCAGATTGCATCTTGTCTCGTTAAACATCTTTAAACAAACCTACCTACTAACACAAGAAGTATAATATTTTACTCTGATACCTGTGGAGATCAGAACATAAATTCTCACGTGGGTTTTATGTTTACGTGGGCTGCACATAACTTACAGTTAGAGAGTCGACCATCAATTTATGGTTCCAGGACTTAGCGATTTAGAAGTTGAACGGTTCATGGGATAACAGAAAAGAAGAAAAAGAAAACAGAAATCCAAATATATCATCCTTATGTCTGGAGTCAACTTATGAGGCCAGCAGTAACAAATTTCAAGTTTTGGAAATACTGACTTTTTTAGACTTTTGACTTTGGTATTAAGAAATAAAGATGTAGATGGAAATCAGTTTAAATGGTTGGACAAAAGGTGGCTCCGCTATGATACGGAATTTGAAATGGAATCCTACAAAGACACCTTACAAATGGAATCAGAATTTCACAAGATACATTTAAGAAGGAGGGCATCATTTATGGGTCGCCCCCAAAATCTCAACTGTCATCAACACGCCTAACTTCACGCGCAACTTTGATACATCATTGATTCAATTTCTATAATATTCAAAATATTTATTTTTCTTAATATTATGTATCCGAGTTGCTGTGAATATCCAACGTATCGGTCGTATCCAACTTGGTGCCTATTCTTTTTAGATATAACAAAGTTGCGCGTGAAGTTAGGCGTGTTGACGACAGTTGATCTTTTGGGCCGCACCCATCCTTTATATAGGCGTAGCCAGGGGGGTTTTGGGGCTTATAACTCCCCCCATTTGGTTGTACTTCAAGCTTTATACGCTTACTACCATTACTATTCCGTACCCCCCAGAGACCATAAAGTAGTTGTAACCCCCCCCCCCCCTAGGATCATCCTGGTTACACCTCTGCTTTATTTCTGGTAACATTCTAGTTGTATCACTATTGCCTTACCTATATCAAAAGAAAAAAATGACTTAATTTCTCTACTAACATTAATACCAAATTAATGTTTTCCATAAATTTTATACATAGATTTGCCTAATAAGGAAAATGTAGCTAATATGGATTGATGGAAGAAAATATTTATTTATTTATTTATTTATTTATACAGTGCTAGTCAAAAGTCCGTACCCCCCCTCGTATCTTTTGAACGGTTATACCTATAATAGTGAAATTTGGAGGGAGGAAATAAACGGACGTAAGCTTCTTAACTAGTCATGACAGGTGACGTAATAGTGACAGATGACGTTACAGAGCCACTGTGACCGATAATTTTAAATAGGACCTTATGGCAAGTGATACCTCGTTTGAAAGGTATTGAAAATACCTATTCAGTGATACTAATTTTTTTGAGCTTAAGCTAATTTTAATGAATAAATGAAATAAATATAAAATTGTAGTTTCGCATTTAATTAATAAAAATTCAAAATTCCGCCTATAATTACTTGTCAAACAGGTTGAAGTTGACGTAAAAACTACTAGAGGATTAAAAAACGTCAACTTTTTGACAAAAAATCCATAGGCGGACATTTGAATTTTTATTAATTAAATTCAAAACTACAATATTATATTTATTTAATTTATCCACCAAAATTAAAATTAACTTAAACCCAAAAAAATTAGTGTGACTGAATAGGTATTTTAAATACCTTTCAAACGAAGTATCATTTGCCATAGGGTCCTACTTAAAATTATCTGTCACAGTGGCTCTGTAACGTCATCTGTCACTATTACGTCACCTGTCATGACTAGTTAAGAAGCTTACGTCCGTTTATTTCCTCCCTCCAAATTTCACTATTATAGGTATAACCGTTCAAAAGATACGAGGGGGGGTACGGACTTTTGACTAGCACTGTATATATGTATTTACGAGCAAAGCTCATTACAATAAAACATTACAGAAGATATGAAGAACTAACAAAATATTACAAATATACGTAAAATACAATAAGATACAATAAACACTACGACAATAAAGCAAGTCAAAAAGTAAAAATAACAGGTAAAGATATATAATCACAAGTTTAAAATATTCAAGAACATAAAACTAGAGGGTGCAATCCTTTAGCGTTTTTAAAAATCGCGAACTATCCGCAAAGAAATCCACACAATTGGAGCAAGCATTTGCCTGTCTAGAAACCCTCGAGATGAAAGAATTTGCAGTGAAGTTAGTTCTGCTGATGGGAGTATGAAACGTAGATCTTGAACGTGTGATTCTGGAGGGAATATGTAAACCTACTTCCTCCAGGAGCTCAGGGCAGTCGTGAATTGAATTTATAATATTATACAACATGTACATGTCCTTCTTTTTCCGTCTGCTTGATAAGGTGTCAATGTTAAGTTCTAGTTCAAGATCTATATAATTCCAGTCTCTACGGTTTGTTTTGAATGCGACGAACCTAAGGAATTGGTGCTGGATCCTTTCAATCTTACAGTTGTATGTCTCATAGGCGGGTGACCAGACGCAAGATGCATATTCCACGATTGGCCTCACCATTGCACAGTACAACAGTTTAAACGATCTCAACTGCTTAAAGTCTTGGGAGCATCTTTTAATAAAACCTAACAGTTGAAGCGATTTTGAGATGATATTGCTTATATGAATATTGAAAGATAGTCCAGAGTCAAGTGTAACTCCAAGATCTTTTATGGATGTGACTGTTGTGATATTTATATCACCTATTTTGTATGTGAAAGAGATAGGACTTTTCGAACGCGTGAATGAAATGTGAAAACATTTGCAGGAGTTGAGAACCATGTCATTGTTGCTGCACCATTCATTCAACCGATTCAAATCGGACTGAAGCCTTAAACAGTCGAGTGGATTCCTAATGTGGCAGTAAAACTTAACATCGTCAGCAAATAAAAGAAATTTCGCATATTGGAAACAGTCTTTTATATCGTTAATAAAAACATTAAACAACAAAGGTCCAAGATGAGATCCCTGCGGTACGCCCGAAGGGACAACTATTTCGTAGGAAAAATAGCTGTAGAGCTTGACGATTTGTTTTCTGTCCAGAAGATATTCCCTAAGCCACAGCAGAAGTGAACCATGTATCCCTAATCGCTGCAATTTTTCTAATAGAATATTGTGATTAACTCTGTCGAAAGCCTTAGAGAAGTCGGTGTACAGGGCGTCCACCTGTAGTCCTTCGTCCAAGGCGTTCAGTAAGAAGTTAGTATATGTCAGCAAATTGAGTTCAGTTGACTTGTGTCAGATATTGTCAGATATTGTGTTATAACAAACTAAAATACCTAGTTTACGCCAGTCAATGGGAGCAAGAATAGGATATTACCTCCGAATTCTATCCTACTGCATGGATTTTAATGAAATTTTGGGAATAGCCTCTACTTATCTCCTAATTCAAAGTCTACCTATGCAAATGTGCGGTTTTATCTTGGGGGTGGTTCCCACCCCTTCTCGGGGGTGGAAAATTTTTTGGTGAAAATAACCACAAACGTGGCTAAAGAACCTAATTCTAAGCAAAAACTGTTCTATAATTTTTTTTTGAAAACTCAATACTTTTTGAGTTATTTGCATTTGAAAATTGGCCATTTTCATTGAAACGTAACACCTTTTCGAACGGTTTTTTGCGAATACCCTAAAAAATATAAATCTAACTAAAAAAACTATATAAAACAATTTTGTAGCTTATAAAAAAACAAAGAGGTTTGTTCCTTCATAGATCTTCTAGTTATAATACAAAAAGAGATATGATAGGTGAAAAGAGTTTGTTTTTTGCTGCATGCTCAGATCGGTGTTTTCAACTTGAAATAATAGAGAAATGGTCGATTTTAGATGTATAATGCTACCAATACCTTTTGTAGTGCTTGAAAAGACCTATTGCTTAAAATAAGCAATATTAAATGTCGATTGCATTCAAACTAAGAGAAATGTGCTACAAAAAAATTGATGCCTAATGTATTTTAAGAAAAAATGAGAAGTATATTTAACTCCTCATTCATCCACCATAATTTAAAAGCATCGTTTTCCTTCTACAATACCTTTTATTATAGTGTTATTTCTATGTTCAAAAAGTTGGACGGGTTTAAAATGGTTTTTGTAAAAAATAAGATCAAATTATAGAGCGCATTTTTAAATTTTCTTAAAAATCTTCCGTTTTCTCCATGTAACTTGAAAATAATAATAGATACAGTCATGAAAAACCAAAACAAAGTTTTTGCCTAAATAAAGCCAACATTTTTGTTCGGTATTCTTTTTCGTATCTCTCTTTATTTTCGAGTTACATGGAGAAAAAAAAAAGATTGTTAGGAAAATTTAAAAATGCGCTCTATAATTTGATCTTATTTTTTTCAAAAACCATTAATTTTAAACCTGTCCAACTTTTTGAACATAGAAATAACACTTTAATAAAAAGTATTGTAAAAGTAAAACGATGCATTTATAGTATGGTATAGTTAGACCCAAACCCAGACATCCAAAATGAAAGTTATCCTCCAACACCAAATCGTTCTATATGGTCCACATAATGTTCAGAAAAAAGTCACACCATTTTGAGCGTCGGGTTTGCGGGGGAGAGGGGGGAGAAATCTGCAAATTCGTAGTTTTTTAGGTTTTTCGTCAATATTTCTAAAACTAAGCGGTTTAGCATGAACAACCTTCTACACAAAATTGTTCTACATTAAATTTGAAATAAAAAAAGGCCCTATGCATAACCCTTCTAAAATGAACGGTTCCAAAGTTACGGAGGTAGTATAGTATAATTGGTCCAAAAGAAGGCCTAACCCAGACATCCAAAGTAAAAGTTTTCCTTTAACACCAAATTGTTCTATATGGTCCACATATTGTTCAGTAAAAAGTTACACCATTTTAAACGTCCGGTTTGGGGGGGGGGAGATAAGGGGAGAAATCGGTAAATTAGTAGTTTTTTACGTTTTTCGTCAATATTTCTAAAACTATGTTTTAGTGTAAGGAATGTTCTATAGAAAAATGTTCTACATAAAATTTAAAACAAAAAAGCTTCTATACATAATTCAACGGTTCCAGAGTTACGGAGGGTGAAATGTGGAGGTTCTCGATACTTTTTATATTTACCGATTTCTCCCCCCTCTCCCCCCCAAACCCGACGCTCAAAATGGTGTGACTTTTTTCTGAACATTATGTGGATCATATAGAACAATTTGGTGTTGGAGGATAACTTTCACTTTGGATGTCTGAGTTTTTGGTATAGTTATATCATAAATATTGCCCAAAACATATAAAAAGTATCGAAAACGTCGAATTTCACCCTCCGTAACTCTGGAACCGTTGATTTTATAACAATTATGTATAGAACATTTTTTGTTTTAAATTTCATGTAGAACAATCTTGTGTATAACATTGTTTACGCTAAAGCATAGTTTTAGAAATATTGACGAGAAACTTAAAAAAACTACTAATTTACCGGCTTGTCTCCCATCTCCCTCCCAAACCGGACGCTCAAAATGGTGTAACTTTTTACTGAACAATATGTGGATGTTTGGGTTAGGCCTTTTTTGGACCAGTTATACTATACTACCTCCGTAACTTTGGAACCATTCATTTTGGAAAGATTATGCATGGGCCTTTTTTATTTCAAATCTAATGTAGAACAATTTTGTATAGAAGGTTGTTCATGCTAAACCGCATAGTTTTAGAAATATTGGCGAAAAACTTAAAAAACTACGAATTTACCGATTTCTCCCCCCTCTCCCCCCCAAACCCGACGCTCAAAATGGTGTGACTTTTTTCTGGACATTGTGTGGACCATATAGAACAATTTGGTGTTGAAGAATAACTTTCACTTTGGATGTCTGGGTTATGCCATCTTTTGGATCAACTATACTATATACTATAAATTCTGATGGATGATAGGTTAAATATACTTCTCATTTTTTCTTAACATACATTAGTCATCAATTTTGTTTGCAGCATATCTCGCTTAGTTTGAACGTGAGTGACATTTAATATTGCTCATTTTAAAGATCTTTTCAAGTACTACAAAAGGTATTGGAAGCATTATACACCTAAACTCGACCGTTTCTCTGTTATTTCAAGTTGAATACACCCACTTTAGCATGCACCAAAAAAACAAACTCTTCTCACCTATCATATCCCTTTTTATATTATAACTAGAAGACTTATGAAGGAACGAATCTCTTGGTTTTATTATAAGCTACAAAAATATTTTATACAGTTTTTTTCGGTAGATGCATAGTTTTTAAGGTATTCCCAAAAAACCATCCGAAAAGGTATCATTTTTCAATGAAAATGGCCAATTTTCAACCATGTATAACTCAAAAAGTATTGAGTTTTCAAAAAAAAGCTATAGAACAGTTTTTGCTTATAATTAGGTTCTCTAGCCACTTTCGTGGTTATTTTAACCAAAAAATTTTCCACCCCCAAGATAAAACCGCACATTTGCATAGGGTAGACTTTGTTTCTTGAGCTATTCCCTTCTTACTGTGAAAATATCAAGTAAATCAATTTAGTAGGATGGAATTCGGAGCCAAATACCCTCATTGACTGCCCTAGTTGTGCTGTTAGACATAAGTCATTGCTTGTGTTCTTTTTAACATAAGTCAGGAAAAACAATTTTCCATACTTTTTTATAGTCATACTTAGCTACTAGTAAAAATATGTTATACACACTCTCATAAAATGCAATAAATGTTTTTAAGAAATATTGAATTATTTTTTATACAGTTTTATTGGATTTCTGAAAATCTATAGTTTTGGACTTATGTTTTTTAGTCTGCCGACACTACAATTTAGAATGATTCATCGGTTGTTAAAACATTTTTTCTTTACCGCGTGTTAGCGCCTTCTGGAATGTCTAAACATATATAGAATATAGAATTTCAAATTTCATTGATGAAATGCGAGCGCATATCCCACCGATCTTCTTTTCGATTATCATGTACCACAGATTAAGAAACGCTGTGCTAGAGGTTTTTTAATCATTTCTAATGATAGGAATTTTAAACATAACAGCAATTAAAATATTTTTCGACACTCACTACTGAGTACTGAAATACAGTATGTATTTAACTAAAAAGACACGTAATTAATTAGTCATTTTTTATAGATATTTTAGTGCTGCGTCGTGAGAAATTGCCAGCTTATTAGATTATGAAAAGTTTTTATTGCAATGTGTTATTGTGACTCATACTAAATAACATAAAGGTTTCGTGGCTTTAGGACTGCAAAATATCCCATTTTTTATACCCCCTAGATATACTGTGTAAAGGTTCTGTTCTGAGTATATTTTCTTGTGACATGTCTACACTTAGTGACCAGGATGACTGATATGCACGTCATCTTCTGGAAATTCTACGGTTTTCGGTTTTCGGAGGTCGGTTCTGATGACGTATTCATGTTCAGCAACCCCAAAAAATCCCTGAATAGTGCATGTATTTTTATCAATTTAGTGTCGGACGGAAAGCCTCGAGTCACCCTGGCACTAGGTGTTCCGATGGTCAGTTTTGATGTCATATCGTGTTCAGAAACCCCAAAAATCGAGTAATCTGTTTGTATGAATTTAGTGCTAAAAACCTCAAAACTCCAGAAGATGACGTGCCTTAGCAGTGATCCTGGGCAACAGGTGCTCCTGGGGTCGGTTTGGATGACGTATTCGGGTTCAGCGATCCTAAAAACCTGTTAATATATCTGTTAATCTGATAATCTGTTTGCATCAATTGAGTGCCGAAAACCCTCGAAACTACAGATGACGTGCCTTAGCAGTAACCCTGGGCATCAGTTGCTTCGGGAGTCGGTTCTGATTGCGTATTCGTGTTCAATGGCCCTAAAACCCCTTGAATAATAAAATCCGGCCCTTAGTGTACTGATTTTGATATGTTTATGGACTTTTGAATGCAATTATGCATTTCCACCCATTTTTGTATAGTAGGATTTTTTCCTGACGTCAACCTGAACCCAATGCAAAAAGGTGCAAACCTCTAGTTTAAGTGCTGTATTTAAAAATCTATTTATTTTGTGCTAAATGCCCTGGTCCAATTAAGTTTATATTAACGCACAATTTATTGTACATTTTTAACTGCTATTTGACGTTTCAATTTCCACTCCGGAAATCGTTTTCACAAAATATCATTTAAAACAAATGCGAAATGTATCTAGTATAAATTATAAGCAAATAGTTACACTTTCAAAAAAGTTCACAAAAATGTGCTGGACATGTTGATTTCAAACCCTACGCCCCCTCCCCCTTCAATTGAATAAATCATTCAATTAGAAATAGAGGTAAATTGTCCTGAACAACAGCTGGAGGAAAACTATATGGAGAGAGAACAATTTAAAAAGCGTTATTATGATACTCTAAGTTTTCTTAAGACATACATAGAAAGTATGTCTGCTAATCCAACGAGTAACAATTCGTTAAGTTGTAATAGTTATAAAAAAGATCCATTACAAAACATTATCATACCTAAAGCTAAACTTCAAATTTTTAAAGGTGAGTATGACATGTGGTTGGAGTTTAAAAGTAATTAATTACCTTTCAACAATACATGAAAATGCAGTGTTGACAGATTCTCAAAAATTTTCTTTGTTGAGGGCATCGCTAGAGGGTTACGCAAAAAGTTTAATCGATCAAATTCCATTCACTGATAATTTGAATCAAGAAGCTTGGAAAACATTACTAGACAGGTTTGACAAAAAGTATTTTTTAGTAGATAGTCATTTAAATTCAAGCAATGTCGAGCTCTATTAGACAGTGGTTCGCAAAATAATTTAATCACACAAGGGTTTTGCAACAAAATTGGCATCCTACTGACTGCGCCATGTTTAAACTACTTTATTTAATGGGTTATAAGTCAAACAATCATAGTATTGAGTAAACTTATATATATTTTTATAAAACTTACTAAACATCTTACATACAATAAATCATACAAGTGACAACCATGTTGACTGGCTTGAAGTTAGCCATGTCATGTCTAGCACGCAGCCCCTTGCTACGCTGTTACACAGCTATATATATTAAACAAGACCTTTCCATTTATGAACTAAATACAGTGACTTATGGAACAACTTCAGCTCCATATTTAGCAATAAAATGTTTACAAACAGTAGCTCAAGAACATATAAATTCATTTCCATTAGCATCACAAACAATTCTAAAAGACTTTTATGTAGATGATCTACTCACTGGTTCTAATAGTATGTCTGAATTAATTCAAACATGTCAAGAAGTTTCATTCATCCTAAACTCTGCTGGATTTCCTCTTAGAAAATGGACTGCTAAGAATCCAAATATTCTTCAAACTATTTCCAGTAACGATGATTCATTAGCCATATTAAAATTAGGACAAAATGATGCTTCAAAAACATTAGGTATTTACTGGTACAGTCAATTAGATGTTTTAAGTATTCAATTAATAATAATATTAATCCATTAACAAGTTCACTTACAAAAAGACAAGTACTCTCAGATATAGCACAAATTTATGATTCGTTAGGTTTAATCAGCCCTTGTATAATTCTAGGAAAAATAATGATCAAAAATTATGGTCACTAAACATGGAATGGGATAAACCCATTCCAGAAGATCTATCTCTACAATGGCAACAGTTTAGAACTGAATTGTCAGAATTAAATCAATTATCCATTCCTAGATATGTTATAAAAAATGAGTATAAATTGATAGAGATCCATGGTTTTTGTGATGCATCTCGTGATGCATATGCTGCATGCATTTTTGCACGCAGTTCAAATTCGCAAGGAGAATTTCATGTACAATTATTATGCTCAAAAACCAAGGTAGCACCACTTAAGTTATTAACAATTACAAGATTGGAATTATCTGCAGCCTTATTACTGGCACAATTATCTATTCAAGTAAAAACATCACTATTCAACCTTCCTAATGATATACCATTTTATTATTGGTCTGATTCACAGGTAGTGCTCTGTTGGTTTAAAACAGATCCAAACTCTCTAGAAATTTTTGTGGGCAATAGAGTTGCAAAAATTCAAAATTTAACCTCTATCTCAAATTGGAGTTATATTAATACAAAATCAAATCCTGCCGATGTTGCCCCCAGAGGCATACTACCAAACAAATTAAAATACCACCATATATGGTGGACAGGGCCAGAGTTTTTATGTGAACCAAACAGTCAATGGCCTCAATATTCATTTAACATATCCAAATCAAACTTACCAGAATCAAAAAGAATTCCTACAACAATTCTTTCAAACATTTCTGTCAATTCATTAGAAATATTTACAAAGTTTTCTAGTTATTTAAAGTTAGTCAGAACAATTGCATATTGTAAAAGATTTATTTATAATTCAAAAAATAAGGATGATCGACACTTAGGTCCATTACAAGCAATGGAAGTTGATCAAGCACTGCTAACATTAATCAAACTAGCTCAAAAGGATTCATTTAATGACACACTTACTCTTTTATCTCATAAATCATTACCCCATAACCATAAATTATCTTCTTTATGTCCATTTCTGGATGAGCAAGGTATCCTTCGTGTAGGGGGACGATTAAAATGTACTAACTTACAAAGATATATTAAAATCCTATCCTTATATCTTCAAATCATCCATTTACTAAACTAATTTTTATTCATAAACATAACTATTTATTACATCCAGGGCCACAATTACTTTTGGCAACAGTCAGACAAAAATATTGGCCTATTGGGGGAAAAATTCTTGCCAAGAAAATTGTCAAGAATTGTATTCAGTGTTTTAGACACAAGCCAGTTGCATCCATCGCCCCTATGGGTAGCTTACCTAATAATAGAATTTCACCATCTTTTCCATTTCAAGTCACTGGGATAGATTATGCAGGTCCATATAACATAAAAGACAGAAAGGGAAGAGGTGCGAAAACAACAAAAGGTTACATTTGTGTGTTTGTATGTTTTGTAACTAAAGCTATTCACCTTGAACTCATCTCAGATATGACAACAGAATGTTTTATAGCATGTCTGCGAAGATTTGTCTCACGTCGGAGAATACCCAACCACATTTATTCTGATAATGGTAAAACATTTCAAGGTGCATATAATGAACTCAATGAATTGTACACATTTATTCAAAATAATCATAATATATTAATAGATTATGCAACTAGCAATAATAAAAGTTGGCATTTCTCTCCTCCTTACAGTCCTAACTTCGGTGGCTTATGGGAAGCCGCAGTTAAATCAATGAAACATCATCTTAAACGAACTCTATTTAATTCTATTTTAACCTATGAAGAGTTTTTAACTCTCATAACTCAAATTGAGGGGATTTTAAATTCAAGACCGCTCTATGCAATTTCAGATGACCCAAATGATTACAAGTCTCTGACTCCTTCCCACTTCCTTTTGGGCCATCCTATTACTTCTCTTCCTTCCTTAGACTTACTGGAAGTAGCAGAAAACAGAATCACAAGACTCCAAGCTGTTCAACGTTTGCAACAACAATTTTGGAATCGATTTTCAAAAGAATACATCAGCCAGCTCCACCAATTATATAAATGGAAATCTCCACAGTCAAAACTTTCAGTTGGGAGTCTGGTATTAATCCGTAATGACCACTTACCACCACAAAAATGACAACTAGGACGAATTTTGCAGCTGATTCCTGGTCCAGATGGTATTCACCGAGTATCCCTTGTGTCCACTACGAAAGGTACCTACAAGGTGTCCTAAAACGATCTGTGAGACATCTACATCCACTACCTCTTCAAGATGAAGCCTCTTCAAGTGAAAATTAGTAAAGACAACTGTGACTGTATGTTGTGAACTTTACATTGTGTATTTTGAAGTTTCCCTTCAAAGGGGGGCCATGTTAGGATTTTTATTTTTTAATGTTTTAGTAACTAGTTTTGTTTTGTACTCAGTAGTTGGTAGAACTGAATTTTGACATGAAAGCGAAGAAGAAATTTGACATTACAGATATAACCTAAAAATTCATTCAAATCATGTATCCATGTGTGTAAATAAATAAACATACAAAAACCAAATCTATAATCATCATCCAATCCAGTACCCTATGGAATACAAAAAACACAACAGATAGCTATGAACATATTTTGATACGCAACCCCTGCAAGTCGTATTTGTCTATGTATGAAATTTAATAAAAAAATGTTTCATTCGATAAACAGATGGGTGAAGGTCGACCTAGATTCGGATCTTTAGTATTTATTAGTGATGTTGATTATAGTTACTTTCGAGTATTCGTTACAAATCGTTACTTTTGTATAAAGTAATCATTTACAGTATTCGTTACTTTGATTACTTTTGTATTTGAGTACCGGTAATCATATCCAGAATCGCATTTCTCAGTATGTACAGCCGGTTCCTAAAAAAACTGATACGACTCTTAGTAAGATTTGATCATGTTGAGCAGTGTATTTGATTGATCTGACATTATATTGATTATGACAGACAAATAATAAAATAAACAAACAACAGACAACTGATTCATGAAAAAACTAATAAGTATTTTAGAAAAATTTAAACGCAGGATGAAAGATTACATTATTACCGAGGGCGGAAAGCCCCTTAGAATAAACAAGCAGTTTCTATTGAATGAAATCTTTGAAATTAAATATCACACTTTTTTTATTTTCAGCCCTGTAACTTATTAAAATAAATATTATAGAAGTTTTCAGGTACTTTCAGCCCTCGGTAATAATGTAGTCTTTCATTCTGAGTTTAAATTTTTCAAAAATATTTATTAGTTTTCTCAGGATTCGAAAAAAAAATGAATACAATTAAAATACATTGAGAATTTTGACATGCGTCACAATTTTGCGTTAACTCAATGTAAAGTTTTAAACTGTTGAATTCCAGCTTCCCTAATTATTTGACATCAAAAGACATTAGAAACTATTTGTAGATGATTGAAATCTGTATTGAAAACAACTGTTAAAATTGTTCTACGTAATTAAACATATTCCAAAATTTTGTAAAAATGTAATACATTTCAGTTTTCAGCCCAAACTTAGGCCACACACAATGCGATAATGTTCACATTTTTGAACTGTCAATATTTTTATTTTATCATCTATTGTTTAAAAACAATACAGTTGATAAGATACCCTCAGTTGCGGAGAAAGTTAATAAAGATTAATAATAAAGTCTAATAACCGTGGAACAGAATAAGCTATCTGACAAATTTTAAGATTTGGCAGTGACATTGACAGTATGTAAATATTAAGTATTTATCCTTCAAAATACACTGCTCAATTTTCTACAAAATACGCGTCAAGAGTCGTATCAGTTTTTTTTGGAACCAGGTGTACATATTTTGTATTTGTATTAGTAGGTACATAATATATAAGATCCGATATAACAACGACCTTCACCGATCTGTAAGGGATAAAAATGATTTGATAGATATGTAAAATAGGAGATGGTTGAATGCTCGAATATATGAAATTTATTATGTTAAAAATGACAAAAAACAAAACATGACTTTTTTATAAATTCTACTTTTTATAAATTCTAACTTTTTTCGGCCCGTGCAGATATCTATATACATTAGGATTTTAGATCTAGATTTAGAAAAACATCATACCTAGGCCACATACTGAGAAACAATAAGTACCAATATGCTCAACTTTCACTAATTAGTGAAAGGAAAGATCGAGAGAAATAGATGCATATGAAGGAAAAGACTATCGTGACTAAGAATCACCTGACAATGAACAGGGTTAAATTGTGAACAGCTATTATAAGAACAGTTGACGGCAGACAACAGTTTGCAATTGTAGTAGCCAACATCCATTGAGGAGAAGTCACTTTGAGAAGAATATATAATGAAACAACAAAATAAATAAAAACAATGTCATGCATGTAAAATTAAAGTTTTTGATTAGGTATAGTGTAGAGACATTATCATTTCCACATTTTTTCCGGCCTAAAGTGGTCGTTTTCTATTACAAAATCATAGTGGTTTTGATCTTTACATAAGTTTGTAAAACAAGTATTTAATATTGTTCAAAAACCTAGCGAATGACACCAAACACGACCCCTCACCCCTCACTCCACCCTCTGGAGGTGTGTAAATCCAAAATTTTAAATAGGAACCCTCACTTTTTATTGCAGTTTTGGATTCCTCATGAGAAATAAAGTACAGTAAAACCTCGATATAACGGACTAATTGGGGGGACGGGGTGTCCGTTAAAGCCGAAAGTCCGTTATATAAAAATAGGTTTAAAATAAAAAAAACTTCTTTTTTGAAAATATGTACACTGTATTTAAATATAAATAAAAAACACAAACAAAATTCTATTTAATTATCTTCGGAAATTCGTCGTGAAATGACGTTTTTTGATACCGACACGCTTGCTTTTGTTTGCAAATTGAATCAAGTTTTGTTTGCACTTTTGAAGTTTGCTGTTTTTTATAATCAACTCTCTAAAATTACGAAATTGCGTATAATACAGTTGAACTTCGTTGTCTGAATAATCAATAAATGTTATTAAATCGTCAAGATGCCATCTTTCCTCTAAAAACTTCATTTTTGATAGTGTTGTTTGCTACACTTCTTTGCTATTTTCACTTCCATCCTCATATTTTATTTTCAGTCACTATTTCACTTTCAGCTATTTCACTTTCAGTCGTGATATTATACTCAGGGACACCTTCATCTACTTCTAGCCATTGTAAAATAAAACATCTCAGCTACCTACTCCTTCTCCGGCATTATTAGATATGTATTGTCTTACAGAAATCAGGAATTTCCAACCCTTCTAATCTTATGTCTGCATCCCCAGATAGCACAAGTACGTTTTATGGACATCCAATGGACGTACATCTGTGTACATTGGAACGTCCAATGGACGTCCCGCTAAGGTACAATGGACATCCGATGGACGTCCAACGAATGTCCAGAGTTCACAAAATTGGACGTCCATAGAACGTCCGCTACAAACGTACATTGTACGTTGTATTGGAGCTTTCAGTGTACACCTTATGTACATTCAATGTACGTCTTATGGACATTTGTAGGGCACTTTTCAGAAAGCAATCTAGTATCCATAATTTTGTGAATACATAGCAAAAAGCCTTTATAGGAAATAGTTCCTTATAATACTAAACTTATACTTAAAAATATTAAACAAAAGACCTTTTTTATTTCTCTTTACTATAACTTCATTATAATATATACTTTATTATAGGAACTAGGAACTTCATTAATGCACGACTGCACTTGCACGATAAACAGAAAACACAAATATATCACAGGATGTATTTTCATAAAGACGAGATTCAGATAATGACGCCCTAGGAAGCATGCACATTAAAAGAGGTTTAATCTCTGTTCTGTTTCTGTTCCAAGTTCCAAACTATTTTTAGAGTCAGTAGTCAGTACGGTTGTTGTATATTACAAGCGTGTTTGCCATTCTGTGAATTATCATAAATAAACCATCCTTCAGTATTCCACAACAATTAACAGCGATAATCCCCTAAAAGTACCTGAATAATACTACCTTTCACGACCGATAGCGCGAAGAGCGACAAGGTTGTCAAGAATATTCTCATTTAGTTTGTATTGGGACTTAATATAATAGTCGCGTTTTGTGTAAAATATCCATGGACCACAAATGGATGTCCAATGTACGTTGAAATCAAACGTCCAATGGACGTCCCGTAATGTACGTACATAGTACGTCCAGTTTTGGTCCATGGACGTTTGGACTTTAAATGTACGTTATATGGACGTACATCGGACGTTGTGTGCTATATGGGTCTTGGCCAACAAACAAAATTTTTTTTTGCAAGGTACGCTGCCCTCTTGTATCTTCTGCATTATATTCATTATGCGATGCAACCATTACTTCATAAAAACTTTCTGCGAGATATTCGTTTGGTTTCCAAAATTATTCCCTGATCCATGGGTTGAATAAGTGATGTTGTATTTTTGGCAAGAACATACAACTAAAGTTTCTAGGTAGGTGTAGCATTTGGGGTCTACGGGGACCCCGTTGGTATTCAATGTATCTTGGTATGTGACAGATTAAGCATGTATCATATCAACAGGACATTTTTAATTTTTTTACATTTGACCGGATTTTTTCGTCCGTTACATCCGAAATCCGTTATATAGAGGTCCGTTATATCGAGGTTTTACTGTATCAATATTCGAGACATGTTTAAGAATTGTCGATACATAGCACTAACAAATCGTATTTTTCCGCTTATAGCGCCATTTATTCGAATAAATGTCTCGAAAAAATATTACATACTTATTTTTTCATGAGGAATCCAAATCGGCAATAAAAAATAAGGGTCCATATTTAAGATTTTAAAGTTGCCATCCACCCTATCTCCCGGGGATGCAGTGAGGGGGGTCGTGTTTGGTGTCATTCGATAAATTTTTGACAAATATTGAACACGTATTTTTCAGATTTTCGATGTTCATTTTGAGAAATATTTTACCATTCTGATGCTTTTGGAACACCCTGTATATAAAAATCTACAATCGACGGGTCTCCATGTTTTTTAAAATTTTTTAAAACAAAGACAGAAATAATTTTTTATACCAGCAAATTGTTTATGCTTCCTGACTCTATAAGTTCGTTCCACCCTATATAAAAATGTTCAGCTGTACGCTAATTTTTTTATAAACAAAATAGGGTTAGAATAAACCCTTTTACCTTATTAACTGAATTATTAGTTGTTGTCATTTAAGCATTATACTTGTATAAAAAATACAATGATTTCTCTCTACCACAGTGCCTACAAAAAATATTATTCATTCCCGATTCATTCCAATTTGAAAAGGGAGGTGTTTGGGTGTTAACCTCCCACTCCTTTGAGAGTAGGAGAGTAGGAGTAGTGACTAGTTAGTGAGTTGAGAGTTGAGTTGAGTTGAGTCACTCAAGTCACTGACTCACTGAGCTGAGAAGACAGTTTCAGTTTTAGTTTAGTTGTAGTTTGTAGTGGTCGCTCTAGTGCTCATTCGCTAAGTGTGCCGAGTGCTGATTTTTCTGATCAAAATACACAATACATACGCTAAAATGGATTTGTTCCTTTTGAATAATATTTTAAATAGTTCGGACGCTTATGCTTATGACCGAATACGTTATTTGTGGGGTGAGTATTTTGTTTAGTTTATTATGCTATTTCAGAATTTCCCAAATAGTCCATTTAGGTACTCACGGTTTTTGCTGTAAATTTTAAATAACCGCTTGCTTAGATTTACGTGAAATTTGGCACACACATAGCTAACACGTCAAAGGAAAAGAGTGATATTGTGCCGATGTCCTGGGGGTGAGTTTCACCCCATCTCGTGGGTGAAAAATAAATGTTTTAAAATAAGTCCGGAATTCGATAAACTCACTAATTCTAAGCAACTTTTGTTCAATAGAGTTTTTTTACTAAACCATTACTTTTCGAGTGATTTGCGAGTGAATATGTTCATTTTTCAACAAGAAAGCCCAGATTTTGGACGATTTTTCGCAAAAGTATTTTATTGAAAAAATATTCTTAGCAAAAATATAGCAAAAAAAGTGGTGTAGTTATATAAAAAGTCTGTAGACCCAGTAGAAGCAGAAGCAGAGTTGTAGCTAACGAAAAGTAGGTTCCTATTCGTCAAATTCCAAATAAAATATTTTCAACGTGAAATAACCAAAAAATGAAGCACTTTTTGGGGCAAATTCATCAGAAATATTTTTAAAGTGTTTTAGAAAAAGCTTTATTTTTGTGTTTTTTTAATTTTTAGCATGAAAAGTAAGTTAGACTCAAAATAAAGTTGGTCCCTCTTTTTGGTAAAAAATATCGTCAAAATCACCCTCTAATTAGCATCCCAAATGAAATTAATCGTTACCGCTTCACAACTTACTTTGCCTATGAATTGTTTACATTATGACATGTGTAAGTTTCATCTGTTCAAAGTGCTAGTTTTTCAAAAAAAAAAGTTGGTTTTAAAGTAAACAATTTTTTATTTCGAAAAAATAGCTTTTTTTCAAAATACATAACTTAATGTGTAAAAAATGTAGGTTTTTCTTTTCTGAATATCTAACAATAAAACACTGAAAACGTTTGTTTTCTATACTTCCACAAAATTTATTATATCTAAGTGACTACAGCTGTTTCGGCGGAGTGCCTTTCTCAAGTAATATAGTTTACAATGTGTTTGCCTTTTTAATCTTCAACTGAAGAGGTTGAGGAGTGGGGAGCTGTTTGTCTCGAGTTGGTCATTCAGAATTACATCTGTATTTTTAAGTTTATTAATTTCCATAGATTCTAAAAAAGATAGCTTAAGGCCTTTATTTTGAATATGTAGAATTTGAAACTCTTCATTGAAAGAATGATTATGATCTAGAAGGTGAAGTGCGTATGTAGAAGTGTCTGTTTTTCTATTGTTGAATGCCCTTTTGTGTTCTGCTATCCGTTTGTCAAAAGTTCTGCCAGTTTGACCGATGTACGTTTTCGGACAGTCACCACAAGTTAGTTTGTACACACCACTCTGTAGTTGCTTTCTCTTTCGGCTTTTATTGTTCTTAATATATTTGCTTAAGTTGTTGTTAGTTCTGAAAGCTGGTGTTATTCCTTTCTTTTTTATGTATCTGGCTATTGTTGTTGTTATCTTGCCATTATATATGAGAGAGCAGAAGGTACTGGGTTCTTTCTGTGGTGGTGGATACACTAATTTCAGGGCTTTCTTATGGAGTTTTTGGTTTAAAATTTTGTTAACTGTTTGTTCGTTATAGCCGTTGTTTACTGCTATTTGTTTAATGATGTTTAGTTCTATTTCGAAGTTATTTTTTGTCATGGGAATTTCTGTCAGTCTATGTATCATGCTATGGTAGGCTGCTAATTTGTGTTGTGTAGGATGGGATGATGAATTGTGTATAGTTGTGTCAGTATGGGTAGGTTTATGATATATGGAGAACTCATGTTTGTTGTGTAGTCTGGAAATCGTTACATCTAGAAAGTTTATAGAGTTATTCTGTTCTGTTTCTACTGTAAACTCAACATTATTATGAAGTGAATTAATATATGATAGAAATTGGTCAAGTTGTCTGTTAGTTCCTGTAAAGCATACTAGTATATCATCCACGTATCTCCACCAATATAAGAACTGTTTAAATACGGGATGTTTAGAAATTGTTGTTTCAAGTTGGTTCATAAATATATCTGATAGCAATGGGCTTAGAGGATTACCCATAATAAGTCCTGCACTGTTGTTTGTGTATATTTGATTATTGAATTCAAAATAGTCTTGATTTATGCAAATTTCAAGAAGGTGTAAAATTTCAGATGCAATGATCGGATTTGTACTATTATGGTCTAAAAGATTCTTAACTAAAACAAAAGTTTCTGTAGGAGGAACACTAGGAAAAAGATTTTTTACGTCAAATGAAATTAGTCTGGAGTTTTTGGGCAATTGAAAATGTTGTATTTTATTAACTAGTTCTAGTGTATTTTTTACGGTGAATTTAGGTGAAAATTTAGTGTATTCTGTAATAATATCTGACAGTTTTTTTGAAATTTTATATGACGGAGCTGTATAAAAAGAAACTACAGGTCTTATTGGGTGGTCAGGTTTGTGTAGTTTAATAAAAGAGTATAATTTAGGAGGTTGTGGGTTCATAATATTAAGGTATTTCTGTTCTGTTGGATTTAGTATTGATTTTGAATTTTCAATGGCTAGTTTAATTTGTTTTCGGTATTTTTCTGTGGGGTCTTTGTTTAGTTTTATACTGTTTTGGTTAGTTAAAAATTCTATTGTTTTGTTATTATAGTCTCGTTTGTCGATAGCAATAGTAGTGTTACCTTTGTCTGCTTTTGTAAATATTATGTCATGTTTTATTGATTTATTTTTAGTGTACAAACTAACTTGTGGTGACTGTCCGAAAACGTACATCGGTCAAACTGGCAGAACTTTTGACAAACGGATAGCAGAACACAAAAGGGCATTCAACAATAGAAAAACAGACACTTCTACATACGCACTTCACCTTCTAGATCATAATCATTCTTTCAACGAAGAGTTTCAAATTCTACATATTCAAAATAAAGGCCTTAAGCTATCTTTTTTAGAATCTATGGAAATTAATAAACTTAAAAATACAGATGTAATTCTGAATGACCAACTCGAGACAAACAGCTCCCCACTCCTCAACCTCTTCAGTTGAAGATTAAATAAAAGGCAAACACATTGTAAACTATATTACTTGAGAAAGGCACTCCGCCGAAACAGCTGTAGTCACTTAGATATAATAAATTTTGTGGAAGTATAGAAAACAAACGTTTTCAGTGTTTTATTGTTAGATAAAATGAACTTCCATCAAGTAACGGTCGAATCCATCAATTATTTTCTGAATATGTGGGATTTTTGTTTTCTTTGTATGACAAAAATTTTTTTTTTGAATATTTGGCTGTTCAAAATTTGCACACACTCTCGTGATTAATGAGCCGTAGGTACAGGCGCTTTTAACTGCAGCCTTTTTAAAAATGAGCACTTCGAACCAACGAAACTTACAGATCATATAAAAAATACATAAGTAAAGTAACTTTTGAAGCGGTAATGATTAATTTTATTTTCATTTAGGATGCTAATTAGGGGTTGAACTGGGTGACTACCAAGAAAAAAGGTACCAGCATTATTTTGAGCGTAACTGACTTACTTTTGATGTTAGAAACTAAAAAAAAAACAAAAATAAAAGTTTTAATAACTTTAAAAAGTTTGTAATGAGTTTTCCCCGAAAAGTGCTTTATTTATTGGTTATTTCATGTTGAAACATTCGATTTAGAATTTAACTAATAAGAATCTACTTTTCATTAGCTACAACTTTCTACTTCCACTAGGTCTACAGACTTCATACATACACCATTTTTTTTTCACTTTTTATAATCTATATTTATATTTTTGCTAACAATATTTTTTTGGTAAAATAGTTACTTTTTGGGTTCTTTGTTGAAAACACTGTAACACGTTGTTTTTTGTTGAAAAATGAACATGAAATACCTCGCAAATAACTTGAAAATTATTGATATAGTGAAAAAACTCTATAGAACAAAAGTTGCTTAGAATTAGTCAGTTTATTGAATTCCAAACTTCTTATAAACATTTATTTTTTCACCCCCGAGATGAGGTGAAACACCCCCGGGGCAAAAGCACACATCGGCATAATATCACTTTTTTCTTTGACATGTTATCTGTATGCCAAATTTCATATCAATCCATGCGGTTCTTTAAAATTTGGAGGTTTTGCAATATTTTACTGTTAATAGTGAATGGACTAAAAATTATTTAAACAACTGACAGGGAGTTTGCATAGGGTGATGTACATATTATCAAATATAGTATAGTATAGTTGATCCAAAAGATGGCATAACCCAGACATCCAAAGTGAAAGGTATCCTTCGACACCAAATTGTTCTATATAGTCCACACAATGTCCAGAAAAAAGTCACACCATTTTGAGCGTCGGGTTTGGTGGGGAGAGGGGGGAGAGGGGTAAATTCGTAGTTTTTAAGTTTTTCGTCAATATTTCTAAAACTATGCGGTTTAACATGAACAACCCTCTATACAAAATTGTTCTACATTAAATTTGAAATAAAAAAGGTCCTATACATAATCTTTCTAAAATGCATGGTTCCCAAGTTACGGAGGTAGTATAGTATAACTGGTCCAAAAAAAGGCCTAACCCAAACATCCAAAGTAAAAGTTTTCCTCCAACACCAAATTGTTCTAAATGGTCCACATATTGTTCAGTAAAAAGTTACACCATTTTGAGCGTCCGGTTTGGGGGGCAGATGGGGGAGAAGTCGGTAAATTAGTAGTTTTTTTAAGTTTTTCGTCAATATTTCTAAAACTATGCTTTAGCGTAAAGAATGTTCTATATGAAAATGTTCTACATAAAATTTAAAACAAAATAGGTTTTATACATAATTGTTATAAAATCAACGGTTCCAGAGTTACGGAGGGTGAAAATCGAGGTTTTCGATACTTTTTATATTTTTTGGGCAATGTATGGTATAACTCTATACCAAAAACCCAGACATCCAAAGTGAAAGTTATCCTCCAACACCAAATTGTTCTATATGGTCCACATAATGTTCAGAAAAAAGTCACACCATTTTGAGCGTCGGGTTTGGGGGGGGAGAGGGGGGATAAATCGGTAAATATAAAAAGTATCGAAAACCTCCACTTTTCACCGTCCGTAACTCTGGAACCGTTGATTTTATAACAATTATGTATAGAACCTTTTTTGTTTTAAATTTTATGTAGAACATTTTTCTATAGAACATTCTTTACGCTAAAGCATAGTTTTAGAAATATTGACGAAAAACCTAAAAAAACTACTAATTTACCGACTTCAACCCCACCCCCCCAAACCGGAAGCTCAAAATGGTGTAACCTTTTACTAAACAATATGTGGACCATATAGAACAATTTGGTGTTGAAGGAAAACTTTTACTTTGGATGTCTGGGTTAGGCCTTTTTTTGAACCAATTATACTATACTACCTCCGTAACTTTGGAACCGTTCATTTTAGAAGGGTTATGCGTAGGGCCTTTTTTATTTCAAATTTAATGTACAACAATTTTGTATAGAAGGTTGTTCATGCTAAACCGCATAGTTTTAGAAATATTGACGAAAAACGTAAAGAACTACGAATTTACAGATTTCTCCCCCCTCTCCCCCCCCCCCAAACCCGACGCTCAAAATGGTGTGACTTTTTTCTGAACATTATCTGGACCATATAGAATAATTTGGTGTTGGAGGATAACTTTCACTTTGGATGTCTGGGTTTGGGTCTAACTATACCATACTAATAGTGTGATGATGCTCATTAGATCCGCTATACAGCGAGCAATAAAAGTCAATAACAAAAATTGTAGCCAACTTTGAAGTTTACATTATAAAATTAGTCATAATGCTACCGGGTGTTCCACATCACAACAATATAAAAGTTTGTTTTATGTTATATACAGGGTATTTACAGTTTATAACCAATTACATAATGAAAATCGTAACAAGTTCAAGTATTTACCTGTATAATTAAAAAGAAGCGCAACAACAATTCGCGAATATTCTCATATTTGCATTCGCGAATTTTTGCGAATGTTTTGCGAATATGAATATCGGGGAAAAAAATTTATGTCTACGACTACAGTTGAATGATTTCAGATAAATTCAACAATTTTCGGAACAAGATACAAAATGTAAACATCTCGTGCGAACGAGGCTGCCGGCAAGAGTTTACGCCTAATTAAAAAAAAAAACTGAATATTCGCACTTGCGAATGTAGGTGGCAGATATTCGTTACATCACTAGCTAAGGATTACCACAGTTTTCACTGTATTCTTTTCCTTCACTCTTCACTCAACCGTTATCTCCAGTTCTTTCTGTTTTGCCAGTCCCCTTCCTGCAGATTTCTTATTTCTTCTTTTCATTGCTTCGTCCACTTCATCTCAGAACGATCTTCGGGGTCTACGTCTCTTCCTTCTTTCTATCGGGCTCCACTTTGTTATTCTGTTTATTCACCGTTTTTCTCTGCTCTTTTGACATGTCTGTACCAGCTCTGCTGTTCTATATCTAGTAGGTAGTATCCAGGTTAATCTCTGTAGTCTATTATATCTGAGTTCATTTCTATTACTTTTTAATCTCTTGTTTTTTCTTTAATCTTGGTTTTCTTATTTATTATCCAACTTTCACACCTACAAGTCAAAATACTTCTTGTCATGGTGTTATATATATTCTTCGATTTGTTTTTATACTGATGTTCTTATCTCACAGTAAATACCTGGTTCAATTTTCGTCTGCAGCCTCTTGTTTGTCCTAGACTATTTTTTATATCCTTTTCAGTGTTTTCTTTGTTTGATATTACGAAACCTAAATACTTATTCTCGTCTGTTTCCTGTTCCTTTTATTTGGTTACCTTCGTCTATTTCCAGCTATTTTATTTCTGTCTTCTCCGTCTCCGTTGTTAGGTATACAGTTTTCTTTGGGTTTACAGTCGAACCCGCTTATTAGAATACCGGTTAAAGGAATATCCCGGTTTAAGGAATAAATTTTTGAGGTCCCGTTTTGATAGCCACTTTGTTATTCTTATAGAGTGCTTTGTGCTTTTACTGCTTTTATTAATATTCGTGCTATGCATCTTCAATGTATTCAATTGCTTCCAATATTGGCCTTCATTGGGAAGGATTCATTGGCCTTCTTAAGATCTACAAAAGCCAGATGGACGGATCTATTTTGGTAGATTTTTTAGTAGTTTTAGTCAGACACATTTTTTAGTAGTTGTTCAATCATGTAAATGTGATCTAAGTGCGCTTTTCCCGCTGTGAACGCCGCCTGGACCTCGATTTTTGACCCTTCGCTTCGTTATTGAACGTATTCGCTTCATATCTGTTTAGTGTACAGATAGCGAATGATCGATAACGAAGCGAAGGGTCAAAATTCGAGGTCCTGGTCATCTCCGATTTTCTCTTTTATATCGTATTCTATTTTTTTCCTTTATGGGCTTACCATACAATCTGCCGATAGACGATATTAATTATAATGCTGATTACTCACTAGTTTTCGCAGCTTTTTCAATTTCCTTTCTTATAATTAAGTATATTGATGTCAATATGCTGGATTCCATTCTGCCGGTAAGTCCTCTACATTCGGTGTTCTCTCAAATATTTTTTGTAATATTTTGCGGAATAGCTTTTCGATTTTCCGATCCGTTTTTTATCAACTCATTTGGTGTTCTGCCGGGGCCTTCTGTTTTCTGCTATTTAGGGTTTTGATCGTTCTTTTTACCTTAGCTATGCTTAATTCGATTTCATCAGGTGTATAGCTTTTTATTCCGTCTATTCCTGTTTATTTAAATCGGGGGCGGTTTTCGGTTAGCGATATTATATAGTATTCTTGCTATTCGTTTTCTTTGATTCTTCCGATCTTGAGTTTCTGTTTTATTTCTTTGGAGCTACTTTGAGATACGCCTTTACTCTGAATTTTTCGTTCCTACGTTCTACCTACCTTTGTGCATAATTTTTCCATCTCTCATTTTTTCATTTGCCACTTTTCTTTTAGTAGTTTTGTCTGAATGGATTGAATTTCTTATACATACATACAATTACGAAAAAAAAATGGAACACCCAGTATATTCTTTTGTAAATTGAAAGAACGGTCATTTACCTATCCAGCGATATAAAGTTTTTTTAAATCGGTTGGTCAAATGACTGTAATTAATTTTGAAAATGAGAGGTGGAACGTGGATATCACATAACTAAATAACATAATGAAAAAATAACTAAGCAAATTGATATTATGTTATGTATGCGAGTTCCATATTGCATCTCTCATTTTAAAAATTAATTGCTCAGTCATTGACAACCGATTTTAAAAAACTTTATATCGCTGGATAGGTGAATGACCGTTCTTTCGATTTACAAAAAATATACTGGGTGTTTCATTAAGAAAAGTCAACAACGATTTTTTTTCAAAAATCCGCCATTTTTCTATCTTGAGCCGTTTAGAAGTTATAGGCAGTTAAAATGGGGGAAAATATACTTACGTGCATAGAAATCGGCCCACTTAAAAATTTGGTCATTTTTGATCTCATATTTTCTAAACCTGTTGGCCGATTTAAGTGATTTTTTGAGCATGTTACAGCCTGATTCTTTAACAATACCACTGTAATAATACTGCTGCTAAACAGATAAATATTCATTATATACCGGGTGTACCAATCAAACTGTATTTTTTTCTCAAAGTTCGCATCACCCTGTGGAATATTCTAGCATTTATAAAATACTGAAATTAAACCCAGCTATAGCCTCAGGTTCTCTTAATTAACATTCTGTTTTTTGACTAATTTGTTTATGTTGTATAATAAAAAAGTTAGATACTTTAACAACTGTGTAGACATGTTCTTACATGTTATCTTCAACAATACACGGTGTTTCTAAATAAGTGCGACAAACTTTAAGGGTAATTCTACATGAAAAAATAATGACAGTTGGCTTTATAAACGTATGTCCGCAAATGTTTCGTTTCCGAGATACGGGATGTTGATTTTTTTCTTACAAACTGACGATTTATTTATTGCTTTAAAACCAGTTGAGATATTGAAATGAAATTTGGTAGGTTTTAAGAGACAAATATTGCGGATTTTTAACATCAATTTCAAAATTTAATACTCACCATTGGCGTACATACGGGTAATATGATCGGTCATATTACCCGTATGCGTAACCAGTTCTTTTACTAGTCTCCTGTGTTGTTATATTCTTCATAGTTTTCTGGTGTTTTGTTTTGTAAGTATATTTTCCAAGCATGTTTCTTTCTTTTAACTTGTTGTTTTATTTCTTCATTCCACCATGCAGTTTGCTTTCTTTTTTTGATCTTTTTACTTGTTCCACATACTTCTGTGGCTGTATTTAGTACTATCTCGTTGAAGTAGTTCAACGAGATTGTTCAACGTTTTGACCCTCTCTATTTTCTTTAGTATTTTCTAGTTTTTGATTTATGATCATCTGGTACTTCTCAGTATTCTCTGTATTTCTCAACATATATGACCTAATAGTTTCATATTCTTGCTTCTTTTCTTGCATTTTGTGTTTGTTGTTATTATCTGACATATTTTGTTTTATTTTCATTATTGCTAAATAGTGGACCCTTCCTATTTCTGGACCCCTTCTAACTTTTTTGTCCATTACGTTTTTCTTGTTATTTTTTTCTACTGACATGTATTCAATTATCGATTTTTCTTCTCTACTTTTAACTTCTCTTGTGTACTTGTGTATGTTTTTGTGTTCAAAAAATGTATTAGTTATTACTAAATTGTGCATCATACAGAAATGTAACATTCTTATACCATTGTTGTTTCGTGCTGTCTCCATATTTTCCTAATACATACCTCTTTATATTCCTGATTATTTGCTCCTACTCTGCTATTAAAGTCTCCTACTAATTATATATCTCCTTTTGCTTGTTCCGTGACTAATGCTAATTCTTCCCAGAATTTATCCTTATTATAAGCCGAGTCGTCTTCATTTGGACCATATACAATTATGTATTATTGTTTTTAGATTTTTGCCTTTATATTTCATTTCAACCGATGGTATTCTCTCTGACCAGGCTTTCCAATTAATTATTTGGTCTGTTAATCGGGTGTGCACTATGCATCCCACCCCTGCCGCTGCTCTCTTGTTTTCTTTTATTCAGCTATATATTAAGACATGATCATTTTCTGTTTTTACCATTCCTTGTCCTTTGTTCTTAGTTTCATCTCCAGTTCTTTTTCTTTGCCTTGTATACTTATAATATTCAGGTTCCCAGCTTCCACATTTCTTTTCTGTTCTCCTTGTTTCTTTCTTCCTCTTTTCTTTCCTGTCGTTTATGATTTATTGTACTTGTATCCTTATCCATAATCCATTGTCATGTTCGTTACCTTATGTTCCAATCTATCATTTACTCTTAGATTTTTGTTTGTTCTAGTTTTCTTTCGTTCCTGTTCCATTTCCATTCTTCCTTTCCTATAGTTAGTTTGTTGAACCCAATTCTCACTAGATTCCCTTTCATTTTTTCTTCCTTGGCTCTTTGTCTTATATTTTTCTGCATTTCTCTTTCTGTTGCAGTTAGGTCGTGATTAATATACATATATGCGTTGTTCCCTAATTTTTTGCAGCTTAAATTTATTTTGCATGATTTTTTCTTTGTCTTCCGCATTATCAAACTCCAGGTTACATATTCTGTCTGCTATTTTTCTCGCTGTTTTTACCTGAACTTGTACTTCTAATTTTTTCGCAAAAAAATTGTTCATAGTATTTTGTAATGTTTTTGAGTCTTCTGTCTGTATTTGGAGGCCGGTTATCACCACGTTGTTTTCTTTCTTTTCTTTTTCTATTCTCTCCACATTTTGCTTTTTTGCTTTTGATTTTTCTTCGTAAATAACCATCCTTTAAAGAGCAATAACTCAGTCGTTCTTGGGTTTACATAGGTTTTTCTGACGCGAATCTTTATTTTTTTTATTAGTACAATTTTGGTTTTAATGATTTTTTATATAAAATTAAATTTTTTTTTCTACAACCGTGTTAAAAATGCAATTTTTAGCACTCCATATGAGCGTTAAAAATGCTACTTTAAAGCACTAGTGCTTTAAAATTTTTAAGGCACTGTAGTTAAAAGTGAATTGTCAAATTGTGAAACGTCAAAATATTTATATTTCATTTATTAACATTAATATTAATAGTATAACTTGCGCAATTTGAAAAAAGTGCTTTAAAAGGTTTTTTAAAATTTAATTTAAACTGTATTATATCATTTTTATTAAGTTTGTAGAAAAAAAAAATTTAAAAACAAATAACATTAGTTAGAATATACAACAATAAAAGTAGATGTTTTTCTGTAGTTGTTATGATTTACGTATTGACAGTATAGGCAGTTTTGATGTAATGTCAAGAAAAATATAAAAATGGAATGTCAGACAAGTTCAAGTAAAAGTTTTTGTAGGATATTGTCCTGTAATTGTGAATGGATAAAATGTAATTGTTGATATATAAGACGTTTGTTGAAAAAATATTGTATGATATACGTGTTAAAAAGTACATTTTTAAGGCACTCATGTGAATTGCAGAATTCGCTTCGCTCATTTTGCAAACTTTCACATGCGTGCCTTAAAATTGTACTTTTAACGCATATCATAAATAACTATTAAGTTATGTATTCATGAAAAACGGTTATAAAACATGAGTTTTTTCAATGAAAAATGCATAGTTTCAACTGATTTCAATCGCTAATAATTTGGAAAATATCAACTTTGCAAAAAAATATGGAGTGAAATTTACTCAGAATTTTTTGCAGCTTAAATTTATTTTGCATGATTTTTTCTTTGTCTTCCGCATTATCAAACTCCAGCTTACATTATTCTGTCTCCTATTTTTCTCGCTGTTTCTACCTGAACATGTACTTCTAATTTTTCCGCAAAAAAATTGTTCATAGTATTTTTTAATGTTTTTGAGTCTTCTGTCTGTATTTGGAGGCCGGTTATCACCACGTTGTTTTCTTTTTCTATTCTCTCCACATTTTGCTTTTTTGCTTTTGCTTTTTCTTCGTAAATAACCATCGTTAACCATAATAACCAAGAGCAATAACTCAATCGTCCTTGGGTTTTTCTGACGCGAATCTTTATTTTTTTATTAGCTACAATTTTGTTCTTAATGATTTTTTATATAAAATTAAATTTTTTTAAACAGTATTACAAATGCAATTTTTAGCACTCCTATCGAGTGCTATTGGTTAATCTATCGTCTTCCATCGTTATTTTGACAGAACAAATTTTAATCCCCTAGATGGGGTTGTTTTCACCCCCAGGGCAAAAGCCCGGTTCGGCGTAGGGTAGATTTTGACAAAGGTTATAATTACTACCTAGATCCAAATTTTCAAGGAAATCGACCTTGATTCTCAAAATTTCAGGAGGAAATGGCTGTTGATTGAACTAATCGTAAATACCCATAAGATAGTTAAATCAAAATAAGTCTTCCTCCTATTTCCATTTAGTCGAGACGTTTTTGCTGATCCTTTGGATTGAGGACGAACTTTTGTTATAGTTTTTTCTTTGATTTATCTGATACTGTTGAAGAACCGTTTATCTTCTCACTCGCTACTGCAATCTTCTAAATTAATTTCTTTAAGGCGGGTTTACATTACTAGTGAAAAACTAACGTGGTTCACACTAACAAACAAGCGTCGTCTACGCTTCTGTGCAGGGCACATCTGAGGGGCGCCCGCGTGCGGCACATATTTTAGCGGCCTTTAAATCTACTATATATATATCCAGGGCCGCGTTTAGGTCAAATGACGCTCTAGGCAATTCTCTAGTAGCCGCCTTTCAAACATGTACCATTTTTGCGAAAAAAAAAATGCAAGCAGAATTTTTTATTTAAATAAGAATGTTAGGTTCTTCAAATAATGTTTGAAAATGTGTTAAAAATATTCTTTATTTTACATCAGGCGTAATGTTACATATTACTATTATAAGTATGTTTGAGCGTTTTGACCTATGCCCAATGCATGCGTTTTAATGCATGATACGTAGAAATTGCCTGTTCGTAGGCGCGCCTACTCGTTCTATTTTTAATGAGAGATGCATTGAAAACATTACTCAAGCACTATGTGTTTATAGCTTTGTTCAACAATAAAAAAAATATTTTTTAGCAATGCAAATAATCAAAACCGGTATAATTTGACATGAACTTTCAAATGCGGTAAGCAGAATTGCTATTTTATTTTTTAATTAAAAGTTATTCGGGTTCAAAAATTGCAATTTTTCGATATTTTGAAAACCGTGTTTATCTCGAAAACTATGCATCCTCTGAAAAAACTTGTAACAACATTTTGGGTTAAACCATTTAAAAAAGGTTTGTTTCCTAAGAATCGCTGTTATGTAATTCCTCAAGTTCTTTATTTATAACAATCTTATCGACATCCGGATCAACTGTTAACCAAAAAATTCTTGTTTTGCTGGACAAAATACATAAGTCCATCCGAATAAAGTAGGCCGTTAAACCCCACCTCCCGCAAGAGACCCTTAGAGGTACTTTTCTGTCCAGATTAAAACCACGGTTAGCTAACCGGGGTTTAATCGGGACATAAAGTACCGGCCCTTAGCAGTTCATATAGCTGTCCCCTCATTACGTGTCCCGATATTGTGACTTTCATATTTTTATTGTGTTTATTATATCGTATTCTTTGCCCATTTCTCGCAATACTTCCGTGTTAGTTTTATTCTAGGTCCACATGCTATTCTAAGCATCCTCCTATGACACCACATTCCAAAGGATTATTGTAGCTTACTTATATGTTCTTGCTTCAATGTCCACCTTGCAAGTCCATATTGCAGTATCGAAAACACGTAGCATCTCAGAGCTCTTACTATAATTTCTAATCTATGTAAGACCTTTGTTGCAGAGAATGATTTTCATTTTACAAACGCATTTCTTGCTATTTCTATTTCGGCTGGCCCTTATTTCTGTTTTTTGATTATTGTCTGAAATACAGGTTCCTCGGTATTTATATTTATTCTTTCTATCAAACATTTCCCAAATGTATGTTTGTTTGTATATTTGTTTGTATATTTGTTTGATTTTTTATTATCATGTATTTGGTCTTTTTATATTAATTTTTCGTCCATATTTTTCACAGAAGCTGTTTGTTTTGTTTACCAGTTATTGTAGTTGTTCAGCAGAGCTTGCCATAATCACGGTGTGATCTGCATACCTTATGTTGTTAATAGATCTTCCGTTAATTATTATTCCTTCACTTTGAGATCGTAGTATTTTTTGAAAAATGGCTACACTATAATATACATTAAAGAGGAATGAAAACGTAACACATCCCTGCCTAACTCTTCCCCTGATTTCAATTTCTGGACTGGGTTCGTTATCTATTAACATTTGTGCTCTTTGATTCCAGAAAATTGTTATTATTCGTAAGTCCTTTTTGTCTATGTTTTTTGTCTTTAGAATTTGGACTAATTTTTCATGTCTTACTTTGTCAAAAGCTTTCTTAAAATCAACGTAACAAACATGCACATCCACATTCATGTCCATGCATCTTTGAACTAACACATTAAAAGCAAATAACGCCTCTCTGGTTCCTAGTCCGTTTCTGAACCCAAACTGACTATCATCTATTCCTTCTTCTAGTGTTTTATTTATACGACCGCATGTATTATTTTTAAGAATAATTTGAGAATGTGACTTATTAATGATATTGTTCTGTATTCACTGCAATCATTAGCGTTTGTATTTTTACGGATACCACAAAAGGTAGAAAGTAACCATTGTTTCGGTATGTGTGCTGTTTTGTACACTGTATTCAATAAATCTGCTATAATGTCTAAAGTTTCATCATTTATGCGTTAAGATTTCTACTGGGATTTGGTCTGAACCTACTGCTTTGCCGTTTTTCATTTTGAGCCTTATGTTGGTGTCACTACTGGGTTGTGATCTGATCCTATGTCGACACTTGGATAGATTTTTGCAAATATAATTGCGTTCCTGTATCTGTGTCTAATTAATACATAGTCTATTTGGTTTCTTACAATTCTCTCTTCTTGATCTGATGGTGACTTATAGTTATAATATTAGTCTTCTCTTTGTCATTTTGTTTTGAACAATATATCAGCTATAACAAAATTATAGTTTTGGAAAAATTCGATAAGCTTGTCATCCCTTTCGTTTCTGTTGCCCAGACCGTATCCTCCTGTACATTCTTCTACTTTTTCTTCCCCAACCTTTGCGTTAAAATCTCCCAATATAATTGTAACATCTTGCATTATAATGGATTTTAAAATATTGTCTAGGTCTTCGTAGAAAGTTTCAATATCACTCTCTGGTTTGTCTGCAGTTGGACCATAAACTTATACCGTCTTATACGATGTTTTTTTTGGGTTTGTTCTGGTTTAATTGTAAGAGTGTAATTCTATTGGGAGTATGGAGTGAAATTTACTACAGCGTCATTAATGTTTTTGTTTAGTATTATCCCGACACCATATCTGTATAAGTGTAAACCGTCTTGACTTCGTATTGTTTTATTGTTGATTTTCATCTCCCCCCCCCCCCGAGTCGGGCCATTGGACATTTCTAATTCCTAAAATATCTATATTCAGCTTTTCCATTTGTTTAACAGCATTATGTACCTTTTCAGATTCTAGCCTTCTAACATTCCAAATAGCTACTTTGTAAGGTTTTCGCATGTTGACGACCAGGGAGGCCTTGCAGTCTTGATTTCCTCCTCTGCCGGATCTTGTTTTCCAAGTTTCATGATCAGTAGACTGTTTGATTATGTTGTTAGTCATATTGATTAACGGATGCTCTATTAGCCTTTAATGCATTGGTTTCTCGTTATGCATCTTCATGCCGTTAACCATGTTTATACCGACAATCATTCGGACGTCAGAGCCTCGTTTGTTATCGAATAGGATGTACCGGATGATCATGATCGAGATCATCTCACGGGCAGGTGAGATTGACATTTTAATAAGAAATGCTAGATATTACGCATCACTATCCCTTACGTAAATTGCCTACTATGTCTAGTCATTTGGGAATAGCGGGACGAATAATTGGAAGTAATTTTATGAAATCTTGAAATTATTAAAAAGGCAGCAATAAACAGATAGCGCTCCCGCCAGAGGGTTAAGATGATAAATCAACTGTATATACAATAGCTCCAGTTACAGAGAATGCTGTAAATACAGGTTTAAAATGTGTTGCAGCTTTGCAGAGAATACGTAGTTACCAGGATTTGTCTAAAAAAAATGACGACAGTTCAAAATTGGATGAAGAACCACACCCATATAGAAGAATATATCCTCTAGGCCTAACAATTGAAATAACAGATTCAGATTCTGATGAAGAACCAACGCCATATAGAAGAATAGATTTTCTAACAGTTGAAATAAAAGAAGGTAAATATGTTTAAAAAATTTCTTAAACATGTGAAATAATTCGTGAATGAATATGAATATTCATCAAGCAAAATTTCACAAAATTTCATTGCTGTTAGTAAATTTAGAGACCTATTATTGGAACATCTATAGCGTCTAGGAGAAGTAAACTCGTAGACATTATTGATGAAACGCAACAAGGGTCGATGTAACTAATAAATTAAATGAAATCCAATAACCTTACAAAGATTCGGTTATCCATGTAAATATCCTTGTTTATGAATTAGGAGTTTGTTGTTTGAGGTGATCAATTGGTAGGATGTTTACTATTTTCTATTATGTGTATATTTAGATAGGGGAGGAATTAAAGTGTTATGTATATAGTGTACTATTACACAGCGTGGAAGCTTGGACGTTAACAGTCAGCTCGTTACGATGTTTAGAGAGCTTTGAAATGTGGGTATATCGTCGTATGCGAAAAATTCCAATAGAGAACGCGAACTCACAGAAATTGTCAAGAAACGTAAAACATCTTATCTTGGACACATATTATTTAGACACGACAGATAAAACTTTCTTCAACGTTATAGAAGGCAGACGCGGCCCTAGTAGACGGCAAATGACCTGGCTGCGCAACATCAAATAATGGACTCAAGGGCGGATCCAGGGAGGGGGCCATGGGGGCCATGGCCCCCTCCGAGAATTTAGAATAATATAAATTTAAATATTTGCAGTTCAAATGTTTTTAATTTCAAACACATATATATATGTACAAAACAGGGGATAAATACGTTTTCTGGACTAGAATTGAAAAAAAGAAGTAACGGAGAAGCTTCAAGAATGACTTGGGTTTTTTTATAAATCAAAATGTTGATAATTTTAGAGAGAAAAGAATAAAAAAGAATAAAAAAGAAGTGAAGCCTTACTTGGGTCACTAGCACTTAGAACAAAGGAGTTGGTTGGTATTTTCGCACAGTCAAAAGGAATTGTTTTACAAATATTGCGTTTCATTTTTCTAATGAAAAATATGGTCACAATAACGGGATGACAGCCCAAAGCCCTCTCACGAAACCTTTAACATCTTTCCCCAAATTCATGACCAAAGACGGAGTCATATAAACCCATGAAAAAACATCATGCCACAAGGAGTGCGTTCAGGTTGAGCTGGATTTTCTAAAAAGTTATAGCAACTCTCAAAAGTCAGTCATTAACCAGATAGACTCTCAGAGGGGTCTAAACAGAAACAAAAAATAAAGAAAGACTAAAGTAGGGTCTATAGTGTTCTTGAGTCGACAAAATATTTTTCTAAGAGGCCATCGTGATGATGGCCTTATGCTTCTTGACGAAGATGCTGGACCTAGGAATGAGGGGAATTGCTGTGGTACTAAGGCAAAACCCGATATGTCAAAAATTATCGATTTTTTGTTTTTAATGCCAATATGTACATTGAGCGATGAAGAATGTGATGACAAAACCCTACATGGCTAAACACATCCATGTAACCAGTAGATAATAAAATTGTTTCCGATATGTCCACTATTACAACAACACCGCGAACTTTTAAACTCATCTGGTGCAAAATCACGTTTTTTGACATATCGGGTTTTGCCTTAGAATCACAGTGTTAAGGTTTAAAATCGCATCAGGAGATAAGACTCTTAAATAACACCTATCCACAGCATCTTCCTGAGCAACATGCATTAGTAGCAGCAGTCAAAATCAATTAATAACATGTTGTGGTGAAGAAATAATTGAACAAATAATATTTGAAGAAACGACTGACGTATCCCACGTGGAACAGCTTTCTCTAAATTTGGGATACATACACAATAACAACATTCATGAAGACTTTGTCAAATTCATTGACGCTTATGAGAACCTGAAAATAATTAGTGAAAATCAAGAAATAGGGAAATAACAAGGCCTGGCAGGAGAAGCATTGGAAAAAATAGTATTAAACTTGTTGAAAGAACTGCACTTGGATCCGAAAAAATGTGTAGGAATCGGTAGTATGGCAGGAATGGTGAGTTTTAAGGCACTTCTTAAAGTGTGTGAAAAGTGACTTAAAACTCACCATTGTAACCGTAATTTTTAAAAATTATCATCGTACTTCTGGTACTCCTCCCCCAAAAAGTTTATGGCCCCTCCCGAAAATCGGTCCTGGATCCGCCCTTGAATGGACTTTCACAGTTTAATAAAATTATGAAATTGGATTAGACTATTTTCTTTTATGTGTATATTTGGAGACGGAAGGAAGAACCATGCTCCATGCTTACGCCAAAAATAAAGTTTTCACAACTATCATACTGAAAAGATTAACAAAGTTAAATTTCGAGCTAATCAAACAGGCTTTAGGCCAGAATTGTGCAGACCTTTGATTGTATAAGGAGTGGTAAGATTTTTACTATTTCACGCAACTATTTCAAGCTTCGGAAAAAGTAGGTCTTAATATGAACTTGGAAAAAACAAAAAAAAATGACGAATACACTCAACATTAGAAAAATAACGTTGAATGACACAAATTTAGAAACAGTAAGCGAATACATCTACCTGGGGCAGATAATGAAAGTAAAGAAAATCAAACTGCCGAAATTCCCAGAAGAATAAGGTTGGCGTGGGCAGGATTTGGAAAACTGAGTTGGATCTTAAAAACCACTAAAATAGAACAATATTTAAAAACAAGAGTTTACGATCAGTGTATCCTCCCTATACCTACGTATGGTTCACAAACGTGGACACTCACCGAGGCCAATATGGATAAGATAGTAAAGGCACAGAGAGCGATGGAAAGATCAATGCTCGGGGTGAAGCTTACAGACAAGAAATCAAATAAATGGATTCGAAGTAAAACCAACGTAAAAAACGCAGGAGAACATGCTGCCAAATTAAAATGGAGCTTCGCAAGACACAATGCCCAACTGAATGATGAAAGATGGAACCACAAAATTTCACAATGGAGACCATGATTAGGAAGGAGAAGCAGAGGAAGGCCACAAATGAGACGGGCTGATGACATTAAGAAAATTGGAGGAGACAACTGGAAACAAGTGGCGCAAAATAGAAAACACTGGATTGAATTGGGGAGGCCTATGTCCAAAGTTGGATTACTTAAAGGTTGTAGAAGGAAAAGAAGGATTGTTACTATGTTCTTTGGTGTATATTTAGTGTAATGGTGATCCTATACACAGTATGATGCATGTAGGCGATTAACAACTTCCTAAAAAAGTATCTCTGCCTTTTTAATTCTATCGTCTCCGTCGTATTTTAAGAGTCATTTGATGAGCCATCGTATCCTGGAGCTTTTGGAATGATGATGATGATAAAAACTCAGCCAAAGTTAAAGTGAATGGAATATGTATATTCAAATGCCTTCAAAACAAAGGAAGGAACTAGATATGATCGCATACTATCACCGTTAAGACTACTTACTATAAAACATATATTCTGAATGAGGAGAGTGCTAACATGTGAAAACGGACCTTTAGGGATAGTAGTTATTATTACGGATTGTCTGTAATTTTATTTCTAGATATTCTTCTTATACCGTCTCCTAATCGGAGGTTGAATATCATCATCACTATTTTCACTATATCTACTGCTGCTTTGAAGAGTTCTATAGAACTGCTTTTAAACCAGTTCCTTAAATTCTTCAACCATGACACTCTCCTTCTTCCTATACTCCTCCCGTCTCTTATCTTTCTCTGTATTATCATTACATGTCTCAGTCTTAGCATTACATATCGGTGTCCCCTCACTACGTGTCCCATATTGTAAGTTTCTTATTTTTATTGTGTTTATTAATTCGCATGTTTTGCCCATTTTTCGCAATACTTTCGTGTTCGTTTTAGCTTATTTATCTGTTCTTGCTTCAATGTCCAGCTTTCAAGTCGATATTGCAGTAGGTATCGAGAACACGTAGGATATCAAAGCTCTTACTCTCAGTTATAATCTAAGGTCTTTGTTGCAGATAATTGTTTTCATTTTTACAAACGCATTTCTTGCGATTTTTATCTTGGCCCTTATTGTTTGGTCATTTTTCTCTGAAATGCAGGTTCCTAGGTATTTCTATTTATCAACACTTTCTATGGGTACATTTCCCAAATATATGCTTGTTTGTATGTTTGTTTTCACAGTTATTATCATGTATATGGTCTTTTTTATATTCATTTTTAGTTCATATTGCTCACAGAAACTGTTCGTTTTGTTTAGAGACTTATAGAATAGACTTGGAATAGATCTTCCGTTAATTATTATTTCCTCACTTTGAGATAGTAATGCTTCTTCAAAAATGGCTTCACTATATGCATTAACCTTCGGATGACCAAGCGGGGGAAATTGTGACCCCAGCGTATGTTTTTCTTTAATAAATTCAAAAGTATTTTTAATTTTTAACTCATTATTTTTTTATTTGACTTTAATATCATTCTAGATATCCTCATATTTTGTAATAAAAAAAATTCCCTATATTTTACGAAAAAAAAATATATTCTGAAGTTGATGTTTAGTAAAATAGCGTCTATTATGTGTAATTACAAGTAGTTTTACGCTAATGACGTCGACTTTGCAAAGTAACAAGACACTTACTCAACATACACACTACACATGACACTAATACTCATGTTGTGACTAGCTGAATGACATAAAGTCCATGCCAAAAAAAAATTAAAAATTAAAAAAATATATTTTTTTTAATTGTCATTTTTGACATTTTTGACCTGGGTCATTTCCCCCCCCCCCCCTTGGTCATCCGTGTAACAAAAAAAGGTTGGTCATCGGAAGGTTAATGGAGTAATGGAGACATAATACATCCCACCCTAACTCCTCTCCTGATTTCAATTTCTGGACTGGGTTCGTTATCTATTTAGTGGAGTCAATGAAGGTTTTCACCTCCGATTTCGTTGAACCTCCATCGATTTTCATGAAAATTGGTAAGTATGTAGAGGATACCTCAAGAAACAAAGGTTACATGGTGCCAACTTGCGCTTTTACCCTGGGGGAGGATGCCACCCCTTCTCGAGGGTGGAAATTATTTTATTAAAAATAATACCACTAATCGATAGAGGGACAAATTGTAAGTAAAATTTGTTATATAAAGTTATTTAAATAAATCAATAGTTTTTGAGTTATTAAAGATCAAAAGTTTTGATTTTTCCTGAAAAAAAATCCATGTTTTAAAGCAGTTTTTCATAAATAACTCAAAAACCATAAGTTTCTTCAGAAAAGTTGTCATTACCAAAATCGAGGATAACATAAAAATAAATAAGCTTCTTATTCGAAAAATCCTTTATTACATATACAAAGTGAGTTATATGCAATTTGAATGTATATTTTTTTTTCCGCGAGTACTCAAATCTTAGTATTCAAGCTTAAATAACAGGAAAACGATGCACTTTGTTAAATATAGATATAAACATTTTAATAAAGTACTTAACGGTAACTATCAAAAACCTATATAAGAAGTCGATAGCATCAAAATTAAGCAAGTTATGATGGAAATAAGAGGACCCTTTCAGATTTTTTAGGGAAGAATGAAAAATGAAACATACGTCATTTCCACAAAAATTAAAATTTATAGTAATCCATTTAAAACTTTATTTATTTTAACATGAGTAATAACTTCAACAATTTTGACCGGTTTAGAATACATATTTTTGGAAAAAAAAAATACGATTAAAAAAAATAGAATTTTTCAAATTTTCGTGAATTTAATTTTCTTTTGATAATAACTCCAAAAATACTCGATATACTTAAAAAATGGTAGGGAACAAAATTTTAGTTTTAACTTTATTTAAGCATTTTATTTTTTTAGTATTTTTTTACGACAAAAAATAACCGAGATAGAAACATTTAAAACCTAAATTTTACTGCGAGAACCATGTAACCGGGGCCCTTTCACCTTGTATTAAAAAAAAATAAATGATTTAGAAAATTATGTTTAATACAGTGTTATAGAACTTTTATTGAGCTTTGTAATGGTTTTTGGATAAATCTCATATTTCAAAATTTAACGGAGTTATTTAAAAAAAAAATAACATTTTCTTTGAAAAATTTTATAGCGGAGATTTTGTATGTATACAGGTTGTGGGAAGTCCAATTAGTCGTTTGTTGTAGGAGATACGAAAAAAGTTTATTTAGGTGAGATTGGGGCATAGATAATATCAGAATTTAATTACATTTCCAAATATACAGGGCCACCCATATTGACAGGGTGAAACAAAATTATCTTTTGTTTAATGTAACACCCTGTATATTTTTACATTTTTGAATTCTCCTCTATGTTTTATTTCTTAAAATATCAGGTTTTGTGATGTTATACGAAGTAGTTTAAAAGATAATTACGTTTTTATTTTCAAATTTCATATCAATATTCACCCCCTGTATAATTGTAGTGATTTGACATCAGGAAATCAATTTATGTTCAAGTGATTTTTAATATATTATTGTTATAATCTATTATTGTTAAAAATTATTAATCTAGCAAAACGTTTAATTTTAGCTAATACAGGGTTGGTCGAAACTGAATGAGTGTTTTCTCAAAGTTTGAGAGTATGAGTTTTCTCAAACGGAGCAGCCTGTAATGCCTGTAATGAGCATTGTAATGAAATGCTATTGTATGGCACTTTATTATTTCCCACCCTGCCAGTGAGAACTGAATTTATTTTTGAAATCCCTAACTTTATGTCTTTAATTATTTTAAATATTGTAAACGATTAAAAAACAATCAAATTAAATTGAAATGAATAACCAGTATATATCTTCCACATTTACTTCATATTTAACGTAGCCTGTACCATAACATTGCACAGATTATTATCCCTGTATAGCAACGATATACCATGAATGTGAATGCATACTTGAGAAATGTCCTATATCCAGTCTCACAAAAAAAGGGATTCCTCAAACATAATATATATGCAGACAAAATCAGCCAAAGTAATTTGCAATATCTAATTAAAGGCCCTACCAAGTTGGTTTTGTTGAATATAGCATGGAAGCACGACGATACTTTAGTGATAAGCGTATTTTTCGTAGTAGCTATAGTATGTTGTTTTATATTATGTATTACCTATATTAAATTAGTTTTAGTATGTTTCGTTTATCTAAAAAAATGTAAAACAAACAAAAATTATGTTTTTCTTGTAGTTGTTTTTTCGTATAGATATTATTGTAGTAAATTGAATTTAGTTTTAGTATGTTCCGTTTGTTTGTAGAATTATATTTAATTAGATTTGCTTTAATTACTAAAATAAATAAATTTTCAATTATATTTTATGTATTTGTGGAAAAGGAAACCTAGCATTAGCGGCCACATTTCTATAACGTCCAATTGTTTTCTATTTTTAGTGGCCGTTATTTTCAGGTTTTACTGTACCAATAATATTTATTAAATTATGAAATATTATTTAAATAAAAAATTTATAAACTTGATAAAAGAAAGTTTGCTTAGAATTTACTCCTCTATCTAATTATGGGGTTATTTTTAATAAAATAGTGTTCACCCATGAGAAGGGGTAACATCCACCCCCAGAATAAAACCGCAAGTTGGTACCATATCATTTTTGTGTCTTGAGGTATCCTCTAACTACTTACCAATTTTCATGAAAATTGATGGAGGTTTAAAGAAATCAGGGGTGAAAACCTTCAGTGACTGCCTTATTGGAAATATAAAAGATTAATTTTTTTCGTGATTGTCGATTTGCTAATTTTCTGATTTTTGGTTGCTATAAGGTTTAAAAATTAATAAAAATTATAAATCATGCATATAAATGTAAAAAAATATTTATTTTACTTAATTAAACGAGATTGCTTGAGCCAGAATGCTGAAATCTGCATTTTTATCATTAAAAAAAAAAGGTGGATTTCACCCCTAAAATGCAGAAAGCGCAACTTGGTGCCATATCACTTTTGTTTTGTGAAGTATCCTCTAACTAATCAACAATTTTCATGAAAATCGATGAAGGTTCAAAGAAATCGTGGGTGAAAACATTCAGTGATTATACTTTCAGAAATATAGAAGAATAAGGTTTTCGTGATTTTCGACTTGTTAATTTTCGGATTTTTGGTTGCTATAAGGTTTGAAAAATTAAAAAAAATGTAATTCATGCACATAAATATAAAAAAAATATTTATTTTTCGTAATTAAACGAGATTACTTCCGCCATAATGCGGAAATCTGCATTTTTTACAATTTAAAAAGTAGGGGTATATTACACCCCTAAAATGCAAAAGCGCAAGTTGATGCTATATATGTTTTATTGCTTGAGGTATCCTCTAACTACTTACCGATTTTCATGAAAATCGATGAAGGTTCAACAAAATAGGAAGTGAAAACTTACAGTGACTGCACTTTCAGAAATCTAAAAAATAATTTTTAAAAAAGGGGTGTATTTCACCCCTAAAATGCAAAAAGCGCAAGTTGGCACTATGTCACCTTTGTTCCTTGAGGTATCCTTTAACCACTCACCAATTTTTATGAAAATCGATGGAGGTTCAACGAAATCTGAGGTAATAACTCATATCCACCTTCATTGACTCCACTAATTACAATTTATGGTCTTCGATTCCAGTAAAGGTTTGTTATTATTCGTAAGTCCCTTTTGTCTATGTTTTTTGTCTTTAGAATTTGGACCAATTTTTCATGTCCTACTTTGTCAAATGCTTTCTCAAAATCAACGTAATAAACATGCACATCCACATTCATGTCCGTGTATCTTTGAGCTAACACATTAAAAGCAAATAACGCCTCTCTGGTTCCTAGTTCGTTTCTGAACCCAAATTGACTATCATCTATTACTTCTTCTAGTTTTTTATTTACACGACCATGTATTATTTTCAAGAATAATTTGAGAATGTGACTTTATACCATTTCTTTACACTTATCATCCTTCTCTTTTGTTCTGATATAATATTTGAAAAAATGTTTGCCCGACAAATATGTTGGGCATTTTAATAGGTCCGACACATAGAACATATCAAATGATAGGAATTATATTGGAGGTAAATAGCAGTCTGATTTTTTCATGAGAGTTTAATGAAAGGGTATGGGCCATTCCACGAACATACGCCTGTTTTGGATTACTTCGACAACAAATATTTTACTGTGCAACATAAGAAGTGCGAAAGTAAATGACGCTAATAATTATTCCAATAAACAACAATGTAATTTGCAATTTACTTTCGTTCTTCTTATTTTGCACAGTAAAATATTCGTTGTCGAAGTAATCCAAAACAGGCGTATGTTCGTGGAATGGCCCATATGTGTGTGTGTGTTTGAAGAGTTGGCTTGGAAGCTAGTCCTTTAGCCACAGAATGGTAGTAAAGGTTATTGGTTTTTAAATAATATATCCAACTTTAAAAAGAAAGTTACATATTAGCTCAAATATTTCTCTACTGTCTAAAGAAAGTAAATGGGTGATGTTTATGGGAGTCTGAATTTTAAGATCTGTTAATTTTAAATAGAGCTGATCTGTTTCAGACTTATGTTTACCGCACTTGAAAAGAATATGGTTGATGTCACATTGTGATATATTATCACATAAGCATAACCCAGAAGGGATAATATTTAACTTAGCTAAGTGAGCTGGGAATGCGCCGTGATTGGTTTTCAGACGAGTTGTTGTCGCTGTAGTCTTCTTCGACATTGCGTATTTAAAAATATAGGAAATATCTTGTGGTAAGGTAGGGTGGATAGTATAATACTGATTATTTGAGTTCGCTGCTATTTTTTTCCATTTTTCTTTCCATTTGATTAAAGTTGTGTTATTATAATGTAGCTGTAAGTCATCCAGTGTGAATATAGGTAAATATAATCCAGCATGGGTAGCATCCTTAGCAAGCTGGTCAACCATTACATTTCCCTTGATGCCGGTATGACTTTTTACCCAAATAACTGTAATATCTTTATTATATATTTTATTTTTGATGGCACACAGAATACTATTTCTTTTATGTTGTGTCATATTTGAGTTTAATTCTTTAATGACCGATAATGAATCTGATAATATAACTGCTTTATTTAATTTGTGTGAATTTAACCAATCTAACGCTTTTTCTATTGCTACCGCTTCAGCGGTATATATTGAACAATGTGATGGAAGTTTAATTTTCAAGGATTCGCTTTTATGTGGAATGTAAACTGCACAGCCTGTGGCACCATCCCCTTTTTTGGAACCATCAGTATACATTATAACGTGATCATTATAGTCACTCAATATGGATTTAAGTAAGACAGAATTTATTTCTGTAGATTCTGTGAACTTTGGTATAATGACTTTTGGTTTATTTAACATTACCTGAAAATCACCTCTATATATTGGTAATCTTTTTTCCCTACCATAGATGTTAGAATAATCGTAGGTTTCTAAGAAAGCATCAGCAAGTGGGGGAGAATTTTTTATGCGCCAATAATTATTTGAAAGATTTTCAGTTGATAACTCATACAGTTGTCTAAGTAGATTATTATTGTTTAATCTTAACTTCAAAATATGTTTAATTGCCATCATTTCTCGACGATTTTGAAGAGGCATTTCGTTACTTTCAGCAAGTAGAACAGGGCTAGGAGTAGACTTCATAGTGCCCAAGCATATTCTTAGACATTTGAACTGAATGCGGTCTACAGTCAATAAATGTGTTTTACTGGCAGCACCATACAGAATGCAACCATAGTCTACAATAGATCGCACGTAGGCTCTGTAAAACATCAGTGCAACTCTAGGGCCAGCACCCCATCTACGATTAGTGACACATTTAAGGATATTAATACCTTTTTCACTTCTGCTTTTTATATATTTAACATGTTTTGACCATAAAAGTTTCGGATCAAGAAGAATGCCAAGATATTTGTATTCTTTGACAATAGGTATATCATATCCAGACAGTTTTATTTTGTCAGGCGTACGAATCCTATGTCTAGTGAATATCATTATGGCTGATTTGTCAGGGGAAATGGTCAGCGCATGATTTGTTACCCAATTATTAACCTTATGCATGATGAAGTCCAGAGCCTCCAGGCAATCAGTATACGAGTTACGCTCTGTATAGATGCATATGTCATCGGCGTATTGAATGCAATTAATTGAATTATCAAAAATGCCATGAATACTTGCTGAAAATATGTTGAACAATAGCGGACTTAAAACTGATCCTTGTGGTAGACCTGTATGAGCTATTCTAGGACCATGTAGTTGGTTTAAATGATCTTTAATATATGGAGGGCTCAGAAGCCAATCAGTGTAAGTCACTTTCCGCTAAAAATTGAGTTACGTGTCGAAGATTCCTTCTTACAGCTAAAACTTTCTACAGACAAAACGCCTAAGTCAATGCTTGACAGTAAAACCAACAGATGGCGGTACTTTGTTTAGCGTCAGAAATAAACTGAAAAATTATCGGAAGTCAATTCGTGTAAGTCATCTCGGCGTGTCACAGTTTGATTTGAGATTTATTTCACGATTGTTATCGGTAAAAATGAGTGAAAATCAGTGAAAATACCGTTGATTTTTCATTAGAACTTGAAGAAAATGATCCTTACTCGGATAGTGGATCAGAATATGTGCCTAACAGTGGAAATAGTTCATCTGATTCAAGTAAGTAACTTTTAACCTAAAAAGGCGGGAATAATTTCTTACGAAAATGTGTTTTATGCTTTTTCTGCTAACAATAGATTAAATGTTAAAATTATTACTAAAGATGAACACAAAACAATCCTTTTTATGATTATTGTGACTGAAATTGCATCAAATTCAAAGAAAAAAAAATGATTTTGACTTACACGCTTTGACCACTGAAATTTGTTTCAGATGGTTCCAGTTTACCTGCCGACGATCTTGGGGCAGAAAATATTGTGATTGAAAATGAAGGGGGTGTTATGGTAGAATCTCCGACAAGAGGGAGAAAGCGAAAAAGGAATCCAACAGAATGGAGACGGACAGTCAACGCAGTTCGACGGTATAGTGGAAAAGCTTACGTGAACAGAAACCGGAAGAACATACCTGGCAAATCGTTTAAAAATGTTGATTGTAAATGTAGACGACTTTGTTCTTCTAATATAACACTCGAAGAACGACAACTCATTTTTGACTCATTTTACAAGTTAGCTGACTATACAAAGCAGAACATTTATCTTCGTGGACTGATTCATAACAGCTCTGTTCAAAAACGTCGCGTCAGAAATGGATCAAAAGCGCCAAGATTAAAATCAGTAAAATATTACTTAACTACTACAGACTTGTCCATTCGTGTGTGTAAGAAATTTTTTAAAGATACCTTTCAAGTGAGTGAGGGGCGTATGTATAAACTGTCTTGTAGTACAACGCCAGCTTCTTGCATAGACAAAAGAGGTCACAAAGAACCAACCAATAAAATAGACGTCACGAAAGTCAAGGAACACATCAAATCATTTCCTTGCTACAAGAGCCACTATACTCTTTGTGATGCTCCAGATAGAAAATATTTAAATCCAGATTTAAATATTAGAAAGATGTATCAACTTTATAAAGAGAAATGTGAACAGGAAGGTTCAGAATCGGTTAAAGAAAAAATGTACTATCATGTTTTCTCTTCAAATTTTAATCTGCACTTCAAACCTCCATCTAAAGATACCTGCCAGTTATGTGATTCTTTGCAAAATACCATCAGATTTGGGAATAATCAAGAAGATATACATAAAGCAAAAACCGATAAAGAAATTCATCTCAGAAAGGCAAAACTAGCGAGAGATTCGCTTAACAAAGATAAAAATTTAGCTAATGAAAACATCTATGTTCTTACATTCGATCTACAAAAAGCTTTACCTTTTCCCAAACTAAGCACATCTGTTGCTTATTATAAGATGAATTTATATGTTTATAATTTGGGAATTCATAGTTTCAACGACAATAAGGGGTACATGTTTATGTGGGACGAAACAGAGGGATCGCGAGGTTCACAAGAAGTTGCCACCTGCCTGACAAAACATTTAAAAATGAATGCAAGAAATTGTGATAGTATCATTTTGTATTCGGACTGTTGTACAGGCCAGAACCGCAATATTAAACTAAGTCTGTCACTTCTCAAACTCGCACAAGACCCCGAAATGAACGCTACTTCAATTGACCATAAATTTCTCACCTCAGGTCATAGCTACCTTCCGAATGATGCAGATTTTGGGGTTATTGAGTCAAAGGCAAAGAAAAAAGAGTTTATTTATGGTCCTGAAGATTGGATTAATTTAGTTGCCACTGCTAAGAAAACTAATGCATTTCAAATAATTGAAATGAAACGTGAAGAATTTCTTTCGACAAGAATATTGGAAAACAGCATCATTAATAGAAAAATTGATAATACAGTGGGGAAAGTTAATTGGTTGAACATAAAATGGCTCAGATATTACAAAAATAAACCGGAATCTATTTTCTATAAAGAAACACTGCAAGAAGATTTTCCATTTAACGAGATCAATATTGCAAAAAAGGCCGGAAAGGGAAGACCACCTAAGTTATTTAATATTGTTCAGGAGCAACTCTACCCAAATCGCAGACCTGTCAAAGACTTAAAAAAAACACATGTTTGATTTGCTTCCTTACATTCCACCGCACTACCACACATTTTATAAAAATTTGCCAGTAATACAAAGGAATAATCCTCGAGCTTCAACTTCAGTGATCGGCCAACTTGAGGCTAATAACGACAGTGACGATTCGGATAATTACATAGACTAATAATTGTTTTCCCGTTATTTTATTTTTTAGTTCAGTGGACACTTAGCATAAGTCATTTTTTCCTTGTGTAAACGCATTAAAAAAGAAAAACGCTTTTCATTTTCATTAACTTTTCTTATATTTAAGTTTATCAGTATGTTACATTTCAATAAAAATTATTATTAGTACTTATATGGGAGTCGTTATTTTCTTACAACAAGTTTTGAAACAAGTCAATTTTCTCAGATTTTATATTTAGTGACTTAACCTGATTGGCTTCTGAGCCCTCCATATATAACACGATTATTATAAAGATGAACAATATTAGAAGCTATATTTTGAGGTAATCCCATATCATAAAGTTTTTTATGCAACATGGTTAAATCAACAGAATCATATGCCCCTTTTAGGTCTAAAAACAAACAAGCAAGATAGTTGTTTCTGGAAAACGTCATTTGAACGTCTGTGACTAAATGTGATATTGCATCAAGTGTTCCAACACCAGACCTAAATCCATATTGTGTACTTGGGAGAATACTATAATGTTCTATAAGCCATTCTAACCTAGTCTTAATCAGTCTTTCGAATGTCTTACATATGCAAGACATTAATGATATCGGTCTATAAGAAGAGGAGAGTGTTTTATCTTTATTAGGTTTGAGAATTAAACAGATAACTATTTCTTTCATATGATCTACATATTTTCCATTGAAAAGCCAATCGTTGAAAACTGTTAGTAGACTTTGTTTACCTATAAGAGGTAATTCATATATAATGTTATAAGTAATTTGATCGCGCCCCGGAGCTGAGGAATTAGAAGACTTGACTGCAGCCTCAAATTCTTCCATATCAAAACTTTTCTCGAAAATATTGTATTTATAAGTTTGACTGTTATTCTGAATAGGAAGATCAACATATGGCGGAGCAAATTTGTCGAGTAACTGTTCTATTAGTTCATTTGATAGAGGATATCTTCTTGAGTGATAATTTTTATTCACTAGTTTATTAACAAAATTCCAAATTTTACTGATGGGAGTGTTTTTGTTTAAAGTATTGACAAAGTTAATCCATGAATTTTTTTGTTTGTTTGTAAACAAAAGTTTACTTTTGGCTTGAATATGTTTATATTTAATATAGTTTTCAAAATTCGATACTTTTTTGTAATTTTTGTATGCAAGTTTCCGAGAATTTATCATATCTTTACATTCATTATCCCACCAGACTGAGTTGAACCCAGGGTATCAGGGACAGGATCCCATGTAGTGTATCCAATTAGATTGGATGTAACGAGGGACAGATCCACCATTGATAGAAGTTCATTGGGTCTTGTTACTTTGGTCGGTCTACCGTCGTTTAGCAAAACTAAATTACTGTTATCTAACGCGTCCACTATACACTTACCCTGAGCGGAATCTTTCAAGGAACCCCACCTACTGTGGTGTCCATTGAAATCCCCACCAACAAAAACCTTACCGCTAAATTGACTAAAAAGTTTTTCCCAATCTCTACAAGTAACTATTACTTTAGGAGGTTTATAAATGCAAACAACTACTAGTTTTATTTGTTCTATAAAAACTGCACACGTTTCAATACCTTTATTAAAGTTTTTAGTTACTTTAACCTCAGTAAAACAAAGATTATTTGATATGAGGATGGCTACACCACCAAAACCATCAGGTCTATCAGTTCTGACAATGTAATAACCTGTTAAAGCAAAATTTTTATTTTGAGAAAGCCATGTTTCATTAAGTAAAATGACATCAACTACATTGTTTTCAAGATAACTAAGTAAACTAGGTTTATGTTTATTTATAGATTGACAGTTCCACTGAAGTATGCTAAACGTCCTATTATTCCCCATCACTTTCAGTATTTATTAGGTTGCCTAGCATTTTTTCAATTTCTTCCTTTGTATTTTTTTGTAAATTAGGTAAAAATATTTTAGGGTTAATTTTCTTGATAATATTTTCTATCAAAGCTGGGATTTCATTAATTATTTTACATTCTATTTTTTCTTTGTAAGCCATAAACTCGTCCCGGTAGGGATTGGGGATTATGGGTTGGGATATGGTATTTTTAGTTTTGTGAGATCTTGGAAAAGTTGGAGGTTTCTCGGTCGCAGTAGGAGAGACAGCTTTACGCATGTTTCCTGATCTTTTAAAAGCAGGTACATATGATTGATTTTGATTTGAGCCTTCATGGACATTGGGAGTTAAGGAGGGAAAATTTTCTATAGTAAGGGTATAATGAAAGGGTAACAAATCGTATCCGACAAAATACATGGAACGTTTTCGTAATCTGACGTTCGAAACCTGTAACCTGTTCCACAATAATTAAAACTTCTCCTATTCCAGCGTTCCCGTACATCAAAGTTTGTCCGACTAGACACCGTTAAGCTATTAACAAATTTTCAGGTTGCTATTAATAAATTTTTTTGATACGCGGGTTCGAGTTTTAAAATCACTTTATTTAAACTAAAACTTGTTGATAATTCTTGACTATAAATATATAACACAACGACAATTACATACATACTTCTAAACCTCAGGTATTACTGTTATATGAACTGTCAACTTAGAGTATGGTGCAAATGTCTGGAATAAATTCGTTATTTCGTAAGCCGGCGACTTGAAGGAAAAATCCCGAAACAGGTCGATTTTTATTTCTAAATTATGATTTTTTGACACACTAGTGACGTCATCCATCTGATTTTTTAAAATGAGAAAAGGGGTCGTGTGCTGGCTCATTTGAATAACCTGCCTCTGAGGCAGGTTAGTGGCAGCTTTAACATTGAATTTAACCGAAAAGCAATATTTATTTGTCAAATAAACATTTTTTTCTGTTTTCTGATAGCAGTAAAATGTATTTAATTAAAATGTATGTATTAAAATAATTTAATTAAAAAAAAAAACTGTTTTGGACATCCTTTGTAAATAAGTGTTATTAAAAAATCCACAAGGAAAAAGTTTTCCTGTAGTTAGCTGTATACCATGTGATACAAAAAAACAGTAAATCCTGTATAAAAGTTATATTTAAAAAACCCTCAAAAGAACCACATCAAATTCACATAACTAGTTTTCGACTGGCTTACCAGTCATCATCAGTGCTTACCTAAAATGAATATAACCTGATAAAAAAGGCAAAGATGTTGAAATTTTGACTAGGGTTAAAAAATATTAGATTATACTCACGTGCAATGTACATGCTAACCACCAAGATAGTATTATACAAAAATATGTGGGTCAAAGCCCAGTAAAAGTAGTCCGTCAAGGAAACATAGGTATAAAATGCTACCTTAAGCCTGGATGTTTAAAATATTATCTAATTTGCCCTAGGTAACATCTGAGATCTAGATATGACTTGTTCACATGTTGGAAGTGAGACAAGTGAGGCAAGTGTTTTCACTTGCCGTCTCACCGTTTTTTTAAATTATGTTATTGTTTATATGTATTACTAAATAAATAATTGGATAGCCTTTGACTTCATTCAATCTTTAATGAGAATCTCAAGTCCTCTACTGTCTTGTCTTGTTCGCGACGAGTCGCGTCCGCTACTCTCCAATGCGTTTTTGCCTTAAATCATCACACTCAGATGGATGGCGTCACTAGTATGACATATATGCTAAAAACTCATAATTTAAAAATAAAAATCGGCCTGTTGTGGGATTTTTCCTTAAAGTCACCAGCTTACGAAATAACGAATTTATTCCATACATATTATGCACCATACTTAGTGTGACCAACTCCAATTCAGTCGAACTCGGGACAAAGCTGAAAAAAATATCTAAAATCCGGGATTTTTCAATGAAAGTTGGGCCATTTTTTTTTAATATAGAACTTTAATACCATCATTTTATTGATTATTTAACATTTTTATGTTGACAATGGTATATTTGTTGGGATTTCATAAATGACAATTGGTTGTAATGATAATTACATTTTTCTTGGTTTTTGACGTTTCGACTCCCAATCCGGAAATCGTTCTCAAAAAAGGAAATTTTTGATGTGATACTATTTAGTATTACAAAGAGCACTGAACGCTAGAATGCTGAGAAAAAGACCGGTTGGAAAGCCAAGAAAGCTCTGGGAAGACACAGTAAACAGCGACGCACAAGCACTTTTAGCAGTCCGTGTATGGAGAAGAGCAGCCACAGACAAACAAGGGTGGAGGCAATAAATAAAGGAGGCCAAGGCTCAATTTGGGCAGTAGTGCCGTAGAAGAGAATAAAATAGCAGGGGCGGCTCGTGATAGTAGAAGGTGGTGAGGCACACTACACCTGAGAAAGTTTATTATGATGGTTAGCTTCTCTTTAATGGCCGGAAGGTCGATTTTGTGACGTCATAACGCTAGGACGAAGCTAGGACAAATAATCCCGGACAAAAAATCTCCACAAATTATCCCTGGACAAAAAATTCCCAGACAAATAATCCCCGGACAAAAAATCTCCACAAAAAATCCCCTGACAAATAATCTCCGGACAAAGAATCCCGGGCAAATAATCTCCACAAATTATTTAGACAAAATATCCCCACAAAATATTCCGGACAGAAAATCCTTAAGAAATATTTGCTGCCGATTAGTTCTCTAAAAGTTTTCTCCTGAATGCGATCGACTCAAATGCTTTCAGCCTCGGTGTATAGAGTTACATATTTTGAATTAAAATTCCATATCGAAAACTTCAAATTTTACGTAACAAAAGAGTGTGAGTTTTTCAAAAATCGTGAAAGATATGGGGAATGAGGTAAGGCTGTGTGAATCAAGTTCCAATATTATTTGCTTAAATCTTTTGCCCACTCTGATTTGAATAACTATGTTCAAAACATTGCCATTGTCCAAAAAAAATTGTGGGAATTATTTATCCGGGATTTTTTGTGGGGATTTTTTGTTTAGGGATTATTTGTCCGGGAATTTTTGTGGGAATTTTTTGTCCGGGATTATTTGTCCGGGGATTATTTGCCGAACCCTCGCTAGGGCGTCGACAGAACGGCGCCGTATTTATTTGCTTTAGTTAATGTTTGCAAATGATATTAAAATATTAAATAACAATTTTATTCGCAAAAGAATAGCAACGAAAGCTCTAAGCCTCCAACAGGTTCACACTCATAGGAGCTCTTTTTTTTTTGGCTAAAAATAATTACTATAATAAACGATAATACCACATCAGACCAATATGAATCAGATGTTTCGTCCTTCCTTGGTCTCGTCAGCGTTGTACAGCCATATTAAGCAAACTTTACATTACATACTACATGTCAAAAACCGACAACTGATTCTGTTAATATTAATCAGTTGCCAAAATGAAATTATTGTACGCAAACTATATACCCATAAACACGTGATAATTTCATTTTAGAACCAATTTTATATTGTAAATGTATTGAATATAGGGAAATACAAACAAGCAAGTAAGCAAATTACTGTTATATTATAGGATTGATTTTTATGTTGAGTAAACTAAGGGTTAAACTTCGTTTTTTTTTGGTATTTTATTTTGTTTTTTTTTTATAAAAAGCGTGCTTATAAGAAAATAAATCATTATAAAAGAAAGCATGATTTCTAAATTTTTTATTTACTTATTTAATTGACATTGATAAATGCCACACAGCCAGTATGACATTGATAAAATCTTCTAAACATAATCTAAACTAATTGATGGATTCGACCGTTACTTGATGGAAGTTCATTTTATCTAACAATAAAACACTGAAAACGTTTGTTTTCTATACTTCCACAAAATTTATTATAACTAAGTGACTACAGCTGTTTCGGCGGAGTGCCTTTCTCAAGTGATATAGTTTACTACTACTACATTGTTTGATTTGCTTGTCTGGATAATGCTTAGAAGAAATGCGTTCAATGTGCTTCCCCGTTTAGGATTTTGTCCTCTTCAGGGTTTGAGGTGAATGTATTGTGTTGGCAGTAAAAGCAAACAGTCCGAAAAACACACTGGGGCAAGCGCCGTGTCCTGGTGTTCTTGGATTCTGGGTTATGCCGGACGGTGGTGTCCAGAAGGCTAAGAAGTCAACAGAGAAGAAAGTTTGATGGATTATTGTTGGTTCCATAGGCATTTACGTGTACTGTCCGTGCTTTGCTCTCGACCAGTCTCCCTAGAAACCATTGTACAACGACAGGCGAACCTGCGTCCCTCGTCGGCGGTCAGGAGGTGGCTTTGAGCGCAGCGTGGACAGAGTGCGTTCGAGTGGAGAAAATAGTTGCGGCTATTTTCTTGGGATGAACAGGTATAATTGTGCAATGAAGTTGGGAAACCGCAAAAAACCAACTTCTCCCTGTTCGGATATATTTTACAATGTGTTTGCCTTTTTAAGTCTTCAACTGAAGAGGTTGAGGAGTGGGGAGATGTTTGTCTCGAGAAATTAATAAACTGAAAAATACAGATATAATTCTGAATTACCAACTCGAGACAAACAGCTCCCCACTCCTCAACCTCTTCAGTTGAAGACTTAAAAAGGAAAACACATTGTAAACTATATCACTTGAGAAAGGCACTCCGCCGAAACAGCTGTAGTCACTTAGTTATAATAAATTTTGTGGAAGTATAGAAAACAAACGTTTTCAGTGTTTTATTGTTAGATAATCTAAACTAATATAAAACTATATCTAAAACTACTTCACAAAACTACAATACAAGCTTCCATAGCAAATAAGGGAAGCAAGGTCAAGTACTTAACTTCATAACTAAAAAAACACCTGATTGAGGCGTGCCTCAAGGATGGATGAATTTCGTTCCCAGAATTGGTGGCACATTTTTCAAATTTTGCCGCCTTTACTGTCCCATTTTAAGAAATGGTAGTATGCTAGACAAAGAGGTTTGAAGCAAGCCTCATCTGTAATGATTTGAGAAAGTTGGAATGAGATGCATGATGCATATAATACTGGCACGTGGAAGACGGATACAAAGATAAATAGTCAGGGCCGTACCGATTTTAATTTTTTTCATAAAAATAAAGTTATTTAGTAAATTTCAAAAAGCTAAATCATATTTAAACAACTGATTATGAAATAACGAAATAACGTAAATAGTCGATTGATATACTGATGAGGCACTGCCTCACCTGCCTCATAGGACAAGCCGCCACTGTAAAATAGTATTACATTCTAGAAATTGTCGACTTTTTTGCGTCCCAATAATTCAATTTGATGTGGATTTTTAAAAGAATAACGTATTCAAAATTTCAAAAAAAAAATTTTACCAAAACGTTGAAAATTCGGATGGCCCCGAAGCCTTGTCCGGGAGGCCGGGACACGACTTCGTAATTCGGGCCATGTCCCGGATTTTTCGGGCTAGTTGGTCACAGTAACCACATTGTTTATGTATAATATATACATTTTCTGACGTTCCTGACTTCACTAGACATTTAGCGATTTCTCGATGACATCTGGAATATTCTAGAATTTTAATACTTTTTTTTTTCGTTAAGGGCCTTGGACATTATTCCATGTCGGATAAATCTTACGTAACTGTCCGGTTAAAAATATGTGACCGGAAATGCCACATTATAGTCGCAGAAATAGTACATGCCTAAATTAATCGACGCGTATTGAAAAGTCGAGCTCGAATATACACTGGGGTGCAAAATTAACCGGACACCTTAAAAATGGGTTATTTTTGATGTCTCGAATTTTCTAAACCTGTTGTCCGATTTAAGCGATTTTTTAATATATTATAAGCTTGTTTATAATATCGCTGTAATAATATTATTGCTAAACAGGTAAATTTTCATTGTATACCGGGTGTACCAATGAAACTGTTCTTTTTCTCAAACTTCGCATCACCCTGTGGAATATTCTAGCATTTATAAAATACTCAAATTAAAACCCAACTATAGCCTCATGTTTTCTCAACATTCTGTTTCCTGATGCATTCGCTTATGTTGGACCGTAAAAAAGTTAGGTACTATTAGCCATGTTTTTCATCAATACATGGTGTTTTTAAATAAGTATGGCAAACTTCAAGGGGTAATTCTACATGAAAAATAAGGACAGTTTACTTTATAAACCTATGTCCGCAAATGCTTCGTTTCTGAGATAGAGGGTGTTAAAAGTTTTCTTACAAACTGACGATTTATTTATTGTTTTAAACCCGGTTGAGATATGCTAATGAAATTTGGTGGGTTTTAAAACGTAGTTATTGTAAATTTTTTCACATACAAATAAGAATTTAATATTCATCATTGGCGCGCATACGGGTAATATGAGCCGTCATATTACCCGTATGCGCGCCAATGGTGAATATTAAATTTTTACTTGTACGTGAAAAATGTATAATAACTACGTCTTAAGACCCAGCAAATTGCATTTGCATATTTCAACCGGTTTTAAAGCAATAAATAAATCGTCAGTTTGTGAGAAAAATTTCAACACCCCCTATCTCGGAAACGAAGCATTTGCGGACATACGATTATAAAGCAAACTGTCATTACTTTTTCATGCAGAATTATCCGTTAAAGTTTGCAATACTTATTTAAAAACACCCTGTATTGATGAAAAACATGGCTAGTTCTTAAAGTACCTAACGTTTTTAATACTTATTTAAAAACACCCTGTATTGATGAAAAACATGGCTAGTTCTTAAAGTACCTAACGTTTTTATCATCCAATATAAGCGGATATACTTAGTCCATTGAAATGTTACATTTAGTGTGCATTTCTTAGAGGAGTCAATTTTATTTTTTTAGTGTGTAGGGGGGTTCAGTAGAAGCTTAAGTTCAAGTTTTTGGGGTTGAGGCCCTTGTCCCCCGGCCGCCATCTTGGAAAAAGAGGTGCAAAGGGCTTTCGCGCTGTATCTCGTAAACTAGCTACCCTACAGAAAATTTAATTTCACATAAAATGAAGCAAATTAAATTTTCTACAATTTTATGTCTATTACTTTTTATCGTAAAGTGACCAACAAAAAAGTTATAAACAAAAATAAAAGAAAATTTTGTAAGAAATTTCCTTTTGCAGGTTATAACTTTTTTTACGTTCATTTCACAATAAAATAACATCATAGCGATTTTGTAGAGGATTTTTCAATAAACAATTTTCACTATAAAGTTGTTTAATTTTATTTATTATCTAGGTTTTACAGCGCTCCAAACTTGACCAGATTCTCGAATTCTCGTAGAAAAATGCATTTCTATCTATACAGTGAGCACGTAAAGGTTGGAATAAATTCATTTTCTCGAGAATGGACGATTTTGGAAAAAAATCCTGAAACAGGTCAATTTTTATTTTTAAATTGTAACTTTTTGGTATATATATATATATATATATATATATATATATATATATATATATATATATATCATACTAATGACGTCACCCATCTGGGCGTGATGACGTCATCGATGATTTTTTTAAATAGGAATAGGGATTCTGTGATAGCTCATTTGAAAGGTAATTTAATTCTCTATTCAGTAATATAAACATTTACATAATTATTTATACAGGGTGTCTAAAAAAATTTTTTTTAATTAAATTAATTGAGATAAAAAGAAGAATGCATGTGATGTATTTAGTCCAAAATACATTTTACTGCTCTCAGAAAACAGAAAAAAATGTGTATTTGAAAAATAATCATTGCTCTTCGTTTAAATTAAATGTTCAATATGTCAAGAGGAAGGTGGGTGGCGGCTTTATTGAATTTAAACAAAAAACGATATTCATTTGTCAAATAAACATCATTTCCTGTTTTCTGATAGCAGTAAAATGTATTTTGAGTTAAATAAATTACACACATTCTTCTTTTTATGTCAATAAACTTAATTTAAAAAAAAATTTTTTGGACACCCTGTATAAATAATTATGTTAATGTTTATATTACTGAATAGAGAATTGAATTACCTTTCAAATGAGCTATCACACGACCCCTATTCTCATTTAAAAAAATTATAGATGACGTCATCACGCCCAGATGGGTGACGTCACTAGTATGATACATATGTCAAAAAATGGCAATTTAAAAATAAAAATTGACCTGTTTCAGGATTTTTTTTCAAAGTCGTCAATTCTCGATAAAATAAATTTATTCCAACCTTTACGTGCTCACTGTATATTAGACGAGCAGCATTAACCGTTATGCCAAGCAAGAAAATCAAATTTAAGGTGAATGATCAATTTTGGTCTATTTTTATGTTTTCGAGGTCGCTGAATCCCAATATGAAGTTTATTTTTATCTAGAGTTGGTGGAACATGTTAAAAAAATAAATTTTATACAAAAATGCCAAAAATCAATTTTGATGATTTTTCAAATTTACCTCGCTGTATCTTTGGTCGCTGTAAATATTTCCTTTTAAAAATTTTACTGTGTCATCTTTGAAGTATGTAGATAACAATGAAATTTATCCAAAATGTTTAAAGACATTAAAAAAGGAGTTGTTAATTTATTAACATTTTGTCATCATATTTCGTTAGTTTCATATTTACTTAAAAAAGTTGAGTGACAAACTTTTTAGTTTATAATTTTAACCAACACAACAATAAAATATAGTTCATGAAAAAGTTTTTTGGAAAATTTTAAGTCAAAATATATAATAGGAAAAAAGTTATGTTACTTCATATACAAGCGGCACACTCCAAAAAACGCTTATATCTCGAGATCCTGACCACGGTGTGGTGAATGGCTAATTTTTATCATATGTACCTTATGATTTTGATATCAAAAATCGTTTTTTTTGCTATGCTTAAGAATTTTACATTTTGCGGTTGTGTCATTCTTCTTCTGAAGCGGCGAATTTGTGCTCAAAAAACTTCTTGGGCCTTTTCTATATATGCTTAGAGTTATAAGTTTTATAGTGGGAAGAAAGGTCAAAAACAGATTAATAATAGCATAGGAATGTTAAAATCATAATAAATTGTATGAATACAAAATATATATAGACAGAAAAGTAAGCCTAACTTTTGTTTTTATTGTATCCCTATGAGCATTCGAGAATCTGGTCAAGTTTGGAGCGCTGTAAAACCTATATAAATAAATAGAAATAAACAACTTTATAGTGGAAATTGTTCGCTGAAAAACCCTCTACAAAATTGCTATAATGTTATTTTATTTTAAAATGAACTGAAAAAAAGTTATAACATCCAAAAGGAAACTTGTTAAAAAAAATTTACATGTTTTTGGTTATATCTTTTTTGTTGGTCACTTGACGATAAAAAGTAAACAAACAAAATTGTGGAAAATTTAATTTGCTACATTTTATGTTTAATTAGATTTTTCGTAGGGTTGGTAGTTTACGAGATATAGCGCGAAACCCCTTTGCACCCCATTTCCAAGATGGCGACCGGGGGACAAGGATGGCGACCCCAAAAACTTGAACTTAAGCTTCTACCCCCTCTACACATTAAAAAAATAAAATTGACTCCTAAGAAATGCAAGGTACGGCCTAAAAAATGTACTAATAAGTACATGGACTAATAAGTCAAAAAACAAAATGTTGAGAAAACATGATGCTATAGTTGGGTTTTAATTTCAGTATTTTATAAATGCTAGAATATTCCATAGGCTGATGCGAACTTTGAGAAAAAAACACAGTTGGATTGGTACACCCGGTATACAATGAAAAATTAACTGTTTAGTAACAATACTATTACAGCGGTATTGTTAAAGAAAAAGGCTACAAGAATAAAAAACCGCTAAACGCCGTAAAAATGATTGGCGCATACAATATTCCAGCTACACAGATCTGACATGAATATTACGTGGCGCGAAAATGTATTTTCATTTTGATTCAAAACCAAACTCTAGTTTTATTTTAAAATATTTTTTTATAATATTTGCCCAATTTGAAGTAAAGCGCGCCACAAAAGAGTAACTTTAATAGAGTTTGAATTTTGAAACTCTTTTGTGGCGCGTTTACTTCAAATTTAGCAAATTGTATTATGAAAAAATCTTTTAAAATCAAACTAGAATTTTGCTTTGCATCAAAATGAAAATACATTTTCGCGCCACGTAATATTCATATTCATATCCATATCAGATCTTTTGTAGCTGGAATATTGTATGCGCAACTCATTTTTACGGCGTTTAGCGGTTTTTTTATTCTTGTATCAGGAGTTTTTCAAAGTTATTTATAAATTAAATGTATAAAGTTGAATGCAATGTTTCTCGATTACACGTTAAGATTTATAAATGGTCGCCTTTGTCGCATTATCTCCCAAATGATCTAGTGTCCATCGAATGTACACTAGATTTTTTTTATATTCGAAATAGATTGAAAAAAAATATTGGGATGGCCGGTAAATGAACTCGGATTGCCCGTTGCCAGATCAAATTAGCGTCGTAACCACTACAACTACATAAACCATTTAGGGAATAATCGTTAATTGGATTATACTTTTGTAGCTTAATAACTTCTAAACGGCTTAACCGATTTTATTCACTAAACATGAGTTTGAAACGTATTGACAAGTAGTATCTTATGCATCTAAGGTCAAGTATGATAAACTGAAGTTATTACAGGAATTATTGAGCTTGAAAAACCGTTTTTTCCATAAGAAATAGATTTGATCATATTTATGAAGCCTATAGCTTAAAAATTCGAATTTTCCCGGATATCAGGTATACGCCGTTAGATTTGTCTAGAGCTAGAGTCCTTCTACAAACGCTCAGTTATTGGCGTAATTCGTAGGTTGAAATTTTGAGTAATTGTCGAAAAACCAAAATTTTCAAAGTTAATTTTTCAGTTTTTCGGCTATACTGAGCCGTGTGTATGTCTGATCCTGACAGCTTAGACACAAATTGAAAGCTTAACTCAATGCTATTGATTTGGTGTATCTACTGTTCTCCTGTCTCTTCTTGAACTGAAGAGATATACCGCCAAAATATGCCGTTTTGTACGGTTTACTGTAAAGAGACCGAAAAGCACTTTACCGAAACCTCACTAGACCGAACAGCAGAAGACCTAAAAGCAGTTCTTTTTACTTGTCGCAGTAAAAGAGATAAGACAGACTAATTACAACTAAATGTTATTTGGATGGTTATTATAAACAGTTAAAATGGTGTTCACGTCACTCTACCCTTAATTGATTTTTACCTTCACTAATTTGTTTAACGGGTAAAAATTATTTCATATCAGACTGTACAGAGTAACAATTTACACAGTCTATATATAAAATAATACAAAAAAAATACTTACTTACTTACTTACTTACTTAGTCCTAAGCCTTTCTACCTTTAGGTGTAAGCTGACAAAAAAATACAATAAACAAAAAGACAGATATACAAAATCTTAGCATAATTTACTGCAAACTTTTTAAATTTATTTACCATTTCGGTCTAATGCTGTTCGGTCTAGTGAGATTTCGGTAAAGTGCTATTCGATCTAATGAGTTCGGTCTATTGCTTTCGGTCTAATTGTCGTGTACCGTTTTGTACCTACCTATAGCTGGCTTATGGGTAGTCAAAACTCACAAACTACACCGGTTCTGAATCGGCCCTCACCCCCTCTTCAAACACAGAAAAAATAATTCAGATCAGTTTAACTTTTCTACACACATACATACATACATACATACATACATACATACATACATACATACATGCATACATACATACATACAAATCCACAAACATTTTCCCTTTTTTAATAAAAATTGAATCATATTTCTGAGCTCGGTAACTTTTGAACGGTATAACCGATTTTCAAAATTAGACATGCGTTGGAAAGGTAATGATCAGTACTATTAGAAGCCGCAAAGGTCGGAGTTAAATTTTTGGAAGTTTTTGGGAGTTTTGGGGACGAGAACGGAAAACAGACCCTAAATAAGAAGGGCCGTAAAATCCACACCCTTGGACCAAAATCGATTGTTGACATATGAATAGGTGAGTCTTTTCCTGAACTTTAAGATGTGAGTTGGCCCAATTTTCAGTTCAGTCAGATTTAGAAAATCGAAGATTTCGTGTATATAGTGTCGCGTGTAGAGGGTGTAGGTTTGCGCCACTAGCGAGAACTGCCGTTCTCTGGTAATAATAGATTAAAAAATCACTTAAATCGGACAGCAGGTTCAGGAAATTTGAGACATCAAAAATGATCCATTTTTAAGGTGTCCAGTTAATTTTGCACCCCAGTGTATTTAGTTTCGATTTTGATGTCATTTCAAAAAGCTATTACCGGAAGTTTGGCAAAAATGACTCAAAATTAATGCAATCGTATACCAATTGCCGCAAAGTTACACGAAGGGTTCAAATATAGACTTCCGGTTCTACTTCCGGCCACATTGCATGAAAACCTTGGACTTACTAAGTCCAATTAGTTGTTTTTTTTGTAAGTTTAATTTTTTTTATTTTATATTTAAGATGATAAATCAACAGTAAATACACAAGCGTCAATTGAAAAGAAAGCTTTAAACAAAGGTTTAAAGTGTGCTGAAGATTCCAATGAAGAACCAGCGCCACATAGGAGAATACTAGACCCACCAATTATTGAAATTTCAGATTCTGATGAAGAATCAACGCCATATGAAAGATTACATCCTTCAAATCTTGTAACAGTTATATTAACAGAAGGTAAATATGTTTATGTGTATGGTGTATGTAAAAATTTATTAAACATGTGAAATAATTCGTGAATTAGTGTAACACCAGAACCGCCAGAACGCATTAGAGAGTCGCGTCCGTCGCGCGAGTATAAAATATGATGGAAAAATTCGATTTTTTTTATTGGTTTTTTGATTATAACTTTAAAACTATTCATTTCTGAGAAAAGTTGTATTGACATAAAAGTTGCGTAATTAAATTTCCTATAATACCGAATTGGTTAAAATTTTAAAAAATAGTCACCCTTGTTGCAAAATAGAAATAATTGCGAAAAAAACCATACAAAAACAAGTATTCGCATTTTACGTTTTTCAACCATTTACGCTACACTTAGGACCTTCATATTTTACTCAGAAAAACTTTATGATATAGTAAGACTCTTTTCATTAAGATCGGTTTAATAGATTTTGCAAAATAAATTTTGCAATCCAGCTTTAGCAAAAAATTCATTTTTTTTAATGTTGCAGGACTGAAAATAAAGCAGAGAGCAAGTTGAATTTTTTTTGGTTATAGAAGTGTATTGTAACTTTCATTTGCAATTTTCAAAATTAAAATCGATTAATTACCACGGCGTCAGGAAATTTTTTAAATAAACCTTAATTTTTGGTGCTACGCGCAGGACAGCGGTGTTCGATTCACACAAGTTGATTTCCTCAAATTTCTTCCAATCTTTATCGATATATTATTTTCTTACTCTACATTTTGTTGTATTTTAATATTTTAATTCCACAAAAATCAAACTAATTTTATTATTGTTTGTGAAATATTGTTTAAACAATTGCATATTATGTTTAATTTTATTCTCTAAGTTAAAATATATGAACAAAGAAAGTTTTTGCTAATAAAAGTGTTATTTCAAAGGATAGAGTATGTGTTTTTATTTTGCAATAAACAAATTTATTTATTTATATCGAAATGTAATAAAAATTAAAATGTATCAATCATTATCAAAGGTCATTGGAATGCCCAATCAGAGCAAATTATCCGCTGTCCTGCGCGTAGCACCAATAATTAATGTTTATTTAAAAAAATTCCTGACGCCGTGGTAGTTAATCGATTTTAATTTTGCAAAGTGCAAATGAAAGGTACAGTACACTTCTATATGCAAAAAAAATTCAACTTGCTATCTGCTTTATTTTTAGTCCAGTAACCTTTTGAAAAAATGAATTTTTTTTGCGAAAGCTGGATTGCAAAATTTATTTTGAAAAATCTATTAAAGCGATCTTAATGAAATTTACAGTACTGTTTTACTGTATCATAAAGTTTTTCTGGGTGAAATATGAAGGTCCTAAGTGTACCATAAATGGTTGAAAAACGTAAAATGCGAATACTTGTTATTGTATGGTTTTTTTTCGCAATTATTGATATTTTGCAACAAGGGTGACTATTTTTTAAATTTCTAACCAATTCTGTATTGTAGGAAATTTAATTAGGCAACTTTTATGTCAGTACAATTTTTTCTCGGAAATGAATACTTTTAAAGTTATAATCAAAAACCGAAAAAAAAAATCGAATTTTTCCTTCATTTTTTGACATTTTGATTATTTAAACAACGGTCCGGACCTTTTTGAGAGGGAGGATAACTCAAATATTATTATTTGAGTTATTTTCAAGCAATTTCTGCAAAAAAATTCCAAAGTCCAAATGTACTAATATTTTTACAGATGCGCCCTGGTCTAATTCGCACTTTGCAGTCGCGGACTCATCCCAGACTACGTAAGAAGTTCAGTTTTTCGATAGATGATAGTTCACAGTGTAGTTCAGATTTGAAAAAAATCGTTTTTTTTCCAAAATAACTTAGAATTATTAGTAATAACAAAAATCTCAACGAATAAAAAATTGTAAGTTTCGCTTTTCTGAATATTTTAGATGTTTTGTTTTTCTGTAAGACAAAAATTGGTTAAGATATGACTGATAAAAATTCGCGTACACTCGTGATTAGAGACTCGTTCAAGCCCTTTTAACTTTGGCCTTTTCAAAAAGAAATAAGCTCTTTGAACCGATGCAACTGCAGATCATATAAACAATACAAAAGTAAAGTTTGTGGTGAAGCCGTAACGATTAATTTCATTTGGGATGTTATTTAGGGGGCGATTTTCAGGACTTTTTTTACCAAAAAAGGGACCAACATTATTTTGAGCGTAACTTAGGTTAATGCAATTTTCCTTTATCTCTCATGCCAAGCAAAAGTTCATCACGATCCGTCTTACTTAAAAAGTTAAAGGTGTAAAATAATGCTTTATTTCCTTGCATATGAACTATTATGCAAAAATTAAAATTATTGATTTTTAACATGTCAATAATTAATTGTAAAAAATTTACATTAGTTTTTTTCTATCACCTTCCAATTTTTCGCAAATCGAGATCTTATAAAAATTCCTTGGTCATACGAAAAGTTTACATATAAAATTAGAAAAACGGTTTTTAGTGTAAATATATGGCACAAACAGTTGTCCAAAAATATTTTAATAAAATCTGAATTGTGGCAACACTGTAAAATTAGTGAGCTAGTGCAATACCGCGGCTGCACCTCTCCCAGTCGTAAATAAGCGCATCAAAATCAGTTGTTTGTTTTTAGCAGTTCGAGGAGGTTTATCGCTGTGTTTCGAATTAGTGCTATTTATTTGTTATTCTATTCTTTTTTCGAGCTATGGAAAGGAGACATTGTGTTAATAAAGCAGACTGCTTTTGTTATATTTGTGGCAGTTTTGTGGTTTCAAAACCAAGACTTAACATAACCTTATTTGTTCGTAATGCGTATCATGCCTATTTTGGAGTGAAAATAGGAGAACAATACAAATCTTGGGCACCACATATTGTATGTAAAGTTTGTGTAGAAGCTTTAAGAAGTTGGACAAAAGGAAGATAAAAGTCATTGAGTTTTGGAGTTCCCATGGTCTGGCGTGAGCCACAAAGCCATTCTGATGATTGCTACTTTTGCTCCTGCGATTTAAAGGGATTTAATTGTAATAATAAAAAAAGTATTTTATACCCTAACCTAAAATCTGCTATTAGGCCTATTTCTCATGGCCCTGATGTACCCATACCTATTCCACCAAAGGAGTTAGAGAATGTGCTATCGTCTGACTCGGAACAGTCTGAATTTGAGTCCACAGATCTCGACCTTACTTTTGAAGCAGAAGAAGGACCACAACTATTTAATCAAATGGAATTAAACGATTTAATAAGAGACTTAAATCTTCCCAAAGATGCCTCAGAACTTCTAGCCTCTAGACTTCGTGATAAAAATTTGCTGGCTCCAGGTACATCAACCAGTTTCTACAGAAATCGAGAAAAGGACCTGAGTCCATATTTTACTCAAAGATTCTTTAGTATATTGTAACAATATCTCTGACTTAGTTATTAAGCTAGGAGCTGCCTCTTATGAAAAATGAAAAGGAAGAATGGCGACTATTTATTGACTCTTGCAAAAGTAGTCTAAAAGGTGTTATATTGCACAATGGTAATACACTGGCTTCTGTTCCGGTCGCTCATTCTGTTCACCTTAAAGAAACATACGAAAACTTGGAACTTCTCTTAGAAAAAATTAAATACCGAGACCATAACTGGATGCTTTGTGGAGATCTAAAAGTTCTGTGTATGCTACTTGGGCAACAGTCAGGTTATACTAAATATCCTTGCTTCATTTGTGAATGGGACAGCCGAGCACGAGATAAATATTGGACCCAAAAAGAATGGCCTACAAGAGAAAACCTTACGCCAGGAAGTAAAAACTTAAAGCACAATGCCTTAGTTGATCGTGAAAGAATTTTATTGCTCCCTCTGCATATAAAATTAGGTTTGATGAAACAGTTTGTTAAAGCTATTGACAAAAACGGAGGATGTTTTAATTATATTTGTTCAAAATTTCCCAAGTTGTCCGATTCAAAATTAAAAGGAGTTTTTGTTGGTCCCGACATTAGATTTTTATGCAGAGACTTTCAAAACTCTATGACGTTTATGGAAAAGAAAGCGTGGACTTCATTTAAAGAAGTTATCGAAAAGTTCTTGGGAAATAAGAAAGTTCCAGACAATGACAACATTGTCACACAAATGCTACAAAATTTTCGTATTCTAGGATGCAATATGAGTTTAAAAGTACATTTCTTATTCGCTCATCTAGACCAATTTCCAGGAAATCTTGGAGCTGTTAGCGAAGAGCAAGGGAAACGTTTCCACCAAACATTAAGCAGATGGAAATACGTTCTCAAGGTAAATGGAGCGTATCCATGATGGTAGACTACTGTTTGATGCTACAACGTGATAATCCTGACAAAATTTATAGAAAAATTTCTACCAAATGCAGTTTTTTGACAAAAAGGAAAAGATTTCATTAAGTTGTGCATACAAAATATGTAGTTTTCTTTATTTTGAGCATTACTCTTATTTTTAAAATATATTAATAAATATATTTATAAGTACAATTAGTGTTTTTTTTTTATTTTTTAATTTGCTCAAATATCTTACGTGATAGAAAAAATTGGTTTGCAGATTTGAAATCAGCGTACCAAAATTATATAAAATCACTTGTCAAATTTAAAACATCTTTCAAAAAGTTTTTTTTTTGTAGACCTGTGAATTGTTCAAAGCACAGAGATGAGATGCCTTATACTTGCTACAGGAAAATCTAGTTTCTCGTCTATGTTGGCAAAATAAATCTTTTGCATCAGCCAGATTAAAATTTTTAGTTCCATACTTCGGTGGTTTTGAGGGAATGAATTGGCGGAACAGACATTTGCCTCTAAAGCCGGGTAGCATCTCGTCTACAGTTACGTATTTTGACAACGAAAAATTTGACTCACACTTTTTCACAACTAATTCAAATGCTACGTGTCCTCGTGAGAGTTTTTCTGAGAGTAACTTCCGACATCTGCTCTCAGTTGTATGTCCATGTCTTGTTTGTCCATGTGAGCGCACTCTCAGATATCCTATAATGGCATTTTGATATGCTCAAAGTACTTAGCTGATTTTTAATAAATGTTTTATACACTATCAGTTTTTTGAAAACATACACCTGTTGCCGTTTTGACTTGTATAGAAGTGTGTACAAGTCATACAATCTTTTTCTATTTAATATTTTTTGCACTCATATTTCCTAACGACCTACACCTATAGTATTTTTACAGCCTACAAAATGATTTTTCACTAGTATGTTTTGTTTCAGGAGATGAAAACGATGGTCCAGTCGATGCCAATATGAGCAAAGATTTTTTCAAAAAAAGACTAAATTATCAGCGTGAAGCCAGATACGCACAAGCCCAAAGCCAATCTAATGCCGAGACAGAAGACGATGCTTCCCACAGTTCGTGCACAACTTCGGCCTCTACCAGCCAGGCGGAGGAGCAGAATGATAGCTCCCAAAAGACCGAAGTCGAGAAAAAAGAGAATTATATTAATCCGCCGGGCCACGAAAGTCAGCAGAACGTTCAGTTTACAAGTAAGTGTATCTTTTTGAACGATTAAACTTCTTATTTTTTCTACGACAAATTGTGGCAAAATAAGTTAAAAGTATTTTGTTTTTCGACCATTTAATAATATGCTCATTATTCACTATTTTTGAATATATAATATCACTCATTACTCACGGGTCATTACTCACGGGTTTAATTAATCAAGCATGCTCAGTGACATATGTATCTAATAAAAATTAAGACCGTTAACCTCAATGCAAGTACATCATCGGGTTTTGTACAAGAAAACACTAATAATTTATAGACCTGGATCCCGCGTACCAAAAAAAAGTTGATTAATAGCAAGCTGAAAATTTGTTAATAGCTTAACGGTATCTAGTTGGACAAACTTTGATGTAGGGGAACACTGGAAGGGGGAAGTTTTAATTGTGGAACAGGTTAAAAATTTGGAACTTCAGACTATGAAAACGTTCCATGTATTTTGTCAGACACAACTTCCAATTGATTTGTTACCATTTCATTAAACTCTCATGCAAAAATCAGACTCCTGTTTATCACCAACTGGGCATTTTAATGAGTGGAACACGAAGAGCATGTCAAATGAATCATTTTCGTTAGTAATAGCAGTCTGATTTTTACATGAAAGGGTAACAAATCAATTGAATGTTTTGTCCGACAAAATACATGGGACGTTTTCGTAATCTGACGTTCCAAATTTTTAAACTGTTCCACAATAGAAATTTTCGCTGTTCCACTGTTCTCGTACATCAAGGTTTGTCCGACTAAACACCGTTAAGGTATTCACAAATTTTTAGCTTGCTATTCAACTTTTTTTGGTACGCTGGATCCAGGTCTATTAGACAAAAACACTACTCCAAATTTTAATGTCACAAATTCTTCAAATACAACTATAAATTAACAATGAATAAACATTTTCAATTTCGTTGCAACCCGAAACCGCAATCGCATTATATTTCTAGTTCAATCGGAGAGTACAGCAAGAGTCTCTACCGGTTTCGCAGCTTCTTAGCCACTCATCAGGAGACCCATATGCTCTTTTCTCTGAATGAACTAGAATAAAATTCCTCGTGCCGTCACGGATTCACATCACATCATCCAGCCTCAAAAGTCCACTGCTGAACATAGGCCTCCTCCCCTCGTTTCCAACCCCATCTCTCCTGCGCCGCTATCATCCAGTTTTTATTTACCTTTCTTACGTCGTCAGTCCATCTTGTAGGCGGTCGACCGACGCTTCTCTTGTCTTCTCTTGGCCTCCATTCCAATAACCTCTTCGTCCATCGCCCATCTGTCATTCTGGCTATGTGTCCTGCCCATCTCCACTTCAACCTGGCTATCCTCTCGATGACGTCAGTCACCTTTGTTCACGGATTGCAACGAACCAAATGGCATGGATGTCCTACATAAAATGATATTTAAAATACCATTTTATATCCTATCAGAAATATCGAAGAGGACCACAAAAAATCAAGTGGTGGATGCTAAAAGATGAGAAAGAAGGTCTATTCAGGCAAAGAATAGTAGAGAAAATATGTTAGAACATGAAAGGAAGCCCTTCTACAATTTGGAGAAAAATGGCCAGTAGTACTAGAGAAATTGCTATTGAAATGCTGGGGAAAACGCCAGGAAAAAAGTTTGAGGATAAAGAAACTTGGTGGTGGTCAAACGAAGTTCAAGGAAAAATTAACGAGAAGGGAAAATTATATAAAAAGTGCCAAGAAACCAGATCCAACACAGATCTTCAAAACTATATGGTCGCGAAAAAGGAAGCGAAAGTAGCAGTAGCATAAGCTAAAGCAGAAGCGTATTCAAACCTATACGATCAACTTGATACCAGGGACGGCGAAACGAAGATATATAAAATATCCAAACAGAGAGCAAAGAAAGCAAAAGATTTTAATCAGATTAGATGTATCCGAGATGAAAATAATAAAATACTAGTTCACGAAAAGGATGTCAAAAAGAGATGGAGAAAGTACTTTGACAGCTTATTAAATGAAGAATTTGACGGACAGCCTGTTGAGTCAACGGAGACAGTAGCAGCAATGGTCACCAAAATAACAAACGAGGAAGTCACCAAAATAACAAACGAGGAAGTGGCTCAAGCGCTTCAAAAAATAAAGAAAGGAAAAGCGGTAGGACCAGATGATATTCCTGGGGAAGTATGGAAAGCATTGGGAGAGACAGGAACAAGGTGGCTAGCAGGTTTATTTAATAGAATTATGGAAGTTGGACAAATGCCAGACGAATGGAGAAGAAGTATACTAGTACCTGTCTACAAAAACAAGGGAGATATACAGCAGTGTACAAACTACAGGGCTATAAAACTGTTTGGCCACACCATGAAAATATGGGAGAGAGTAATTGATAGACGGATACGTGAAGAGACCGACATATCCGAGAATCAATTTGGCTTTACGCAGGGCAGATCAACAACAGACGCAATTTTCATTATAAGGCAGTTGATGGTAAAATACAGGAGTAAAGAAACAAACGCTCATATGGTATTCATTGATCTTGAGAAAGCATATGATACGAGTTCCTCGAGAGATTCTGTGGTGGGCACTCAATAAGAAAGGAGTCCCTGGTGCATATGTAAAGATTGTGAGGGATATGTATGAGGGAGTAACGACTAGTGTTAGGACAGGTGTGGGAGCGACTGATAAATTTCATGTGAAAGTAGGATTGCACCAAGGCTCGGTGCTGAGTCCGTATTTATTCTCATTAGTTTTGGACCAGATAACAGCTAAACTACAGGGTAACATTCCATGGTGCTTAATGTATGCTGAGTTGCTGAGGATGTCGTGTTAGTAAGAAATAGTGAAAGAGACTTAGAACAAAAACTGGAACAGTGGACACCAGCTCTGGAGAAAAAGGTTTAAAACTTAGTAGGACAAAGACAGAGTATTTGGAATGTTCATTTAAAGATGGAGTTACTACAAATAAAATGGTATCTTTGGATGGTGAACTGATTGTAAAAAGCAATAGTTTTAAGTACCTGGGATCGGTATTACAGAGTAATGGAGAAATAGATGGAAATGCATGCAGGAGAATTAGGGCTGGATGGATGAAGTGGAAGGAAGCGACTGGTGTGTTGTGTGACAGAAAAGTTCCAATGAAGCTGAAAGGAAAATTCTATAAAGCAGCCATAAGACCGGCTATGATGTACGGAACTGAATGTTGGGCAGTGAAAAAGAAAGAGGAACAACGAATGCATGTGGCGGAGATGAGAATGCTTAGATGGATGAGTGGAGTGACAAGAAAGGATAAAATTAACAATGAGTATATTAGTGGAAGTCAAGGTGTGACACCAATTGATGCCAAAATGAGGGAGCATAGGTTGAGATGGTTTGGTCATGTTCAACGTCAAGACGTTAATCATCCAATATGAAGACTAGCTGAAGTGCAGATTCCTGGAAGGAGTAGGAGAGGAAGACCAAAGAAGACGAGGGGGGTGACGATTAATCAGGACATGTTGGTAAAGGGGATTAATATTGATATGACCCAGAATAGAATTGTGTGGAGAAATGCAATTAGGGAAGCCTACCCCGCATAGGGATAAGGCAAAGAGAATGATGATGATGGTATCCTACTAGATCAAAAACTAAAAAACAATGGAAAACCTTCTCTGGTAACACCATCCGAGGCTTCTAAAAATGCAAACCATGCGGATTCTGAGGCTGTAGGAAGATGAGGGAATTTTACTATTTATAATTCACGTCCCATCTGCTCAGGCGGTAAATTTCCATCGATAATGGTTCCCTTAATCCTTCAAATAGAGTAAAACTATAAATTAAAAATGAATAATCATTTTCAATTTCGTTGCAACTTGAAACCGTAGTCGCATCATATTCTAGTTCAATCAGAGGGTACAGCAAGAATCTCTACCGGTTTTTGCAGCTTCTTAGGCTATGAGTCTTAAATTCTTGCTCATCGTCTTCTGAATTTTTGGATAATGCTACTTTAACCTGATTATAACCATTAACTAGTGATTAAAAATTCAATTAACAAGTTGTAGGTATCTATATGTAGGTAGAGGAAGAGAAAAATACATATAGTTCTAATAAGAACCCAAAGAATGCTGTGACAGCAGCACAACACTCATCTGCAGCTTTTACAACTAAATTTAGAGAGTGGTGGGCGGCACAAGTGTTTGCATAAAACAAAAATAATTTTATGTGAATAATTTGCTGATATTTTTTACGTTTGAAGCTTTGTGGGGTTCCCCGGGCAGCTGCCCAGCCTGCCCCCTCCCTTAAATCCGGACCTGATTTACATAATTAATCGGACCTTAATTCCGGATCACTAATAATAAAAATAATTTATTAAAAGCTACTTCAAGTGTATCTGTAATTCTCCACCAAAATTTTAAAGCAAAACTAACATTTTACATTCTATTTATTTGATATAGTCGATTCGCTAATGTGATACACAACTGTCTACACTACAATTACAATAAGGATGCACATGGAGATAACAAATAAAAAAGCACGCGGAGCACTCCAAAATTATTATTTGGGAGTCTTCCTTGAACATTCAAAGTGTTTTGGTTTTGTTTGTTTCTATATAGTGCATTTTTATTGGGATTGTAGTGTAGACAGTTGTGTCTCAGATTAGCGAATCGACTATAACGTAAAATTTTATAATATAGTCCGTGATCGGAACAGTAACTACTTTCTGTTACTTGCTGCTGCGTCAAATAGATTTCCGACTTATTTCGTATGCTTTAAATTAAATGATGACCCCACGGGTAAACAATCATGGACTCAACTATACAGGGTAAGTCATGAGGAACTGTAATACTCCTACCTCGTATAGAGGCCCCTATGGATAATAACAAATGACCATTAAAAAGTGTCTGCTCCCATTGTTTAATAATATACAGGGCGAGTTCCGCATTTTGACAGAAATTTATATTCGTCATAATTTTTGAACGGTCAGATCGATGTGTCTGTTATTTTGGTCAATCGTTACACTATTACACAATGCTATTACCACCTAATAAACTGGTTTATTCAAACTAGTAAAAAATCAGGTCCGGCTTTAAAAAATTATTTCGTTTGGGTCTTAGAAAAAATTTCACCTTGTATACGCTTTTTGAAAACTCTAATATTAATTTTACAAATTGGACAAATAGGCAATTAAAATGGCATATTTATTTTTTCCCCACACGATTACTTATTTTTTTTTATAAAAAAATCAAATTTAACTATGAATAAAAAGTTTGGCAAAGTGAACCATAGTTAAAAGAATTAACTTTTATTACAAAAATTAATTTTTTTAAACAAATATTTGACTTATGTTACCACACAATCAACTGATTTATTCAAACCAGAAAAAAATCAGGTCCGGCTTTAAAAAATTAGTTCGTTTGTGTCTTAGAAAAAATTTAACCCTGTATACGCTTTTTGAAAACTCTAATATGAATTTTACATATTAGACAAATAGGCAATTAAAATGGCGTATTTATTTTTTCCCCACATGATTATTTAATTTTTTTATTAAAAAATCAAATTTGTCAAAATCGCAATTTTACTATAAAAAAAATTAAACGTTTTTCTTAAAATTAAAAGCTTCACAATTTTTTTTTTTCGATAACACGTCTAGATCTAAAACTCCCCATAACACTTTGGACTCTATAGTTTAACATAGACGTGATCAAATAGATAAATTTTAAATTTTTTCACTTAATTTTTGCGATTTAACTTTGCAATTCACGAATCTGCACCTTTTATTTTTTTAAATTCATAACTTTTACGAGAAGAAGACTGAAAGTCTACAACAATTTTCAGAGTCTTCACAATGGTAAGAGATATGTGCTGTAAAAATTTCAGAAAAAAAAATTGTTTTTTCATTTTTTGGTTAAAATTTCGATTTTGACGATTTTTTAATAAAAAATTAAGTAATCGTGTGGGGAAAAAATAAATATGCCATTTTAATTGCCTATTTGTCTAATTTGTAAAATTCATATTAGACTATTCAAAAAGCGCATACAGGGTAAAAATTTTTCTAAGACCAAAACGAACTAATTTTTTAAATCCGGACCTGATTTTTTTCTAGTTTGAATAAATCAGTTGATTGGGTGGTAATATAAATTAAATATTTGTTTAAAAAAAGGTAATTTTTGTAATAAAAGTTATTTTTTTTAAATCTATGGTTCACTTTACCAAACTTTTAAATAATTATTCATAGTCAAATTTGATTTTTCTATAATAAATTAAGTAATCGCGTGGGGAAAGATAAATATGCCATTTTAATTGCCTATTTGTCTAATTTGTAAAATTCCTATTAGAGTTTTCAAAAAGCGTATACAGGGTGAAATTTTTTCTAAGACCCAAACGAACTAATTTTTTAAAGCCGGACCTGATTTTTTTCTAGTTTGAATAAATCGGTTGATTGGGTGGTAACATAAATTAAAATTTTTGTAATAAAAGTTAATTTTTTTAAATCTATGGTTCACTTTACCAAACTTTTAATTCATAGTCAAAGATCTTTTTATAAAAAATTAAGTAATCGTATGGGGAAAAATAAATATGCCATTTTAATTGCCTATTTGTGTAATTGGTAAAATTCATATTAATTAAAGTTGTAAAATTATTATAAGAGTTTTCACAAACCATATACAGGGTGAAATTTTTTCTAAGACCAAAACGAACTAATTTTATAAAGCCGGACCTGATTTTCTTTTAGTTTAAATAAATCAGTTGATTAGGTCGTAATAGTGTAACGATTGGCCAAAATAAGAGACACATCGATCTGACCGTTCAAAAATTATGACGAATACAAATTTCTGTCAAAATGCGAAACTGGCTCTGTATATTATTAAACAATGGGAGCAGACACTTGTCTATTTAATGGTCATTTGTTATTCCCCATAGGAGCCTCTATACGAGGTAGGAGTATGTACAGTTCCTGATGACCCACCCTGTATAAGACGTCTCTTGGTGTTCTAACAATGGTTTTAATATAGGTACTCTCAATGCATGTATTTCCGTGATTTTGATTAAACGACTAAACTAAAACATTTTTACAAAAACTACCTTTTTACACTTCTAACAGAAAATTACTGTTTTCTTATCACCAAGTTAAAAGTTCTGTATTACACCTATACGGGATTGAACCACAAAATTGTTTGTATTATGACCAATAAAAAATTAATAAAGCTGTCTATAAGTACTTATTTATAACAATTTTAGTAACTTTTTTTTTATTTTTAGGTGATTCTATTTCGTTACGTACACCAGAGCAACCCTATAACATAAATGTAGGAGAAGATGGACGGAACACCAACAAAAATAAACAATTAAATACGGGGAAACACATATTACCCGCTATTATACCGGAACTAACTTCTGCAAGACGTAAATCGCAGGTGTCTAATAATATTGCAAAATCTACTTCGAAACCGTGCCTTTCTCTTCTGTACTCTTCATGTATAGATAATCGATCGAACACCATTTCCATACAGCATCCCTCTTCAGAAGCTTCTCTCAGTCCGGCTTCTAGTGAAGAATTTTCATTATTTATAGATGATAGACCAAATTCAAGGGGCACAGACGGATTATCGTCTGTTACTAGGTTACATTCCCAATCCCAATTGCAAGATTCGACATCACGAGATTCAGAATTAATACTTAAAAGAATATTAAAGTCTCCAAAGAATTTCCCACTGACTAGTAGTACCAAGGCCACATCTCCTTCTAATGCTACATCCCCTACTAATGGACCGTATCCCTGTACTACTAAGGCTATATCCCCTACTAATAATATAAACAATGCTAGTGTACCAAGTACTAAAGTTATATCCAATATTGCTAGTGTACCAAGTACTGCCAAAAAAACACGGATAATGATCTCTTCATCAGAAGATAATAGTCAACATTTTCAAAAACATCCAAAATATAATGAAGTTCGTTTGCAAGAAGATCCTTTGCCGGAGGGTCCTTTTCCACAAGGTCCTTTAAATTTGACTTTAGGACAACCAGATTATGCTAGGCGGTCACAACCTTTTACAACGGAACGAGGTTTTAAGAATGTAACGAATACATTTGCCCCTTCTGATATCCAGTATAAATGTTTGAACTATGAAATTCCGAAATCAACGATGTCAATGGTACATAAAATATTTAATAGTCAACTAAATGTCGAATACTTGATATATCTAAAGAATACACTAAATTTTTTAAATATTAATCTCAAGGTACCCAATGTCCCACAAGAGTATGTATACACTTGCCAAAATTGGTCATATGCAATTATTTCTTATATAACTCAGTTTATTTTTAATGATTATCGGTCTCCAATTCTACAAAAGTATACTCAAGATCTGTTAGAATGTGATCTTGAGAAATTCCGGCCATTGATTGAAAACTTCCTTAAAGATAAACCTCATACTGAAGCATCGATAACTATATTCTTAGAAAGAATAAAACATCTTTCTTCTTCTTCCGACAAGGGGCAAGTGTATCCAATATTACCACAGGCTAAACAACCACAGAGCAGGGCAGGACTTGGCAGGAGAATATCCGTAGATGGTGTTCCCACCGTTGCGAACACTAGGAGAATATCCGTGGATGATGTTCCCAACGTTTCGAACATAACTGCGGTTAAAAAACCTCTTAAAAGGCAGCCCCAAAAGATAAGTAGAAGAAGACAAACAATTCATGAACTACATAACTCCGCAGAGTGTCATAGTATTGGACAGATACATGTGCCAAATCAAAACCAAATTCCTAATGCGAATAATACTAAATATTTAGGTTGGCCAAATCAAAATAGCATTAATAGTGCTAGTCGTTTGGGACATTTATCTTATCCAAATCGTAATGAAACCGTGATTGCTAACAAAGACAATACCGGACGTTCTTGGCAAAATCAAAACCAAATTTCTAATGGCATGACTAATAATATTGGACATAATGACAATATGAATGCAAAAAGTACGGGATATATGCCTTGGCCATCTCAAAAGCAGATACCTCAAAATCCAAACCAAATTTCTGGTGTTACCTTTCAGGGCTATAGACCTGTACATTATCAACATAAAAATCAAATTATTAATAACAGAAGTCTGAATATGGGGCAGGTTCCAAATTCTCATCCTCCAACAACTCTACATAATCAAAATTATCCGTCTCGGAATCCCGTTTACGGTCTAAATCATCAAAGAGGTCCACAACTACATCCGTATAATTTTTCTGCTAGTCAGGATGGTTTACCATTCCCTCCTCCCTATGTACCGCCCATTTCCATTTCTAACCAAAGAATACCGCAATATCATCAGAATCCTATGATCAATAGTGTAAACGGCCAATACGAAAGAAGTTTCCAAAGAAGTACTGTTCCAAACGATATAATTCAGATTAATAATAATCAAACTGCCAGTGCTACGAATATGCAAGTACTTAATAATATTTCTATTGACAATCCGATCATCAATAATGTAAATGGCCAGTACGAAAGAACTGCTACCGGTTTTCAAAGAGGTACTGTTCTAACTGATACAGTTAATATGAAAAATAATCAACCTACGAGTGCCAATATACAAGTACTTCATAATATTTCTGTTCAGGATCCTCACATCAATAGTGTAAATGGTCAATACCAAAGAAGTTTTCAACGACACACTGTTCCAACCGATACAAATAATTTAAAAAAATATCAAACTGCCAGTGCTAAAAATATGCCAGTACTTCATAATATTTCTGTTCAGGATCCTGTTATCAATAATGTAAATGACCTACACGAAAGAAGTTTTCAAAGAGGTACCGTTCCAAACGATATAACGCGTATTAAAAATAATAAAACTACCAGTGCTACGAATATGCAAGTACTTCATAATATTTCTGTTCAGGATCCTCACATCAATAGTGTAAATGGTCAATACCAAAGAAGTTTTCAACGACACACTGTTCCAACCGATACAAATAATTTAAAAAAATATCAAACTGCCAGTGCTAAAAATATGCCAGTACTTCATAATATTTCTGTTCAGGATCCTGTTATCAATAATCTAAATGGCCTACACGAAAGAAGTTTTCATAGAGGTACCGTTCCAAACGATATAACGCATATTAAAAATAATAAAACTACCAGTGCTACGAATATGCAAGTACTTCATAATATTTCTGTTCAGGATCCTCACATCAATAGTGTAAATGGTCAATACCAAAGAAGTTTTCAACGACATACTGTTCCAACTGATACAAATAATATAAAAAATTATCAAACTGCCAGTGATAAAAATATGCCAGTACTTCATAATATTTTTGTTCAGGATCCTGTCATCAATAATGTAAATGACCTACAAGAAAGAAGTTTTCAAAGAGGTACCATTCCAAACGATATATCCCATATTAAAAATAATCAAACTACCAGTGCTACGAATATGCAAGTGCTTCATAATATTTCTGTTCAGGATCCTGTCATCAATAGTGTAAACGGCCAATACCAAAGAAGTTTTCAAAGTGGTACTGTTCCAACCGATATAATTAATATCAAAAATAATCGTACTGCCAGTGCTGGTGACAATATATTTCAAGCGAATGAATCTTCAAATAGTGCTGATGCTAGAAAAGTCAAAGATTTTGAAAGTACAGCTACTGATGACAGTAGAACGCAACTTGTCCCCAATGCTGGCATCGGTGCTTCCGATCAAGATACAAAAAATGGTCTAATTGGTAACCATCTTCCGATTGATACCACAACAACGAATAGAAACGATTCGAAAACGAGCAATTCAATAGTCGATCGAATGCTTATATCTGACCAATCAATGGAAGTGACCGTAACTGAGCTAACCAAAAACAGCACAGACGACTTACATGAGAGTGCAGATGTTAAAAATGTTGAAATTAGCAAAGAACCTCCCAAGAAAAAGTTGCGATTGGGAGGAGCCTTTTATGATTTTAGGGAACTAGTCCGCACTACATCTGATACGAAGACATACGGTAAAATTTTGAAAAAGTTTGTCAGTGAACAAAAACCGATTTTGTTGGTCAACGTAGAGGATGGTAAGTTAAAGTTCATTTTAATAAAATAAAAATGTATACCATTTTTATTCAGTTGCAATGCGAAGCCAAAACTGTTTAATTTTTACTTAGATTAGAGAGCGCAACCAGCACTCTTATCGACGATTTCACTTCTAGGTGAGATGAATAAAAATGGTATCCATTTTTATTTTATATTAGTATTACTCCTATAGAGTAATTGGGTCCATTTTCCGTTGGAACTTTACCAAGCTGTAGACGGGGTTGTGAATTGCAACTTTTTAGAATCCCCTCTTGTCTTCACTACAGCATCCATCTGGCTTGCAAGTTTTAGAAGCCATGGAGGTTGTCACCAGGAAAATGGTCCAATAAGCTTTTCAATTAAAAATCTTTTAAAGGTATTTTATTTTACAAATATTTATTATTTTTATTAGATTGAAAAACTTTCGTTTTAATAGTTTTACATTTTAAGATTGATTTATGTCATCATCATCATCATCATCATCAACCCGTATGCGTCCACTGCTGGACATAGGCTTCTTTCAGTTCTTTCTACCTGTCTCTGTCTAGTGCTTCTTGCATCCAGTTACTGATACACGCTTCAGGTGGTCAGTCATATCTGGTTAGTGGACGTCCTCTGCTACGTACTGCCTCTTGTTGTGGCCATCACTCGACAATACGTCTTTTCATCGGTTTTCTGATAATATGGCGACGTGTGCTGCTCAATTCCACTTTAGCGACGCGATTCTTTCGATAGCGTCTATTGTTTTTGTTCTACGACGCATTTCTTCGTTTCGGATTCCGTCTCTCGAAGAGACTCTTAACATCTGGCACTCTAGAGAACTCATGAGTCACGCGGATCTTGTTCATTACCTTTTTTGCGATAAGTGTTAATGTTTTACTCTTCATAAGTGAGTAGGTACAGATAACACACACTGGTCAAAGATTTTCTTTTTGACGCATATGGAACTCCGATTTAAGTATGGTCGACGCGAAGATCGGTGGGATATGCGTATTTTATCAATGAAATTCGATATTTTTAAGATAGTCCAGAAGCCGCTACAGATAAAATGTTTTAACAGCCCATTAATCATTCAGAATTAGCCGACGGATATTATTAGTACAGTTAAAATAATTAAGACGATAATGATTAAACGAGTGAAATTTATAGTTTTTTTCTACTTTAATGACAAAAAAAGCAAGCTCATTAGCAGAACCTAATTAAAAATTATTTTGCACATCATATTTGAAACATTATTTGGTGGAAAAATCTCATTTTTGTTGGCAAAAAAATATATTAATTTGTCTGGACTAAATTACAGTTCTGTTTTTAAAAAGGATATGTTACTATCAACATTCACACAGTGTTGCCAAACTGAATTTTGTTATTTTGAGTGGAAATTTTCCCAGCGATCTCCGAGGGTACAATACATAGTACATTTACAAAAACGCTGCCCAAGCTAATCCTATACGACGAGGAAGCTCACATGTCTGGTTATCTCTGCCCAATCGAATTTCATATCGTATGTACTTATGCGATGCAGTCTGCTCGATATCCCTTCCATCAATGGCGAAATTATGATTTAGCACCAGATTAATCATTATGCTTCTTGTTTTTTCTTCATTATTATTGCATCATCCATACGATCGAGTATAAGGACTATGTCATTTTCGAATCTCATATGACTTGAGTTTCTGTCCATTTATATTTATACCATACTCGTTCAGATCTGCCTTCTTTACAAGTATGTATGTTCTAACTACAAGCATTTTTTGGTCATTCGAGCCGGATCCATTAAAAAATCCTTTACTTTTGTGTTGGCAAAATAGGGAAACATACTTTACTTACTCAAATGGGGAAGCAACGTCTTGGTCAAGCCAAAGCTGTCGACCACAAATAATTATTCTGAAACATGATATGGGTCCGTTTCTCACTGAGTTCCAATTCGGTTTTGGTTTGTCCAATAATGTATAATATTATTTGCTATTGATATTTTTATCTTTTTCAAGATCATCATCATCATCATCCAGCCCTTTGCGTCCACTGCTGGACATAGGCCTCCTCATTTTTGTCCATTGTGCTCTATTTTGAGCACTTTGCATCCAATTTATTGACATTTTCTTGAGATCGTTAGTCTAACGAGTAGGTGGTCTTCCTCTACTTCTTTTGTCTAATCTCGGCCTTCACTCAAGTAATCTCTACGTCTACCTCCCATCACTGATTCGGGTGGCGTGTCCTGCCCAGTTCCATTTCAGGGTGGCAGTTCGTCGATCGGATAGTTCAGTGCGACTAGCGGCTGACCTACACTTTACTTCGCCTTGAGGTATGTGAGTTCAAGGCCAGCCCAGGCCATCGTAAGACAAAAAAGGCTAACGCGCCAGTATAAAATTCTAAATAAGAATCTGGCGCTTAGACTGGAATATGCGGGCATCTGATCGACCTATGAGGGAGTAGTACGGCAAGGGATAAGGGCTTGTGGCTCGGTGATACTTCCCCATAGATCCCTACCGAAGGGCGTTGACGCCTAAGAACGGTGTAATACAAAAAAAAAATTTGGGAAATTACATCGGTAACTCCTGTTCTTCGTCTTAAGTCTTCATTTCTAACTCGGTCACGAAGCGATATACTCAGCATTGACCTTTCCATTTTAATGTGGGCTATTTGCTGAATATTAGAAGTTGTAGTTGTCAATGTCAAAGTTTCGGCAACATAAGTCATCACAAGCAACACACATTGGTCAAAAAATTTTTTACGTTTTAAAGAAATTGGTATACCGCTTTTAAAGATGTCTTTGAGTTTTCCATAGGCTGCCCATGCTAGGTTTATTCTTATTCGTAGTTCGCATGTTTGGTTGTCTCTTGTGGTCTTTATTTCGTGTCCAAGGTATATGTATTTTTCCACTAGCTCTACTTCATTGTTTCCAATATTGATATTTCCGCTAGTTACTATTAGGTTTGTCATGAATTTTGTTTTGGAGATGTTTATTTTAAGACCTACACTGGCACACACTAACTGAAGTTCATGTAGCATTGTAGGTACATATCATCGTGAGGTTGTTAGAGAATAAAAATATGTCGTCTGCGAATTTCAAATTTGTTAATCTTCTACCATCAATATTCAGGCCTCGCTCTTTCCAAGTTTTTTACAAGCATATTCTAGTACTGCGGTAAACAGTTTAAACGATAAGGTATCGCCCTGTCGGACTCATCTGCCGATTGGGATATGGTCCGTGTTTATATGTAGTTTCACCGACATATTTGCGTTCTTGTGTGTATTGTAAATTAACCTGTGTATCGGTAGTCAATCCGGCATGATTGTAGTGCTTCCAGAATTTTGTCAAATTCCACCATGTCAAAGGCTTTATGTAAATCTACAAAAGCCAAAACGACTGGTCGATTGTATTCGATAGTCTTTTCTATTACCGTTTTAATGCTCTGTAGGTGATCATTTGTTCCAAATCCGGTACGAAATCCCTTTGCTCCATTGGCTGGTAGAAATCAAGTTTTTTTCTCAAGACGATTCGTTACTATTCTTGTAAGGAGTTTGTATAAGTGACTAAGAAGGCTTATAGGTCTGTAATTTTCTAATTTATGGGGATCTCCTTTTTGTACAATAGAATTACTTCAGCATTGTGTCATTTGTCGGGTATATTACTATCTAAAAGACACATGTTAAATAGGTTTTTATTTTCTTAAAAAGACAAGTGCCTCCGATTTTGATTGCATCAGTAACTACACAATCTTCGCCTGGAGATTTGTTATTCTTAGCTTTTCTTAGGGCTAGTTTTATTTCGTCTATTGTGATTTCCGGTACCGTAAAGTGAGGCTACTTTGTGACACTTTTTTATAGTACGTTCTTTAACGGTAAAATATTGCAAAACCTCTAAATTTTAAAGAACCTCTTGGATTGACATGAAATTTGGCATACACATAGCTAATAAGTCAAAGAAAAAAAGTGATATTGTGCCGATATGTGCTTTTGCCCCGGGGGTGGTTTTCACCCCTTCTTGGGGGTGAAAAAATATTTGTCCAAATTAAGTCCGGAAATAGACAAACTGATTAATTTTAAGTAACTTTTGCTCTATAGAGTTTTTTCACTAAGTCAATACTTTTTGAGTTATTTGCCAGTGGATATCTCTTCATTTTTTCAACAAAATAACCACGCTTTTAGAGGGTTTTTCGCAAATAACACAACTAGTAAGTGTTTTGTCGAAAAAGCATTCTTAGCAAAAATATAGCCTGTAAAAATTTTTAATGAATGGTGTATAAATCACGTCTCTATACCTAGTAGAAGTAGAGTTGTAGCTATTTAAAAATAGGTTCATATTCGTCAAATTCCAAATGGAATATTTTACCGTGAAATAACAAAAGATGAAGCACATTTCGGGGAAAACTCCTTACAACTTATTTAAAGTGTTTAAAAAAAGCTTCGTTTTTGTTTTACAAAAAAAATTTCTAGCATCAAAAGTAAACAAGTTACGCTCAAAATAAAAATAGTGCCCTTTTTTTGGTAAAAAAATCGGGAAAATCACCCCCTAATTAGTATCTCAAATAAACTTAATCGTTACGACTTCACAAGCTTCTTGACTCGTGTATGTATTGTTTATATAATCTGTAAGTTTCATTGGTTCAAAGTCCTTATTTTCGAAAGGGCCGTACTTAAAAGGGGTTGAACGAGTCACTGATCACGAATGTATGCAAATTTCGAAACACCAAGTCTTAATCAATTTTTGTCTACCAGAAAAACAAAAAAATACATGATATTCAGAAAAGCAATGCTGACTTTTTTGTTTTTCGTGATTTTTGGTATCTCTAATAATTTTTAAGTTAATTTGAAAAAAAACATTTTTCAAAATTAAAATTTTTAAAAATTTTACTTTAGAACCAAATTTTTTCAAAAATATGCACTTTGAATCGATGTAACTTACAGATCATATAAACACAACATAAGTAAAATGATTTGTGGAGCGGTAACGATTAATTTCGTTTCAGTTGATAATTAGGGGGTGGTCTTCCCGATTTTTTTTTTGCCAAAACAAAAGGGACCAACTTTATTTTGAGCGTAACTTGCTTAGATTTAATTCTAGAAACTTTTTATAAAAACAGAAATAAAGCTTTTTTAAACACTTTAAAAAAGTTAAAATGGGTTTTCCCCAAAAAGTGCTTAATTTTTTGGATATTTCACTTCGAAATATTCTATTTGAAATTTGGTGAATATGAATCTAGTTTTTATTGGCTATAACTCTGGTTCTACGAGGTTCAGAGACCTAATGCGTACACCATTTTTTTTACTTTTTTACAGGCTATATTTTTTCTAAGAACATTTTTTTCGACAAAATACTTACTTTTTGAGTTATTTGCGAAAAACCGTCTAAAAATGTAGTTATTTTGTTGAAAAATGAACATATTCACTAGCAAATAACTCGAAAAGTGTTGACTTGGCGAAAAAGCTTTATAGAACAAATTTACTTAAAATTAGTCAGTTTATCCATTTCCGAACTTATTTTGGAGAAACATTTTTTCACTCCCAAGAGGGGGTGAAAGTCACCCCCAGGGCAAAAGCACACATCGGCACCATATCACTTTTTTTCTTTGACATATAAGCTATGCGTATGCCAAATTTTATGTCAATCCAAGCGGTTCTTTAAAATTTAGAGCAAACACCGTGAAAGAATAGACTATTAGGTTTTGTGATGATATCGTACATACACCTTCGGTTTATTATAATTTTAAAAATATCATCTGAAAGCTCAATCCTTCCTCTATGTTCAGTGACAACTCGAATGCGCTATATGTTATATAAATCAAGAAAATGTCAAAAAAGTTGTCACAAAGTCGCTCCATGGGTGCGGGTTTCTTTGTGACACGTAAGTTTTTCTGCGATATTTATATGGAATTCTAACTGTGACACAACGAAACACTCGTACATTTTTACAAACAACATTTTAATGTTAACTGGAGGTAACATATTGTGTTAAAATATAAATTTACTTTGGTAGAAATATCTTCTAAAAATTCTTCTTCAAAAGTGAAAGTTTTCACGCCAACCTAAAATCACCTGTTTTGACGATGATCAAATCAGCTGTGGCATGACGAGCGAAGTTGCACTAGGAACTTTGGTTATTGTTCCCTAGATAGTGCACATAGTCTACTATTGAAATAAAGCATTTTAATTATTCCAGCATTTCTAATGGCTCTGCCAAGGTAATAAGTTTAACTTTAGAGGCCACTGTCACAAAGTAACCATATGTGTCACAAAGTAGCCTCACTTTACGGTAGCAGTTCTGATCCTTGGTTGACAATGCCCTTTTTCCTTGTTAATATTTCTGGTACTTGATCTTCTTTGCTATTTACTTTGTGTTGGTTTGTGTACAGCAATTTGTAGAAGTCTTCAACTATTTTAAGCGTTTCCTCTCTGTTGGTTGTAAGATGACCATTTCTATTTATTATCTGCCTTGTCTCCGTTCTCAGTCTTTTTCTCAATACTTTCATACTTCTATTGTTCTCAATGGTATGTTCGATTTGTTCTTGATTGTATTTTCGAGTGTATTGTCTAATAGCTTTGGATATTTCTTTATTTAATTTTTGTAGTTCGTTAGCTTTAGTTTCCGTGTCGCTTCTCATTTCTCTTCTTCTCTGCATTATTTGCCTGGTATTTTGGCTGATCTTCTCGTCTTTTCAAGATAGTCAATTAAAATTAGTCCTTTTCAATCCGAAAATACAGTGACCATGACCCACCGATCGTCTCTTGGCCGCTGGCTTCAGATCATTTTTGCCGGCTTCAGTCCAGTGCCGTGCGTTCATTCTGTTGTGTGTGGTATCTAGTAGTGGATCCAGGTTTCAACACGGTTACTAATGGACGCCAAAAGTTCGATGGATTGCGCTTCATAAGGTCCAAACACTCCTGAAAAGTGGTCACACGAATCATGTTTTTGATCAGTGGTCAGCAAACGCTTCACCTATCGGCAGGATAATTTTTTCATATTCAAAACTTCGTTCAAAATATGACCTGTGCGCTTTTTTACTTATTCTTATGGACTCTGCGCCAATTCATGCACCTTTATGCACATTTTCCGGTGAAACTGCATCGCTGGGCCGTCCACCGTAGATATATGGCCATTACGAAATTCACGGAACTACGGAACCAAAATTTGGCAGTGTATAGTATTTTTACTACAAAAGCGATATTACGTAGGTCAAAATTTTTGACGTAAGAGAACTGTCAAAACATTAGAATGTGACTTTTCATTATTGCCATGTTTATATTAAACATGGCAATAATCAAAGTCACAATCTAATGTTTTGACAGTTCTCTTACGTCAAAAATTTTGACCTACGTAATATCGCTTTTGTAGTAAAAATACTATAGTAGTAGTAATAATAATAATAATAATAATAAGACGTTTATTGTTCCAACAAAAAAAATATATACATTTACAAAAAAAAAACAGATTTGAAATGTGGCAGGAACAATGCGTTTTGGTATCAGCATCTGTATTTTACAAGAAAATACAGGGCTGTTGAACGCCAACTATTTAAATAAAAAAATGTTCTTACATTGTAATAATAATTAACCTAATAACTTAACCTAAACAGAAAAAAAAATCTAAATCTAAATTGACGTAGAAGGAAGAAGAAGAAAAAACGAAAGGAAAAGTACAAGAAAGGAAAATATGAAAAAGAGAGAGAAAAAAAAAGAAACGAGAAGAAGAAAGAAAGGAGCTGCTTACACATTTTTTTACTGATGATATAATAGTAGAGCTTTAATTTTCTTTTTGAAAGTAATAGGAGATAAATTACAATTAAAAATTTTATATTTATTAATAAGTGATGGAGCGATATAAGAAAATATTTTCTTAAAGATTTGCTTATTATGCTGGGGAATTCTAAGTGAGGTTGTAGGTCCCAAGTTTCTTCGGTGCATTTCATTACTGAAGTTTAATTTATTATATAGATACTTGGGCGTTTTTGTTTTAATTATCTTGTATGTAAAGTTTAGCGAGTGTAAAGTTCGCCTGTTGAACATGTTTAACCAACCAAGATCAAGAAGTTTATGAGAAACCCTCTGACGTCTGCGTATTCCAAAAATAAATCTAAGACAAGAATTTTGTACTTTTTGTACCCTTTTTTTATTAACAAAACTTAAAAATGGTCCATATATATGATCACAGTGATTAAAGTGAGGAAGAATCAACGACTCACAAAGCATTGCTTTTGTTTTGATATTAAGAAAATGCCTGTGGGGGTATAAAGCTTTTAGCATGGAGTAAGCCTTTTTTAAACACAAATTAATGTGATTGTTAAAATTTAATTTGGTATCCATAGTAAGTCCTAAATTTTTGGCGGATGCTTGAAAAATAATAGTGTTGTTATCTATACAAGGTACAATATTCGTTGACAGCAGGGGCGGCTCTAGCTCACCTGCCGCCGGGGTGCAAACTCTTGTGTGCCGCCCCTTCTGGGCGATAAGTTGAAGGAGGTTACAGCCTAGAAAATAAGACTTATTTCCTATATACCGTGAAGAAGGTGAACGACATAAGGGAAGCTAGATAGGTAGAGAACTATTCTTAAAATAAACCAAACAATTTTATTTATTTAGTTATATCACAATTTAATAACATCAGATATATATTTAATTAAATGAAAAGTAAGTCACATATGTATATACATATTATGTACCAGATGTAAAAACAAATTATAAAAAATTACGTACTTATACCTATATCCGAATACATACTTATGATAATAATACACATCTTGAAATAGGTAGGTATTATTTAATGTTTGACCATATTTTTCAAAAGCTAAAATCAATTTTTCTAGATTTTCGGATAGCAAATTCTTTTATAATGTCATTAATATCTATGTCAACATCATTTTCAATGCTTATTATAGCTAGATTTGAAAGCCTTTCTTGTGTCATACTAGACCTTAAATAGTTTTTTATAATCTTTAATTTGGAAAATGATCTTTCACCCTCAGCAACAGTAACCGGTAATGTTAAATAAATACGTAAAGCAATCGACAAATTTGGAAATGTGCTAATCAAGTTATTTTTAAATAAATATCCTAAAACATCAATTGCAGAGGAGGTAGATTTTAAATAGGTCGGTAAAATTTCAATTTCATTCAGCAAATCGACTGCATTTATATCAGAATGCTTAGTTTGAAAATCTGTCAATTTATTTTGCAAATCCGCGCAATACTTTAATTTATCATTTGAATTTAAATTTTTAAAAGCATCAAGGTTGTGTAAAAACGAAAAACAGTTGTTGTGATCACTTAACAATTCGAACCTTTCATCTAATTTAGTTATGGCAGTGTCTAATAAAAAAAAGTAAAAATTTACTTTAAAGTGTAACTCTGGATTTTGTATAGCGTCATCTCTTCCTTCATAATTAAACATAGGTCTTCGTTTTCTAGGTCGTACAGTGCCAACTGCTGGAAAACTAATTTCGCAGTCTAATTCTTCAGCAATAATTTTTTATTCATTAAGCATTTCTTTATAAGCTAAGTCTGTACGACATTCAGTTAAATATTTTTTTACTTCTTCTAACATTTTAGCAGCCTCTGGAAGTATCACAGTAGATTTCTGCATAATTTTGCTTACAGTATTAATTTTTAATAAAATATTATACCAAGTTACCAAGGAACAAACAAATTTGTACGACTTTATTTTTGAAATCAAAGAATATGCCAAATTTTTTGTGTCGTTATCTTTATTTGAATCACTATAAATAAAGAACAAAGCATCATAAATTTTTTCTAAATTAAAACGAAGGGCTTTCACAGCATCAATGCGGCTTTCCCATCGTGTATCGGAAAGTGATTTTAGAGTTAAAGTAGGCAGTTCTTTTTTTAAGACTTGCCAGCGCGATGTTGATGCCGAAAAAAATACATATAATTCTTGGACAATGGCAAAGAAATTTGTAACTTCCAAAGAACATTTTGCAGCATCATTTACAACTAAATTAAGACTATGCGCTGCACATGGTACATAAAATGCTCTAGGATTTATATCCAAAATTTTTTTTGTAAGCCAATTTTTTTGCCTTTCATATTGGCACCATTGTCGTAGCCTTGGCCGCGCATGTCATTAATATCAATATTTAAGCCTTCCAAAAAATTCAATAAAAACGTCATTAATCCTTGTCCAGTTGTGTCAGTAACAGAGCAAAATCCAAGAAAATGCTCTCTTATCTCAACATTTTTTGTTAAGGGGTTAAGATAAACAAATCTAAAAATTATTGTAATTTGCTCTTCATGACTTATGTCAGGTGTACAATCTAAAATTATAGAATAATATTTACAATGTTTCAGTGTGTTAACAATGGTGTTTTTGATATTTTCTCCTATTACAGTTATCAGTTCATTTTGAATGTTATGACCAAGATAATGAGGCATATTGCGGTGTTCAGCTTTTTCAATGCGATTAATGTGCTCTGCTAAAACATTGTCAAATTTTGAAACACTTTCTATTAGTTTTAAAAAGTTTCCATTATCATTTTGAAATATCTTTTCTGTATTTTTAAAAGCCAAATTTTGTCTAGCCAAAAACTGAATAATGTATATAATTCTTTCAATAACTGCCATCCACCTTTTTTTTTCACGGTCCATTTGGGCCTGATTAATCGAATCTACAGTTCTTCCTTTCATTATATTTTGTTTTAAATCAACATATTGTCTCACACTTTGAAAATGTGCTACACTTTTTTCATGTCGTTCTATATTTCTCGATAAATGACGCCAATCTTTGTAACCTATTTCATCATTAAAAGCATTTATTGCACTGCTAAATAGTTTACAGTAAAAACAAAACACAGAATCACTAGATTTAGAATAAACGAGCCAGTCCCGTATAACCGTTTCATTATTTCCTAGTTTCTTAAGAAAATACGTAGTTGAAAATGATCGATTAGAATCATCTAATGGAAATGTAAAATTTTTTATTTGTACCGGACCTATTTCAAGTAGTGAGAGCTTGACATTATCTGAAATACTTTGTGGCCAAAGGGCAGGATCTGTCAATGAATCGATGATATTCGCATTCATTACTGAACTCGAATTATTACTGATATGATCAGAAAATGCAGTAGTTGTTACCGAGGCTGCTGCGGTCGGTGTTAATGTTGCTTCCGATGCTGACGTTGCTGAAATTTCTTCCATCGGAGTATCGGTAGAAGTTTCAGTAACACCCATCATTGTATCTTCAACAGTTTTTTCGAAAACTGGATTCATATCTGAACTTGTTGATGGTCCTGGTTGAACTTTCTGAAGAAACTTGCTTATAGAACTCGTGCATTTTTTCACTTTTTCTTCTTTTTCCAGTTTCCGTTTCAGATATTGGAAACCAGAAAGTTTTTGTCTTCCATCAGCCATCTGCAATAATTTAAAAAAATAAATAAAAATACTACAACCCTCTAGCCAGACGTGAGTTTCATTAATGTACAAAAAGAATTGTTTTACAGTCCTCGTTTAATAGGTAGTAACTTTAATAACATTCTTACCTTGAGTTTGACGATGCTGTATCTCTATGGGCACTTCTGCGGTTTTTCAAAACTCACGACACTGTACTATTTAATCAAGTAAAGTTAAAATAACGTAAAGCAGGAACTCAAGAAGTCACTGGTTTAAATTCAAATTTCAGATAGAAACTAAAAATTTTTTAAGAAAACCGATTTTTATAAACTTTGAAAGGCGGTCCTTTCCCCATTAAACCAATGGGACTCCTATTTCTTTAATTGTTAAAATGTCTCCTCCCATCTAAAGGGTTCCTAATTTTCGTAGAGAGAAAATATATCAACGTCATCTATTCTACGTAAATAGATATTTAATACAAAAGATTTTTTACCATTTTTCAAAGGTTTACCGAGAAGGATTGACCTTTTTTTGGTAACAACTTCCGCTCGAACACATTTAAGATTCACAGACGCCCCCCTGTTGATTCAGTTCTAAGAAGCTTCCTAAATTGAGTATTTTCTAAAAACTTTCAGATTTGTTCACGCCGAGACAGTGGCGTACACTTTAAAGTAGGCTATATAATATACAGCATATTAAGTGTAGGTAGGTACATCTTAGTAAAAAAGCGTTTGTGCATATGCGTATGTAAACATGGAACTTGTCATTCGTTATGATCCAGCTGCCGCCCCCTATAACCTGCCGCCCGGGTGCCGTGCACCCCTTGCACCCCCGCTTAAGACGCCACTGGTTGACAGATGCTCACGTTGATTTTCAGAACAGAAAAGATTTTCAGCAAATCTAAAGCACACAAAGATAATACCTGAAGATTCAATGCAAGTAGCCAAATTATATATTTTAGATCTACTTCATAAGTGAATATAATATTTTGTTTACGTTTGAGAACAGTATTCATTGAAGTAAATTTAATACAAAAAAAAACAATCATATTATATAAAAAACAAAAGAAGAAAAGTTGTAAATTAGATTACAAATGCTGGTGTTATTGCTTTTTTACATTTAATTGAACAAATTTTAAGAAATATTCAATTATTAATGGAATATTAATTTCGATTAACGACATTTTATGGATAACAATTTAAACAAAAAAATGTCTGTGCAAAATAAACGAACAGATATTTGTGAAACGTATTGTTCTAAATAATACAAAATTGTATTAATTAAAAATTGTTATTCGTTTATATAATGAAAAGAGATATTTTATACTAAAAAAAAACATAAGCAAATAAAGTCAGGGCATATAATTATTATGAGAATAGCAGTCTACCTTGGATCAACAGGGATGTCCAATATGTCCTTCTCATTCTGAACACGGATAATACTACCACCACTTTTTACGTAAATAATGTCATTAAGGCAAAAAGCACTTTTTGATGAGAACTTTTGCATTGCCGAATTTAGTAATTGTACTCGATATTTAGTTAGGTCTTCCTTAATCACAATGTTAGTATGTTTTAATAATTTGCGACACTTTAATATTTCAGAATGTTTGTTTACATCCACGAGTTGAACTAGAACTGCCGGAGGTTTATCATTAGTCGGGTTTTTGCGGCAACTCGAAAACTATTTTTGATATCCTTGTCTGAGAAGGTAGTTAATTTTAATTTAGATTTAAATAAAGTACACAATTTTTCTTTTAAATTTTCATTCTCCGAAACTTCAAGACCAAAAATTCTAATATTTTGGTTTCGAGAGAACTGCTCACTATTATCAACCGCCATTTTAAGTTGTGTATATTCAGAATTTACCTTTTTCAGCTCTTGCTTTAAAGTCAACACTTCATTTTCGACACTTTTAAGCCTATTTTCAAATTTCCCCTCAATTTTTTTTGTAAATTTCATCAGCTGTTTGAGACATATGTTGTTGATTAAAGAATGCGCTACATTCCTGCGCAACAATCTGTTTAATGTCCTCCAGGTCAGTGCGAGTTAGAACCATTTTTCTCTATCTTATGGAAGTTTCGCACGATTTTTCAAATTACAATCACAAGTTGAGCAATATTCCAACACTTTTCACACTTTTTCCACAGTTAATTTCACTTATAAATCCTTAATTTTCTTAAAAATGTGCTCAGCGACTTGACACTGACATGCCTTACTTACAGCGCCATCTTATCTCATTGTAGGTATACTCATAGTCTGAAGGAAAAAGTACCCTCGGAGATCGGTGGAAAAAATTTACACCCAAAATAACAAAATTCAGTTTGGCAACACTGTGCGAAAGTTGATAGTAACATATCCTTTTTAAGATAAGCACAACTGTAATTTAGTCCAAACAAATTTGTTAAGGCAATACGTGAAGTATCCTCAACAATGGTAACCTGTTACGGTTAGAGAAATATATTTCCATAGGTATAGCTGGTTAACGAGTAGATAAATCAAATGTGTTAAAGTGTTATCTGCATAAATGGCACACAGAATATTTGCTATGAGAGGTATATGGTTCAAAATGCATACAGTATCACGGTTAATAAGTTATTTTCACAATATATGTAGAGTTCAACACTTACAATTTTATTCCTTGTTGAAGTCGCCATCAGAGCTCTGATTGAATACCATAATCCATTGCAGAACCATAATAGTTGTAAGGCACTCACTAATATGCTAAATAAATTATCGTTGTTAATACTGAGCAAATTGAATAATCTAAGCGGTATAAAACGATTAGCTAAAAAGACCGGTATGCGGCCTTTCGTTTGAAAGCTATTGACGATCTGCTAGCGGCGAGGGGTTGAAATGCAAGTGTCCACAATAACCTGGTATTTCCAGAAAGGTCTACATAAATACTACTTGAGTTTTAAGAAATCAGTAGTACAGGGGCGTAACTAATTATTTTAGTGAGCCGTGTATAATATATTTATTGTACAAAATTAATATATTTTTTTGCCAAAAAATGAGATTTTTCAACCAATAATGTTTCAAATATGATGTGCAAAATAATTTTTAATTGGGTTAATGGGCTTGCTTTTTGTTGTCATTAAAGTAAAAAAAGAAACTAAATTTCACTCATTAAATCATTATTGTCCGGTTATCGTCTTAATTATTTTAACTGTACTAATATCCGTCGAGTAATTCTGAATGATAAATAGGTTGTTAAAACATTTTATCTGTAGCGGCTTCTGGAATATCTTAAAAATATCGAATTTCATTGATAAAATGCGCATATTCCACCGATCTTCGCTTCGACCATACATTTATTTATTAGTCCCATAATATTTATTCAGAATTCTTTTGCTTCCTTCGCCATTTTAATTCTTAAAAAAAATGTTTAATGAGAGATCGAAAATCTTTCTGCATATGGGACCGTTCAAGTATTACGTAACGCAGGTGGGGGAGGGGGTTCAAAAATCTTCAAAAATTGCGTTACGCAATAGTTAAACGCCCATTAGAGTGCGTTACGAAGGGAGGAGGGGGTCAAAAATCTTCAAAAATCGCGTTACGTAATACTTGAACGTTCCCTATGCGTCATTTTTTCAAACACGTTAACTTTAAGCAGGTGTCAAAGGGCTGGCATGACTGCACGAGCTAAAATTTGACATGTATGCCTAAAAAAGGTTAGACTTTCCAGAACTAATGTTTTTTTTTGTGAGATCATAGCGCCTCAATCGGCAAAGGAAGTTACTTATCAGATCACCAGGACCTCGATTTTTGACCCTTCGCTTCGTTATCGAACGTATTCGCTTCGTATCTGTTTCGTGAACAGATAGCGAATTATCGATAACGAAGCGAAAGGTGAAAAATCGAGGTCCTAATACTCTATTGATCAATTTTAATATCCACTTTAGTTAGTTTTTTTTTATTAGACCTGGATACCGGGCACCAAAAAAAAAGTTGATTAATAGCAATCTGAAAATTTGTTAAGAGCTTAACGGTGTCTAGTCGAACAAACTTTTATCTATAGGAACACTGGAACAGGGGAAGTTTGTAACCCCCCCCCCATTGGGATGTACGTTGAGCTCTATACGCTTAACACCATAGCCCGCAGAGACCTTCCAGTAGTTGTAACCCCCCCCCCCCAGGATCATCCTGGTTACGCCTATGTTTTAATGAGTGGAATACGAAGAACATGTTAAATGACAGGAATCATGTCGGTTAGTAATAGCAGTCTGATTTTTGCATGAGAGTTTAACGAAAGGGTAACAAATCAATTGGATGTTCTGTCCGACAAAATACATGGGACGTTTTCATATTCTGACGTTCCAAATTTTTTAACCGTTCCACAATTGAAGCTTTCCCTGTTCCAGTGTTACCGTACATCAAAGTTTGTCTGACTAGACACCGTTAAGCTGTTAACAAATTTTCAGCTTGCTATTAATCAACTTTTTTTGGTACGCGGGATCCAGGTCTATATGATTTTTAAGATTATTTGCGGAGCAATTTTTTATAAAACCTTCCTCATAAAACTGTTCAGCTAATTTTGTGGAGAACTGTATCAAATAGAAGAACAACAAAACGCCCTGGATTTATATTAAATGCATTTTTGTGTTTCAGGTACGACAGAAATCCCCGAAACAAACGAATCCGATGACACAGAAAAAATTGGAAGTATCCTTCACGATTCAGTTGACTCAGACATTATAGTAATAGATGATGACAGCGATGTGTTAGAAGTTATCGGTAAAGCCAGAGGTAAAGCACTAAATATAACAACAGAAGATAAAATTGCAGATAAGACACATCATGTAAATTCCAACGATGAAGTTACTTATGGTAAAATTAGAAGTGATAATATTCTTTCAATAACTAAACTAGAAAGTGATAATAAAAGTGATAATAATGTTACATTAACTAAAATACCAATTGATAATCATGTTTCAATATCTAAAATATCTACTGATGCAACTAAATTAGCAGAAATGTCGGTTTCAGTAGGAAGTGCAACACCTGTTGCCATAACGAAGATACCAACAGATATAATATGCTCACATCCTGTAAACACACCAGTAACTCAAGTGCAGACGATTGGATCTAAAAGAATTACCAACGTTAAAGATTTACGATTAAAACTACCAACACCTAATAGGAAAGAATCCGATGCCGAATATACCTCTATCAGCAAAGATACACAGTCCAATGAGGTTTGCTTGCTTGAAAAACCCTTAGAATGTAGCCTACCAATGGGCTACGAATATATGCCTGTGGAAAGATTATTTCGGAAAAACAAAGTAAACCTCGTTGGTGTAAGCAAACCTGAAGAGTTTTATTCCACTTCATACAAAAATCAGGTCTACACCCCATCCGAAACGCTCTTACGCGAAGAAAACATTTTCAAAGAAAAAGCAAGTTTGGGTAATAAAGCATATTTTTGTGAGATTCAGGTAATGGACCTTGAATCGCCGAACCCTTACAACTCCGGAGGTTTCTCAGGGTACACCTCATCCGGTAGTGATTCACCATCAGTAGTTAAGAATTCGATTGGTTTGGTATCCCCTTCAGCCTCTACTCCCAGAATTCGCTCAGGTTACGCCTCATCCGAAAGTAATTCGCCATCAGTGGTTAAGAAATCTATTGACTTGCTATCCCCTTTGGCCTCTACTCCCAGAATTAATTCAACGGAGAACTGGAAAACATGGATAACACAAGAAAAGAATCAAGATCTTCTAAAGCAGCTATATTTTGTCAAAAATCAATCAGTGGAGACCATAAGCAACGCAGGAAGCGACTACTCTCCACCTATTTCGCATTCAGAAAATGACTCTTTTTTAAAAATAGATAATACTTGGTACAGAGTTAAGCAAGATGTAGTACAATGTATTCCAAAAGGTAAACTATCTTACGATAGAGAACGTAACTGGTTGCGACGCTATTTCGATGACAAACAGTTGGAACAGTTTCTTGAAAACGCTGACATCAACTCGGCTATAGCATCTGATTACTTAAAACACGTGAGGAATCGCGAAGGTGCTTTTCTAACGGAAAACATATATCTGACACCTTTTGAATTTCCCGAAAACAACGAAATTATTGAACTCCCCAGAGAAATCACATTTTCTTCAGAAGAAATGGTCATAACGCCAGAGATGTACGTAGAAGAGATGGAAAAAGTTAGAAAAGTAGTTCCAAGAGAATTCCATGATTTTTATGGCTACGTCGCGGGATACCAGATTGTTAAACATCACAGCCCTATCTCATTTTTAACTTTTTTAACCATGCATAATACTGGAAGGACAAAGCGATTTTTCGAAAAGTTTTTGAAGCTTAGATTAGGCCTAGATTAGGCCTGGTTATTTTATATGTATACATGAATCATTTCAATCACATGCTCTGCAATAATGAAAGGCAACTTGAAGAGTTGTCTTTGTATTTATTCTTACCGTGTGTCAGATTCGTATATTAATCGGATGTCGGCATTTCTTTTCACACTTCGAATAATAAATCGATTGTCGCTTATTGCCAAGGTCGAATTTTTTGCAAATTTTTAACGCAACGCGAGGAAACTGTGAGAATGTATATAACAAAATAAAATGCACCTACTATATAGAAAATCAGCATTTTTAAAAGTGCCGATAAAATCATGAATCCTCACAAAACAAAACTACGTTTACCCATTATATTTAATGTTATTAGATATGGTACTTCATACCATATGTCTTCGAGTCTTCGGACGGTGGTAGGTACATTCATTGAAATTTATACATAAACGATATGTATTTAAAAACTTGACTAAACATACATTTATAATAACATGCATATTATAAAAGTGTGTAGATAGGTAAATAATTTCCTAAAATAATTCTCTTTTCTAATAAAAAGCTGACAATCTGATTTATGGGAACAAATTACGTGAATACCCAATTACGAAGTTTCATTTCAATAATAGCATCTTTTCTTTTTTCTTCTACCGATTGGTGATTTATCTCTTGCTATTTTGACCACACGTGTCTACCCCATTATGTTTATGTGGTCTCCGTTCTTTTTTCTATTTAGTGTCCATTCGATTATACATTGTACATTACATTGTCTTCTAATGTCATCACTCCTCTTTCGATCTCTCAGCGTATTGCCTGTAATTCTTCTCAGTACTCTCATCTCTGCCGTTTCCAGTAGTCTTTGTGTTGTGGCTGTATCGGATCTTGTTTGTGATGCATATGTCATTATTTGTCTTACACAGGCTTTATAAATTCTTGATTTCATCTCAGTGTTAATATGTCGTTTTCGCCATATAGTGTTATTTAAGGCATTCTTCCAGTCCATTTGCTTTTTGTACTTGATTTCTCACTTCTTTTTCCAGGTCTCCGTAACTTGACAATGTAATTCCAAGGTATTTTACTTCCATTACTTGTTGATTAGTGATACTGATCAATTTCTATTTTACACCTGATTGGCTCTTTACTGATTACCTACTATTGTTTTGGTTTTCTGAGATGAAATTGTCCTATTGAATTCTTTTACTCTTATGTTAAATTTGTAAATTAATTTTTGCACACTATCTTCATCTTGGGCTATCAATATTGCGTCGTCTGCGTAGCAAAGTATTTTTACTTCTTTCCCATTTTATATCCTCTTCCTTTGTTGACGTTTTTGATGATTTTATCCATGATTAAATTGAAGAGAATAGGACTCGATGAATCCTCCTGTCTTATTCCGTTTCCTATATCTATAGATCTGCAAGTTGTCCATCTATTCTAACTTCCATTTTGTTGCTTTGGTAGATGTTTTCAATAAAATGTCGACTATGATATTAATGTTCCTTCCACATAAGAAGACAGAAGACTATAATATCTGACAATCAGTGGTATGAATAAAAACGGAGTATAAACTTGAGTATAAACGGAGTATGTTCTCATGAGTATGAGCATGAAGTATAAGTTTATACTCTATTTCATAGGAATTCAAATACTTTGATGTAATGAGTTTCTACTCACTGTACATAAGAGTAGATACTACCGCGCGGAGTATGTACTCCAAAATTTGGAGTTTAAACTACATTCTCATTTTAGTCATACGAGCCAATATAACGTATTTAAAATTATATATTGCAATTATATTATGTATTGTATAATTATTTTCCCTTCACTACTTGAAACGTTCGGTGAAGAAGGAAAGATTTCATAATATGATTGCTCGAGCCACTATGTACATTTCAACTATCGCACGTTCAAAATTCTTAGGGTGTGAAACAAGCGTATCGCTAGGCCAGCGAGATCAGACACGTTTTTTTTCGGATGATGAGTTCTCGCAAAACAGCCGACATTTATTTTCATCGCCAACAAAAAACCTGTGTCCGATAAATATGAATAGCTCCATATAAAATGCTCTGCCACTGAAACCTCCGATTAGAATACGAATCCGACACACGACAAGTGTGAACGGGCTATTACTCTATATCAATTTTTTTAGAAATGCCTGGTCAATATTGTAAATTTTCTAACGAGGAATAAGCTACTGTAAAAACATGATCATTAACAACTGTTAAAGGTTTCATCATATAATTACACATTCAAATTCAATTATTGAAATCATTCAGGCTTTAAAAGACTATTTAATAAACATAAATATCCGTTTCCGTTATAAGTTTGTTAGTAGTCCATTTACTAACGGTAAAATATTGCAAACCTCTAAATTTTAAAGAACCACATAGCTAACATGTCAAATATAAAAGTGATATTTTGCCGATGTGTGCTTTTACCCTAAAAGTGAGTTTCACCCCTTCTCGGGGAAAAATGTACGTTCAAAATAAATCCGGAAATGGATAAACTGACTAATTCTAAGCAACTTTCGAGTTTTTTCACTAAGTCAATATTTTGCGAGTGAATATGTTCATTTTTCAACAAAAAAAATGTTTTCTGACGGTTTTTCGCAAATAACTCAAAAAGTATATTTTATCGAAAAAAACATTCTTAGCAAAATATAGCTTATAAAAATGTGAAGAAAATTGTGTATGTATGAAGTTTATTATAGATATGGTACGAGTAGAGTTGTAACCAATGAAAATAGGTTCATATTGGCCAAATAGAATATTCCAACGTGAAATAACCAAAAATAAATCACTGTTTGGGGAAAACTCACTACAACTTTTTTAAAACGTTTAAAAAAAGCTTTATTTTTGCTTTTTTTAAGTTTCAAAACTAAGCTAGTTACGCTCAAAATAAAGTTGGTCTCTTTTTTTTTGTGATTTTTTTTTAAAATGACCCCCTACTAATTAATCGTTACTGCTTCACAAGTTGCTTTACACGGGTATGTATTATCGTTTTTATATGATCTGTAAGTTTCATCAATTTAAGGTGTTTATTTTTGGAAGGGCTGTAGTTAAAACAGTTTGAACGAGTCACTAATCACGAGTGTATTCACATTTTGGATATATCTTAACCAATTTTTGTCCTACAGAAAAACAAAAAATCCAAAATATTTAGAAAAGCAAAACCTACATTTTTTTAATGTTTTAGATTTTTGGTATCACAAATAATTTTTTAAAGTTATTTTGAAATTTTTTTTTCAAAATTAAAAAAATTTACTGTATAACCAAATTTTATCAAAAATAAGCATTTTGAACCGATGAAACTTACATATATAAATAATACATAAGTAAAGTAACGTATGAAGCGGTAACGATTAATTTCACTTAAGATGCTAATTAAGGGGTGATCTTTCCGATATTTTTTACAAAAAAAAAGAGACCAACTTTATTTTGAGCGTACCTATACCTTATTCCACGAACATACGACTGTTGGGGATTATCTCGACAACGAATATTGTACTGTGCAAATTATGAAGAACGACAGTAAATTGCAAAATACATTGTTGTTTATTGGAACAAATATTAGAGCCATTTACTTTCACACTTCTTATGTTGCACACTAAAATATTCGTTGTCGCGATAATCCAAGACAGTCGTATATTCGTGGAATAGCCCATACCTATCTTGCATTAGCTAAATACAACTCAATACATCAGCTCCTACTGGCTTTAAAGACTTCATACATACACCGTTTTTTTATAGTTTTTATAGCCTACATTTTTGCTAAAAATGTTTTTTTCGACAAAATACTTACTTTTTGAGTTAGGTATTTGTGAAAAACCGTCCAAAAGTGTTTTTTTTTGTTTAAAAAATGAACATATTCACTCGCAAATAACTCAAAAAGTATTGATTTCGTGAAAAATCTCTATAGAACAAAAGTTGCTTAGAATTAGTCAGTTTATCCACTTCCGGACTTATTTTAAACATAAATTTTTCCACGCCCGAGAATGGGTGAATCTCACCCCGAGGGCAAAATCACACATCGGTACAATATCACTTTTTTCTTTGACATGTTAGCTATGTGTATGCCAAATTTCATGTCAATCCAAGCGGTTCTTTAAAATTTGGGGCAAATGATCTGGTGTGGCAGTAACAATGCCGCTGATGAAATTAACGAAATTGTCCATTTGTAAATCTAAATAATTACTGAGTAAATAACTCGGTTATTTTTAGTTATACTTCAAAATCGTGATTACAGTTTATTTATTTAAAGTGACTTTCATCGCTGGAAATTGTTTTTATTTTTATCATATTTGTGACTTTGGTGGTATGTGAAATGCTCTATGAACTTTGAATGTACTTATATTTTATTATTTTGGTATTTGCAGAATATAATATGGATTTACGTGTAATAACAAAAATTAAACAACAACATAAGACCAAACATGTGAAAATTTGTATTACTTGATTGAATCCTAATACACTAAACTCACAATAAAGTTGCACCAGAAATGAACAAACCAAAACAAGTTGAATGTTACGAGGATGTTCCAAATCATAATTTACAATGTATAGGTATACCTACATTGTAAATCCAAAGTTTGTACATTGTAAACAATAATTCGGGAGTGCTCCTTGTAACATTCAACGTGTCTTGATTTTTGGTTTGTTAATTTCTAGTGCATCTTTATTGTGATTTTAGTATAATTAAATTTTATGGTTGGTTCTGAAGTTATTTTAATGTGACATCTTAAGACAATTTAATATTTTTACTTGGGGTTAACCACAATTTTAATTTAAAATAAGTTTATTTTGACTTTTCGTTTTCCATTTCGGAAATCGTTTTTAAAATATTAATTAATAAATAACTTTAGTTTTTTGGTACATACTTGATAAACAAAATGCTTCTAATAATTTAATTTTATCCGACTTGTTCATATCGGCAATTTAGACATATGTAGGTATACAGGATGTTTCATTAATAATTGTCCATATAGTAACTGGAGAAACCTTAGCACAAAATACGAATATTTAACCTAAAACACTTAAATAAAATGTGGTTCCTTACTGACTTACAGGGTGTTTTATCTAAAAATTTAAAAACTATTTTTCCTCAGCATTTTAAAACTATTCGACGTATCCTTTTCATACTTGGCAGGAAGTATAGGTACTGTACAAACTACTAAATTATGTTAAACAAATGTTTCTGCCTATTACAAGAGGCGTACGACGGGGGAAAGTGAATGGTTCACCCTTTCCAAATTCTACGCTACTGGCAAAATTGCTATTTTAGTTCAATTTTTAGATTCCAATACTTTCTCTGAAATAATATACTCTTCATTCGTAACGATAAAGTCATTAGTTTTCGAGTTCTTTGAAGTTAAAAATGAAACGACACGGTTATTTTGATCAGTGTATTGTGTCGCTTCATTTTTAATTTCAAATATCTCGAAAACTAATCATTTTATCGTTACGAATGAAGAGTACATTATTTACATAAAAAGTATTGCAAAATCAAAAAATTACACTAAAATAGCAATTTCGTCAGTGGCCTAGAATTTGGGAAGAGTCAACCAGCCACTGTCCTCTGTCGTACGCCTCTGGTAGTAGCTAGAAATGTATATTTATATTAATTTAGTAGGGTGTACAGTACCTACACTTTCTGCCAAGTATGAAAAGGATACGCCAAGTTTTAAAGTAAGTACTGGGTAAAAATAATTTTTAAATTTTAATCATATGAATCATCATAAATTAATCAAAATAACTGTGCCGTTTCATATTTAACTTCAAATATCTCGAAAACTAATGACTTTATCGTTACCAATGAGGAGTATATTATTTACGTAGAAAGTATTGGAGAATCTAAAAATGGCACTAAAATAATAATTCCTCCAGTGGTGTAGAATTTGAGAAGGGTCAACCATTCACCATCCCCATTCGTACGCCTCTGGTAGTAGCTAGAAACGTTTGTTTATCATAATTTAGTAGGGTGTCTAGCAGTCGCACTTTCTGCCAAGTATGAAAATAATACGTCGAATAGTTTCAAAGTGCTGAGCAAAAATAATTTTTAAATTTTTAGTACCCTGTAAGTCAGTAAGGAACCACATTTTATTTAAGTGTTTTAGGTTTCTCCAAGTTACTATATGGACAATTATTAATGAAACACCCTGTATAATGGCTCTTCAGGCCTGGAGGCCCATGGCTTCTATTTTCTTCACTAGTCCGGTATCCTTAGTTTTCTTACATTGGATTTAATCTATGCAGTGTTTATTGCGGCTTCCGACTTGGGTCTACAACGACTCATCGACAAGACCAACTCGACCTGTGAGCAATTTGGTATGAAAATAAACATAAAAAAAACCAAAGTGATGTCAATCCGAAAAAACCAAAACGTACCTCAACCTTGCACAATAAATGGGCACGTTTTAGAACAGGTCAATATATTTAAGTACCTGGAATGTTGGATCGATAGCATCCTGATCTAGAAATAAGCTCGAGAATAGAACAGGCCAGAAAATCTTTCGAAAAAATCAAAAAACTGCTTTGTGATTCTCGAATAAAACTCTAAATTCGACTACGTTTATCAAAATGCTACATTGGTCGACTCCTCTCTATGCAGTTGAGATATGGACCCTTAAAATATCAACTGTAAATAAATTGGAGGCCTTTGAAATGTGGATCTACCAGAGAATCCTCAAAATTCCATGGACATCGCATACCTCAAACGAAGGAGTGCTGCATTAGTCCAGAGAAATAAGGTTTTTGTCGGGACACTTGAGCAGCCAGGTTGCAAATGAGTTTTTTTGGGTACTATATACTTAATACAATATAATTACAAAAATGTCCGTCACAGTTCCAACAAGAATTTTAGTTATTAATAAATAAGTGTCAAAAATGGCAGTTTTTTCGTTGTAATCGCTACAGGTAAAAATAGGGTAATTAAATATAGTCCTGTCGCCAGGGGGGTACAACGGCCTCCTGTATTCAGATGGACTTACCCAAGTTTTTTTTATGTATTTTGGTCCGTAGAACACGAATTTTTGGGTAACAGTTGATCCGGATGTCGATAAGTTTGTTATAAACAAAGAAGTTGAGGAATTACATAACAGCGATTTCTCGCAAAACAAAACATTTTTTTGTATTTTTTGGGCCATTCTAACCAAAAAATGTTCCTACAAATTTTTTCGTAGGATGCATAGTTTTCGAGATAAACGCGGTTGAACTTTTAAAAAATCGAAAAATTGCAATATTTGAACCCGAATAACTTTTGATTAAAAAATAAAATAGCAATTCTGCTTACCGCATTTGAAAGTTCAAGTCAAATTGTATCGGTTTTAATTATTTGCATTGCTAAAAATTTATTATTTTATTGTTACAAAAAGGTATAAACACCTAGTGCTTGAGTGATGTTTTCAATGATTTCTCATTTAAAATCGAATGAGTAGGTAGAGTAGGTACAAGTCCAAGCGAGGCTATTTCTACGTAGCATTCATTAAAACGCATGTATTAGGCACGGGAAACACTATATGTTTATAGCTTTTTTTAACAATAAAAAAAATCAATTTTTAGCAATGTAAATATTCAAAACCGATATAATTTGACTTAAACTTTCAAATGCGGTAAGCAGAATTGCTATTTTATTTTTTAATCAAGGTATTCGGGTTCAAAAATTGCAATTTTTCGATTTTTTGAAAGTTCAACCGCGTTGACTTGTAGGAACATTTTTTGGTTAGAATGGCCCAAAAAATACCAAACAATGTTTTGTTTTGCGAGAAACCGCTGTTATGTAGTTCCTCAACTTCTTTGTTTATAACAACCTTATCGACATCCGGATCAACTGTTACCCAAAAAATTCGTGTTCTACGGGCCAAAATACATAAAAAAAAACTTGGGTAAGTCCATCCGAATAAAGGAGGCCGTTGTACCCCCCTGGCGACAGGACTAATATATTATTTAGAGTATTCATATTTTAATAGATGAGCAAAGGTTCAAAATGACAGTTTTCGAATTTTGGTATGATCATTTGTTGCTTCGCTAATTGCCAAATAAAACTAAAATTTCGAAAATAAAAAATTTGCTATAACTTTTGCGAAAATTAACTTAAGACTTTGATATTATATGAAAGGTTGAGACAACCAGTATGTATTGTGCACAAAAAATTTCAAGGCGATTCGTCAATTAGTTTAAATTTTATTCAATTTGTTTATTCCAAAGAACTTTTTTTGCAATGTTATTGTTCAGAAAATAATAATGATACAGCAATTATGTGGAAATCACATAAAAGAAGAACACTTTTATTTTCAAAGCATTTAAAAAAATTAATAAAAAGTCATTGTTATCATCCCGAAAACATTTTACTAAAGTAGAGTCATTTTTGGCTTAAAAACCATTTGAATAGTTTGTTAATATTGACTATAGAGTAAATCTACTTTGGGATTTCAAAAGCTGGTATTTTTACACGAATTTCCAAAAAAAAATTTGTCCTAGGTTAATTGCAGTCAAAGTTATCCGTTTTTATTATTTAATTCACAGTTCCTTCTATATACATACATAAAATTCTCATATAAGAGTATTAGTTACCATACTCCTCCGAAACGGCTTTACCGAATTTTATGAAATTTTGCACGTATATCCTATAGGACTGAAAATAGGTTTTAATCTATTTTTCATACCCATAAATTATAAGGGGGGTTGCCCCCCTGACATTTTTTTAAATTCTTTTGACAAAATTATCTACCTTAATTTTGTATGGTGTATAATTAAAAATACATACAACCCTTAATTTTCACTCTTCTATCACCAACCCTAATTTTTTAATAGCCATCTATATTATTTACATCTATAAAATTCTCCTGTCACAGTGTTAGTTGCAGTACTCCTCCGAGACCGCTTGACCGATTTTTATGAAGTTATATATGTATATTCGGTAGACCTTGGAATCGGTCGTAATCTATTTTTCATATCCCTGAGTGATAAGTGGTTTTCCCCCTAACATTTTGTAATGTCAGGTGGGGATATGTGTACATAACGTACTCTACAAGACTACGAGTACATACAAATTAAAAAAATTATGGTCAAAATCCATCAATAAGCTCCGTAGATATTAATCGCAGCATATTTTTGAAGAATCAATTTAATTTTTTGAGTGCACGGATTTTAATAATTCCCCTCCACCGACCACGAATCGATTCCGTTAGGACGTAATTTTTAAAGCTTTATTAACCACTTTGTTGAAGTTCAAAGTTTACTCAAACTTTTACACATAAATTATATACCTTGAACTTCAAAGTGGCGCCAGTAAGGTTGCTTAATTGTTATAAACAATATAGCTGTGAATTAAATAAAAAAAGTGGCTAACTTTGTAATTAACCTAGGCAAAAAGTTTTTTTTGGGAAATTTTGTATAAAAATACCAGCTTTTCAAATCCCAAAGTAGTTTTAGTCTAGAGTCAATATTAATAGAGTTTTTCAATTTATTTATAAGCCAAAAATTACTCTACATACTTTAGTAAAATGTTTTCGGAAGGATAAGAATTATTTTTTAATGGTTTTTTTATATACTTTGAAAAAATAACTATTCTTCTTTCACACGGTTTCAACAGAATTGTCATGTCCATATTATTTTCTGAACAATACTATTGCAAAAAAAGCTCTTTGAGATAAACAAATTGAATAAAATTTAAACTAATTGACGAATCGTCTTAAATTTTTTTGTGCATTATATGGACTGTTTGATTCAACTTTTCTTGGTAATATGAAAGTCTTAAGGTCATCTTCGCAAAAGTTATAGCAAATTTTTTATTTCCGAAATTTTAGTTTTATTTTAAAATTTCTGAGGCAACAAATGATCGGACCAAAATTTAAAAACCGCCATTTTAAACCTTTGCTCATCTTCTAAAAGAAGGATACTATAAACAAGATATTTAGTTACCCTATTTTTACCTGTGGCGAATTAAACGAAAAAACTGCCATTTTTGACACTTATTTGTTAATAACTAAAATTCTCGTCCGAACTGTGACGGGCATTTTTATATTTTTAATGTATTAGGTATATATAGTGTGATCAACTCTAATTCAGTTGAATTCGGGACAAGGCTGAAAAAAATACCTCAAATCCGGGACTTTTTAATGAAAATCGGGCCATTTTTTAAATATAGAAGTTTTTAGTGGTTATTTAATGCTGACGATGTTATTTTTGATGGGATTAAGTCACAATTTATTGATTGTAATGGTAATTACAGTTTTGTTAGTTTTTGACGTTTCGACTTCCACTCCGGCAATCGCTCTCAAAAAAAGAGAAAATTAGAAAATCAACTAAGTTTTCGTCCCCATCAGTTCAATTTGATGTGAATAAATAAAAGAATAACGTATTCAAAATTTCAAAATAGAATTTTACCAAAACGTTGAAAATTCGGATGACCCGGAAGCCTTGTCGGGGACGTCGGGACATGACTGTGTAATTCGGGCCATGTCCTGGATTTTTCGGACTATTTGGTCACACTAGGTATATAGTACCCAAAACACCCATTTGCAATCTGGCTGCTCAAGTGTCCCGAACATGGTATATTTTTACCTTATTTCCCTGGTGTACATAGAATAGGCAAGGAAAGAGAACTTTTCAACACAGTGAAAGTTAGAAAAACATCATACCTATTTAGGCCACATACTGATAATAAGTACCATTATCCTCAACTTTATAGTGAAAGGAAAGATCGAGAGAAAGAGAGGACTAGGAAGGAAAAGACTATCGTAGCTTAAAAATGTCCGACAACGGATAGGGCTAAACTTTGAACAGCTAAAGAACAGCTTAAAGAACAGCTGAAGACAGAGTAGAGTTTACAATTGTAGTAGCCAACCTCCATTGAGGAGAGGGCACTGTGAGAAGAAGAAGGTTTTAACCTCTTTCTAACCACTTCTTTTTTGGTCGTCCTCGTCTGCCACTTTTCCTGTTAATACTTTTTTTGCAGGTCTGTTTGTGGAAATACTGTAAACATCTCCCATCCAACGTGCTCTTTGTGCTTTTACTTTTTGTATTATGCTTGGTTGGTTGTAGAGCTCCATTACTTCCTTATTTGTTCGTCTTCGTACGCCGTCAATGTTCTTTGTCCCTCCATATATCTTGCGTAGTATCTTTCTCTCCTATTGTTCCAATTTCTGTTTATTTTTCTGACTTGACATTCAAGTTTTGCGGCCATACATAACCGAAGGTTGCACAATCGTTTTGTATATTCTGATTTTCGTATTCCTGGATATTAACTTAAATTTGATCATTTTTTAGTGCTACTATAGCTTTACTTCATTTAGTAATACCTTTTTCTATTTCAGCATCTTCTTCGGCTCTATTTGTAATCGTCACACGAGGTATTAATATTGATCCACTTTTTCAAAACAATATTCTCCAGTAGGAAAAATGAAAGAATACCCCTAAACGAACATACAGTGAGCACGTAAAGGTTGGAATAAATTCATTTTCTCGAGAATTGACGACTTTAAAAAAAATCCTGAAACAGGTCAATTTTTATTTTTAAATTGCCATTTTTTGACATATGTATCATACTAGTGACGTCACCCATCTGGGCGTGATGACGTCATCTATAATTTTTTTTAAATGAGAATAGGGGTCGTGTGATAGCTCATTTGAAAGGTAATTCAATTCTCTATTCAGTAATATAAACATTAACATAATTGTTTATACAGGGTGTCCAAAAAAAAATTTTAAATTGAATTTATTGACATAAATAGAAGAATGTGTGTAATTTATTTAACTCAAAATACATTTTACTGCTATCAGAAAACAGGAAATGATGTTTATTTGACACCTTCCTCTTGACAGATTGAACATTTAATTTAAGCGAAAAGTGATGAATATTTTTCAAATACACATTTTTTTCTGTTTCCTGAGAGCAGTAAAATGTATTTTGGACTAAATACATCACATGCATTCTTCTTTTTATCTCAATTAACTTAATTTAAAAAAAATTTTAGACACCCTGTATAAATAATTATGTAAATGTTTATATTACTGAATAGAGAATTAAATTACCTTTCAAATGAGCTATCAAACAATCCCTAATCCTATTTAAAAAAATCATCGATGACGTCATCACGCCCAGATGGGTGACGTCGTTAGTATGATATATATACAAAAAAGTTGCAATTTAAAAATAAAAATTGACCTGTTTCAGGATTTTTTTCCAAAATCGTCCATTCTCGAGAAAATGAATTTATTCCAACCTTTACGTGCTCACTGTATAAAACACGCTGTATTTTCCTGTAACCGTGTCATACAAAAAATTGGCCAGCGCAAGTACATGTAATAATTATTATTACATGTACTTGCGCTTTGCAATTTTCTTTGTGACAGGAAAATACAGCGTGTTTTATATGTTCGTTCATGAGTATTCTTTCATTTTTCCAACTATACACCACTTTGTCGAAGAATAGCTTCTAGAATAAGTTTAAATAAAGTTGGGGACAGTGGATCTCCTTGTCTTAATCACTTCCTTACCGTAAAAGACTCTGATAAACTTCCTTCCAAGATCACTTTTTTTAATGTTTCTTTTAAGGTAATTGGTAATTTTCACTAATCTAATGAGTTTGGTAGGTAGGTACTTTTAACAGATTCATCGCTTCGTATAGTTTTTCTCTATCGATTGAGTCGTATGCCTGCTTAAAGTCTAGTAAACATATTATGTAATGTGTAAACCTAGTTTTTGTTCGTGGCTGTTGTTCAATTTTCGTTTTATTGTAAAAATCTGATAAATTGTACGAGTAGATCTGCCTATTCTATACCCTCCCTGATATTCACCTATTATTTCAGATTCACAGATATATTACGAGTGAGTCTGTAATTTGGAATAAATTCAATATCTTAAATACTAATCGTTTTTTTTTGAAAAATGCTCAGACCCGTCGATTAGTATTTCAAATTGTCCTTTTTGACATACAACAATAACGTATGATGTCATCGTTGATATTCTTAAATGACAACTGTAATTTTGATAGCTATTTTGATAGGTTGTATAAAGTTATTATACATAACTGCATCAAATTTTTATTCCCTTCCATTTACAAGATAATAAAAAATAACAAAGTTATGAAAAACAATTAACCAAATAATAATTGAATTTTATTATTTCATTTAAGGGGATGCTCATAATGTTGCCCATTGACTATTTGACAGTAATTGAGGGCAACATTATGAGCATTTCCTTAATTGAAATAATTAAATTCAATTATAATTTGATTACTTGTTTTTCATAACTTTGTTATTTTTTATTATCTTGTAAATGGTAGGCAATAAAAGTTTGAAATTTTGCAGTTATGTATAAATTTACACACCCTATCAAAATAGCTATTAAAATGACAGTGTTGCCATTTAAGAACATCAACGATGATGTCATATCTCTAAATTGGGACACCCTGTATACATTATTATTGTATGTCAAAAAGGAGAATTTGAAATACTATTTTCAAAAAAACGAGTAGTATTTGAGATATTGAATTTATTCCAAATTACAGACTCACTCTGTATTTTAAAGTTAATTACTTTAAATTCATATTGTTAATATTTTGAGTTGCAACCTTGCACAACCTTATAGGAGGATAGTACATTCGATTACATGAAAACAACTTTCAAATTAAGGATAGCGATTAGAAAAATCATAGCATGTAATATGTCTTTAAAAAGACAACCGCATGCAATGATGACAGTAAAATTCCCCTGTTAGTGATCACATAGTAAATCATTGGGAAAAACCTCGTGACACTATCACTCGATGATAAGTATCTGACCTTAGATACATTTAGTTTACTCTCAATATTAACATCAAATCTACATAATTACTAATAATGGTATTTTCTGTCTATTAATTTCCTATTTTAATATTGATAGCCAGAGTCTATTCCATTCTGCCGAGGAATTTGCGACGCAATTGGTTTCATTTACGTAATGATAGCGGCTTTTTTGATTTTTCTCGTTTTACCATCTGTTTCTTCCAGGACTATACATAAATCTTTCCATAGAACAATTTGCATGTTTACATCTTTGAGATCTATCAAATTATCTATTCTTGGTAAGATACTTATTCTAACATTTAATGGTCTTATTCCTGGTTGCACCAACTACCAACAGATCTTAAACTTAACACGTGCCTTAAGCTCAGCTTACGAAACATACGCGTTGCATCATTAAGTCTTAAATCAATTTTCAGCTTACTACAATGGATTGCCACGTGGTTTGATTAGATAAAAATCGAAAATTATGGTGCAACGTAAGTGAGACTTACAGATGGGCTAAGCTTAATATTTGTTGGTGCTACCAGGGATTAATGTTTCACCTAAATAAAAATTTTCGCATTCACAAGGTATTTCACAAATAAAATTTTTTGTTCTTGTTCGTTGTTATGTTTGGTTCTAGATAAAATAGATCTCAAATTACCTAGTTTAGGTATAAAAAAATACAATATAAGCATATTTTAAACTAAAATTGTGGTCAATTCCCAATAAAAAATAGTAAATTATGTATATCAAAATATCTCAAGAAAATAGCTTCAGAATAATATTAAGAAACTAGCATGGGCCAACCGTTATTCAAAATATCTGTTTTAATTAAAAAATATTTTGAAAACTGATTATGTTTTATATTTTTTATAAAATGTGCTTTATTTTTCACAAAAAATATTTCCCACAAGATATAAAGCTGTTACTAAGTACCTACATATAGGTACAGCGTGCCTACTTAAGTTGGAAACATATGGGAAACTTTTTTATTATTAATTTTACGAAAAAAAGTTATTCTTCATAAAAAGTTCTGCATGCTCTAAAACCTAAGATTCAATCGTTAGATATCAAATTTTATCAATATTAAACGAGGTATGTCAAAAAATATGAATTTCGTTCAAAGGTAAAGTATCTTTATTTCTATGAATATCGAAAATTCTTATTATGGAAAGTTGTTTGGAATTAAAAACTAAGATCAAATACGCAATTACATACATGCTTCTCATTGAAAAAAAAATTCGCAAATTTTTCTCAAATTTATGAATACCCAACATCGTTTTTATTTATTACAAAATATAATACTTCATAAAAAGCTCTGCATGGTCTAAAAACTAAGATACAACCATAATATATCAACATTTTTTAATTTTATACGAGGTGTGTCAAAAAATATGAATTTCGCTCATGAGTATAGTATGTACCTTTATATTTCACAATATTTCAAATAGAAGGATGTAATTTCATATTGAAACATTGTTTTTAATTATTCTAAACAACTTTTTGTAATAACAATTTTCAATATTGTGACAAATAAAGGTACTGTACTCCTGAGTGAAATTCATATTTTTTGACATATCTCGAATAAAATTAATAAAATGTGATATCTGATGATTGCATCTTCGGGTTTAGGACATACAGAGATTTTTATAAAGAATACCTTTTTTTCCTAAAAGTATTAATAAAAGAGTTATCTTATGTATAATAAATAAAAGCGAAGTTAGTATCCATAAATTTGAGAAAAGTTTGGAAAATATTTTTTTTTCAATTAGAAGCATATAAATGCATATTTGGTCTTAGTTTTTAATTCCAAATAACTTTCCATAATAAGAATTTTCAATATTCAGTGAAATAAATGTACTTTACCCTTGAACGAAATTCATATTTTTTGACATAACTCGTATAATATTGATAAAATTTGATATTTAATGATTGAATCTTAGGTTTTAGAGCATGCAGAACTTTTTATGAAGAATAACTTTTTTCGTAAAATTAATAATAAAAAAGTTTCCCATATGTCTCCAACTTAAGTAGACGCGCTGTAGATACAGACAAGTACAGTGCACAGATTCTAAAGGTACCGGTGGGGGATGGCGTCTCTGCGCAGTATTATAGTCGGTGTATGAGAGAGAAAGTATTCGAAATACAGTAGTCTCTCTTTATAACGATTCCCTATATAACGATAATTAATCTATACGCTGTGAGCTCGTACGTAGAAGGGATAATTACAAATTCTCGAGCGCCAGTAGTGACAAGTCTGTAAACGATTACTGGAAATTTGACATAAATGTCAAAGTGATTACTTTAAAATTAAAATTAAAAACATTAATTATAAAAAATATTAGTTTGTCAAAGCTGTGTTATATATTTTTACCTTAAATATACTTACGTTTTAAATACTGAATTTAAGTTTTTTTAATGTTCGGTAATATCTAATTATAAATTAATATATTAATCTTACCGCCATCTACACGATAATTGTGAAAGTATCCGAAGTAAGAAATTCATATTTTATCAATAGAACGTCAAAATGATTAGCAAAATCTTAAAAAAATCGATTATAATTTAATTACGTTTTTGCGTTGTAAATATTAAGCGATAACAATTAAATAATAAATTTAAAAATTACCAGTGAAAGTTGATTAGTAATCCGCTAGGAGCGACACCAGCGAAGCTCACAGCGTATAACGATGAAAATACTAAACGTTGTTTGGTTCGTCATATGGACAATGTATTAATTCTTTATCTATAATACCGATATCGTCCTCTCTTTATAGTGAGCACTTTTCAGCGTTATACTCTAGACGGTGACTCTTTAACTTAACCTTGCGAATTTTACCAATTAAAGATAACACTTAATAGGGACAGAGGGAATAAGTAACAAACCTATTGCGTAGGTGTAACTTGATTAATAGAATAGTGATTCATTTTGTTGACCATTGTGCAACATTTAGCAAAATTTAATGGTTCAAATTTCAATCGCCATCCTATCAACTAATACGACATCCCCCACCGGCACATTTAGAATCTGTGCACTGTAGATTATTGATAAAATTAATGTTGATATGGATAAGACTACCACAGTGAGAAGGTGGGAATCATCAGTATCTGCATAAACTTTTTTTACATCAGCCCTTTTGGTAGAGTGTAGGAAAATATGTGTAGTTTATTGATTATTTGATGCTTTGATATAAAAATATATAACGTGATGTACCTATGTAAATTATCTAAGTGTTTTGTCGTTGTTCTAGTTGAGTATTGATGTAAATATATGTACAATAATGTAAAAAATGAGTTTGTGATCTTAGTTAATAGAAGGTTCATTCATAAGAGACTTAAGTACGACCATGTAGTTTATAAGCTATTTCATATTTTTTTTATAAGTATCTTTAGACTTTTTCAAAATTTAGCATATTGTTTTTTTATACCGATGATGGTATTTTATTGATATACTATGTATTCAAATACTTGTCTTAAGATACTATGTGTCTATTGTAAATTATTGTTATAATGGCTACCCCATGCGAAAATAGAAGATTCATTCATATACTAATATTTTCCCATATATGCTGAATGCGTAGGATATCAAATTATTAGGGCAGTCAATGAGAGTATTTGGCTCCGAATTCCATCCTACTACATCCATTTACTTGATATTTTCACAGTAAGTAGGAAATAGCTCAAGAAACAAAGTCTACCCTATGCCGATGTGCGCTTTTTACTTGGGGGTGGTTCCCACCCCTTCTCGGGGGTGGAAAATTTTTTGTTAAAATAGCCACGGAAGTGGCTATAGAACCTAATTCTAAGCAAAACATGTTCTATATTTTTTTTAATACTTAATATTTTTTATTTTGAATCATTTTAATTGAAGAATGACACCTTTGCGAATGGTTTTTTGGGAATACCCTAAAAACTATGCATCTAACGAAAAAAACTATATAAAATATTTTTGTAGCTAATAAAACCAAGAGATTCGTTCCTTCATAAGTCTTCTAGTTATAATATAAAAAGGGATATGGTAGGTGAGACGAGTTGTTTTTTTGGTGCATGCTCAAATCGGTGTAGTCAACTTGAAATGACAGAGAAACGGTCGATTTTAGGTGTATAATGATAGTAATACCTTTTGTAGTGCTTGAAAAGACCTTTAAAATGAGAAATATTAAATTTCGATTACATTCAAACTAAGCGAGATATGCTGAAAAAAATTGGCGACTAATGTATTTTAAGAAAAACTGAGAAGTATACTTAACCCCCCATCCATCGGAATTTAAATGAATCGATTTTCTTCTACAATACTTTTTTTACAGTGTTATTTCTATGTTCAAAAAGTTGGACGGGTTTAAAATGAATGGTTTTTGAAAAAAATAAGATCAGATTATAGAGCGCATTTTCAAATTTACTTAAAAATCTTCGTTTTTCTCCATGTAACTCGAAAATGGTAAGATATACGAAAAAAAGTACCACACAAAAATGTAGGGTTTTTTTAGATAAAAAGTTTGTTTTATTTTTCATTACTGTATCTCTTATATTTTTCAGGTTACATCGAGAGAAAATGAAATTTTTAAGAAAATTTAAAAATGCGCTCTATAATTTGATCTTATTTTTTTCAAAAACCATTTATTTTATACCCGTTCGACTTTTTGAACATAGAAGTAACACTATAATAAAAGGTATTGTAGAAGGAAATCGATTCATTTAAATTCCGATGGATGAGGGGTTAAATACACTTCTCATTTTTTCTTAAAATACATTAGTCGCCAATTTTTTTCAGCATTTTAGTTTGAACGTAATCGACCTTTAATATTGCTCATTTTAAAGGTCTTTTCAAGCACTACAAAAGGTATTAACAGCATTATACACCTAAAATTGACCGTTTCTCTGTTATTTCAAGTTGAATACACCAATTTGAGCATGCACCAAAAAAACAAATTCTTTTCACCTACCATATCTCTTTTTATATTATAACTAGAAGATTTATGAAGGAACGAATCTCTTTGTTTTTTATAAGCTACAAAAATGTTTTATATAGTTTTTCTAGTTAGATGCACAGTTTCTAAGGTATTCGCAAAAAAACCGTTCGAAAAGGTATTATGTTTCAATGAAAATGGCAAGTTTTCAACCACGAATAACTCGAGAAGTATTGAGTTTTCAAAAATAGTTATTTATGAAACAGTTCGTGAAGTAACTCGCTCCGTTGTCGCTCGTGCTCTAAACATCGCGTGCGTTTGCAAAAAGTATTTCACACACAGTTTCATACAATATTTTATCTACGATAAACAAATAAAAAAACTGTAACTCTTCGTCGCTGGAATTCATTTCTATTCTAAAATTTTTAGAATTTTGACATTTAAAAATTCTAACTACATACTTTCTAAACACAAAACTGTCAAAAGTTTTGTTGTAATTATTTATTGCTCATATTGTCATCACCATGACAACGCGAAAGTTAAGGATATTTGATTATATTAAAGTGTGTCAAAAACAGTGCGAAAAAGTAAATCCCATTTAAAATACATTGTTACTTCACGCACACTTTAAACCCTTCACGCACTGCTATCTATAATGAAAGTTTTCACAAACTAAACACTTATACTTAATATGACACAGAGTAGATAAATAATAATCATAGAACAGTTTTTACTTAGAATTAGGTTTTCTAGCCACTTTTGTGGTTATTTTAACCAAAAAATTTTCCACCCCCGAGAAGAGGTAATAACCACCCCCAACACAAAAGCGCACATAGGCATAGGGTAGACTTTGAATTAGGAGATAAGTAGAGGCTAGGTCCAAAATGTCATTAAAATCCATGCAGTAGGATAGAATTCGGAGGTAATATCCTATTCTTGCTCCCATTGACTAGCGACTAGCGTATATATGACTTTTTGTGTGTGTTATTTTTATGTCAATTTGTTTGTGTAACCTGTATCGTAGATGAAACTGGGTAAATTAAGTTTTTTTTTATTCTTATACATAGATGTGTATTCGTGTAGGTTGTAGGTACCTATTATGTATGATATTGTCGATTATTCGTTCTTCGAATTCCTTTACTCCGCTATTGTTGGTATGTTCTTGTTGTTGACTCTTCTAGTATTGCAACCAAAGCCTGGTGCATGCTGCTGATGGATTTGCTATGCATTTTTCTTCTTCGAGTGTTCTTCGTTTGTTTCGTGAATATGGATGCAACTTTCCATTGTACTCTGTACAGGCTTGTTTGCATATCTGGGATTTCCCGACTCGAAATTTCCCGAAATTGTTGCATTCGCGGGGTATTTATAGATGCAGTTTTTGGATCTTTCTTGTATGTTGTTGTGTTTGGTTTTTGACTGGACTGAATAGTTCTATGGAGATCATATTCGTCCATTTTCGTAGGGTTTTAAGCCAAGAGTTGCGTCTTCTTCCTGGTCCCCTTTTGCTATTGATTTTGTCTTCGATTATACGTTGGAGCAGTTCGTACCTTTGATTTCTTACGATGTGACCAAAATATTGTGTTTTCCTTTCTTCCATTATAAAAATAAGCTCTCTTTCCTTATTAATCCTCCGCAAGACTTCCGCATTTGTTGTATGGTTCTTCTAGGATATTCTGAGCATTTTACGGTAACACCAGAGTTCGAGTGTATGGTTTTTTTGTGTTGCTTCTGTCATTCTCCAGGTTTCAACACCATATAGCAAGGTGTAGAAAACAGCAGTTATGTATTCTAGTTCTGAATGAGATATACAGCTGGCGGTTGCATAGAATTTTTGCATTTTGTAAAACACTGTACGTGTCTTTTCCAGATGTGTTCTTATCTCTAGTGAGTAGTCCCAAGTTTCATCAAGGTTACTTCCAAGGTACGGTATTCTTGTTACTCTTTCCAGATCTTTCCCGTCGACATTGACCTTCGCCCTTCTGTTTTGGTGCTTGCTGATGACCGTCGTTTTTGTCTTTATATTCAATTTACAATTTCCAAATTATCTACAGGCTGTCGTTACTCGATTTATTAGGCGTGGCAGTGCTTCAGCATTATCTGCCAGAATGACCGTGACATCAGCGTATCGTAGGATATTTTTTTATACATTGCCCGTTTATAATTATACCATCCGAAGTGCCTTCCAAAGCTTTCTTAAATATCTACTCGAGAGTAAACGTTTTTTGTAGCAAAGGTAACAGGACACATCTCTGTCTTACTCCCTTCTCGATATTGATTTTTCCAGATGTTTTGCTTTTTATTCTGATTTTAGCCTTTTGTTCTTGATAGAGGTTTGAAATGATCCTTAAGTCTTTATCGTCGATATTACATGACCTTAAAATATCCATTAGTTTATCATGTTTCACCAGGTCAAAAGCATTCTGAAAGTCTATAAAACACAGGTATACATCAGAATCGACATCTCTACATCTTTCAACTAGCACACGTATTGAAGAAAGTGCTTCTCTTATTCCGAAGCCATTCTTAAAACCAAATTGAGTTTGACCAGTGTCTAGTTTAGGGGTGGCCAAACTGTGGCTCCCGAACCACATCTGGCTCTTTGAAGGAAAATTTGTGGCTCTCTGAAACAAATATATGTAAAAGGCTAAGGTATCTTTAAGGTATCTACGATATAATCGTACCTTTAAAGCACGATACCGACTGCGGACGTCAGATGTTACCAGTTACAGTTGTTACCATGACATACGTATTAACTTTGCACTATTAATTTGTATAATTATTAGCAACTGACGTTCTGTAGGACAGCAATTGCAGTTAGATGTCGGAATCAATCTCATACAAATGAATAGTGTAGTGACGTCTGTCACGGCGACAACTGCAACTGCCGTTTGTAGTTGCCGTCTGCCGCCTGCAGTCGATGTCGGAATCGTACCTTTAAGGTACGATTCCGTAAATACGTATGCCATGGTAACAACTGTTACTGCCGTCTGCCGTCCGTGTCGGAATCGTACCTTAAGTGTAACATCAGGACTTAGAAAAGAAGACCCTTTATCACCGTTGCAATTCACTGTGGCCTTAGAAGGTGCTTAGAATATGTAATAAGTAAAATATCATCTGAGCTGACAGGTGATTTGCGAATTGTGGCTCGCGAAAAATTTTTAATTTTGAAAAATGGCTCAGACTATCAAGGAGCTTGGCCACGCCTGGCTAGTTTATTCTATACTCTATTGTGTATTATTCGTAGGAAAAGCTTCAGCATATGATTCATCAGGCTAATAATCCTATAATCTTCACATTTCTTGGAGTTTCTTTTTTCTTTGGTAGTGATATAAAAACAAGTGCGATGTTGTACTTTTATTTTTCTTATCATTTTCAATTTTCCTGACAAGCCCTTTTCATACGGTATTGTTTCATACGGTATCTTTGCCTCCCTTCTTGTGATTGTCTCTGGATTACGTGTGGTGTTTTTTTTTTGTTTATTTTCTTCAATCTCGTGGAATTCCTGGTTATTATAAATGACAACGGGTAGTCGTTTTTGGTCAAAACCTTCGTTAGCAGGTTTTTTTCTTCCTGAAATGCATTTTGATTGGAGCAGGTGCTTCGGGCTCTATCCTGTACGGTTTTGATAATTCCTTTTTTGATGACGTTGTGATTGGAATGGTAATTTAAATATATGTTGGTGTGTATTGGTTTTCTGTAAACTTAAGTTGCATATCCTGTATTTTCTTTTGTAATAATTATTGCATCTAGAAAAGGAAGTTAATTATTACTTTCTTGTTCCATTGTGAATTTGAATTTTATGGATTCTTCTTTATTGTTGATGTCCATCGAAAAATTTATTCAACGCCTTTGGTCTGTGGGACCAGATGGAGGACGACACATCATCTATATCTATATAATATGTATAATATAATATCTCCACCATACTGAGGGTTGTTTGTCTTGTTTGTGTACTGTGTTGTGTTCGAAGTCCTCCATGGAGCTATCAGCTAATAATGGAGATAGGATGAGCCCATAAGTCATTATACAGGGCGTAACAAAAATGGAGGTCATAAATTTAATCACATATTAAGGACCAAAAATAGTTCGATTGAACCTAACTTACCTTAGTACAAATGTGCACATAAAAAAGTTACAGCCCTTTGAAGTTGTAAAATGAAAATCAATTTTTTTCAATATATCGAAAACTATTAGAGATTTTTTATCGAAAATGGACATATCGCATTCTTATGGTAGGAACATCTTAAAAAAAATCATAGTGCACCCCATAAAGATTTTATGGGGGTTTTGTTCTTTTGAACCCCCCCCCTCAAACTTTTGTGTACGTTCCAATTAGATTATTATTGTAGTATCATTAGTTAAACACAATATTTTTAAAACTTTTTTGCCTCTTTAATACTTTTTCGATAAGCCAGTGTTTATCGAGATATTCTGAATATTTGTCGAATCTACCACATATTTGTATATAGTGTGTCAATTTTAAAAGTTACAATGGGTTATATCTCACGAACAAATGCTGATATCGAATAATGCTTAAAACGGTTTCTAGGATAGTAAGGGGGAACTAAAATGACATGAAAGAGAACTCACCCCCATCAATCCCCTAGGCGCCAACCACCACAACCAAAAAAGTTTAAATTGCAAACCCCTACTTGTGATACATCATTGAAAAGGCTGTAAAAAATGCTATCCAATGATATAGATAATAATTATACAGGGTGAAGCAATAACTGTGAAACTTTGGCTTAAATGGAAAATTTGATGAGGTTTTTGTTGAACTACAAATTTGTTAAAAATGTCAATAAATGTTCAAAGTTTGTAAACATTGTTTCGTAAACAATAATACAGATTATTTTCAAATTCTGCACGAACTTTGGCAAATATTGTTCTAGTAATAGCGCGACATGCTTGAGTAATTCTTTCTCGCAATTCTTCAACTGACGCAGGTTGAGTTTTATAAACAACTGAGTTAAGGTCATAGAAAAAAGTCAGGTGGCGGTAAGTCTGGTGACCTCGGTGGCCACTCAATAGGACCTATCCTTCCAATCCATTTGTTCGGATAATTAGTATCCAACCAGTGTTTAACTGGAGCTGCATAGCGAGGAGGTGCTCCATCTTGTTGGAAGTGCAGCAAATCTTCGTCCAGAGCTAGGTTGCCTTGGTCGTAAATGCCTTTCATTAAATATTTGAGCTGCTCGTAAATAACACTAATTCTGGGAGGCAAATCTGAAAATGATTTCCACGCTTTCAGGTATACTGTAAACCATCGTGACAACAACTACAGCTGAATGACAGTACCGATCGTACAAATGGTGAAAACTAATGATATTAATTTAAAAGTCTCAAATAAACCAAAAATTATTGAATCTGATAAAACCCAAAAAAAAAAGATGTTTTCAACTTAAGTGTATAGTCTGGGAGATAGCACTACAAAAATACAAAAGTCATAATAAGCCGGCTGATGTTAACACCCTGTATAATTATTATTTATACCATTGGATAGCACTTGTTATAGCCTTTTCAATGATGTATCACAAGTAGGTGTTTGCAATTTAAACTTTTCTGGTTGTGGTGGGTGGGGCCTAGGGGGTTGATGGGGGTGAGTTCTCTTTCATGTCATTTTAGTTCCCCATTACTATCCTAGAAACGGTTTTAAGCATTTTTCCATATCGACATTTGTTCGAGAGATATAACCCATTGTAAGTTTTAAAATTGACACACTGTACGGTAAAGTACGATTAGAGAGACCTGTTAATATCTGAAAGTTTATTTTTTAATTTACATTTTTAGGTATATTTTGAAAATACATATATGTTAAATATAATTTTAAAAAGAAGCCACGTCTCGATAAAAGGTCGCTTATCTAAAAAATACTAAGAGGCAAAAAAGTTTTAAAATGCTGTGTTTAACTAATGGTACCACAATAATAGTTTAATGGGAACGTTCACAAACATTTGGAGGGGTTAAAGGAACAAAACCCCCATAAAATTTGTATATAAACATATTAAAAAAGAAGCCGCATCTCGATAAAAACTGACTTATCGAAAAAATAATAAGAAGCAAAAAAGTTTTAAAAAAATTGTGTTTAACTAACGTTATCACAATAATTTAATTGGAACGTACACAAAAGTTTTGGGGGGGGGTTAAGGGAACAAAACCTCAAAAAAATTTTATGGGGTGTACAAATTTCACTGGTATTTTTTTCTAAGATACTCCTGCCATAAGAATGCCGCATGTCCAGTTTCAATAAAAAATCTCCCAATAGTTTTCGATATATTGAAAAAAAATCGATTTTCATTTTGTAACTTCAAAGGCCTGTAACTCTTTTTGGGTGCACATTTGGATTAAGGTAAGTTAGGTTTAATCGAACTATTTTTGGTTGCAGAATATGTGTTTTTATTTATGAGCTGCACTTTTGTTACACCCTTTATAATACCGGGTGTCCACTTATATTTTCCCCCATTTTAACTGCCTATAACTTCTAAACGGCTCAAGATAGAAATATGCGGTTTTCGCTTAAATGTTTTATTTTAGCAAAAGTTTTGTCTGAATGGATTGAATTTTTTATATCGCTTTCAAATACGAAAAAAAAATGGCGAATTTTTTGAAAAAAAACGTTGTTGACTTTTTTTTAATGGAACACCCAGTATATTTTTCTGTAAATTGAAAGAAAGGTCATTCACCTATCCAGCGATATAAAGTTTTCAAAATCGGTTGTCAGCTCACTGAGTAATTAATTTTTAAAATGAGAGGTGCAACGTGGATATCACATACCTAAATAACATGATATTAGCAATTTGATATTATGTTATGTATGCGATTTCCACATTGCATCGCTCATTTTAAAAATTAATTGCTCAGTCATTTGACCACCGATTTTAAAAATTTTTATATCGCTGGATAGATAAATGACCATTTTTTCAAGTTAGAAAAAAGTATACTGGGTGTTTTAATAAAAAAAGTCAACAACTTTTTTTTCTCAAAAATCCGCCATTTTTTATTTAAAAGCTTTATAAAAAATGGTCATTTACTTAAAAACTTGAAAAAACGTTTATTTACCTATTCAGCGATATAAATAATTTTAAAATCGGTTGTCAAATGACTGAGCAATTAATTTTTAAAATGAGATGCAATGTGGAAATCACATAAATTGATATTATGTTATGCGATATCCATGTTGCACCTCTCATTTTAAAAATTAATTACTCAGTTATTTGACAACCGATTTTGAAAAACTTTATATCGCTGGATAGGTGAAGGACCTTTCTTTCAATTCACAAAAAAATATACTGGGTGTTCCTTTAAAAAAAAATCAACAAAGTTTTTTTCAAAAATCCGCCATTTTTGTTTTCGTATTTGAAAGCGATATAAAAAGTTCAATCCATTCAGACAAAACTTTTACTAAAATAAAACATTTCAGCGAAAACCGCATATTTCTATCTTGAGCCGTTTAGAAGTTATAGGCAGTTAAATTGGGGGAAAATATAAGTGGACACCCGGTATAACACCGGCTTATAGCGTCCTGCGCCTTCCGGTTCCTATTTTCCAGCCGCGTCGATCTGTCCAATCTCCTGGTCGTAGATCTCTCTCAGACATTGCTTTCTGGATTCCGTTTTTCCGGGTAGTTTTCGGTCTGCCCCTTTTCCTTCTTTTCGGGGGTTGCCATTCCATTACTAGCTTTGGGAGTCGATGTTCCTCCATTCTCTGTACATGTCCATACCAACAAAGTTGTTTTTATTTAGTTTTTTTCTATTATGTTTATTTTCCTCTTCATAATATCCTGTGTTCCTATTCACAAGTTCATTTCCAGTGCGAGCAACTTTTGTTTTGTTCGCTTATTCAGTTGCCAGGTTTTACATCCATACAGTACCACGCTTTTAAATATGCTAATATATATCTGTGTTTGCTTTTCTTTTAATATGGTTTTTGACCAAAGTAGTGAGTTCAAAGCTCCTATAGCTCCTGGAAGTCGTTATCTAGTCGAAAATAAGTGTTATCTGTGCAAAGTGTAAAAAACTTAGTATACACAATTACATCTACATAAGTTGAAGATTACAAAATTTGATATCCGTAAGGTATTTAATTTGATATCCGTAAGGTATTTAATTTGATATCACCCTCAAAAATTTTTTTTAACCAAACACTTGCTGTGACCTGTAAGAACTAGACCAAGTATGTCAATTTTTGAAATTAAGTGTAGTTTTCATTACACCAATAATGATGGCACTACTTGTGGAATACCTTTCGATGAAAAACTGCTGGAATGCCATGGATAACATTAATTTTTCTTTAATGCGTCAATTATTTTTAAAATTTGAAACTTTTTAATGCTGGGTTATCCATTATTGTTATTTGGCTGTGAGTACTTAAGTAGGGTAAATCTCAGAAGTATGAAGGAATCAGAAATAATGATGAATTATTTTATCTGGATAAAATCTAATATTACCAGCAGATGCCTTGAACATTTAAATTCAAATATTTCAGAACTGGATAGGGAAGGTTCACAACTACAACAAACTGGATGTTTGTTGTAGTTGTGATATTTTGTTTTCAGTCTGAGACTTGTTATCTTCGGTTATCAGCATCTACTCTACCTAAGTCATACACGATTCATGGTTCAATTTCATAGGTATAGGATCCCAAACTTTGTAAGATATTTTGATTTCTATATCGTAACCATATTACATCTGCTTGGTTCTGTTTGATTATGTTCTTCGTAAAGGTCTGTTTTTGTACAATATTTTTCTATTTCTAAAGTTACCTTTCCTAGCTGAGTCTAGGAAGGCTTTAGACTAGACGATCTAGTTCCTTTTTTTGAGGTACCTATCACTTGTGATAATGGTTTCTTTTTTCCCAGTATCTTACCATTGCCATCATATCTCCTTTAATACATATTTTGCTTGTGATAGCCAAACATTTGGCTAAACTGAATTCTATAATGGAAATTGGCATAAGTATAAGAAATTTATAGTAATGCTCGATGGGACTGTATCATAGTAGAAGGGAGAGATGGCGGAGGAGGATTTTCAGGGGGAGGAACTGTGGACAAAGGAGGTTGTGATGAAGTCAATTGGATCGATGAACCTACCTGATATTCATTTGAATGGTTAGAGTTCACAGAATATGGAAATTGTGCTGCATTTGCACATCTGTACATCGAGAATGGAAGATTTGAAATAGATTCAAAACTGGTAGATGGAGACATTTCTATGAGGATACCCCTTTCTATCTGGGCAACTCCTTTAGTTCTGCTGGCGCACCTTCAAATATTTGTCCTTTTCCCATTTGTCGTAGTCTCTTTAATACCATTTTAATTGTTTTTCGTCGATAAGGTCCAAGGTATTTTCCAAATTAGGAATTTTTTGTTTTAGATGATTGTCTTTTTTGGTAACCTCCTGGATGTTTATGAAAGAAGAGAAATAAGATATTTTTTATTTAATACGTTCTTTTCAATAGGTAATTTTTTTAGGTCACCTCCCAAAGACAAGTGCAACTTTTCTAAGTAAAAGATGTGCCTCAGGATGTTGGGGTGTTTACCAGGGAGATCGTAGCTAATGAAGATAAGTTCAAATATGTTTTTTTGTTATGCACTCTACATTTACAATGGGGACAAACAGTTTTAAAACCTTTGAGTTATGCTATTATCTAATGCACTCTTGATCACCGTATCTAACCTAACTTTACCGTATTCTCCTTAGCTTTTGTGATTGTGAAGGGCTGACTGATCCTAAGTAGTTTATATTAGCGTTTTTTGCGATTAGAGTCTTCCCTATACTTCCCCCAAAGTCTACGGAAGACTAAACGGAAGACTAAGATTTTACTTAAAGCTGAATTGAATTCGATTTTTCCAGAATTTTAGCTTCAGTAGTTTTGCAGCTCCAATAGCATCTGTATCTCTTAATATGGTGAAGAGAGTTGTGTAGGCATTGTTGTTTAGTCGAAGGTGTATTTAATATTTAGCTGTTGTAGATGATGTAGATTATGAGGGATAAGACTTCGGCTCTGGTTGTGAAAGAGGCTGACAGTTGATTTTTTACTCGGGATTGTTTATTTTAATATAGTTATTGGTTGTATGGAGAAATATAGTTAAATCAGAACGGAGCTCAGTATATAACTTTATATTTTCTACTAAAAAACTAAAGAAAATTCCACATATTTCTGAGATGTACAACGTATTACTTGTTTGTTATTTATGATATTAAGATTTTCTACTTTTTTTTATTAATAAATATTATTTGAACTGTATATCTTTGATTTTATACCATATAACATTCCAAACTTATTCCTTCTCAAAGTGTTTTTAGAATGTACTTGTCGGACTACTGCAGGATATTCTAAAAGAGGAAGCAGCAAATTTTGTAATAAAGGATCTAAAAGAGTAAAATTTAGCAAAAAACCTGCAATTTAAGAGTGTTCTTCTCTTCTCAAAAGAGAAGAATAGAAAAGAAAAGATGTACTTGCATGACTCCTGGACTTCGAAAAGGTATTCGATAAAGTACAGCATGTAAAATTAATGCAGATGCTAAAAAAATATGAATAGATGACACAAGATACCTATTTGCGTCAAAATTTCAAAATTGAAGATAACTAAACATTTTGTGACAATTATCTGTTTGCCTCCTCACACAACGCACAAAATAAAACCGCTCGATAAGAATGTACTGAGAGCTCTTAAGGGAGCCTTCAAGTATTACGTAACGCAATTCTTGAAGATTGTTGACCCCCTCCCCCCATGTAACGCACCGTAACGTTTTTCTGTGCCCCCTCCCCCTACCTAAATGTTACGTAACACCCAAGTGGCCATTTGAACCTAAATGGAAAACGAGATTGCGAAAAGTACCGGAAATTCGGTAAAAGAACTTTGCTATTATTTTAATCGCATTTGAGGTAATAATAAAAACTTATAATCATCATTCAGCCTTACATCCCCACTGCTGAACATAGGCCTCCCCTCGTTTCCAACCACGTCTATCCTGCGCCGCTCTCATCCAGTTTTTATTTAGATTTCTTAAGTCGTCAGTCTATTTTGTAGGCGGTCGACCGACGTTTGTCTTGTCTTCTCTTAACCTCCATTCCAATAACCTTTTTGTCCATCGCCCATCTATCATTCTGGCAATGTGTCCTGCCCATCTCCACTTCAACCTGGCTAGCCTTTAGATGACGTCAGTCACCTTTGTTCTCCTGATTTCTTCGTTTTTGGTTTAGTCTTGCAGAGTTATTCCTAACATTGATTGCTCCATTCTTCTCTGCGTTACTCTTAGTTTGGTAGCCGAGGCTTTAGTTAAGGTAAGTGTTTCTGATCCGTGCGTCAAGAATAGGAGGACGCACTGATCAAATACATTTCTCTTTAGGCATGTGGGCAACTAACTTTTAAAAGTTTCTCTCAGTTTTCCAAATGCTGCCCACCCAAGAACGATTCTTCTATTCAGTTCATGTGTCTGTTTATCCCTGCCAATCGTAATTTCATGTCCCATGACATGAAATATGTTCAACACTCACAAAAATAATCTTTTATTAATAATTTTACATTTAAATTTACATTTTCCCTACTTGGCACCATCCTTAAGTACATTTTTGGCTTCATTCTTTATTGTTCTTCTCATGCATTCTTCTATTTTGTCTTTTTTAATATAAGCTTAAAATAAAATAACATATTTATTATTTCAACATTGTATTTTGCTTAATAAAAATTTTTGTATAACGAATAATATAAGATGTTACCAGTAGTTTCGAAAAAATAGTGAAAAAAATGTGTAAAACTTTTTGTTCTTCGACGCCCTGTATCGTGAAAACGCATGCCGTTACAAAAATTATTTAGTAAGCAAACCCCAATTACCAATTTTTTATTTTTTCACCTATCCTAGAGATCGTGTTACGTTTTTCTGAAACACCCTGTATATATAATATATAAGAAGGCACTTATGGAATAAAATTATTTCTGTCCTTGTTTTAAATAATTTTAAAAAACGCCGAGACTCGTAGATTTTCATATATAAAAATTTGTGCTTTTTAAACATAAATTTAAATGTACAGGGTGATTCATGCAAGCCTAGCGTAGTCCATTATCTTTAATTTTAATTAAACACCCTGTTTTCCCAATTTTCTAAACTAAGTATCAATATATTGGGTTTTGTATTTAATCCTTTTTATTTAAAAATATTTTTAACTCATTTGAAAATTTACGTATTTAAAACATTAATGAATACCTACTGCTGAAAACGATACTGCATGTTACGGACTTCAGAAAACATACATGATTTATGAGCATGTAGTTCCCTCTGCAACCTCTTAATCCCATATGTGTCTTTTCATCTTTTGTTGTGGAGAAAGGTCCAGCTAATTATTGCAAACACATGTTACAGTGCTTCACAAATTTTAAGATTTTTTCACTTGAATACCATTGTCCTGTTGTCAGAACATGAGCGGAGCGTGAGGGCAGGGTTGCCAGGTCAGTTTTGATTTCTTCAGTAGTTTTGCTTTCAAAATATCATTAGCAATCAGTAGATTTTTTAAACCATGTATAATAACCTGTGTTAACGGCCACCTGTTAAAATCGGCCACCTTTACTAACGCCCAGTTTCTAACTAACGGCCAGTTTAAAAATTGTACAAACTAATATTGTCAGTCATATGTCCTACCACCTTTATATTGCGCACGCGGCCAAATAATCTCATATTTTTAAAACCTTCATAATACTTTAGTTATAAAATACTAAAATACTACAAAAAAGCTTACAACTTTACTGTAAAATAAGTTTATTTTGACGTTTTATTATTTATTTATTTATTTTACTTCAAAATAAACTCATCTTTGTGCTTCAGTGCTTATTTCCAACAAAAATATAAATTATAGAAATTAATTATTATTCATTTCTAATTAATAAATTAAAAACAAAGTATTGCTTATCTGATATTTAATTACTAAAATCGGCACCGCAAAGTCTAAATACCACAACTTAACAAAACACGCTCTGCAGTTATTGGAAATTGGAAACAGAATAAGTACTTAAAGAAAAGACAAAAATTACCCATTTCATTTTTACCAAAATATAAAGTACCTACCTCAAGGTAGAAGGGCCATATCTCAACTAAATAGTATTATTTGGGATCAACATATCCAAAAAAAATAAACGTCGAATATACAACACTATTATAAAGAGCATAGTAATGTATGGAAGTGACGTGTGGCAGTTAAAGACAACTACTGAAAGAACACTACAAGCCACGGAGAGATGGACTACTGGAGACGTGCCGCAGGAAAATCAAAACTCGAAAGAATTAATAACGAACGTATACGAGAGATTATGCGAGTCACACATACGATTGTCGAAGATATGAGTACAACAACTAAAGTGGTATGGACATGTGCAGAGAATGCCAGAACACCGTCTGCCAAAACAGATTCTAGATTGGTCACCACATGGTAAGAGAAAAAGAGGCCGACCCAGAAAGAGCTGGAGAGAAGGAATAGACAGAGAGATCCGAGAGAGAGGTTTAGACGAATACCTTTAGGAAGATAGAGATGCATGGAGATTGGGCATCGAAAGACGTCGGAGGACGTTTTAAACCGATTATATTATAAAGTACCTACCTATCTATTCATCATATAAACCCTAAACTCATAAATAACTCAGAGGGAACAGTTCCGGATATTGGAAACATAATGTGACACATGGTCTATTCAAAACAAAACAATTCTCAACGAAAGAGTCACTTGACATCATTTTTACCCTGAAAATCCTATGTCGCTAACTTTATCATCAAATATAATTTAGGTGAAGTGAAACGAAAGAAGAATGCGCTGTTGGATGTTGGGCTTTGGGTTGTATAATATGAATGAAAAATGGTTTATATTTGAGCAATTAATTTTTTTTTAGATTTTTCGGTACATTTTATACAGTTTTCAGTAGATCGGAGTTCAAATCAGTAGGTCTACTGAAATATCAGTAGGTCGACTAAAAAATCAGTAGACCTAGGTCACCCTGCGTGAGGGTGCAACATAATACAATTCAGGGGTTTAGTTTTTTTTACAAGAAATTATGTAGTTTTTTTATATAAGTTAAAAAAGAATGTTACGTAACGCGCTGTTCGAACCCCCCTCCCCCCATGTACGCGCCGTAACGTTTTACAAGACCCCCCACCCCCCAAACTGCGTTACGTAATACTTGAACGATCCCTAAGACTTATTAGGTACAGTGAAGAAGTTAGAGTTTTTATGAGAATGAGTAACAGAGCGATAACTCATTTCGACGTATGTCGAAGCAAAAAAAATTAAGCAAAAAACCTGCAATATAAGAGTGTTCTTCTCGTCGCAAAAGAGAAGAATAGCACAGAAATGATGTATTTGCATGCTTCCTGGACTTCGAAAAGGTATTCGATAAAGTAAAGCATGTAAAATTAATGCAGATGCTAAAAAATATGAATAGATGACAAAAGATACCTATTCGCGTCAAAATTTGAAAATTGAAGATAACTAAACATTAATAAAGATAGAAATCGATAAATGTCAAAAAGAAATTCTTACTCCAACCAGATACAAAAAGAAACAATGGATGACTGAGGAAATCTTAGATTTAATGGAAGAAAGACGTCACCATAAAAACAAAGATAATCAGATGTACAAAAATGTGGATAAACAAATAAAATCTAAAATTAAGCAGGCTAAAGAACAATGCTCAAAAATAGAAGAACACCAGAAAAGATATAATAATTTTAACACACATAAAAAAATTAAGGAATTAACTCAGAACACCAAAAAAAGAAAACCGGGAATACTAAAAGATACAGATGGGAAACTTGTGTTGAGAACTAACGATAAATTAAAGAGATGGACAGAATACATAAATGAATTGTTCAAAGACAATAGAACAGAGCAGATGGAAATCGAAGTAGAGGATGATACAGTTTTGAAGATATTAAAAGAAAAAATTAAATCGGCATTAAAAAACAACAAAAATGGTAGAGCAGTAGGTCCAGACCAAATCCCAGTAAAAAGCTTAAAATGCGTAAATGATGAAACCTTAGACATTATCGTAGACTTGTTTAACACAGTGTACAAAACAGGAAACATACCAAAATAATGGTTACTCTCAACCTTTTGTGCTATGCCTAAAAATACAAACGCTAAAGATTACAGTGGATACAGAACAATATCATTAATAAGTCACATTCTCAAATTATTTTTGAAAGTAATACATGGTCGTATAAATAAAAAACTAGAAGAAGGAATAGATGATAGTCAGTTTGACACAGTGATTATGTCAAGCTCTGCTGAACAACTCCAACTACATACTACTAAACAAAAACAAACAACAAACTGGAACATGAAGTAAAAACCACTTCTATGTAAAAAGTATATTTACTAAAAATTTTTAGAATCCCAATGGATTCAATAAAATGAGTTCATCAGAATGTTTTCAAACCTATCGGTCCATCATCAGTGATCTAAAATCAAATAAGTAATCCCACTATTAAAATTGAAAAGATGGTTGAAATTGTGAAAGTTAAAAAATGTGGTTATGATTACTTACTTGAATACTTGCAAAATAGCCCCAGAACCAAACAATGGTTGTGATTATAAATAAATCTACATTATGTTGAAATAAATTTAAAATGGCTAAACGCCGATGTTCAAGGATTAAACCTCTGGGAACATGGTGAAACTCTACCCGAGGACCCAATCAACCATCTTCGGTCAACGATGACTACTAAGTGTCAAAGCTTTTTAACACCCCTGTTTAGTAAAAACAAACAACTTCTGTGAAGAATATGGACTAAAAATGAATATAAAAAAGACCAAATACATGAGAATAACTAAGAAAACAAACATACAAACAAGCATACATTTGGGAAATGTACCGATAGAAAGGGTTGATAAATACAAATACCTAGGAACCTGGATTTCAGAGAAAAATGATCAAACAACAGAAATAAGGACCAGGATAGAAATAGCAAGAAATGCGTTTGTAAAAATGAAAAGAGTTCTCTGCAACAAAGACCTTAGCTTAGAACTGAGAGTAAGAGCTTTGAGATGCTACGTGTTCTCGATACTACAATATGGACTTGAAAGCTGGACATTAAAGCAAGAACACATAAATAAGCTACAGTCATTTGAAATGTGGTGTTACAGAAGGATGCTTAGAATAGCATGGACACAGAGGAAAGCGAACACGGAAGTACTGCGATAAATGAGTAAAGAATGCGAAATAATAAACATAACAAAAATAAGAAAGTTACAATATCTGGGACACGTAATGAGGGGACCGCGATATGAAATGCTAAGACTGATAATACAGGGAAATATAAGAGGCGGAAGGAGTATAGGAAGAAGGAGAGTGTCACGGTTAAAGAATTTAAGGGACTGGCTTAGATGCAGTTCTATAGAACTCTTTAGAGCAGCGGTGGATAGAGTAAAGCTAGTGATGATGATATCCAACCTCCGATTAGGAGACGGCACTTGAAGAAGAAGAAACATTTTGTGACAAATTATCTGTTTGCCTCCTCATACAACGCACAAAAAAAAACACTCGATAAGACGGTACTGGGAGCTCTTAAAACTTATTAGGGTACAGTGAAGAAACTAGAGATTTTATGAGAATGACTAACAGAGCGATAACTCATTTCGGCGTATGTGAATTATTGGGAAATGCCTATTTCAAAATGCAGCCCGAAGAGAGATTTAAATTGCTTCAAAACAGAAAGAAATGGTTTTAAGGACACTATGCCATATTACTCGCCAATTTTCTTGGCGACTAAACGACATAATATGACATTATATTTTTGTTATTTTTCGACTGCATGTTTTTTATCAAATACATTTTTCTCCTTAAATGAATGCATTTGATCATCCATATCCTTATTATTATTAATTTGTTGATTTATAAGTGCATAATAAAAATGGTTATTCCATATTCACCGAAGATATATTTTATGATAGAGATATCCACAGGATCTTTAATGTAGTGGTTTCTGCTGGCCTTATACATCCTGATGCCGTTGACCATTTCTTGGTTCCTCCGCCTTTGAGATTGATTTCTGTCTCATGACAACAGAGTGCCCTACCACTCACCAACTGATCCGCCGGAAGCCGTTGGTCAGCAAGTGGGGGATTGCTTATACCGGCAATCATCCGGTGAGAAGTAGTTATAGAAGAAGTGATTGAAGTAGAAAATAGTGACCCGTCTGTCCTCGTAAACCTAATAGCCATTCGGGGTCGGAAAAAGTAAGAATTGGCCAAGTGAGGCCTACAGGAAAGATTAAAGACATTTTACTCAAGACAAGTTGAAAGAGAGTAAAATGTGAAGTTGTGAAGGCCCTCATGACTCGCCAGAGGCGACTTATGAGGGTCAGAGCCGGATTTGAGTCAGTGGGGGCCCATGGGCAGAGTTAATGTGGGAGCCCTACCTCCTGCCATTAAGAGGAAACAGTAGCAATCAACAGGTAGGGAAAAATTCGTTCCAAGATTGCGGCTGTAATTTTGAATATTTATTCGAGATATTTGGCACACGTATTCGTAATATAATAAAGAATGGCGGTACAGAGCCCGATTTGAAAAATATATTATTATGTGGAAATTACTCTGTAATTAAATACAATATTAAAAAAACGAGCCTGTACCGTCATTAAGAAGAACAAAAAATACACTTTCTTCAAATAAACTTTTTTATCCAATGCCTAGATTTTGTGTCATTTTGGAACTAGTAAAATTGTTTATTTCATTAGTAGTTCCAAAATGACACAAAATCTAGGCATCGGATAAAAAATTTATTTGAAGGAAGTGTATTTATTTGTTCTTCTTAATGGCGGTACAGGCTCGTTTTTTTAATATTGTATTTAATTACAGAGTAATTTCCACATATTAATATATTTTTCAAATTGGGCTCTGAACCGCCATTCTTTATTATATTACGAATAAGTGTGCCAACTATCTCGAAAAAATATTCAAAATTACAGCCGCAATCTTGGAACGCGTTTTGGCTACCTGTTTATCGCTACTGTATCACCTTAAAAAATGTTGATCTACTGTTATAAATATATTTTTAAATAATAAAAAATACAAGAGCTGTAACTTGTTACAGTAAAATATTTAAAATAAACATGGTAAGATGTATGGTTAAAGTTGAAGTCTTATGGTTTAACTTTTCGAGATATTTTAATTGAAAATTCTTTATGTCTGACATATTATTATCTAGTTGCTTTAAGACATCTTGTTCAATGCTCAATATAGAGAGATGATTCAAACGCTCTTGCCCCGTCATAGACCGAAGTCGATTTTTAATCGTTCTCTTATATTTTGAGAATGATCTCTATCCACTGCAGTTAGTTAGCATCAGAACTAAAAATAAACAAAGTGTCACTTCAACGTTTGAAAAAGTATCCCTCACATTCTTTTCTTTGCTTATATTTGATGAGCCGATTTCCTCTTTAAATGAATTGAATAATTCTACAACTTGTACCAGATGGACACCTAGGTTTTTATCTAAATCATTGCTATACATGTTGGCAAGCTTTAGTGAGTGAGCTTCAGTTTCATTGAGAGTTAAGTTTTCCAAATGATGTAAAAATTCAAAATTGGAATGAATGGATTCATATATGCAGAAAGTCTCTGACTTAAAGAGGTAATGAAGTGATCTATAATAGCGATAAAATTTCTAGTCCCAAATTTCTCTGATGTTCTCATATCTTTCGAAATTGTTACGTCTTGACTGTATAAATTCTGTGGCCGTTTGCCAAAAGTTGATATGTCCACTTTTTGTGATTTGCCCAAATCTGCCCAAAGTAGATATGTCCAGTGTACTGTGAAATGTAGTTTACTCTCCATGTTTAAATCTGGATATGTCCACATGACCAAATCGACGTTTGCCAAAAGCTGATATGTCCCTTGTCAGTTGTAAGTCATAAAATATTGCGCATGCCAAAAGCAGATATTTACACTTGAAGTGCATTTATCATATTTTGGCAGACTTTTTTTCTATATTTCTTGAACTTATCTTGTTTCTTAAGGAGAATTATTTTTTTATTTTGTATAAAGATTTTGTTTTAAAAATGTTTAACTATATTATGTTGGCAATATTTTTTTATTTAGGAAGCTTACATTATAATATTAGAGTGTTTCGAAATAAGTATGTCAAACTGTAAGAGGTAATTCTACATAAAAAAATAAGTACAGTTGGCTCGATAAACATAATATCCGCAAATGCTTCGTTTCCGAAATACGGGGTGTTGAAATGTTTTTTTCAAGCTGCCAATTTTTTTAGTACTCTAACACCGTTTGAGCTATGACAATGAAATTTGGTAAGTTTTAAGCAGTAGTTATTGCGCATTTTCTTACATACAAATATAAGAATTTTTTATTTATCATTGGCGCGCTTACGGGTAATGGTCTGAATTTTTTTAAATAAAAAAATTGTACACCACTGAGATATTCAAAATTAAAAATTATTTTTGAATTTCATGGTTAATTTCTGATAAAAAGCCTCTCTTGCCTTATTTTCATATGATGCACCGTTTTTATGCAAAAAAAATTAAACATCTTAGCGCGTACTTTTCATTTCATTAATACACTACCAAGAACTATCTAATACAATAATACTAAACTAGAAAAATAACAGAAAATAATACTAATCAGATTTTAAATAGGCGCAAAGCTAAAACATATGTTCAAAATGACCTTCACTGGTGGCAGAAGAATTTTATATTCATCATTGGCGCGCGTATGGGTATTGGTCTGAATTTCTTTTTAAGAAAAAAATAGTATGCCACTGAGATATATCAAATTAAAAATCATTTTTGAATTGTTCGTGTAATTTGTGACAAAAAATATACCTTGCCCTTTTTCATATGATGCGCCGTTTCTATACAAAAAAAAAATAATACATCTTAACGCTTACAAATATTCAAGGAAACTTATTTCAAATACTTTGTAAAATCATCTTCATCGTATGAAAAAAAGACAAGATAAATTTTTTATCGTAACTTGCACGAGGAATTACCCGTACGCGCGCCAATGATGAATATAAAATTCTACTGTCACCTCTGAAAGAGGTAATTTTAAACAGTTATTGTAGCTTTGTGCCTAGTTTAAGTCTTATTAGTGATATTTTCTATTATTGTTCTATACTAGTTTAGTATTATTTTATTAGATAATCCTTGATAATGTAATAAATGGAAAATACGCGTTAAGATTTTTATTTTTTTACATAAAAATGTTGCACCATATGAAAATAAGAAAAGACAGGTTTTTTATCATAAATTAAACGATGAATTCAAAGATAATCTTTAATTTGAAATATCTCAGTGGCCTACTATTTTTTTCATTAAAAAAATTTAGACTATTACCCGTATGCGCGCCAATGGTGAATAGAAAATTGTTAGTTGAATGTCAAAAAATACGCAATAACTACCTCTTAAAACCCACCAAATGTTATTACAAAGTTGCCAGCAGTGGCGGCTTTTGGGGGTAGGCAGGATAGGCCGGGCCTACCCAATAATTTTAAGAGCTTTAAAATTGAAAAAGATATAAATATTTAAAAATTATTTTAAAGCATGTAAATAACTTTTAAATGTACTAAATCACTAAATACATCAGCGTCCGTTAAGACAACTTTGTTATATATTATATATTATCTCAGAAAGCATCGAATTGTATTCAGGCATTTTAAATATCATTAATAGGCCCGCTCGGAGCTGGCCGACCCCGCTCACATAAGATCTTCGTACAAAAATCGTTTGAAGTTAAGCAGCTTGCCCGAGAATGATTTTTATATTGCCGTGTTATGCTTGGTGTATAGGCCCGATTGGAACGGGCCTTCGCCAAGCCTCGTTGCCACCTATAACTTAATTATCGAATTGTAACTGACAAATTTGCACAAAGCAAAGAGAGAAGAATAAACCTGCTCTATAAATAATAAAATATATAAACTATTTGTATATTTTAGTTCATAATTTTATTTAGTTTTAAAAATATAAGGTTCGTTCCAAGACGACACATTTGTACGATCCCTTGAACCGCCACGAAATCGATTGGACTGTTTTAATGCGCAGAATCGCCCTTGAACGGTTTTCTTTCGATCTCGATCCGATTACCGGTACATAACCCTCTTGGAACGAATTCGTGTACCATTTCAAGTTCGAGTTGCGCCTGAGCCATTTTCAGTGCGAGTACCACTGTACCACTATAATAGTAGTTTGCTAGATGGTTAGAAATTAATATTTCTAATGTCCACTTTACATCAACAATAAATTGAATAAGAAATTGACAAAGTTATTCAATACCAAATTTGACGAGTACAAAATGTATGGTTTGTAAAAGAAAGTGAAATAATTTTATGAAATAGAACAATTGGATATGTTTTATTTTGTCAATTTTCTTTTTATTCACGGTAAAATTGGATGTAGAATTGTGTTTTGTATAAGCCAAATTTGACCTTAAATAACTTTGTCAATTTCTTGTTCAATTTATTGTTGATCTAAAGTGGACTTAACATGTTCATTAAACATCACTTCAGCTTCAAAACCTTCCCCAGAATCGATATCATCGTTGTCTTCTATGAAAAAAGAAAATAATAAATTATCCATTTTTATAAGATTAATTTGAAAAAAAAAAAGAATTAATAATTATTTAAACGGAAATCAAGATTCACAGGTACTAATAGCGTAAATTGTGGATTATTCTATTATTGAATCATCAGCTGATCTCATAGCAGTGACCAGTAAAAATGAAAACAATCCTAACTGCGCAAGTCAGTACAAATAGTTTCTGCTTGAAGGCATGTATCAAAAGGGCCGTTCAGTTATCGATTTCGAAGCGGTACATGGATCGCTTGGAACAACACGGTGTACGATACCAATCATCGTTCATGTTCGCTTGGAACGCATTTTTTATAATGCGCATGACGAGGGCAGTACGAAGGACGGTTTTCATGTCACTTGGAACGCGCCTATAATTAAACGTAAATCTGTTTCAGTTACCTTCTAAGTATTTTTATACATAAAAATAAATTTTTATTTGCATATTATGTATTATGCATAGCTATTTGTAATTTGCTGTCGTGGCCTACTTAAAATTTTAACCCACCAGCCGCCACTGATTGCCAGTAGTTTATTTAAAAAACGTTTGCCAAAAGCTGATATGTGCACAGGGCCGCGTTTAGGCCAATTGCCGCCCTAGGCAACTCTCTAGTAACCGCCCTTCAAAAATGTACCATTTTTGCGAAAAAGAAATGCAAGCAGAATTTTTTATTTAGGGAGCGTTCAAGTATTACGTAACGCGATTTTTGAAGATTTTTGACCCCCCTCCCCCCTACGTAACGCAATTTTTGAATATTTTTGACCCCCCCCCCCCCCAACCTGCGTTACGTAATACTTGAACGGTCCATTAAATAAGAAATGTATTGTTTGGAAATGTATTAAAAATATTCTTTATTTTACATCAAGCGTAATGTTACATATTTGTTGCATATTGGTTACATATTTGTTACATATCAAGCGACATGAGAGTTTAATCTCGGTTCGGAGAGCTTAAGTCTGTTCTGTCGGACAAAATAAATGTGCCGTTTTCGTGTTCTGACCGTTCCAAATTTTTAACCTGTTCCACAGTTAAAACGTCCCCTGTTCCAGTGTTCCCATATATCAAAGTTTGTTCAACTAGACACCCTTAAGCTATTAACAAATTTTCAGCTTGCTATTAATCAACTTTTTTTTTCATACGCGGGATCCAGACCTAAAAATTGTGAAGTAATTTAATAGTGCCTTTGTTGTCATCAAACAAACAAACTGGCAATTGTATATTAATTTATAAATCTGATAACAAAAACATATAAAAATTCACATGATGCAGTGCAAACTGCTGCAAACTCTGACTCTGTGCTTGAGAAATTTTGTTTTTTGGAACTCCAAGAAATTAAATTACCAAATATTTTAAATCAGTTAAATACCTCAATTTTATGTTTAATTACATATAAGCATACACCATGACAAACCTTGAGTAATTATCTACAAAAGTTACAAAATAACTATTACCATTATGTGATACTGGTGTAATAGGACCGCAAACATCCTAAACAACCTAAAAAGTTGCCGTTTTGAACTCATCCTATAACTGAATTATCTCCTCTAATGGCAAGTCCCCTTGTGGCCATTGTAATTATTGTTGCAACAACACGTTGGAAAACGCTTCTGAACGTACTTGTTATGGAACAGTCTATTCTGTTTTTTAATGTAGCTCGATTGAATAAACTCAATGCCGTGTGGTCCTTTGATTCTTCATGTTGTTTTAATCTGACGCCAGCATTCTTCCAATCATTAAAACCTGTAGTGAAAGTAGTCGGTTGCCCCTGAAATAGACGGCAAGGAATACAAAATACACTCTTCTTCGATGTAGAATAAAGTAGCCAATTCCTTAACTTCATTTCTCCGTTCAACATTTTTCTGAAAAAATGATTCCTTGTTAGGGATCTGTTTATTCCACTTGAATGCTCTCTAATGGCGGAACATGAAAAGTCAATATTCAGGTCCTGTTGTGGGGGATTCATAATTAAATATGTATTCTATTGTGCTGTCATCTTTTGTCCAATCAGCAGGATCGGTTGATACAAAAGCTTCTTCAGGTGGTGTTAACGTTGCACTGGGAGCGTCTTCAGTTGTTTCTGCATTAACATTTTCTGGTGGTTTTGCCAATGGAGTTTCTGTGTTAGCAGAACTGGATTCACCAGCTTCATCATGATGATTACTTTTTGTAGTGAAAAATGAGTTAATTTTTGGGATAGCCTTTATTAGACATTTTTTAACTTCTATCTTTTCTTGTGCTTTTTTTCTTTATGCAGCTTCGCTAAGCCGCTTTCTCTTGTCCATCACTAAAATAGCAATTATTCATACATGATGTTTGAAAATTAAAAAAAATATAAAAATGTATTCCATTTTTATTCAGTTGCAATGCGAAGGCAAAACAATCTTACTTTTCAATTAGAATACGGAGTGCAGTCCAGTCCCTTGAATCGCGATTTTCGGCTCTTATTGGAGCCTTCATCGGAAGGAACGTAGGCACTGTTCTCCATATTTTAACTGATTCGTATCGAGAGGTTTTCCCACCCATCGCAACTGAAGTGATGATAGTAGGTGGCTAGCGCCATCTGGCATTGAAAGACGAAGTAGTTTTCAATCCTAATAGTAAATTATTAATATTGAAAATATTAAAAATATTACTAAAAGATTTTTAAATTGAAAACTTATTGGTACACTTTCCTGGTGACACCTCCAAGACTTCAACAATTTGCAAGTCAAATGGATGCTGCAGTGAAGACGAGAGGGAAGGAATTCTACACTATGCAATTCACATCCCCCGTCTGCAGCTGGTAAAGTTCCAACGGAAAAATGCACCTAGTGTACTAAATACACCTCATTACTCCGTAGAGTAACTAGGTGCATTTTTCCGTTAGATCTTTACCAGCTGCAGACGGGGGATGTGAATTGCATAGTGTAGATTTCCTTCCCTCTCGTCTTCACTGCAGCATCCATTTGACGTGCAATTTGTAGAAGTCTTGGAGGTGTCACCAGGAAAGTGTACCAATAAGTTTTCAATTTAAAAATCTTTTAGTAATATTTTTAATATTTTCAATATTAATAATTTACTATTAGGATTGAAAACTACTTCGTCTAAAAAATATATATTTTATAGCAGATGTTTAACTGGATGGGCTTTCAACTTAAATGAATATACCACTTAAGTGATACTTTAACAATAAGGGTAAATAAATGTATTTCATAGGGAAGTCAATGCAGATCGAAAACTTGCATACCCGTGTCCTGTCTAGAGTTCACCTCGGTTTTTAATTATTAACAACTTAATTTGTATGTAATTTCAACATACATTACAAATTATATGCAATTTTATTATAAATGTATTAATTAATAAAGGGTCTACTTTGTTTAAACATTCCTTGAAAAAATTATTTTTTTTCAAATATCCCTTTTCTTAATCATATCATTAATGATCATAGAAAGAGTTAAAGTATATTTTAATAAATAAATTATTTTTATTAAATAATAATTTATTGAACATAATTTATTCATTAAAATAGACCTTAACTTTTTCTATGATTAATAATGATAGTATCCTTACAAAAAATGGATTTTTGAGAAAAGATAATTTTTTCAAAAATTGTTTAAAAAAATTAGACTGTTTATTAATTAATAAATGTCTAGACAAATTGCATATTTGTAATGTACACAAAAGTACATACAAAATAAAAGAAGAAATATCAAAATCCATTGAGTAGATCCCAAGATATAGAAAATGGTAGTAGTTTTAAGTTGCTTTTTTAGTTTTTGAACTCGTGCATTTTTCGTCTTCCGCCAGGTAGCTGACAACTGTTCTAATTGTTGACCCATAGGATTAAAACCTACATGTTCCTGCCTAGAGGTCGCGTTCGTTTTTTAATTATTAACAATTTAGTGCAATCAACGCAGAAGCTCCCCCTTCACTTACTATGACTAGTCATCATTTGAACTATATTTTTAAAAATTCGAGTAAAATATCATCTTTCCGAATACCTATGTAAGAAGATGTTTTCTACGGACAAAATTTTTTAAGTTATTGTAAATGTTTATAAACTAATATTTTTTACTATATTAGATAATTTTTTATCTTTTCTTAATACATTTTGATAATATCACTTTTCTACTTTCATTTGACATACGCAGAATTGTCCTATTTTCATTATTTTCTGTCAATTGTTATTGCAAAACAAAGGTCTCTGGGATAAACAAATAGAAAACCTAACTTTTAAACAAATTAATGGATCGGTCTCAAATTTTGGGAGTTTCTTATGTACCCGAATACCCAACTTTGAGTAAAGTGAAACATTACAGTTCCAATTTAGTTTTAGTAAAAGTTATTAATAAATAACGATTTTCAGTTATTTTGCAGTTTATGAAGCAACAAATTAACTTCTTGACTTTAAAAACCGTCATTTTGAAGGTTTTTCAATGTTCTAAAAAAATAAATTTTGTAAATTTATGTTAACTATTTAGCTTTTTAATTGAGTGCAAAAAATGGAAAAAATCGCGTTGATTGCACTAAATTGTTAATAATTAAAAAACACGAACTCTAGGCAGGAAACAGGTAGGTTTTCCTCCTATAGGTCAAGTCAACAATAACTAAAGAAGTCAGCTACCTTGATATTTATTGTCCCGAACATGGTCTATTTCTTGCCTATTTCCCTGGCTGGAGTCTGGAGTATTATATCAGTGCGACGACACGAATGTTATCTACTTGTAATAATACAGTTTGAAAATTCCAACTCTAACTCGATTTCCTACTGTAATCTTTAGTTTCTGGAATATGTGCAATATTGATGTGTTCAGTCAATTCACCGTCTTTGCCGAGCTGCTGGCGGCCCAATAATCACTAAATTTATGACTTCCGTTCTTTTTGGATGAATAGTTAAGATAACAGAATGCTATGTTTGTTTTATTTTTGAAATGAATGCAATTTCTTTTACAGTCGAACCCGCTTATTGGAATAGCCTTAGTGCCAAGCAAAAGTATTCCTATAACCGGAATATTCTAATAACCGATCAGTGGTTGCTAATATAAATGTTTCGGGACCTCAAATTTATATTCCTTAAACCGGGATATTCCTTTAAGAGGTATTCTAATAAGCGGGTTCGACTGTATTTAGAAACGAATGCCCATTTCTATTTCATTGATGGATGAATGATGAATATACATATTTGTTATTCGATTTTAATTTTTAAATGTAGGGTTAGGGGAGGCACTTGCCCCCCCCCCCCCTCCCGGAAACTGAAAATGACTGAAATTTACAAAAAACACTTTCAGTTTTCATCATTACACCATATATAATGTATTATATATTATATAATGCTTGCCCCCCCCCCCAATCAAAATTTCAAATGACGCCCCTGTGCCGCCCTCTCACAATTTGCCGCCCTAGGCAGCTGCCTATATTGCCTAATGGATAAAGCAGCCCTATATGTGCACTTAGATTCGTAAATTTTTTGCATTTTGCAAAATTAACAGAAAGTAGCTAGGTTATACGTAAACTCATATGGATAGCTGTAAGAAAATTAAACTCAAAACAAAAAATGATATTTCTATAAAACTGTGATTTTATGGACGTCGTAGAAGTTTGAATTTGCTCTTCTGAAAAGTAGTAAAAATAGACATATCAGCTTTTGGCAAACGACCACTTAATTATTTAACTGATCTAAGTGCTGCCACTCCTGAATTAAGGTCATTATTTGGATTTTGGAGAATACGAATTGTGCTGTTTGTCCTCTCTAAGATCCTCTCTGTTTCCAGTAAACAAATTCGATTATAGGTAATAAAAACGATGAAAAACGGGAAAGTGAAAACGATTAGTGATAATGATTCGACGAAATGAATTGGTACACTAACAAACAATTCTGGATTAGAAAGTGGACATATCGTTTGGCGAGAACAATAATGTTTTTAAAATGTTTCCGGGAAGGTTTGATGATGGTAAACACATTGTTTTAGTTTTTAGTAGTAAAAGTAATATGTAGGAAAAAACTAAGTATGATATTTCTTGAAATTTGACAAATTGGAAAGTTATATAGAAATATATTTGGTTCTTAAGAAATGGGTATGAAAGGTTTTGAGAGAGGCTTGTTTTTGATTGGGTGGAAAAGATCGGTAGAAGGGATAAGAAAGTTGGAGTCTGAATTTGCGAGAGAAGAGAGGGTCACTGTATAATGGATATCTGATGAGAGCAGTCCAATTTTCAAAAGTGAGAAATCAGTGTATAGTGGTGTGATCGGCCTTTGCGAGCAGAATCAAGTTGAAACCAAATTGTCGACCGGTTGAAAAGTTAATTTTCCTAGTCCGAGGGAGATTAGTTTGTTTTGTCTAGAACGAGTAGCTGATTGATATCTATTTGCACAAAATATCGAGCAAGTAGAAAATGGAGTAAGAGAATTCGAGCACGTTCTGTGTGTTGTTTTGGAAGCAGTTTGGACGAGAGGGACCTTTTCGCAACATCCAGAGAGTACGTTGGGAGAATCGAGGACCACGCAATCCGTAAAAAGAGGAAGTGAAGAAACAGAAAGGTTAGTCAAATCATTTGTCGGAATAGAGAGAATTTGTTTATATCAGAACCATATCTGCTTATTTGTTTATTGAACATTACTATAACGCAGTTAGTCATTTAAAATTTAAGAATTCAATTCAAATGAATAAAAGTAAAATTTATTAAATTTAGTATAAGAAAATAATAATTTATTTAAATAAATTTTTTTTGTTAAAACAAAGAGATATCAGAATTAAAGTTTGATTTATTAAGTAAGAAATTGTTGCAACAAAGTTAAATTTAGTATTTTTTTAAATCATATGTACACGGCTTATTTGGTAAATGAATAATATATTACATTTATATGATATTGAATGTTTTTAATTTCCCTGTTCCATCCTGGAAGAAGTAAGCAACTAGAAATACTAGAAACCACAAATCATAGGTATGGTATGAAATACAAAATTGGCCCTGAGAATAAAATTTATTGGAATATTTAATTTGAATTTAGTTTTGTTTTACATTGGCAGTGATTAAAGTAATTGATTAATTAATTAAATTAAGAATTTGCTAATCAATCTAAATAAAGAGAAAAAGTCGAACATAACAAAATCGCGTCCCAACTGGTTGGGCATTAGAGAGTATTTCTGGTTGCAACTTTGAAAGGGAAGACAGAGGAAAAGCAGGTGATTGAAAATCTATTTATTGAGTGGTCAAAATTGATATATTTGAAGTACGACTTATAAATTTCCTGTAGGTACAATTTCTAATAATTTATTTTATTTATTCGATATTTTTATTTGATGATTTTTTGAAATATTTGGCAATTATTACATTGGGTAAGGGAAAATTTTTCGTGTCTGCAACAGATAGGGTGTTTAAAGTTTCCTATTTGGCGGGGATAGTATTCCGTGAAAAGAAATACCAGAGACACGAAACAAAAGCAAAGAAAACAAAAAACAAGGAGAACATTCAGGAAAAGAAAAACATTTGGAACAAGGAGAACATTCAGATCAAGAAGACATTTTAGACACAACAGTCATGGAAACAGGAAAAAAGGAATTGTCAGATTTAGAAAAATTATTATAACTGATGCAAATACAATCATAAAAACTAGATGAATCAAAAAGGACAATGGATCAAAATCAACGTGAAACAAAACGAGTAATGCAAGAGAATCAGAGGAGGAAACAAAAAAAGCAATAGAAGAAAACCACCAGAAAATGGAGGAACGCATAGGAAAATATGAACAGGAAATAAAAGGATGTTTGAAAACAATGAAAAACGAGATAGAACAACAAGAAATGAGAATTAAAGATCACATGAAAGAACAAGAAATGAAAATTAAAAATAAAATGAAGGAGTTAACGAATTGCCAGAAAAAGGAAATAGAAAATTTGGAAAACAAGTTGGAAAACGCTATTCAAGCAGACATAAAAGAAGTGGAAAGAAAGATCAAAGAAAACGAAAGAAAAATTGCGGAAATCAATACTCAACAAAATTTCGGAGAAAATGAAAATAAAGTTTGGCGGGGATGTAAGAAGATTACACCCAGTGCCCTCCATAAATAGCCTGAAAAAGAAAGTAGAACACATCGGAAATTTTGAAACAGCCAAAGAAACGACCAGAAACCATCTTAAGTATGAGGCAGGTCTATGGTTTGACAGCAAGGAGGAAGAATTTGACAGTTGGCAACAGTTTGAACAAAAATTTTTAAACTATTTCTGGGGAAAAGTCCAGCAAATGGAAATCAACAAAGAATTACAAAATGGGAAATATAATGATCGGATGGGTATCTCAGAAAAAACATACGCATTACAAATATACAATAATGTATGTGCCAATTCCTACAAATAAGAGAATCACGTCTAAGGGAAAGAAAATCAAGAAGATCGCAAGAAGATTACAGACCCCGAGAAACACAGGATTACAGGGATAGAAGACAAAATGATAGGAGGGACTATACAAGACGAGATTTTAATCCCAGGAGGGAAAACAAAAATAGAGACAACGGAAGAGGAAATTATGAACACAGAAATAGGCAATGGAATGAGGACAGAAATCGAGAAAACCAGAATAGAAATACCACACGCACAAATCAAGAAAACAGAAATAATGGTAGACAAAATGAACAGGGATATCGATAAAACCGAAACAGATCCGACAGACCAAGAGAAAATAGAAGAGAGGTAAATAATACCCAGACAGAAGAATATGACGAAGAGAGACATTACGACGAAAGTATAAACAACGAAGAGGAACCGGCGTTTTTTCACGAAGGCGCTCAGTAGAAACAAAAACCCAAACAGGAATTCTTTGTCAACCGAAGGAATTTATAAAACTGGCAGGAAACAATGAAAAAAGAAATGGAACAAATTTAAAATTTGTGAATGGTTTTATCAACGAGAAACCAATTAAAATTTTGATAGATACTGGCTCGGAAATAACACTGGTCAACAGAAAATTAATAGAAGAAGTTAATTTAACAAATTTAATTTACAAAATACCTAGGGTGAACTTAGTGGGCGCAAATAAACGGACATTGGCAACAATAAATGAAGGCATACGAATAAAGGTACGATTGGGTAAGAGATTTTATGCACTACAATATGTAATAATGCCAAATATGTCGCATGACATGATCGTCGGAGTAGACGAATTGACAAAAAAACATGTAGTAATTGATTTATAAAATAATAAAATGAAAATCACAGAGGAAAAAAATAAGAACAGGACAAGGAACATGAGAAACAAAATACGGACGAATCAGGTAGAGAACAAACAGTGGAAATGAATTTGGCAACGAAGCAAGGGCAAAGAAGAAACAGGAGAAAGGGTCAGAAAAAGATAAAAGAAGTTAAAACCTGGGATTCCTCAAAAGAAGAGATGAGATCAGGGGAAGAAGAAGAAAGGACATTAACAACAAAAGAAAGTGAAATTTGGGATTCCTCTAAAGAAGAGATGAGCCAAAAAGAAGAAGAAAAAATAAAGTTAACAAATGAAAACGAAAAGGATATAATTGAAACAGTGGTATTTGAAGAGGATGCAGAATGCACGATAAACATGTGTGAAGAATCTGAGGAAAAAGACGGAAAATTGATATGTGGAGAAGGAAAAGAAAATTAATCGCGTTTGATGTTAAGTGACTATGAAACTTTGATAAATGAGGAAAACAGAGTGGCTAAAAAGTACGAACATTCATGTGAGGTTAAAAATCTGGGAAACTTTCGATCGAAGACTTACCCAATTCCATATAAATATCGACAAGAGGTGAAAGAAGAAATTAATAAAATGTTAGAAGATCAAATCATCGAAAGATGTGACTCACCGTACATTAACCCAATTGTGATAGTAAAGAAAAGCAATGGAGAATTGAGATTATGTTTAGATGCCAGGAATATCAACCAGCACACTGTATCACAATATGAATCACCTCTAAACATCTAGGCCATTTTTGGACACACTAGGGAAATGAATTGGTACACTAACAAACAATTCGGGATTATAAAGTGTACATATCGTTTGGCGAGAACAATAATGTTTTTAAAATGTTTCCGGGAAGGTTTAATAATGGTAAACACATTGTTTTAGTTTTTAGAAGTAAAAGTAGTATGTAGGAAAAACTAAGTATGATATTTCTTGAAATTTGGCAAATTGGAAAGTTATATAGAAAAAATATTTGGTTCTTAAGAAATGGGTATGAAAGGTTTTGAGAGAGGCTTGTTTTTGAATGGGTGGAAAAGTACGGTAGAAGGGATAAGAAAGTTGGAGTCTGAATTTGCGAGAGAAAAGAGGGTCACTGTATAATGGATATCTGATGAGAGCAGTCCAATTTTCAAAAGTGAGAAATCAGTGTATAGTGGTGTTATCGGCCTTTGCGAGCAGAATCAAGTTGAAACCAAATTGTCGACCGGTTGAAAAGTTAACTTTCCTGGTCCGAGGGAGATTCCTTTGTTTTGTCTAGAACGAGTATCTGATTGATATCTATTTGCACAAGATATCGAGCAAGGAGAAAATTGAGTAAAAGAATTCGAGCAAGTTCTGTGTGTTGTTTTGGAAGCAGTTTGGATGAGAGGGACCTTTTCGCAACATCCAGAGAGTACGTTGGGAGAATCGAGGACCACGCAATTCGGAAAAAGAGGAAGTGAAGAAACAGAAAGATTAGTCAAATCATTTGTCGGAATAGAGAGAATTTGTTTATATCAGAACCATATTTGCTTATTTGTTTATTGAACATTACTATAACGCAGTTAGTCATTTAAAATTTAAGAATTCAATTCAAATGAATAAAAGTAAAATTTATTAAATTTACTATGAGAAAATAATAATTTATTTAAATATTTTTTTTTTGTTAAAACAAAGAGATATCAGAATTAAAGTTTGATTTATGATTTATTAAGTAAGAAATTGTTGCAACAAAGTTAAATTTAGTATTTTTTTAAATCATATGTACACGGCTTATTTGGTAAATCAATAATATATTACATTTATATGATATTGAATGTTTTTAATTTCCCTGTTCCATCCTGGAAGAAGTAAGCAACTAGAAATACTAGAAGCCACAAATCATAGGTATTGTATCAAATACAAAATTGGGCCTGAGAATAAAATTTATTGGAATATTTAATTTAAATTTAGTTTTGTTTTACATAGGCAGTAATTAAAGTAATTGATTAATTAATTAAATTAAGAATTTGCTAATCAATCTAAATAAAGAGAAAAAGTCGAGCATAACAATATGTACGTGTATTACCATCAGCGCCGGATAAAGGGGCGGGCGAGCCGGGCGACCGCCCGGGGTGCCAGAATTTGGGGAGCGCCAAATTTTGAGAGACGCCGATATATAAATATACTTAATATTTTTTACATTCATTATTTTTTTAGACTTTATAGATTATCTTTGGGCTAAGGTTACTCCTAAGACAATTATTATTGAATAATTGTAACAATAAGAAAACTATTTCTAGCTCACAAAACTTCTCTAATAAAAATAATGCAACCTAAAAATTGTTATGGCTTTTAACGGTCATTTGTCAGGTATTACCTATCACTTTTATGGTAACAATGTTATACATACATACCTACTTAAAGTACACGAAGATCAGATTTACGAAGTATCAACAAATTTATGAATAGTCAGTGATATTATTATACTGGCGCTTGTCATCATAGCCTCAATGGTTAAATAGTTTTGTCTTCCTGTTCTGTAAATTTTGCGTTATCAACATTGTCGTATGTCCGTGGGTGTGTAATTTGAAATAAAAAAAACAAACTGGGTATCTATGAATTAGAAATGACAAGTTCTTTTTCATATGAGTATGTACATATTATTATAATATAGAAATTTATTTCGAATACTTTGTAAGCGTTAAGATGTTTCACTTTTTGCATAAAAACGGCACGACCCACGTATGAAAAAAGGAAGAATAGATTTTTGTATCAGAAATTGACCGAGTAATTCCAAAATGATTTTTTATTTGAAATATCTCAGTGGCGTACTATGTTTTTCTTTAAAAAAATTCAGACCATTACCTGTATTCGCGCCAAGAGTAGATATAAAATTCTTAATTTTATGTCAAAAAATGCGCAATAATTACCTCTTAAAACACATCAAATTTCATTTGCATATTTGAACCGGTTTTAGAGCAATAAATAAATCGTCAGTTTGTAAGAAAAATTTCAACGCCCCATATCTCGGAAACGAAGTATTTGCTGACATACGTTTATAGAGCAAACTGTCATTATTTTTTCATATAGAATTACCCTTTAAAGTTTGTCGCATTTATTTAGAAACACCCTGTATATAAGGATTTCCATAGTTTTCACTGTATTATTTCACTTAACCGTTCTCTTCAGTTCTCTCTCTGTTTTGACAGTCCCCTTCCTGCAGGTTTCTTTTCTATTGCTTCGTCCATTTTATCTCTAAAAGATCTTCGGGGTCTGCCTCTTCCTTCTTCCTATCGGGCACCTGTTTAACCAACGATTTTGGTCTGCTCTTCTGCCATGTCCGTACCAGGTTAATCTCTTTTGTTCTATGTAGTCTATTATCTCTTGAATTCATTACTATTATTTTCTTAATCTCTATGTTATTTATTCTATCTCTTCTACAGCTTCTACTTAGGTATTCCATCTCTGTTGCTCTGATGTTGCATTTGATTTTCGTATTTTTTATTCACACCCATTCACACCCAATTTTCTCACCCATTATTCAGAATACGCCATGGACAATATGTCATGGTGTTATATTGTATTCTTCTTTTTGTTTTTATACTGATGTTCTTATCCCACAGTACCGGGTTTAATTTTAGTATGCAGTCTATTATTTGTCCTAGCAAAGAATACTCCATCCAACAAGAAGCGAAAGCACCTGTCGGCTCCTTTGATATTCAGGGGACAGAAATATCGGTCGGAGAATGGTAGGGGTAATACTTCACACTACACTAAGAAAAGTAATGAGGAATTCGTTCAAAACAGTAGGAAATTTGAGGTACACTGAGAAACAAAGTAATAATTAAAACTATAGTGTTTTGAAGTTGATCTATTTAATATGAATTGTATTTTTTTGTAAAATTGAATATAACCCATATATCAATTTTGTACTGATAAGTAAAAAGGTTTTAAATTAAAAATATCGATTTTGACTAAGTTTTGTAAATTTATGTAAACGTTATGGATTTTTAATGCTTAGTTGAATTTAATAGTTAATTTCAAAATAGAGATAAAAATTTCTCGATTAAATAAAATAAAATATGAAAATGAACTAAAAATCGATTTCTATTACTTTTTTTCGTACTAAAAAACTTGTCAAAATAGATATTTTTCACCCAAGACCTTTTTACTTAGTACAGAATTATACTTTCAAATTTTCTATTAACTTTGTCTTAGGTTGATAACTTTTTTTGTTTCCTTTTGAGAAATTTCTTTGAATGTCTATTGACCTCCAACACCACTATATTCTCGCTGCATGAGGAAACTATGCGGCTGAGGCTAGAATGACTTTATTCACCTTCGATTTCTTTCTCTGCATCTGAGGTTTCTGGAAACTCTGGTTGTACTGTATCAAATTCAACTCGCCTGGATATATAACAATAATTATCCCATCACATCCTGGCATCTAATACCTGGGAATTAATCAATCTATCAGCTGACAACAATATCGAAGAAGAGGCAAAAGAACAAATAATTAAAGCCAGTAGAACGGCCCGATGCCTAAACGACACAATTTGGAAAAACAAACAAGTAAGAGTGCAAACAAAGGCCCGAATATATGTCAGTTATTAGGCCAGTTATGACTTATAGGGCCGAAGCAAGATCAGATACATGCAAAACACAAAAACATCTGGAGACCAACGAAATGAAGATCTTAAGAAGGAGTTACTGGAAAATGACTACAGGACAGGATAAGAAGTGAGAAAATCAGACGCATATGTGGGGTAGACAATATAAATACCTGGGTAAAGAACAGAAAAGAATAGTGGACTCAACATATAAGCAGAATGTTTGAATCAAGGATAGTAAGAATAGCCAGGGACAAGTCACCGTTAGGCAGAAGAAGTATAGGACGTCCAAGGAAAATCTTTAATGACAATTTAGGGACAGAATGAAATGCCCTGTTGAAGAAAAACAGGCAGTACTGCCTATATAAAAGAAAGAAGACATCAGATCTAGCATCTAGCCACCTTAACCTGTTTCTTATTTTGTTTCCAATAGGATCCACACCCAATTTTTTCGTATATACTCATTCCTAACATTATCTTTTCTAGTTATTCGCTAGTTCTAGTTATTAATAACTACGGGTTTAATACGAAACTTAACCTAACCCTAATGAAGCTCTGCTTTCACACAAAATTTTACAGTTTCAGCTGCATTCGCTCTCTCTAATTGTTACCGTCTGATACATCTCTATACCACTCTCACATATTCAGCCGACACTCCTTTCCTACTTAGTACCAATAGGTTTCTGGTAACTTTGCTATATGCCTTCTCAAGATTATTAAACACTATGTGCAAGTCTTTCTCTTCCACTCATAAGTTTTTCCCTCAACTGTCATAAAATAAAAATTGATGTTGTGGACCTGCCTTGCATTATTTAAAAATGACTTTTATTTCTAGAACCGTACACTAAATTTTGTTAGATTTCAAATGTATTACGATAACGAAAACTTATTTTGAATAGGATACTAAGACAAATACTTAATGATCTGAACAAAATTAAGCAAATGTTTGTTTACTGGAAATAAAATAATGCTATTTCAAATTAAATAAAACACTAAATAGCTATGTTTAAATTGTTTTTATTCTTCAGTAAAAATCTGGGAATAAATAATTTTATTAGATAGGTAGGTACGTATATGGAATAACATAAATGTTTGAAAATGAATGAAAATGAATCACATAAATGTTTAAAAGGAACTTCTCTCATTGCCCTACAATCGTTTAGCTGCTACGATTTCTCGGTCCTGAAAAGAGAGTTATTTGTTCACGATTGTTCACGATCTAGTGGGGCATCCCAGTAGGAACCACACAAGAAAATCCACCTTTGCGTGGAGCTATCACAATAAGAGTTTATTTTAACAATATATATGTTTAATAGTATTATCCTTTTTTCTACAATTAGAAAAGATTAAACAACACAATAATTTTACAAATACATTCTCATTATTTGTTAGATTCAACATTTGTTAGGGGTTAGGTTGAGAAATAAGAAATAATACATGAAACATGGCGGATCGTACATGCGCAAAGAAATTTGGATCGTGAAATAGTCGATGCTTTCGCTTCTTGTTGGATGGAGTATTCTTTGGTCCTAGTCATTCGATACCTAGAACCATAGCTTGTTTTACATAGTTCTTTATGGTAAAATTTTGATTTTTTCCTATTTTTTTATATTTGCAGTAAATTTGTATATTCTTGTATGAAGGGGCGCCAAATTTTATTTAGCCCGGGGCGCTCAAAACCCTAAAACCGGCCCTGATTACCATAGCATATATGTATCTTGAATCTTTTGTTTGAATAAACATTATTATTATTATCTCTCCGTAATCCTTTCCAGAAATGGCATTTTATTATATTTCTGTATATACTCTATTTTATTCCTGCATGTCCTCCTCTAGGTAACACGCCGGAAATAGAATGCAAGAACACGTCATAATTTACAATATGTAATTATGAAATTGCAAAGCATTACTAGTGTTGACCTACTTTTACATATATTGTAAGGAAACATAAATATTTAAAAATATATTGCAATTTAATAATTAACTTAATAGCCCAGTAAATGAACGGGAAAGACGGCGATACCGTGTAATTTTCAGGGTCAACTCCAAATTGCTTGAAAATTTGGATTTAGGTTCTACTTACCCTCCACTTCAAAGTTGAACTTGTGTTGTTTGTTGCTTTTATTTGGGGGGTGAAAAAACGCGTGTTTAAAATAAGTTTGGAAATGGATAAATTGACTAATTCTAAGCCACTTTTGTTCAATAGAGTTTTTTAAAAAAGTTAATATTCTTCGAATTTTTTGCGATTGACAATATTAATTTTTCTACAAAACGAACCACGTTTTCAGACCCTTTTTCGCAAATAACTCATAAAATAAGTATTTTATAAATAAAATATCCTTAGCAGAAATGTAGCCTAGAAAAAAGCGAAAAATAGTGTAGATTCGTGAAGTCTGTAGACCCAGCTAAAGCAAAGTTGAAAGTTGTAGCTCATGAAAAATGGGTTTTTATTTGTCAAATTAAAAATCTAATATTTCAACGACAAATAACCAAAAAATAAAGTCCTTTTCGGAAAAAACCCATTTTTTTAAGTGTTTAAAATAGTTATTTATGAAACAGTTCGTGAAGTATGCTTTTTGAGAACGCACGCGATGTTTAGAGTACAAGCGGTGCGAGTACTATACGTCGCGTAAGTGCGTAAAAAGTACTTCATGCACAGTTTTATACAATATTTTATTTACGATAACCAAAAAAAAAAACTGCAACTCTGCGTCACTGGAATGCATTTCTATTCTACAATTTTTATAACTTTGACATTTAAAAATTCAAACTTCTTGCAAACCACAAAACTGTGAAAATTTTGTTGTAATTTATTGCTCACATGTCATCACCATGACAACGTGAAAGTTAAGGATATTTTTTATTATAGTTATTCCATTTTATCTTTTCCCATGCGTGTGGAACGTACGTCGATGTGCATAGTATAATACAGGGTGTTTCATTGGTAGACTTAGGCAAATATGCAAATTGCATATTTTGCATATTATGCATAAAAAATGCAAAAATTTCCAATTTTGCATATTGTTATATAAGTGTGCATAAAGTGCATATAATTTGGAATTTTGGTTGTAACTATACATATCTCTTTATATTCAGATAACAAATAGCTTGGAAATCTCAATATTTTATTTTGTTTTATAATCTCTATTAGGTATCCAAATTTTTGGTATCGCAATGTACTAACTAATAAAAGATACCGGCTTATACATTTTGTCACGTTTTGTCCTTGATACAAGGGTTCCAAAATCTGCCAGTTTATACCTCTAGGTAAAAATTTTTATTTTGACGATTTCATTTTTGTTGCAAAATAAGCAGTGTTTGTAATTGTGAATAATTACTGTGCTTTGAAAATGCCGAAAATACGCAGTTCAGTACAATTTTGTTCAGAAAATTTTTACCCAATTAGAATCTTCCAAATTATCATTGTTAGACAGTATATTATTAATAAAAGGATTGGAATCAGTGTGTCAAAACATTAAAAGTACCTAATACATATTGGGAAGAAAATTTTCCAAAAATTTAAAGCAACCATGGAAATAAACAGTAGTTACCAGGTTCTTTCTGAAGTGATTCAAGTACAAGCTGGGACATTTTCCGAACCACTTAATTTAAAACCACCTATTACCTTAAATTTGAAAAAAAAATTGCAAATTTTGAACAACATTTGATAACTTATTGTTACCACAATTCGAAATAATATCATTTATTTGTTGAAATACCTAAATATTCAATTACATAAGTTGGTTTGTAAAATACATAGGTAGGTACATGTTAATTAATAAAACATAATGAATATATTGTAAATATTTTTGTAAATAATAGTATATTAAGTATGAAGAACGGTAAGGGTTTTATACCAATCGAAGACAATTGTTTGGAGGAGGAGCGGAGCGACGACTCCAATTATTGTCTGAGATCGGTTACCCTTAACGTTCGACATGCTTATAACGTTTTTTGCACGATTGATACCATTATAAATTATAAAATTAAACATTTTGGTCATATTGACTAGTTTCATTCATTTTATCAAGATAGATACTTTGGTTGTTAGGTAGTAACTAGGGTGCATAACAACAATGGCGAATTGAGTTTTTATTTAGTTGTCAATAATTTTAAGTACAATTTTGATTATTATAAATTAAAATATGAGCGAAAGTGAATTTGAAGAAATTGAACGGGCTTGGGAAGAAGGGTGTTCCGCAATTATTCCCGAAAAATCCAAAATCCGTTATCAAAATACCTACCAAAGTTTTAAAAAATGGTGCGAAGGCAAGAATTTAAGAATCGAAGAAAAGACTCTATTGGCATATTTCATTCAAAGACATATGCAGTTGAAAGCTCCTGGAAGCCTCTGGGCAGAATATTCAATGATTAAATCCACCGTTTTTCTTTATGATGGCATTGATATTTCCAAGTTTTCAACTTTGATCGCGTATTTGAAGAAAAAAAATGTTGGCTATAGGCCTAAGAAAGCGAGCATTTTTACACGGGAGCAATTTGAAAAATTTCTGATGGATGCACCGGATGAAGAATTTCTAGTTCACAAGGTAATATAAGCTAGTTTAGGTAAAAGAAATACTCTAATGAAGATTTTTTCATAATTTGTAGGTCGCAATGATATTGGGAATATCTGGTGCCTGTAGAAGAGAAGAATTATATAATATTACTATGAATGACATCCAACAAACCGATGGTTTAATGACTGTAAAAGTACCCAAGACAAAAACGAACATCCAGCGTACTTTTACAGTCGTTAATAAACCAGACGATAAAATTCCATATTTAGAAATTCTGCAAAAATACATAAAACTTCGTCCATTACAAGTAAAGTCAAATCATTTGTTCTTAAGATACGCCAAAGGAAAATGTTGTGCTCAAGTAATAGGGAAAGGGACAATCGGGGGCTGGCCTTCTCAAATTGCCAAATTCTTAAATTTGTCTAATCCCGAGAACTATACTGGCCATTCGTTCAGGAGGACATCAGCAACGCTTTTGGCTAATAAAGGTGTTGATGTCCTCAGATTAAAGCGTCATGGAGGTTGGCGTTCATCGACAGTGGCAGAAAGCTATGTAGAGGATTCTCTTCAAAATAAAATAGATTTTGCCGAAAAAATATTGTGCAATACTAGTAATACTACTAATGTATGCGATTCTGCAGGATTTTCTGTTAGAAGTGAAACCACAACCCAAACAAGTGGGATTTCATTAAATAATTTAACAAATTGTACCATAAGTTTCAATATTAATAAATAATTCGTTAGTTTTCTTTATTCTTTCAAAAAATAAATTAAAATTAAGAGATTTTTTAACTCGACGGTAAGTGAATTACTTACCGTCGAGTTGGAGTACTTACCGTCGAGTTGGATTACTTATTGTCGAGTTGCTAGTAAACGTCACCTACTAACGTAAAATCTGTCAAGGTAAACAGTCAAAAATGATCAATCGTGCAAAAAATTTATTACATGCATATTTTCTAGATAAATATGCATATTTTTGGGTAAAATACTGCACATTTATGCGCATATTTTATACTGTTTTATTTGCATATTTGCCTAGGTCTATTCATTGGGAAAGTAACATACGTTAACTGTAGAAAGAGTACACTTAGGTGGTCTTAAAAATACCATACTTAATGGGTCTTACTTCATTAATAACAAAGATTTGCCATTTTCTTGTTTGGTTCATAACTTTTTAACCACACTGTATATTTATTTTATATTTGGCACGCAAATATTAATCCGGATTAAAAAATATTGGAAAAATTTACTTTGAATTTTCGGCAAAATGATTTTTCTTGAAAAATTTTGAATTTGAATTCTGAAATTATGCGAATTACGAGAGCTATAAGTAGAAAAAAATTGAAATACCACTTACAACTTGTTAAACACACTTGTATATTTATTTTATATTTTAGACCTAATATTATTTAAGCTGTCCAATCAATTAATTTATTTAAAATTATAAAAATCCAGGGCCGGATTAAAAAATCTTGGAAAAATGTTCCGACTCAAAAAACACCCTGTACATTATTTTTTAATGGATTTTGCATTTAAAAAGAGAATGAAAAACTAAAATTATTGGTATATTTTGAATTTTTGGCAAAATGAATGTTCTGTAGTGCGGCAGATTCGTGCAAATATTATAAGAATTGCACATTTAATGATACAAGCATATAATTTGGTCCACATATACCGCACATATAAAGGTTCAAATTTAGATATGAGGCCATCTCAGATTTTGCCTTTTACAAAAATGGCGGTCATTCAAAATGGGCGACTAAACATATGTGACTAATAACACGATATCTTTTGAATGAAAAATCGGATCTCAACCAAATTTGCTACATAGGTTCCTTTTGTGATTTACAAGATCGATGTCGTGAACTGGAAGAATCGTTTTACAAGTAGTTATGTTTTATCTGGTTTCTTATGTAAATATATTTTATATTATGTAAATAATTTATTTTCAATTTTTTCACCCTGTATATATTAATTTTTCAAAATGGTAATACCACCATTGAAAATAAAAACATGTTTTATGAAATATTTTTAACTTTTTAGTTATGTTAATTACCATTTAACAAATGCATAACGTATCTTCACATGTACCTATGTGTGGTAGATTCGTTCAATTATTATAAGAATTATTGTGAATTTAATGGTAGAAGCATATAATTTGGACCACATATACGACACGTACAGAAGTTCAAATTTAGATATAAGGCCATCTCATATTTTGCCTTTTACAAAAATGGCGAGCATTCAAAATGGCGGCTGTAGATATGTGACTAATAGCACGATAACTTTTGAACGAAAAGTCCGATTTCAGCCAAATTTGGCACCAAGGTTCTTTTTTGATGAGTAAGATCTAGGTTATGAACTGGAAGAATCGGTTTACCAGAAGTTGTGTTCTTACTGTTTTTTATGTAAAAATATGTTGTTTTTTTTTTCAATTCTTCCACCCTGTATATATCAATTTTTCAAAAAGGTAATACCGCCATTGAAAAGAGTGTAAAATATTTTTTAAGAAAGATTTTGAACTTTTTAGTTATGTTAATTACCTTTTAATAAATGCATAACGTATCTTCACATGTAGCTATCTATCAATTGCGGCAGATTCATTTTGAATGCCCGCCGTTTTTGTAAAAGACAAAATCTGAGATGGCCTCATATCTAAATTTTAATCTTTGTATTTGTAGTGTATGTGGTCCAAATCATATGCTTTTAGCTTTAAGTGTACAAGAATTCTTATATTATTTGCACTAATCTGCCGCACATAGGTTCATAGGTACATGTGAAGATACGATATGCATTTATTAATTGGTAATTAACATAACTCAAAAGTTCAAAATATTTGCTACAAAATATTTTTACGCTCTTCTCAACGCCGGTATTACCTTTTTGAAAAATAAATATATACAGGGTGAAAGAATTGGTAAAAGAACAACATGTTTTTATATAAAAATTAGGAAAAACAAAACTTCTGGTCAATCAATTCTTTCTGTTCAAGACCTTGGTCTTACACATCAAAATAAGAACATATATACCAAATTTGGTTGAAATCAGACTTTTCGTTCAAAAGTTATCGTGTTATTAGTCACACATGTATAGTCGCCATTTTGAATGCCCGCCATTTTTGTAAAAGGTAAAATCTGAGATGGCCTTAGATCTAAATTTGAACCTTGATGTGTGTAGTATATGTGGTCCAAATTTTATGATTCTACCATTAAATTCACAATAATTCTTATAATATTTGCACGAATCTGCCACACATAGGTACATGTGAAGATACGTTATGCATTTATTAAATGGTAATTAACACAACTAAAAAGTTCAAAATATTTTCTACAAAATATTTTTACGTTCTTTTCAATTGCGGTATTACCTTTTTGAAAAATTAATATATACAGAGGGAAAAAATTGAAAAAAGAACATATTTTTACATAAACAACCAGTAAAAACACAACTTTTGGTAAACCGATTCTTCTGGTTCACCCCATCCATCTTGTAAATAAAAAAAAGAACCTATCTACCAAATTTGGTTGAAATCGGACTTTTCGTTCAAGAGTTATGGTAATATTAAACAAATATGTATAGTCGCCATTTTGAATGCCCGCCATTTTTGTAAAAGGCAAAATCTAAGATGGCCTCATATCTAAATTTGAATCTTTATATGTGTAGTCTATGTGGTCCAAATTATATGCTTGTATCATTAAATGTGCAATTGTTTCACATATCCGCCGCACTACTGGTAAAATTTTGAATTTGAATTCTGAAATTATGTGAATTGCGAGAGTTCGAAGTAAAAAAAATTAAAATGTGATTTAATTTTAATTAATACCATTCTGTAATCTAAATTGGTAAAATATTAACAATTCAGTGTTTTTTATTATGGCGACAAATAATTCATAACAAATATTCCCCTCAAATAGTTAGGCAATTAATAAATAATAAAGTGTAAATAATAAAGATAATAAAAATAATAAAGAGACAAAAGATACATAACTTTAATCAACGAACTATCTAAAAAAAAAAACAGAAACATTTTTCAAAAAAATTAATTATTCAAACTATAGTAATTGTTCAAAATGGCCACCACCTTGATAAAAACAAAGTCTTGCTCTTCTTGTTATTTGTCTGACTGACTTCCTAATCTCGTCATGGTTATTCCTCATTTCTTGGAAGGCCTCTCGAATCCGGTCAAGAAGTTCTTCCCTACTATGTATTTATTTTGTCGGTATAAACTTTGGATTTCAGATATCCAAAAGTTATTTTTCAGCAATTTTTTTCTGTTTTTTTTTAATTTTTAAGACAATTCGTTGATTAAAGTTATGTATTTTTTGTGGACTCTTTATTATTTATTCATTAATTATTAAAGGTGAATATTTGTTATGAATTATTTGTCGCTGTATTAAAAAAATACTAAAATGTTAACATTTTACCAATAATACTATTAATTTAAATTAATTCAAAATCAAAATTTTACCCGAAAATTCAAAGTTTACCACTAAATTTAGTTTTTCATTCTCGTTTTAAATACAAAATCCATTTAAAAAAATTAATCTACAGGGTGTTTTTTTGGGGCGGAACATTTTTCATTATTTTTTAATCCGGCCCTGGATTTTTTATAATTGTAAATATATTAATTATTGATTGGTCACCTTAAATAATATTCTGTGCCAAACATAAAATAAATATACAGTGTGTTTAACAAGTTGTAAGTCGTATTTCAATTTTTTTTCTACCTAGAGCTCTGTCAATTCGCATAATTTCAGAATTCAAATTCAAAATTTGACCAGAAAAATCATTTTGCCGAAAATTCAAAGCATACCACTAAATTTAGTTTTTTATCCTCTTTTAAAATGCAAAATCTATTTAAAAAAAATTAATGTACAGGGTGTTGTTTTTGGGTCGGAATATTTTTCCAATATTTTTTAATCCGGACCTGGATTTTTTACAATTGTAAAAAAAATAATTAATTGTACACCTTAAAGAATATTTGCGTGCCAAATATACAATAAATATACAGTGTGGTTAAAAAGTTATGAACAAAATAAGAAAATGGCAAAATAGATAAAACACCCAGTATCTTTGTTATTAATGAAGTAAGACCCATTAAGTATTGTATTTTTGAGATCGCCTAAGTGTCCTCTTTCCAAGTTAACGTATGTTACTTTCCCAATGAAATGAATATTCAGCATACACAATGTATATACACATCAACGTACGCTTCACTTTTAGTTTTGTTTGAAAATGGATCGTGACGCATGGGAAAAGATAAAATGGAACAACAATATATGAAACTGTAAAATTCCATTGTAAAATACATTGTTATTTCACGGACACTTTCAACACTTCACGTATTACTATCTATAATGACAGTTTTCACAAACTAAAAACTTATACATAATATGAGAAAGAGTAGATAAAATTCTTTATTTTTATTTTTTTTATAAAAGTTTCTATCATCAAAACTAAGTGAATTACGCTGAAAATAAACGTGGTTCCTTTTTTGGTAAAAAAAAATCATGAAAACCTCCCACTACTTAGCACCCGAAATAACAATTTACTTTATTTATAAATTTTTTGCATGATCTGCAAGTTTCACCGATTTAAAGTGCTTATTTCTGAAAGGGTTATACTTGAAAGGGCTTGAACGAATTACTAATCACGAGTGTATGCAAACTTTAAACAGCCATATTCAAACCAATTTTTGTCTATCAGAAAAACAAAATAAAACTATCCTATTTATAAAAGCAAAACCTACATTTTTTTACTCCTTGTGGTAGGGGAGCCCAAGCGGGGATTTTTGCAGTCACTTGAGCGCGTCAGATTATTACATGGGGAGAAACCTTGTACCCTGAAAATATACCTCTACCTTATATTGGTCCTTAATGCAGGGGAGTTCGTTAAGGGGGGGCCGAAAAATAAAAATCTATCCTTAGAAAAACTCGAAATCGTCATATTAAGATAAGGTAAGTTAAGTACATGCAAAACAGTGTATATTTCAAAAATCTGACGATTTGAGCGGAGCGTAAGGAAATGGGTGAGTCCCAAAGTTTCACAAGAAAAAAGCGAGTATTTCGCGAAATGAATGACAGATCGAAAAACTAAAAAATACGTACTCAATATTTTTCAAAGATATATCGAATGATACCAAACACGACTTCCTACGGAGAGGGGTGAGGGATAAATTTAATATTTTCGCGGAATACGAATTCCGCGATATTTCGCGAAATGAACATCAGATCGAAAAACTGAAAAATACACTTATTCAATATTTTTAAAAAATCTATCGAATGGCACCAAAAACGACCCTCCACGGATGTGGGGTGGGGGGATACTTCAAAATCTTAAATGGGAGCCCCCATTTTTTATTGCAGATCTGGATTCCTTACGTAAAAATAAGTAACTTTTATTCGAGACATTTTTTCGAATTATGGAGGGATGGCGCTATAATAAAAAAAACGATTGTTGGAAATGGAAAATTAAATTAAAAAATGGAAAGTCCCCACTAAAATGGAAAACTTGACTTAACTTTTTTTGGTTTTAGGACCTAATCTTCACAACCCAATAGGTCCCCATAACGCTCGAGTGACTGCACATTTAGCATACTTTGCTCCCCTACCATTGAGATTTCTTGTATCGCTAATACTTTTTAAGTTTTTTTACTGTAAAACCAATTTTCTTAAAAAATAAGCACTTTGAACCAGTCAAACTTACAGATCGTATAAACAATACACATACATACAGGGTAGCGAAAAATATGGCAACACGGTAATTTCTCAAAAAACCGCTAGAAGGATTTTTATAGATTTTGGTCAGTAAAGAGCCTATTACATCTTCCTAAATTTAGTGTCCGATATTTAGAACGTTCTGAATTCAGGATAGTGTAATCGCATTTAGTCAGTTAGCATCCTAATTAGGAAGGTTTTTCGACTTCCTAAGTGGCTAAATCGTAGAGATGGAACACAATAGTATTTTTCGGTAATATTTTTTTTGTTATTGGCATACACATTAGTGATTCAGCCAGTTACAAGTTAATGTTTTAGCCCTATGCATCACATTCAAACGATCAACCTAGTTGGTAGGTACCAATAATTTTGTATTTTTAATCTAGAGCAGAGGTTCTCAACCAGTTGTACGCGTACCACTGGTGGTACGTGGGACGATTTCAGGTGGTACGCGTCGCGTGGGTGAAACAAGCTGTTACGCTGGGCCTCTGTCTGCGGATGTGGCAGAATACAGTATTCCTCGAAATATCTCAAATACCAGATGTAGTGGTTGACATAATTCATAATTCTTCACTTGGAATCTCTTCAAGAAAGTTTTAATAAATATTTCTCTGAAGATTATTCCAAACTTGACTGGATCAGAAATCCTTTTGCAGGAATCTCACCAAATGAGTTGTAATTGCAGGAAACATTCATCGATCTAATAGAAAATAGTTCTGTGAAAGACAGCTTTAAAGAGAAATCCTTAGTTGACTTCTGGATTGAGTTAAAATGCGAGTATCCAATGCTCTTCTGACAAGTTATGCTGTTTTTGATGCCATTTGTCACTAATTGCTCGTGTAAGACTGGTTTTAAGTACTGGACTATGGTATATATTTTAAAATTAAAATTAGACACCACAATTGTGTCTATAAAACAAGCAAATGGACATGCTTCTGATAGTAAACATGTTTCTAAAAACAATATGATCGGGGGGCATTCTTCCATTCCATGACCCCCTACCCCCAAATGTTTGGTGGTACGCCAAAATCTTCAAAATATTTCAGGTGGTACGCAGTTACTAAAAGGTTGGGAACCCGTGATCTAGAGATGACATGTATTTAATTTGGTTTTTAAATATATTTATATTTCTTACCATGTTTTTCCTCCAATTCGTAAATCTATATCACAACTAAACAAATTTTTCTTACATGTAATTATTATGGGTTTTTAAATTACCTAAAGTCGAGACAAATGGAAAATGAAGACACTAAAGTTATTATAGAAGATAGGATCGATTCGATTATAGTCATATAAATAAAAACAAAATGCGAAGAAAGAGGCAAAATTTTAACAGTTTTAAATGACAACTATATCTGCCATAAATTAGAAATCTGTTACAGCCGTATCGACCTGAAATTCTTTTGAACCCATCACATTAAACAGATGTGAGATGTTGGAATCGAAACAGACGCCGCCGATGCGTTTCTCTATGGTACCTATTCCGTACCTATTTCATTTCAAATCTCTTGCCCGGTCGTTCCGAAAAGTGTACGACCGGCGCTGGAATCGAAACCGATGCCGTCAAAGTTTTGTCACGTGTAATACGTGGAATAGTCGATTGAAACATATTCCGACGTATCCGCTCCAGTTCCAGCGTGCCATCCCTAATCGAAACGAACGTCGCCGATGTGTTCCCTACTAACCCTATGGTGGCTCTTTCGATGTGGCTGTGCTAAAACCTATTCCGAGCGAGAATCCAGTTCCGAGTTTATTGTAAATTGCGGATTGCGGTCGATGCGAAACCGATACCGTCGACTTTTTGGTCACTGGTGCGTGGAATAGACGATTGGGACCTATTCCGAGGTACCTGCTCCAGTTCCATCATGCGATCTCTAGACCGTTTCATTCTTCTTTGGGGCACTCAAGTTTGGTTGTTGTGGTCTGGGTTAACGATAATGTTTTGGCGCCGTAAGTCATGTTTGGAAGCGCACATTAGTCGGACGTCTTCTTTTTCAGATAATTTGGCATGTTCCTCTTAAAGATGTCTGATAGAGCTCCGTATGCGACCCATGCTGAGGTGATCCTTCTTTGTAGCTCGGCAGTTTGGTTGTCTGGCAATTTGGAGTTCATCCCTAAATATTTATATTTATGGACCAAATGCTATTTCATTGAAGTCGGCTTTTGGATTTTCGCTTGGTATTACCAGGTTTGTCATGTTTTGCGTCTTTCCAAAATTTATGTTTTAACAAACTTTCTTACAGGCGGCATCTAACGCAGTAAGCATACATAGTTCTAATCTCTCCAAAGTTGTGTGTTATAAGAGGTACCTGCTCCAGTTCCACCATGCCATCTCTAGTAAATCGGATGGATGTACATGTGTACAATCCTGTACCATTTTCTATGCACCCAAAATAATAAAAATGTCACTGGATGTACCCAAAACGATAAACATGTCACGATGCTGACTGAAAGGTAATCAATCATAATTACCTTTCGAGCCCTTCGAAGAGCGTACGTGGTTTACCTGCTTTTAAAAGTTTAACCTGGTTAAATTAGGGCAGTCAATGAGGGTATGGGACTCCGAATTCTATCCTACTATATCGATTTACTTGATATTTTCACAATAAGTAGGGAACAGCTCAAGAAACAAAGTCTACCCTATGCCAATGTGTGCTTTTGTCTTGGGGGCGGTTCCCACCTCTTCTCGGGGGTGGAAAATTGTTTGGTTAAATAACTACGGAAGTTGCTAGAGAACCCAATTCTAAGCAAAAACTGTTCTATATTTTTTTTTCGAAAACTCAATAGTTTTTGAGTTATTCGTGGTTGAAAATTGGTTATTTTCATTGAAACATAACACCTTTTCAAACGGTTTTTTGCGAATACCTTAAAAACTATGCATCTAACTAAAAAAACTATATAAAATATTTATGTAGCTTATAAAATAACAGAGATTGTTTCCTTTATGAATTTTCTAGTTATAACACAAAAAGATATATTATAGTAAGTGAAAAGAGTTTGTTTTCTTAGTGCATGCTCAAATCAGTGTATTCAACTTGAAATAACAGAGAAACGGTCGATTTTAGGTGTCGACCAATAATTTTTGTTGTGCTTGAAAACACCTTTAAAATAAGCAATATTAAATGTCGATTACATTCAAACTAAGCGAGATAAACTGCAAAAAAATTGATGACTTACGTATTTTAAGAAAAAAAAGAGAAGAATATTTAACCCGTCATCCACAAGAAGTTAAATGCATCGTTTTCCTTCTACAATACATTTTACTATAGTGTTATTTTTATGTTCAAATAGTTGGGCGGGTTTAACATGAGCGGTTTTTGAAAAAAATAAGATCAAATTATTGAGCGCATTTTTAAATTTTCTTAAAAATCTTCCTGTTCCTCCATGTAACATGTAACTTAAATGCCATACAAAAATGTAGGTTTCTTTTAGATAAACATTTTAATTTTATTTTTCATAACCGTATCTCTTATCATTTTCAAGTTACATGGAGAAAAAGGAAGATTTTTAAGAAAATTTAAATATGCGCTCTATAATTTGATTTTATTTTTTTCAAAAACCATTCATTTTAAAGCCGCTCAACTTCTTGAATATATAAATAATACTATAATAAAATGTATTGTAGAAGGAAAACGATGCATTTAAATTCTTGTGGATGAGGGGTTAATAGTTTATACTTCTCATTTTTTCTTAAAATTCGTTAGTCATCAATTTTTTGCAGCATATCTCGCTTAGTTTGAATGTAATCGACATTTAATATTGCTTATTTGAAAGAAAGTTTCAATCACAACAAAAGGTATTGGTAGCACTATACACCTAAAATCGACCGTTTCTTTGTTATTTCAAGTTGAACACACTGATTTGAGATTGCACCAAAAAACAAATTCTCTTACGTATCATATCTCTTTTTGTGTTATAACTAGAAGATTTATGAAGAAACGAATCTCTTTGTTTTTTATAGGCTACAAAAAAGTTTTATATAGTTTTTTTAGTTAGATGCATTGTTTTTAAGGTATTCGCAAAAAACCGTTTGAAAAGGTGTTATGTTTCAATGAAAATGGCCAATTTTCAACCACGAATAACTCAAAAAATATCGAGTTTTCGAAAAAAAATAATAGAGCAGTTTTTGCTTAGAATTAGGTTCTCTAGCAATTTCCGTAGTTATTTAAGCAAAAGTTTCCCACCCCCGAGAAGGAGTGGGAACCGCCCCCAAGACAAAAGCACACATCGGCATAGGGTAGACTTTGAAAAAGAAGATAAGCCTATTCCTAAAATTTGATTAAAATCCATGCAGTAGGATAGAATTCGGAGATAATAACATAGTCGTCCTCTCAATGACTGCCCTAAACCGAACCCCTGTGGTTTTAACACTTCTTGGTTTTCAGACCCTGTCTTTGTGCTATTTAGCATCCTAAATTTAGGATGGTGTAATAGCGAGCTACAGTGACTGAATTTAGTGTCCTAAATCGTATCCTGAATATCGGTCCTGAATTTAGGAAGATGTAATAGCCCTATAAGGGTCTTCTAATGCGGCCGATATTAAAGTGGTAATAACATTGTTGTCAAACCTTCCGTTTTTCTGGAAATCTAATGAACTTTTTTATTTTAAATAGAACACCCTGTATATTTTTTGCATTTTGAAGTCCTTAAGAAATGCTGATTATTTGTTATGTTATATTCCCTATACCTAAATGCCATAATTTCGGAGTTATTACTACATTTATTAAAAAAATTTCAAACAAATTATAAAAATAAATTTTTTGGCCCTGGTAGACATTATTTTAGGTTATTTAGATCATTGGGAACAAAAGAGGTCTTTTGTAATTTTTCTCTAAAGGTAATCGTTTCCGTGTTATAAACAATTTAAAACTGAAAAAAATCGAAAAATGACATGTTTAAAAACACAAGTAAATAAATATTATTTTTGAAACTACGAAGTACCTAAATTCAAGTTCAAACCTTATTGTATCAGCTACCGATAAGTGATTTGGTCGTATTAACAATAATATTATTTTATAATAAAAAGTCCAAAAATTCTAATAGAGAGCTGATAGAAGCAGGCTTGAGCTTGAAGTTTTAAAATTATTATTTTACTTGTGTTTTTGAACCTTGAAAATCGTCATTTTTCGATTTTTTTCAGTTTTAAATTGTTTATAATTAGGAAATGATTAATTTTAGAGGAAAATTAAAAAATCAGTGATCCAAAGAACCCAAAATAATGTCTACCCGGGCCGAAAAAATTGATTTTTATAATTTGTTTATACATTTTTTTAGTAAAGGTAGCAACAACTCCGAAATTATGGCATTTAGGAATAGGGAATATAACACGAAAAAGAATCAGTATTTCTTAAGGACTTCAAAACGCAAAAAAATACATTTTTAACGCTCGTATTTTTAACACGGTTGTAAAAAAATTTTTTTTAAAAAGTTTTTAAAAAAATTTTAAAAAGTTTTTCCAGAAAATTGCTTAATATTTTGGTTATTTCACTTTGAAATATTCGATTTGGAATTTGACGAATAAGAACGTATTTTTTATGAGCTACAACTTTACCGGGTTTATAGACTTCATGTTACACCATTTTTTTCGTTTTTTTATGGACTACATTTTTGCTAATATTTTTATCGATAAAATATTTACTTTTTGAAGTACTTATTTGCGAAAAACCATCTGGTAACGTGGTTTTTTGTTGAAAAATACACATTTTTACTCGCAAATAACTCGGAAAGTATTAAATTGGTCAAGAAACTCTATAGGACAAAAATTACTTAGAATTAGTCAATTTATCTATTTCCGGACTTATCTTGCACGTATGTGTTTTCACCTCTGAGTACGTGTAATGATATGATGCCACAGCGGGCGATGGCCCGGTCGGCCGTAGTTGATCGAAGGGGTATCCGTGTTGGCGCATTCCCTCTTCATACCCCACTAGACGAAACCGAAGGAGAAGTGGCACAGATAGCGTATTTAAGACGAGGAGGAGAATCATGGGATCAGATCAGTTATCCTTAACGTATTGAATTAGGAATAGCTCAATGGCAGAGACGTACCGGGTTGAGGTGGTACTCTGCCTAGGTAAGCGCCGCAGTATTGACGTGGCGTTCCACCGGAACCGTTACCGCAGTGAGCGGTAGTAACGATGGACGGAAGACTGTGTGTCGCTGTTCAATATTATCGCATTGAATTGAAATGCGATGTCTCCGAGTCTGATTGTGTAGATAGGTTGGCTGATTCCATGTAGCGAAATTGTTACTGTATATATTGTGTTGTGTATTGTATCGTTTTAATATTACTATTATGTTTTGATGACAGTAATAAGTATTAGGTTATTTTTCCTTTGCAGAAGATAGAATTATATTTTATTTTATTTATTTTGAACTGTATATTAAATATCTTAAATATAATATTTACTTTGTTTTTAACCTGTGTTTTACTGAGTCTGTCGTCCTGAAAGAGCTACCCGTTACAAAGGGGTGACTATCACCCTTCAAGTAAAAGCAACCAACGGTACCAGTTTAACTTTGAACTTGAGGGTAAGTAGAAACTAAAACCAAAATTGTTATGCAATTCTGAGTTGACCGTACAAATTACACCCGAAAACGGTCATTTACTGGGCTATAAGGGTCTCTTTCCCTTACTCTAGAATTAATATATGTATAAGGCAAATTAGCTGAATCCATTGTGTAGGTGTGGTGATGATGTGGCGTTAGTGAATAAAAAGGAGAAATAGAAGTCTTTCTTGCTTTTAACTAGTGATACGACATTATTTTTAAAGTGGTTTTAATATTTTTTGGTTATTGTCGTCAATAGCGAATATTAACCTTCTTATACAGGGTGTTTCATTAATAATTGTCCATATAGTAACTGGACAAACCTTAGCACAAAATACGAAGATTTAACCTAAAACACCTAAATAAAATGTGGTCCCTTACTGAGTTACAGGGTGCTTTATCTAAAAATTTAAAAACTATTTTTGCTCAGCATTTTAAAACTATTCAACGTACCTTTTTCATACGTGGCAGAAAGTGCGAATACTATACAACCTGCTAAATTATGATAAACAAACGTTTCTAGCTACTACCAGAGGCGTACAACAGGGGATAGTGAATGGTTGACCCTTCTCAAATTCTACGCCACTGGAGGAATTACTATTTTCGTACCGTTTTTAGATTCTCCAATACTTTCTACGTAAATAATATACTCTTCATTGGTAACGAAAAAGTCATTAGTTTTCGAGATATTTGAAGTTAAATATAAAACGGCACAGTTATTTTGATTATTTTATGATATGATTCATAAGATTAAAATTTAAAAATTATTTGTACCCAGTACTTTAAAACTATTTGGCGTATCCTTATCATACTTGGCAGAAAGTGTAGGTACTGTACACCTTACTAAATTATGATAAATAAACGTTTCTAGCTACCACCAGAGGCGTACGACAGGGGATAGTGGCTGGTTGACCCTTCCCAAATTCTACGCCACTGACGAAATAGCTATTTTAGTGTAATTTTTTGATTTTCCAGTACTTTTTATTTAAATAATGTACTCTTCATTTGGAACGATAAAATGATAAGTTTTCGAGATATTTGAATTTAAAAATGGAGCGACACAATACATTAATCAAAATAACCGTGTCGTTTCATTTTTAACTTCAAAGATCTCGAAAACTAATGACTTTATCGTTACGAATGGAGAGTATATTATCTTCATAGAAAGTATTGGAGAATTCAATAATTAAACTAAAATGGCAATTCCGCCAGTGACGTAGAATTTGGAAAGGGTCAACCATTCACTTTCCCCAGTCGTACGCCTCTGGTAATAGCCAGAAAAGTTTGTTAAACATATTTTAGTCGTTTGTACAGTACCTATACTTTCTGCCAAGTATGAAAAGGATACGTCGAATAGTTTTAAAATGATGAGCAAAAATAGTTTTTAAATTTTTTGATAAAACACCCTGTAACTCAGTAAGGAACCACATTTTATTTAAGTGTTTTAGGTTAAATCTTCGTATTTTGTGCTAAGGTTTCTCCAGTTACTATATGGACAATTATTAATGAAACACCTTGTATAGTGTAGGAAATAAAGGTTGAACCTTGCAAAATGGACACAAGTCCGGTTTTATTTTTTTCTGGTATATCAAGGGGTGCTTATATAAGACTAACTTTTTCTGAAAAATTTTCGCCCCGGAACCCCCCTTTTCACCCCTTTACATGGGGTAATTTGTGGTTTTTGCGGAACGTAGCCCTTCCTGTACCTTTTACAAAAAATTTCTTTTATAGAAATATGAAGAAGACTATATTTTCTACGCTTTATTTTCGACAGCATCTGTCTATCCTCCACCGTTTAGCGGGAGTGGCGCCCCAAAATTGACAAGTTTTTAAAAAAGATGTTTTTAAAAAAATATATTTTTCCCTAACTGTAACGGCAATTAAGCGGCAATCCTGCGACAATTATTCACAAATAATTGATTGATTTTTTAGTATAGGTTTCACTTAAGCGTAATTGCCCTTTTTTTAATTACAGGGTGTTACATTTAAAAAAAAAACCCTTTTTATACCATCTGAACCGTTTATGCTAGAGTAAAAAGACTTTCAGCGATTACCCATGTACTGGTGCTATTTACAAATTTGTATAATGCACCTCCATTTTTCCCCGAAACCACCCCAAAAAAAGAAGAATTAATAAATAAAGTGATTTTTTTGGAATCCTTCACACACAATGCCCTTTATTAATATGCTTCATATATCATTTTGTGCACGTTATTATTACCCATGCATGGATACCAAAAGCGATTTCCTAGTGCAACCCCTATAGACAAAAAAAAAATAAATAAAATGGGGAGTTGAAAATTTTTTTTTGTTTTTTGTTTTTTTATCCATATGGGCATATGCTTCATCAATAGTGCTTTTCAAAAATATATATGGTTATTGCAACATCCCTACCGAAACCATCCCTATCCTTGAAAATATACTGCAGAAACTACCCCGATTCCTTGGCGAGCATGTTTTTACGATTTTCTCATTAAGTATGAATTCTTTTTAAACAAAACTTATAAAAGTTAAAGACCACTATTTACTCTAAAAATTAGGTCTTATTCATTTTTTTCGTATAAGCAACCGTTACGGCACAGTGGCGCCGTAAACCTCATAAATGCTTTGGCGGGCTCCAGTTTTTGTTTTTTTTTTCGTCATCTGTTCGTTTTATTGATAAAGTACTTATGTAAAATAAAACAACACAGTGTAACCTACAAATTATGACTTATGCACATTTTACAATCTTTGCGCCCCAAAGCCACAGTGGTGGCCCAAAATCAATGTTTCCATATTTTCGCCACCTACACGCATTTTATTGCATTAATGCTACCTTAATAGCACAATATTTACCCTTAGGTGGTCGCTAAGCAGTGGCGGATCCAGGGAGGGGTGTTGGGGTGATCACCTCTCCCCCATAAAAATAAATGAATATTTTTATAATCTTTGAATATAATATCACTTGGTTTGAGAGGGGGGGAGGTGATCACCCCCATCGCCCCTCCCTGGATCCGCCACTGCTTAGCGACCCCTTAAGGGTAAATATTGTGCTATTAAGGTAGCATTAATGCAATAAAATGTGTGTAGGTGGCGAAAATATGCAAAAATTGATTTTGGGCCACCACTGTGGCTTTGGGGCGCAAAGATTGTAAAATGTGCATAGGTCATAATTTGTAGATTACACAGTGTTGTTTTATTTTAAATAAGGACTTTATCAATAAAACGAACAGATGACGAAAAAAAAAACAAAAACTGGAGCCCGCCAAAACATATATGAGGTTTACGGCGCCACTGTGCCGTAACGGTTGCTTATACGAACGAAATGAAAAGGACCTAATTTTTAGAGTAAATCGTGTTCTTTAACCTTGTATAAGTTTTGTTTAAACAGAATGCATAGGTAATGAGAAAATCGTAAAAACATCCTTGCCAAGGGATAGTAGTAGTTTCTGCAGTATGTATATTTTCAAGGATAGGGGTGGTTTCCGCAGGGATGTTGCAATAACCATATATATTTTTGAAAAGCATTATTAATGAAGCATATGCCCATATGGATCAAAAAGCAAAAAAACAAAAAAAAAATTTCAACCCCTATTTTATTTATTTTTTTATTGCTACAGGGGTTGCACTAGGAAATCGCTTTTGATATCCATGCATGGGTAATAGTAACGTGCACAAAATGACATATGAAGCATATTAATAAAGGGCATTGTGTGTGAAGGATTCCAAGAAAATCACTTTATTTATTAATTCTCCTTTTTTTGGGGTTGTTCCGGGGAAAAATGGGGCTGCATTATACAAATTTGTAAATAGCACCAGTACATGGGTAATCGCTAAAAGTCTTTTTACTCTAGCATAAACTGTTTAGATGGTATAAAAAGGGGTTTTTTAAAATGTAACACCCTGTAATTAAAAATAGGGCAATTACTTTTAAGTGAAACCTATAACAAAAATTAGTCACTTATTTGTGAATAATTGCAGCAGGATTTCTTCTTAATTTCCGTTACAGTTAGGGAAAAATATACATTTTTTAAAAACATCTTTTTTAAAAACTTGTCAATTTTGGGGCGCCACCCCCGCTAAACGGTGGATGATAGACATATGCTGTCGGGAAATAAATCGTAGAAAATACAGTCCTTTTCATATTGCTATAAAAAATTTTTGTAAAAGGTACAGGAAGGGCTACCTTCCGCAAAAACCACAAATTACCCCTTTAAAGGGGTGAAAAGGGGGTTCCGGGGCGAAATTTTTTCAGAATAAGTTATAATAAGCACCCCTTGATATAACAGAAAAAAAAATAAAACCGGACTTGTGTCCATTTTGCAAGGTTCAACCTCTGTTTCCTACACTAATACTAAATACTGTTTAGTAGCTAAAAAAATAAATTATTGGTTACGTTTTAGTAACTTACATTGTAACAAATAATTTTTGTTGAGGATTTTTACTATAAAATTGAGTATTAATAAAAATTTCGCCTATTAGTTATGGAATATTTATACAAAATAGAGGAAATAAGTCATATGCGCATAGCTTTCGCGCTTATGAAATTTATTGGAAATGAACCAAGAGCTAAACGCTCGTGGACAGGAATAATACGGTTTTGGTTCAATTTTCTATGTTGCATTGGAATTATATATCTTGGCGCTTTGACGTTTTTCTTAGAGAATAATTTAACATTTCTGAAAGTAACAGGTTCTATAGACATTATGTTTTTTTCTGCCAGGTAAGTTTTTTTATTAACATTCTTAACCCTCAACTGGTATGGTGGGTCAATATTGACCCAATAAAATTTTGTTTGACAATTTAAGCAATATTGCAATCAGCGCACAGCTATGAATTCTCCTATTTTCTACAGTACTCTCAGTTGACCTACGGCCATTGTGCGTGCGGGCGATTATAGACCGATCAAATAAAATTACAATACATGTAAATCAAAATGTAATTCCGTACAGGTTGGAATAAATTTTCTATCAAAGTTTAGGTCCAAACAAAAGATATTTTCAAGAAAGTATATGATTCATATGAGGGGATCATTGTTTAAATAATTAAAAATGGGTAATTTTTGCACAAAATTTAACTGCAACTAACAGTTTTAACTGCTGCGGTAATTCGTATTTTTATTAATCATTCTACTTTTTTCTGCAAAGATGAAGAAACAGTATTTTATATGAGCCTTGCTAAATTAAATTTGACCCTTAATTTATTTAAATAATTGTAAATCAAAACTGAAAAACAAATTTCAAAAAAAAATTATTTGCAATATAAATAAGCTCTATACAGTGCGTCCATAAAGTAACTCATAAATTCATTATGTCGTAAACGGGCGATTTCAAAGAAAAATCCCGAAACAGGTCGATTTGTATTTTTAATTTTCGATTTTTTGACATATATACCATACTAGTGACGTCATCCATCTGGGCGTGATGACGTAATCGATAATTTTTTTAAAGAGACTAGGGGTCACGTGATAGCTCATTTGAAAGGGTATTCAATTCTCTATTCCCTAATATAAACAATAACATAATTATTTATACAAGGTGTTCAAAAAAACATTTTTTAATTAAAATAATTGAGACAAAAAGAAGAATGTATGTAATTTATCTAATTCAAAATACGTTTTAATGTTGTCAGAAAATAGTAAAAAAATGTTTATTTGGCAAATAAATATTGTTTTTAGCTTAAATTCAATGTTAAAACTGCCACCCACCTGCCTCTTGCCAGTTTGAACATTTCGTTTAAGCGAAAATCAATGTTTATTTGTCAAATAAAATTTTTTCTGTTTTCTGACAGTAGTAAAACGCATTTTGAATTAAATAACTTACATACATTCTTCTTTTTATCTCAATTATTTTAATTAAAAAAATGTTTTTTTGAACACCCTGTATAAATAATTATGTTAATGTTTACATTAGAGAATAGAGAATTGAATACCCTTTCAAATGAGCTATCACATGACCCCTATTCTCATTTAAAAAAATCATCGATTACGTCATCACGCCCAGATGGATGACGTCACTAGCATGATATATATGCCAAAAAATCGGAAATTAAAAATAAAAATCGACCTGTTTCGGTATTTTTTCTTAAAGTTGCTGGTTTACGAAATCATGAATTTATGCGTTACTTTATGGACGCATGCACTGTATAATATTTTGTTTTGCAGAAAAAGTTGCGCTATAATATCACTATAAATTGACGAAAAAATTGGTCGATAATTTTTTTTTATTTGTTTATTCGCATTAACTACTAAGAGTTATTAGCGACATAAGTTACATTACATTATTTTACAAATATTTTCACATTACATTTACCACAGATGAAATAGACCTACATTTTTCAAAAAGTTTATAACATTTATCGGATTACAGTCTTCTTTTAAAATAGAGAGGTTAGTCGCAAGGTTATGGTTAGTTCTTATGTTGTCGTGTTTGTTACACTCCGTTAGTATGTGATACACAGTTAGGTCTTTATTACAGAACTCACACTTAGGAGGATTGACTCTATTAAAAATGTAAGAATGAGTTAATCTTGTATGACCCAGACGTAACCTGTCAATTTTTACTTGGTTCACACGACTTATATTTAGTTGTTTTCACGGTTTCACACACGGTTTTATTGTTTTAATTTTCGCTGCAGTCATATTCCACTTGTTTTGCCACATACACATTATTTTATTGTTAATTACCGCTTTCATATCACTCGCTACCACTTCGCGCACTATTGTTGCTTCTTTAGCATAGAAATCTGCTTTTTCATTTCCGCATATGCCTACGTGTGATGGAACCCATAAAAACTTGATTTCTAATTGGCGAAGAAAGAATAGTTCTGATTTTATTAAACTGGCGATTGGATGTTTAGAGTATAACTGTTGGATGGTGTGGATGGAACTTAGAGAGTCTGTAATTATTATTACCTTGGAGTGATGAGTCGATTTTGCAAATATTACTGCTTCCAAGATGGCATACATAAAGGATGCTGTTAAACGAAGATAATTGAAAAGTTTTAACAGAATTAGGAGATATTACTGATGCTCCAAGATGTTGATCGCTTTTTGAGGCGTCGTCGGTATATATAGGAAGATAATCGTGATGCTGGTTCATTATCTCAAGAAAAGCTTGTTTAATGCGATTATGGTTTATTTCAATTTTGTTGTAGTCAGTTAGGTCAGTATTGATTTAAAATGAGGAAATTGTCCAGGGAGGAGGTGTTTTAGTATTTGATGCAAAGAAATCTGGTAGTTGTATCTCAAGGTTACTTGTATATTGTCTAATTCTTTCGTAAAACGGTTGATCTTGTCTCTTATTCAAGTATGTATTAGGGAAACGGCTGGTTTTGATGTTATTTGACTGGATAATTGTCATTTGCAAGAGCAGCTGACGCATACGATAAGCTTAAGTACAATTCAACAAATGAGACCTGGCGGCTGACCTTGCCTGAAAATACACAGCGATAAATGCACAATACGTCAAGGTCACGCGCCAGGTCTCGCTTGTCCAATTGTACATTCTTCTATATTCTAAAGGTGGTTCTCCCGTTATAGTCCCGTAATAGACATTGAGTTAGGTTCTATTCATTCTACAAAAGATTAACTTTCTAATGCAAACAGAGGAACAATTTGTACAGCTAGATACAATACTTCAGCAAGAACCCGATTTTAATCATGGCATAAGTGTTTTTTTTTTATATAAGGTAGGAACTTGGGTAGGTACCTATATTCTTTTATCTAAGATTGTAGGTAAAAGAATTATCAAAAGACGTCTTATTGTTTGTTAAATTTTAATAAAAAATTGTTTAATATATAGGTACCCAGATAGCACATGACATCCCGAGGACGTCCGTTTCAGGTCCCAATTAAGTCCGAATGTACGGGGACCTCAATCGGACGTTCCCAGGAATTACAAATTAATACGTCCCCAGGAAGTACGATTACGGACGTCCCCAGGACGTCTGTTTCAGGTCCCGCTAAGTCAGAATGTAATGGGACCTTAATCGGACGTCCACAGGAAGTACGATTACGGACGTAATAACCTTCAGTTATTTGGCATTTGCAATGTTGCCATACTTTAATTGTTTGATTCTTGTATAATTCCAATCAATGGTATAATATACAAGAATAGTAAGATTAATATATAAAGATAGATTTATAATCTAAACAAAATGTATACAGTTTATCTTCATTTATCAGTTGATCTTCCTTTTTATAACAGTGTTGGTTAACTTTGAATATAATCTACTGAATAATTTAAATTTCAATTAATGTCTTAATAGTAATCATTAATAAAAAGAATTTAAATTATCTTTTGATTTAAAAACATTTATACAGTTGATCTTTATTTATCTTTTTTTGTAACAATTTTAATGAACTTTGATTTAAAATGCCTCTTTTGAGTTTTTTCTATCCAGTATTTACACTGATAATGTACTATTTACTTTTTCAAACTTTATTTTTTTGGTGCTTCAAAATTATTGAAGCAGCTATTTTTAAATGTAACTTTATGTGACGTGGTTATGTTTGTGAAAAAATTGAGGATACGGCAACGGTGTCATATTATGTCAAGCTAGAACCCTGCGCCTGGCCAATCATAGGATAGGGATTAGATTAACCGTTATAGAAGGAAATGTTAGGTTCTATGTTCTATTCATTCTACAAAATATTAACTTTCTAATGCAAACAGAGGAACAATTTGTACAGCTAGATACATTACCATGCCCTGGAATCTTATATGAACAAACTGGGGAATTTCCCCCATCACTTTCACTACGGTCAGCTAATAAAGAGAAATGACAGCCTATCTCGCTCACGAAGACTTTAACCAATCATTTATGTTAACGCCATATCTGAATGTCACAAATAAAATAATCAAACGAGGCTTAACTCGGCAATGTCAATTCTGTCAAAAGTAATGACAATGAAAGTTAGTGGAAATAATTTTCCATTAGTTTACAGTTTTTATTGTATTATCTTTAACGATTTGTTCTTAGTAATTTCAATTTAAGTTGGTTCCTTATCCTTCGTTGATAAAGTGTAGTTTTGTTTTAGTTACGAAACGAAAGAAGTTTTGTGTTGTGTTAATAAAAAAACTGAACATGGTTTATTATTGTTGTGTACGGTTGTGTACAGATCATAGAAAAGTTAGAAAAATGCATAGATAGGTAAATAGTAATTAGTTTATAACTGTTTTATCTGAAACGAAACAACAAATAAATACACGTAGGTACCTATATTTACAAAAACATTGTCTAACTTTTTTTATATCCCTTTCCTTACTAAATTTGACAGCAAAAATAACATATACATTTTGTAACTTGGAATTCCGAATAAGTTATAAGTATTACTTAGATATTATTTAAATAAAATACTTTAACAAGCTTTGTAAGTTCTGGTATTTTATTTTAATAATATAGGTGAGATTATTTCTCGTAAAATAAGATATTTTAATTAGTAACAAAAGGGCCCGCAAGAGGCGCTGAACGGATGAAATTAATGCTTGTCCATTTAAATTTCCCGCCAAATGGTGATTAGTTAACACTACGGTCGCATGTGGCGAAAGGAACCAAATTTTTACAGTGAGTTGCCTATCTATCCGGTAATACTATATTATTTATCTATGATACATTACTTCAGCAAAAACCGGATTTAATCATGGCATAAGTGTTTTTATATAAGGTAGGAACTTAGGTATATTCTTTTATCTACGATTGTAGGTAAAAGAATTATCAAAATTTGGAGGAGAAGGAACATAAAAAGACGTCTTATTGTTTGTTAAAGTTTAATTAAAAATTGTTTGATATATAGGTAATAGGTATGTGTTTTTTCATTTTAAATGCAGATTTCATCTTTAAAAATTATGAGTAAATTTATATAAAATAATTTTAGACTTTTTCAACATAGTTTAATAGTAATTAAACGCCATGTTTAAAATTTCTGAAAACATTTTACATAATGCTCTAAAAAGGTTTGGTCGGAGGTTCCAAGGAGGTTTTGGACGACCGTCCCAAGGAGGTTTTAGTCGGACGTCCCCAGGAGAGTTCGGTCGGACGTCCTGGGCACGGATGATTTTGTAACATCGGACGTTCTCGGTACGTACCGAGGATTTCCCAGGACCTGAAACGTACGTCCTCAGGAGGTACGAATGTCCTAGTGGTACATCCCGGGTACGTCCCAGGGATGTAATTGTGCTGTTTGGGTAATAGTATGTGTTTTTTCATTTTAAATGCAGATTTCATTTTTAAAAATTATGAGTAAATTTATATAAAATAATTTTAGACTTTTTCAACATTGTTTAATAGTAATTACACGCCATGTTCAAAATTTCTGAAAACATTTTACATAATGCCCTAAAAAGGTTTGGTCGGAGGTTCCAAGGAGGTTTTGGACGACCGTCCCAAGGAGGTTTTAGTCGGACGTCCCAAGGAGGTTTTAGTCGGACGTCCCCAGGAGAGTTCGGTCGGACGTCCTGGGCACGAATGATTTTGTATAGTTTAAGTAACCAATACAGTGAAACGGGTCAGATTTGTAAGTCCTGCTAGTTCCCCTTTAATATAGTTCGGAGGCTGGTTGTTTTTTCTGGTGATTAAATATGTAATTAAAAATATTTATTTTTACTTAGATATACCGTTAAAGCAGGACATATCGTATGTGCTAAAATTAATTATTAATTAATTAATTAATCTTAAATTAAACAACATTTTACACTCCATTATCGAGCTTTAAATCACACACCTACACTCCAGTAAGACATACTACTGAACTAAAATTTTTGTAAAACTTGTAAATGTCTGAGGGGACCGATTATGTGGGTGTGAAAAACAGATGTCATCAAACGAACCGCCTCTTAAAACATCTTTGACAAAGAATACCAAATTTTGCCGACCTTAAAGCTGTTTCACAATATAAATTTCTCGAACTATAACATCGGACGTCCTCGGTACGTCCCGAGGATGTCCCAGGACCTGAAACGTACGTCCTCAGGACGTACGAATGTACATCCCGGGTACGTCCCAGGGATGTACTTGTGCTGTTTGGGTTAATCTATCCCATTTTACCTTTACAACTATCCTTTTTAAATGTCTCATCTCCATTGCATTTATCCTGCTCTTATGTTTTTACAGAATTGTTCAGTTTTCACTTGCATAGAGCACAGTCGGTATCACTACTATTGTGTTAAATATTTTTATTTTTGTGTCTCTTGTAAGTTCTCTTTGTCCCAGTATTAGGGCTAATGCATAGTACAACTTGTTACTTGTTTGACTTCTTTGCTCTATTTGTTATTTAATTTGCATAGTTAATGCATCTGTTTTCTTGTTAAAAAATTGACAACGAATAGCAATGAAGGGGGCCCCTAAACCTCCAGCGCCCAGGGCCCGAAGTTGGGTTAAACCGGCACTGTACTGACCTACTGAAAAACTATTGAAATCTATCAACATATATATTGACCGTTAGTAACAGGTAAATCTCTATGAAATCGGCTTTAAAAATATGAGATTATTTGGCCGCGTTCGTATTATAAAGATGGCCGTAATACCAGGTCATAAAGTGTCATAAATAAGGAAGTCTTCATACTTATAATCGGTTTGGAGAATTTTGAACCTGGCCGTTAGTACAGATGTCCGATTTTTACAGGTGACCGACGGCTAACACAGGTTTTACTGTAGTACAGGTGTCCGATTTTTACAGGTGACCGACGGCTATACTACATTCACTCTCGCGAGATTTTTTTTGAGACATTCGGAATAGGAAACGTACAACACAAAAATTCCTACCTCACACTATTAACTGCTAAAATCAACTCAAATCAACTTAGGGCCGGTTGTTCGAACGCTAATCAAAAATGATCATTATCAAATATTTAATTACTTTCACAACTGTCAATGTCAACTTTGATTGGGTTGCTGAAAACAATTTTATTGATTACAATTATGAAATTAATTAATCAATTATGTTAATAATTGTTATGTTAATTGATTAACTAATCTCATAATTATAATAAATTATGTTTTCAGCAACCCAACCAAAGTTGACATTGACAGTTGTGACAGTAATTAAATATTTGATAGTGATCAGTGTTGATTAGCGTTCGAACAACCGGCCCTTAATCTTTCATTAAAAAAAGAAGAATTATTAGAAATAGTGGGAGTGTCTACTAATCTCATAAAATTTTGTGAAGTTTATTTCTACAAAATATTTTTATTTTGTACAATAAATAATTTTCTCATTTGCTATCAATACATTATAATGGTTTAAATAAATAAATATTGATTGGCGTAAGGTTTATGTTATTTTTATGTCTGTTTACTATTAATAATATTGGATATGAGCAGGTGCTTTGGTTTTGTAGTAATTTCCAGTCACTTCTGACAACTGAATTTTTCAAAAAAGAAATTACTAACGTCAGTGTCAAAAAAAATCTCGCGAGAGCGAATGTAGTGTAACACAGGTTTTACTGTATTCGCTCTAAGCGTTAACAAAGTGTCAAAGCAAAATCGACCGACCTGCTCATGGTGGCGCAGTGTTGCCAACCTGAGGGAAATTTCCCTTTTTGCGGGATTTTTTAACAGTTAAAAAGGTAAGAAGAAAAAAAATGAGCTCAAAAGGGAATTTTTGTTCCAGTCCAAATTCTAAAATATTTAGAAAAAATGAGGGAAATTACCGATTTTGTAAACGGTAGGGAATTTTTTCATAAAAGTGGGAATTTTAGGGTAAGTTGAGGGAAAAAGCTCGCTTGAAGGTTGGCAACACTGTGGTGGCGGTTTTTTGAAATTTTATCAGGACGCTTTGTGTATGTTTAAATGAGACATTTAAAAAAAATGCCGTGTCACGCTAGTGATATAATGTATTAATATACACAGAAAATAAAAACGCACTTAATCTGATATAAATTCTTCTATTTCCAATATTGATTATCAGTTTGATTTTGTATACATAACCTCACTAGCGCAGTTTATGTCAATAAATCTTTATTAACGAAAAAGAAAATATTTTTGTTGCAATATAAATTACAGTATAAACTAATGAATTCTAACAATTGTATTCGGTTATTATCACTACAAAATAAAATATTAAAGTTTAACAAAATAATCCCATAAGACTCAATGTTAAAACGTCCTGACAAAATCGGACAGCGTGTCACGTGACTGTAAGTAGAGGGAGACGCACGGAGCCAATTGGCGAGGAACTGCAAAGTGGGCGACGCCTGGTGGTGAATTTGAAAAGCATCAACTCAAGAAAAACATTGACTTTGCCATTAATTTGTGTACATATTTGCGGTCAGTTTATGTTGTAATTAACAATAATTTCGACTTAAAAAAACTATTGCACTGTTCCTCAGTATTCATTCCTAGTATGCTCTACGTAATGACCTAAATTAACCAATGCCAAATCACACATTTTGTTAATTTAACGTTTGTGTTAAACGTAGTATTTTTTTAATGTTTAAGCGACTGCAAAATTAAATAAATAAATAAAATGTAGTATATATTCTGTACATAGAATGTACATTGTTATGCAAAATATCCCGACCACTTCGTAATTTCCAGAGCACAATTATTATAAAATAAATTCACCTACTTAGTTTCCAAGTTTCCAGTTATTATTTAATTAAAAATTGTTATCTGTTGGTGTAAAATAAACTGTAGTGCACCTATTAATTAGATTAAAAACAAAATTAGAAATCCTAAGATAGATTAATAATTTTTAGAACGCTGTGATTATCGGGGGCCAGATTTTTTTATGAAAAAAAGGTAAAAACAAATCAGTAACTAGCATCAAATTCTTGTTTTAATTATCCATATTCCAATAATCCAATATCCAATGTCCAATTTTATCCAATGGCGCATGGCGCTCGCGCATCCGAAGTCAGTGTTGCCAGGTCAGTTTCTACTTTTTCAGTAGTTTTGCTTTCAAAAAATCAGTAGAAATCAGTAGATACTTTTAGGCCATGCCATGTAAATTCGCAAAATTAAATTCCAACACAGAGGGCGCTCAAAATTTCAAAGATGGACGACAACTCTAGGAAAACAATTCATTTTGTCATTTGAATTCACAGTTCTAAAAGGTTAAATTAAAATCATTTACAGGAGTGTTTTGCCAAAGTAACCACTAAGTTTTGCAACTAAGACATCTTATACATTAAGAACGACCCAAAATTATGTTTAATATGTATGCATTCCAGATTAAACATAATTTTGAGTCGTCTTTAATTTATAAGATGTCTTAGTTGCAAAACTTAGTGGTTACTTTGGCAAAATACTCCTGTAAATGATTTTAATTTAACGTTTTAGAACTGTGAATTCAAATGACAAAATGAATTGAAGGGGTTGGAGCAGAAAGGGTATAAGTACGTCTAAGTTAGTTTTGAGAAAATAGCTTCCAAAGTAATTTGCATTTTTAAAATTCTGTAAAACCCCTTAGTTTAATTAATAATATTTAAAAATTATAAATGCAAAATGTTTTTATTGTTAAAATAATATATTTGATAAAGGGCTTAGTTCAGTTAAAAAATTGAATTTGATTCACTTATACCGTTTTGTACCAACACATTTTTACATGTGGTTTGAGCAAGGAAAAGTAAATAGCTAGAAAAAGTAAAGTTTCAAAACATTTTTATTAATAAACAGAACATTTTTGAAGTATGTACCATTAAGATACAATTTAAATATAAAGTTACAACTAAATTTTCAAAGACAAAAAATTATTCGTAGTCAGAACTAATCACATCGTCTTCGTTTTCATTTTCTTCTGTAACTGGATCAACTGCACTCGGTACCAGCTCCATTGCTTCTTCTGATGTGTGAACCCTCTTTTTATTTTTATTTTTTGTCGTCGCATCCTCGTGTTTAATATTCTTATAAAATGCATGGTACACTGGAGGTATAAAATCCAAAAGAGTTTGCAGATTTTTCCATTTTTCAAGTTTAATTGGCACTGAACTTTGTGAAGTTGCGTAAAAGTTCCATTAATTTAAAGCGATGGGCGTCCAGATAAGTTGGACCCACATAAACATTTTAGGAATGTATAGATATCATTCAAAACTGGCTTAAATTCAAACAAAAATGAGTCAAAGTCTTTTGCATATCTAAAGTGTGCGATATCTCTAAATTTAAGAGGTCTTCCTTCTGTATCTTTTTTTGGATCTTTTATAAGCTTATTAAGTCCTTCAAACGAAAAAAACATTTCCTTTGTCATGTTGTGAACTATGAATTTTTTGCAAGAACTTGCGATTACTTGTCTCCAGTGGTCGGGAATAAAAACTTGAGGATTTCTTTTTTTGTTTTTTTCAATCAAAGCAAAATTCCTGTCTTCCATATAAGTGTGACCTGGCTCTAGGAATTTGTGATGTATTTCTGTAATGTGGGTGGCTTTCACTAAAAACATAAATAACTTGCAAATATTTTTATTTTTGTTTTGCCCCCCACACGAATCGCTGTATGCTATTACTTTAGTAACAGTGGATGGTAGAGATTTGAAAAAATGAACAAGGCATGACCCTATCTCCTGTGAACCCCTGCCAGAAACAGTTTCATCCCATGTGTACATGTGGCCTGTTCCAGTGAGCAAATTATGGACGCAAAAATTGTATGTCCATAGTTGCCTTAGATAGAATACCTTTGATGTAGTAAGTAATGGCGTGACCAACGTTTGCTGTAGATCAAAACATATTACCACAGTATCCTTCGAAGTTTTGTTGCTTTTAATATCCAGTTCTTTCATACTACATGCCTTTTGCGCCTTTCTTTGATGTAGTTCTAAAGACACTTTGAATTCTGACACATTTTGAATACTGATTGCGTTTCCAGAGTTCTTTACAATATTCTGCAAGCTGTCGCACTTTGAGCAGGTGTCGCTGTGAGGCTTGTGAAACCGCAAATTAAATTCACTGTTAAAAATATTACGGTAGTAACTCATCTTAACGACTGGCTTATTATTTTCGATGCAATATTGTTTATATAGTAAGTACATTTTTGTAACGCTAAGATCTTGGGAAAGATATCGGGTATTTAAGTTATCTTTACGAGAGCAGTGGCTTTTGTATTTCGGGAACATATTTATGTGCTGAATTACAGTCTCTCGAGTATTTTTGTCAATTTTGTTAACACTTTCTTTTTTTCCCCTTTTTTCAGGTGGGACCGTGCAAGTTCGGCAAAGCGACCTCTATTTCTACGCTCTGTACTTTTATTCGCACTTTTAATTATATTGGCCAATTATATTAGTCCTGGTTGCTGGATAATTGTCAAGACCATAGTCCAAAAAAATAATAAGAAGAAAAAATAAGATGCAGGTTATGTTTAGCAAACGTAAACAATTGTATGTAGTAAGTAAAATCAGTTATTAAAATGCAGTACTGCAAGCAAAATACAATTACTTAAATTTACCTTTATATAATAATTGCATATCATATCAATATTGTGGAGCAATATATAATTTATCTGCGTCAATGACAGAAGGTATGAAATATACGTCAATTTGACAATTTCAATTGACAATATGAATTATTTAAGATAGTTGCAATATTTCTCCGCGACTCGCGCGCGGTCGTTTCTCGTTTCCCTTTCCAAGTACTTGCACACCGCGAATACCAAATCTATCAGTTTTTTCACATACTGTAGTAAACCGTCTATTACTAATATCAAACGTTTGGAGGAAAAATGCTTTACATACTCGCTTATTTATTAGCATGATTTTTGTAGAAAAATTTCGATGTTTATTTGCAGACATTTGATTCCTCCTAGCAACTTCCTCCTTTTTTATGCAAGACGATAAATATACTGTTTGTAGGTCATAACTAGGAAGCTCATAAAATTTATCAAATAGAGCTTGTCTGTCTACCTCAGAAATAATTTCGTTACACTTAAATATACATGTATGATCAAAAGGTCTTAATTGCTTACTCGGATGGATGACGTTCTTGTGTCCTACATACTGCTTGCCTTCGGTTCTTAGCATCTTTTTTCATTTCTTTTCCAGGCGCTGATATTCCTTTTTCGTTTTCTAGTTTTACTTGGCAGGACATGTGTAGATTTACTGGCACTGCTTGACTCTGACTGTTCAGATTCTTCTGAGGAATGTACACCATCATCGTCTTCTGGTCGATATTCTTCATCTTCCTCCGTTTCATAAGGATCTAACTCTGATTCATAGGCATCTACAAAAAAAAAACAGGATCATAACCATAAAATTAAAGCTGAGATTATTAATTTTAATCTTACCCTCTCTGCTACTACTAGCCATCTCCAAATATACAAGTTAACAATTAGATTTCGTTTTATATAACGTACACCAACAATTCTGTGCACAAAAACCTTGTAAACACACAATTTCAATGAAAAACGAACTAGCCGCAACGAGTACGTTGAACAGTCTATTAGAAAATGTTGAGTGCAAAAACGGTACCAGTGATATTATACCGGTTTTGCTCTAACAAATATTTAGGAATTGTTTAGTAGGTTTTTTTACCAATTAATAGATAGCACCAGGAGTATCTAAACACGCTTATATCGTTTTTGCTCTGAAAGAACACACACTCTAGTATTGTTTTCTGCACTTAACTCAAAAAATGTAAAAATGTCAGTTATACCCTTTTTGTACCAACCCTTCAATTGTTTTCCTAGAGTTGTCGTCCATCTTTGAAATTTTGAGCGCCCTCTGTGTTGGAATTTAATTTTGCGAATTTACATGGCATGGCCATAGCCACCTTTACTTTACAAGCCATGAAGTTGAAACTTGGCAACATTTAAGCGTAGACCGGTTAATTGTGGCAGTTCTCATTTATTTTTAAATGTTTTTAAATAATATTCACTGTATTTACAGAAAAACTCAAACATTTTACAACATTTCGTGCTCCAAATTATAAAGAATATTAAAAGGTATGTATTAAGATGATTTTAGTTCAATATAATATATTTTTATATAATATATTTTATAGTATAATATATTTTTATATAAACTTACGTGCATATAGAAATGCGTCCACTTAGAAGTGTATAAATTGGATGAACCAACCCAGTTATATATTTGTGGATATGTGGCTCATCAAATTCATAAAAGTAAAAACTATTGTGAACATTTCAAACAGCTTGTTTTCTGCAATAAAGGAGAGACAACTGGAGCAGATTACTACGATTATTTGTAGAGAGATGGTTTGTGCTTAGCAACGGACTCAGTAAAATTTATTTATTATCATCTTTGCTCAACATTCGAATTTATTATAAATAGTCCCAATCTTGAAAAATTATTTTTGCAGCACAATTGTCACCTGAAGCTGTTATCATGTTTGGTAATGAAAGGTTTACAACATGAAGGCTTTCATTTAAATTTTGAATTTGAGTGTGAATGTGGGGAAAATGCCTTCAAAGTTTATTCTGCTATTATAAAAATTATGTGTAATATTGTTTTAAATAATTATACAAAAAACAAAAATAGCAGCCATCAAAGTGATGAATTTTCAAAAAAGTATAAAAAGAAAAGTAATGCTAAGGGGAATAACAAAAAAAGAAAATTATCGACTCTAAACCCCAACACTTCACATCAAACCATGTGAGAAATTGTTGTTATAGTTATTTCTAGCGATATTTGTATATAATTTAAAATAAGATATTATTTATTTAAAATAAAGTATTTTACACATATTCTTGTTATTGGTTTTTTTGTATAATAATAATAATATATTAAAACCCAACTATAGACTCTGGTTTTCTTAATAACATTCTGTTTTTTTTTTATTATTTCGCTTATGTTGGATAATAAAAAAAGTTAGCTACTTTAAGAACTAGATTTTTGTTCTTTATCAAATCAGGGTGTTTCTAAATAAGTGCGAAAAACTTTAAAGGGAAAGGAACAAAATGCAAAATTTTGACGCCTGTCAAAATTTTCAGTGTATTTTAAATGCAATCATTTTTTTCGAATCCTGAGAAAACTAATAAGTATTTTTGAAAAATTTAAACGCTGAATGAAAGATTACTTTATTACCGAGGGCCGAAAGTCCCTTAGAATGAATGAAAAGTTGTTTTTGAATGACATATTTGAAACTAAAAATCACACTAAATTTTCTTAATTTTTCGCCCCTGTAACTTATTAAAATAAACATAGAAGTTTTCAGTGACTTTCGGCCCTCGGTCCTAACGTAATCTTTCATTCTGCGTTTAAATTTTTGAAAAATACTCATTAGTTTTCTTAGGATTTGAAAAAAATTAATCCCATGTATATTCTTGTTATTGGTTTTTTTTTGTATAATAAACGTTACTTACAAGGAAGTACTTTTAATTTTATTTTGTACAAACTTCTAATTAATAATATTTTCTTGTTCGACTCAAAAAATACTATAAATTTTACCAGAATTTCTACTTTAAAATTGTGTTTTCAAAAGCGGTAGTCCGAAAGTCGGACTACGCACGTCATCAATTGCGATGTTGCCTTTTTCTCTTCATGGCTTGTTAAGTAAAGGTGGCTATGGCATGGCCTAAAAGTATCTACTGATTTCTACTGATTTTTTGAAAGCAAAACTACTGAAAAAGTAAAAACTGACCTGGCAACCCTGACTTCGGATGCGCGAGCGCCATGCGCCATTGGATAAAATTGGACATTGGATATTATTGGATTGGATAATTAAAACAAAAACAAATTAACCCTCGCCACGTCAACAAAATAAAATGGACAATAAAATTGAGTATTGAGCGTTGGTATTGAGTTTCGAGTTATTTCTTGTTATTAATGTCTTTTTTCTTTCCTTGATAGAATTCATAGTGATTTGAAGTGATTTCACTTTTTGGTTGAAAAATTGGAATACATAAAATCAAGTGTATCAAATGGAAGTCAAAGAAGAAATTAACGAGGAAACGTGTAAAATAGAAATAGAGTATAATGATTTGGATGATGCTATTTTGGACGGCGATGGCTTTAAATGTGAAGTTCAGGAGTCTAGTAGGGAAAGGACTCATGGTACATATGATTCTTTAGACTTTGAAACAAAACCATTTGAAGAAAACCAAAAATCTGAAAAAGGTTAGTAACAAAATTTAGTAATACAGTAGAACCCCGCAAATCCGAACTAATTGGGTGGACAGCATGTTCAGATTCCGAAAAGTTCGGATTATCCCATGGTTGTGCCTAACTAATAATTTAAAGCTTTCCTTGTCCTTGATTTTGAGTCGCTGCACGGGTCTCACTCTTCCACCCATCTCAGATTGATGTCACTGATGCAGAGCCAGTGTCATTGTTTGTGTTTAGTCGCTAACTTGCTGGCTAGATTTACAATTTAAAGAAGCTCCATGCTCCATTGCAAGATGACCTCCTACAGGGCCCCCGCAAGGCTGACTGGCGCCCGCGTGCGCGACATATTTTAGCGCCCTTTAAATCTACTATATAAACCTAATAAATATTTTTAAAAGATTTAAACGCTGAATGAAAGACTACATTATTACTGAGGCCGAAAGTCCCTGAAAACTTCTATAATGTTTATTTTAATAAGTTACAGGGGTGAAAATAAAAGAGAAGATTTAGTGCGATTTTTAACCTGCGAGCAGTCGCGCTATTGGGAAAATCTAACATTTTTTCCTTTTTTGTGATAACTCGATGAAAAATTTTTGCAACATAACTTTCCACTCGTAAGTGCTTCGAGGAAGGGCGTAGTAATGCGTGGGTTTTTTGTTTTTTTTCCATCTTATTTTTTTGGAATTTATGGCTTTGGTGAGAATTAATTAGCTTTAATAATTGTTAGAAATAATATTTCTAACATAACAAGTAAATAAAAATACTATAAACTAAAAGTTTGTTGTAAATTCGTATTTAAATTCGTTTTGTTAGATAAAATCTAAGGCGCGACCGATTACGCGACAGAAAAGGGCGCGACTGTTCCCGGATTAATTGCAAATATTTAATTCAAAAGAAATTTTTATTTATTCTAAGTGACTGTCGGATCTCGTCAATAACGTTATCTTTCATTCTGCGTTTAAATTTTTTAAAAATACTTATTAGTTTTCTCAGGATTCGAAAAAAAATGAATACATTTAAAACACATTAAAAATTTTCACAGGCGACATTTTGCGCCTTTTCCCTTAAATGTTTTTGCTACATTAATGAACCACCCTGTATATTAAATTAAAAATACACATTTAAGTAAATAAACAATAATATTTGGTCATTTCAAAGTTTTCAAACAAATTTTATATAGGTTGTCTGCATAACTAGGAACCATATGGGAAACTGTTTTATTATTAATTTTACGAGAAAAAGTTATTCTTCATAAAAATATCTGCATTGTCTAGAACTTAGAAGACAACCATCAAATATCAAATTTTAGGAATCTTATACGAGGTATGTCAAAAAATATGAGTTTCGGTCAAGAGCAAAGTAGGTTTAGTTTTCACAATATTGAAAAGTTATTCATGAAAAGTTGTTCAGCATTAAAAACTATGTTTCTATAATATGCAATTACATCCTTCTAATTAAAATATTGTGATCTAGAAAGGCACTTTACTCTTGATCGAAACTCAGATTTTTTTACACATATCTCATATAAAATTGATAAAATTTGATAGGATTTGATGGTTGCATTTTAGATTTTAGACCATGCAAAGCTTTTTATAAAGAACTTTTTATCATACAATAATTGTACTTTTCAACAACGCCCTTTTCGTTTATTAGAAATAATGTGATAAATCTTTTATTATTAATAATAAGCCCTTTTCATTTATTACAAATAATGTGATAACTCTTTTATTATTATTAATTAATTAATCATTAATAATAAAAGAGTTATCACATTATTCATAATAAATGAAAAAGGCGTTGGGTGTCTGTAATCTGAGAAAAAAATTTTCAATTAAAAGGATGTAATTGCATATTAAAAAAATAGTTTTTAATTAATTCCAAACAACTTTTCATAATAATAATTTTCGATAGTGTGAAATATAAGGTACTCTTGATCGAAATTCATATTTTTGATACTCTTATAAGATTGATACAATTTTATATTTGGTTGTATTTTAGTTTTTAGACTATGCAAACCATTTTATGAAGAATTCATTTTTTCCGTAACAATAATAATAAAAAAGTTTCCCATATGGTTCCAAGTTATGCAGGCACAATGTCTTAATTTTATTTTTTTTTTCAAAATAAATTGTAAATTGTGGATTTTATTAGAGGAAACCCGATTATGTTTAAAATGTATTATTATTATTATTCTATGTAATGATTATAATACTTACTATTTTCACAATTATTAATTTAATATCCACATCACTTAAAATAACAACAGATAAAAAAGATTGTCCAATATTTTTTACACGAAAACAAAAGTTTAAAATCAGGGCAGAATAAACCCAACGGATACTGCAATAATAGTCTCTAATTATTAATTTCAATATAAAATAAAATTTTAAACCATTCACTGCAGGAAACCAACCATTCACCAGTAACATTAAATAATGTTTGTGCCTAATAGAGGAGAAGGGAAAAGGTATTATCAAATACATAATCATAATTCAGAGTATTTGTTTACTTCGAGTAAAATATTCACTTTATAGGAGTAAAACTGCTTGATCCAGCAAGTTGTGTTTTTGTAGGAGTAAACTGCCAAGTTGGGTTTTATGGGTGTTAATGATTTGTGTTTCTACTGGTCAAGGAGTGTGATTTGATTATTTGACTATTTTGAGTGTCGCTTTAGTTTACAACATAAAATTGATTGGATGGTATGCCAAAATAGGAAGAAAAAAAATAGGAAGGAACAACAAAAATATATTTTTGACGGAGTAAGTTCAACATTTCAGGACGGGAATAATTATTTTTTCAGTAATAATACAATATTTGATTTTTGAGATCTAGCTGTTCATGAAATAATTAAAATTGTATATAAAAAATGATTATCTTATTTAAAATAAATATTTCTTATTTACCAAACCTTCGGTTTGGCGCCCCTTTGGGGTTACGCCCGCATGCGCCGCACGCGTTGCACGCCCGGTTACGGGGGCCCTGACCTCCTAGAAGTCATACAACAGCAGGATGAGAAAACGAAGAAGAAAGTGCAATTACAGAATAGATTGAAGCTGACGACAATGAGCACCAAGAATTTACGGATGAAGACATTGTAGACTTGGTTCAACCTCAAGCAAATCCTAATGAAGATGAAGGAAGCGAGGAAGAAGTTTTCCTGTCATATCGAGTATCACACACATATGCCACTAAAGCTCTGGGTGTGGCTCTACGTTACGTGAAGCACAATTCTACTGCATTACCGGTCGATGTAATGTTTATGCATAAATGGTTCAACATTGGTGCGTCAATTCGCTACACCTCCATGCGTCACTAGAAAGTGACCGAGTCAAAGACCTATTAATCCTAGATTGTTCAATTTTCTGATTTTACTCTGTATAATAAACATGTTTTCGTATTGAATTTTTAATTTTTTTTCACTTTCCATTGGTTTGGATTTGCTGAAAGTTCGGATTAGCGGGGTTCGGATTTGCGGGGTTCTACTGTAGTAGAAGTAGTATAAATAAGAATAACTTTTCCCAATGTTATTGAGTTTTTTGTTGATTTGAATATTAGTCGGAGAGATAGAAGCGGATTTTGTGCGTGATAAGTAATATGGAAAAACTATACGGGGATATGTTGAATTAGTTGTGTACATGACTTTTACCAACGGCCGGAAACCAGAGTTGGGGCCGAGGGTAGTTATAAGGGGTCAAAGTCGCGGATTTTATTATTTTTTTTTTATGACGCTCATGATCGAGATAGTGCACCAAAATTTGGGAATAAGTAGGTCATGACTAACTAAGTAAAACCTCTAGAGGCGGAACGCTGCGTGGCCGACAAAGGGGTGGGGGTAGGGGTGAATTTAAAAAATATAAAGGGTTTTTTGAGACGTTCGTGATTGAGATAGTGGACCAAAATTGGGTCATGAGACCCAAAGTCTAAGACCTGAAAGATCATCATGAAAGATCAAGTAAAATCCCCAGAGCCGGAAACCAGAGTTGGGGATTAGGTTAGTTATAAGGGGTCAAAGTCGCCGTTTTTATTATTTTTTTTTGTGACGCTCATGATCGAGAGAGTGCACCAAAATTTGGGAATAAGTAGGTCATACCGCAACTAGGTAAAATCTCTAGGGGTGGCACGCTGCGTCGCCGACAAAGGGGTGGGGCAGGGGTGAATAGAAAAAATATAAGGGTTTTTTTTGCGACGTTCGTGATTGAGGGAGTATACCAAAATTTAGAAATAAGTAGACCATGACATAACTAAGTAAAATGCTCAGAGCCGGAAACCAGAGTTGGGTATGAGGGTAGTTATAAGGGGTCAAAATCGCCGTTTTTATTATTTTTTTTGTGACGTTCATGATCGAGATAGTGCACCAAAATTTGGGAATAAGTAGGTCATGAGGTAACTAAGTACAATCTCCAGGGGTGGAACGCTGCGTGGCCGATAAAGGAGTGGGGGTAGGTGTGAATATAAAAAATATAAGGGGTTTTTGCGACGTGCTAGATTGAGAGAGTGCACCAAAATTTGGGAATAAGTAGACCATGACTTAGCTAAGTAAAATCCCCAGAGCCGGAAACCAGAGTTGGGGATGAGGGTAGTTTTAAGGGGTCAAAGTCGCAGTGCGTATTATTTTTTTTGTGACCCGGCACAACATTTGTCCCCCACGCAATGTTCCGCCCCTGGAGATTTTACTTAGTAATGTCATGATCTACTTATTCCCAAATTTTGGTTCACTATCTCGATCACGGACGGCAAAAAAACCCCATATATTTTTATACTCACCCCTGCCTACCACCCGTTTGTACCCCAAGCAGCGTTCCGCCCCTGAAGATTTTACTTAGTTACGTCATAACCTACTTACTCCCAAATTTTGGTGCACTATCTCGATCATGAGCGTCACAAAAAAAAATAATAAAAAACGGAATTTTGACCCCTTATAACTACCTTCCTTCCCGACTCTGGTTTCCGGCTCTGGGGATTTTAATTATTTATGTCATAGTCTACTTATACCCAAATTTTGGTGCACTATCTCAATCACGAACGTCGCAAAAACCCCCTTATATTTTTTATATTCACCCCTACCCCACCCCTTTGTCGGCTACGCAGCGTTGAGTCCCTAGAGATTTTACTTAGGTACATCATGACCTACTTATTCACAAATTTTGGTGCACTATCTCGATCATGAGCGTCATAAAAAAAATAATAAAATCCGCGACTTTGACCCCTTATAACTACCCTCGGCCCCAACTCTGGTTTCCGGTCGTTGGTGAAAGTCATGTACACAACTAATTCAACATATCCCCGTATAGTTTTTCCATATTACTTATCACGCACAAAATCCGCTCCCAGCTCTTAGACTATATGTTTAGGCATTAACAAGCAAAGAGTTGAGTATAGAGGTTTTTATTGACTCTCGTTTGTTTGGAGTTGCTGTCATAATAATATGTTGTATAATCTATTTATACTAAGGATTTCCACAGTTTTCATTGTATTCCTTCACTCAACCCATATTTTCACACCCATGAGTGAGGATACTTCTTGTCATGGTATTATTGGGACCGTGCAAGTTCGGAAAAGCGACACCTGGTTTCTTCGCTCTGAACTTTTATTCGCACTTTTAATTATATTGGCCAATCATGTGGTCCTGGTTACTGGATAATTGTTAAGGCCATAGTCCAAAAAAAATAATAAGAAAAAATAAGATTTAGGTTATGTTATTAAATCGTCAACAATTGTATGTAGTAAATAAAATTAGTTATTAAAATGCAGTACTGCAAGCAAAATACAGTTAATTAAATTTACCTTTATATAATAATTGCATATCATATCAATATTGTGAAGCAATATATAATTTTTCTTCTTAAATGACAATAGGTATGAAATGTACGTCAATTTGACAATTTCAATTGACAATATGAATTATTTAATAAAGTTGCAATATTTCTCCGCTATTCGCGCACGATCGTTTCGCGTATCCCTTCCGAGTACTTGCACACCGCGAATAATAAATATTATCTTTTTGTTTTTATGCTGATGTTCTTATCTCACAGTGTCTGTTTCAATTTTCATATGCAGTCTCTTGTTTGTCCTAGTCTATTTTTTATATCTTCCTCAGTTGTTCCTTTGTTTGATATTATAAAACCTAGATACGTGTACTTATCTCTTCCTCTGATGTGTTGACCTTCGTCTATTTCCAGTTGTTTTATTTCTGTATTCTCTCTTGTTAGGTATTCAGTTTTCTTTAGGTTTATTTCCATTCCATTCTTTGTATATTCCTGTTCCAGTTTCCTCATCATAAAACTGAGGTCATCTTCATCTTGTGCGATCACTATTTGGTTGTCAGCAAAACGGGTATATAGATATTCATTCCTTACCGGTATACCCATTTGTTCGCACTTTCTTTTCCATGGTTTCAGGGTTTTTCCCAGGAATATTTTGAACAAGGTAGGGGATGTGAAGCAGCCCTGTAGTAGTCCCTTTGTCGTCTTAAATCGACTGCATATTCTATTGTCCATTTTGATTTCTACTGCGTTATTCTTGTAGAGCGCTTTTACTGCTGTTACTAATCTTCGTGGGACTTCGATGTCTTCGATTGCTTCCCATAGCTTGGTTTGGTGGATCTATTTTTGGCCATTATTTTTTCTATTAGTTGTTCAACCGTGTATATGTGATCTAAGCATGCTTTCCCTGCTGTGAATCTTGCCTGGTCTTCTCTGATTTTATCCTTTATATATATTTCTAATATTTCCTTTATGGTCTTTCCATACGGTCTACCTATAGATGGTACAGATTCTTCGATAGTTTTCAAAAAAAAAATTATTTCCTTATACAGTATGTCCCTGTAAGTTGTATCCATATGGAAAACTTTTTTATTATTAATTTTACGAAAAAAAGTTATTCTTTATAAAAAGCTCTGCATGATCCAAAACCTGAGATTTAACCATCAAATATCAAATTTTTTGAATATTATACGAGGTATGTCAAAAAGTTTGAATTTCACTCAAGAGTAAAGTAGCTTTATTTTTCACACTATTGAAAATTGCTATTATGAAAAGTTGTTTGGAATTAAAAACTGTATTCTAGTATGCAATTTCATCCTTCTAATTGAAAAATTTTTTTTTTGAAAAATTATGGATAACTAACATTATTTTCAGTTATTTTAATTCAAATACCTACCTCTTTTATTATTAATTTTACGAAAAAAAGTGATTCTTAATAAAAATTTCTGCATGGTCGAAAATCTAAAATACAATCATCTTTTGTCAAATTTTATCAATTTTATACGAGGTATGTCAAAAAATATGAATTTCGCTCAAGAGTAAAATACGTTTATTTTTCACAATATCGAAAATTGTTATAATGAAAAGTTATTTAGAATTAAAAACTATGTTTCAGTATGTAATTACATCCTTCTAATTGAAATATTCTGAACTATAAAGGTACTTTACTTTTGATCTAAATTTATTTTTTTGACATACCTCGTATAAAATTGATAAAATTTGATATAAGATGGTTGTATTTTAAATTTTAGACCATCCAGAACTTTTTATTAAGAATCACTTTTTTTCGTAAAATTAATAATAAAAGAGTTATCAGAATTGAAATAACTGAAAAAATAATGAGATCCATATTTCTCAAAATTTTTTTTTTCAATTAGAAGGACGTAATTGCATATTAGAATATAGTTTTTAATTCCAAACAACTTTTGATAATAGCAATTTCCAATATTACGAAAAATAAAGCTGCTTTACTCTTGAGTGAAATTCAAACTTTTTGACATACCTCGTATAATATTCAAAAAATTTGATATTTGATGGTTAAATCTTAGGTTTTGGACCATGCAGAGCTTTTTATAAAGAATAACTTTTTTTCGTAAAATTAATAATAAAAAAGTTTTCCATATGGATACAACTTACAGGGACATACTGTATGAGGTGCTCAGAGCAACAGTGGCCTAACCCACAAATTTAGCATTTTTAAATTAATATATCAATAAAATCAGCAACATTAAATCTTTTGATTAACAAGGATCTACACAACCTATACCTCTATATTTGGCTAAATGGCGTTACATAAATTGTAGCTCCAGCCTATAAGCATAATGTCAATGCGAAGGCAAATATTGCATTTATCTCAAAACTTCGTTTTTGGGGTTAGGCCACTCTTGCTCTGAGCGTCTCATATATTGATGTCATATACAGGGTGCGCCAAACCTCTGGTCTTCTTTGATTACGGCAAAACTATGAGATATACAAAAAAATGTTTATAACAAAACTAATGTGTATCAAAGAGGTCTATAATTTAAAATTATTTTCAATTATACAGGGTGAGTCAGAATGACGGTATGAACCAAAGTTATATTTTTTTAAATGGAATACCCTGTATATTAAATCATTTTTGAATATATTATTTAAAAATATGAAAAATTTGTATAAGGTCTTATAGGCCTAAAGTTAATAATTTTCGAAATATTTACATTTTTATTGAGAAAAATGGTAATATTTATAGGGTTGTGGATTATGTTTCCAAGGAAATAAAAATTTAGGTGATAGGTCAAAGTTTTTAAAATATAGTGTTATTTTTAAATAATTTAATATTTTTTACTTTTAGCCATAAAATATACAGTGTGATCATTATTTGCAAATACAAAATTTTCTCTCATTTTTTTTAAATGGGACACCCTGTATATTAGTTTTGCGTTTGGTAGTAAATATTACAACCTTTCTTTTGGTATAAGGTTGTATGACCTGGCATGTTTCGTTTTGTAGATATTTTAAAAAAACTATAGATTTTACGCTTTTGCGGATTTTTTATTTAAAAATTTTTTTGCAAAAAAAATAATTATAATCTGGTTTTAGAAACATACACTAAAATATAAAATATGAAAATAAAAACGTAATTAAAGATTAAAATAAATCGTATGCTAGTACAATTCAATTGAATTTAATAACTTTAAATTATTTTACAAAAAATATTTTACCACATTAATGAATGCATAAATTAGTTACTAAATTAAATAAACAACCAAATTTTAAATCAATCGTAGTAATTCTTCTACCGCAGCAACTTTCCTATACCAAATTAATTGTTAGTTATATTGTATTTACGAGTAAGATCAGTTAATAACTTTTTAATTTACCTACAACTTGAGAACGTATAAAGTATGCTTTGAAACAAATGAAACGTTATGGAAGTATATTAAGAAGTAAATAGTATCTATGTACCTACTCGTGTTACAAAATCTGGTAATAATTTCTAATGGTTTCGCCCAAAACAAATGTCATATCCAAAAATGTTTCGGTTAAAAAATTAAAATTTAAAATAAAAAAAATTGTTACAAATATTTCAACTACAAAAGTATTCTCAGTTTTTGTGACACCAGTAAATACTATTTATATTAATAAATAATTTGGATGATACATTTAACATTCATTTGTTTCAAAGCATACTTTATAATAATTTTTATATTCTCAAGATGTATGTAAGTAAATTTAAAAGGTAAATTAAAAGTTTAACTAAATACAATTTAACTAACAATTAATTTGGCACAGGAAAGTTGCTGTAGTAGAAAAATTACTACGGTTGATTTAAAATTTGGTTGTTTATTTAATTTAGTAACTAATTTATGCATTCATTAATGTGGTAAAATATTTTTTGTAAAATATTTTAAAGTTATTAAATTCAATTGAATTGTACTAGCATACGATTTATTTTAATCTTTAATTACGTTTTATCTTCATATTTTATATTTTAGTGTATGTTTCTAAAACCAGATTATAATTATTTTTTTTGCAAAAAAATTTTTAAATAAAAAATCCGCCAACACGTAAAATCTATAGTTTTTTTAAAATATCTACAAAACGAAACATGCTAGGTACATACAACCTTATACCAAAAGAAAGGTTGTAATATTTACTACAAAACGCAAAAGTAATATACAGGGTGTCCCATTTAAAAAAAATGAGAAAATTTTGTATTTGCAAATAGTGATCACACTGTATATTTTATGGCTAAAAGTAAAAAATATTAAATTATTTAAAAATAACACTATATTTTAAAAACTTTGACCTATCACCCAAATTTTTATTTCCTTGGAAACATAATCCACAACCCTATAAATATTACCATTTTTCTCAATAAAAATGTAAATATTTCGAAAATTATTAACTTTAGACCTATAAGACTTTATACAAATTTTTCATATTTTTAAATAATATATTCAATATACAGGGTGTTCCATTTAAAAAAATACAACTTTGGTTCATACCGTCGTTCTAACTCACCCTGTATAATTGAAAATAATTTTAAATTATAGACCTCTTTGATACACATTAGTTTTGTTATAAACATTTTTTTGTATATCTCATAGTTTAGCCGTAATCAAAGAAGACCAGAGGTTTGGCGCACCCTGTATGCTTGAGTCCATTCTGTCGGTAAGTCTTCTCCATTCAGTGCTCTTTTAAACATTTTGTGTATCATGCGGAATAGCTTTTATGATCCATTTTTTATTAATTCATTTGGTATTCCGCCGGGGCCTTCTGCTTTTTTCTTCTTTAGAGTTTTGATCGTTCTTTTTATCCCAACTAGGCTTATAGCTGTAAAGCTTGTATAATCTGTGTATAATCTTATTCATATATTATACAGATTATACAAATATGACAGAAGCTCCAAACAAATGAGAGTCCATGAAAAGCCCTATTTGAGATACAGAAGACAAAATCACAGGCCTTTCAAACATATTTAGGACATGTAAGTGTGATTATGCATTGAACTGGAACATAATAGGTCTGTTCCTTTGTTTTCAAGTGTAACATTGTTGAGTGTCGCCTACACTAGCCAGTGTCAAAACTAAACAAAGGAACCTTCTAATTGTAGTTCAGTGTAGTTAATTTTGAGTTATAATCCAGGGAAATAGGGCAAAAATATACCATGTTCGGAACACTGACCCAGCCAGGTTGCAAATGACATGATTGATACTATACAGTGATGAGCGCATTAATAACACAAAAGATGGAAAACATAATACATTGTAAAATAAAAAGAGATGAAACTGGTAGAGGTAAAAATTATCGATATAAATGTATAAATTAACATTAAATTACATAGTTACCCACCTTTAGATGTCCTAGATGGAACAGAGCAAAATTCAAAATTTTGACGCATGTCACAATTTTCAATGTGTTTTAAATTATGTGTGTATTCATTTTTGGGAATCCAGAAAAAACTACTAAATATCTTTGAAAAATTTAAACGTAGCACGAAAGATTAGATTATTACAGAGGGCCGAAAGTCCCTGAAAACTTCTATAATGTCTATTTGAATAAGTTAAAAAAGGGTGAAAATAAAAGAGAAAATTTAGTGTGATTTTTAATTGCCAATATTTCATTCAAAAGAAACTTTTTATTTATTCTAATGGACTTTCGGCCCTTGTTAATAAAGTAGTCTTTCATTCTAAATTTAAGTTTTTCAAAAATACTTATTAGTTTTCTCAGCATTTAAAAAAAAGGAATACATTTAAAACACATTAAAAATTTTGAAATACGTCCAGATTTTGCATTTTGCTCCGTTCCCCTTAAATTGTTACAGTCTGATCATTTGTTGCTTCGGAAATTGCGAATCAGGGCTAAAATGTCGAAAATTAAAAATTTGCTATTATTTTTGCACGGCGTTGATTTAGCACGAAAATTTGAGTCAACTAGTATCTGTATAATGTACAAACAATTTCAAGATGATTCTTCAATCACGACTTTTTGCAGAAAGGAACCAACCCCAAATTGGTATTCTTGAGTAAATTCATGTTAAAGTTCTGATGGCAATAGAAAATTCAGTCCATCTCCTGGGGGCTTGGATATTTTTTGGAGTAAAGTATATGACCTGTACTCCAATAAGAATGGTATAATAGAAAATCTCTTTGTTTATCCCACAGAGTTTTTTTTGCAATGTCATTGCTCAGAAACTAATAATGATACATAAATTCTGATGATACATAGTTCAGGAACATAATTTTTTATTATTATTTTTATTTGTCCTCTTCGTTCCCACTGGAACATAGGGCATCTACTGTTACTCTCCATTTTTGCTGATCTTGTGCTTTTTCTCTGACTTCTTTCCAGGTTAGGCCGACGTTTTCTGCTTCTTTAATAATTGTTTTCTTCCATGTATTTATCAGTCTCCCCTGTTTCCGTTTTCCTGGAGATTGGAACTCCAATGCTTGTTTTGTTATGTCTGTGTCTGGTTTCCGCAGAGTGTGGCCCACCCATTTCTATCTTCTCTTTCTTATTTCTTTATGTATTGGTTGTTGCTTCGTTTTTTCCAAAAGTCTGAGTTTGTGATTCGGTTGGGCCAAAATATTCTTGGAATTTTTCGTAAGCATTTATTGATGAAGGATCTGACTTTATTTATTTTTTTATTTATTTATTTCACGGGCAAGCCCTATTCAGATATAAACGTTACAGTGTTCTAAATTATCATAATATAACATAGCAAAGTGGTTTGAGAAAAATAATTCTATGAGTAGCATAGTTACAACATATAGGTCAGTACAATTACAAACAAAAGATAACACATAAATCAATTCAGAAATGTTCCAAGTTATAATGGTTTTGAGTTATCTAATACATACAGGTCATATAACACCAATCACAATACAAAAGCTCTGGCCGAAAGTATCAAAAAGTTAAAAAGTTAGGAAAGAAATATGATTTTTAAAGCGGAAAATTGATATATTACAAATTTCGAGGTTATTAATGAGTTAGCTAATCGAAGAGCTCTAGGAATAAATGTGTTGTAGGAATAATTGAATCTATGAAAAGAAACATAAAAGGTTTGCACCTGCCTAGTCGAGCGACTGGGGACAAATAGAGATATTTTGGAGAAATGCTCGGGGCAGTTACACAGCCCGTTGATACTTTAAATTAAAAGTATTAAATCTCTTTGTTTTCTGCGTACCTCAAGAGGAGGTAAGTTCAGTATGCGCTCTAATGCAGAATAGTCATAGTATACATGCATCTTAGTGGCACTATAGGTATCTCAGAAAATTGTGTTAGGCAGCCTCAATTTTCAGTTTATGAGTAAAGTAATATGGGGACCAAATTGTGGAACAGCAATCAAAATAAGATCTAACTAGGGAGAAATAAGGAGATTTAATAGCTGAGATGTTAGTAAAGTCTCTGGTGCTTCTCTTTATAAAGCCAAGCATCTTCATAGACTTCTGTATTGTACTGGAAATGTGTGATTTATAGCTAAGGACGGAGTCAAGGATCACACCTAGATCCTTAGTTTCAGAGGCAGAATGTAAGGTCAGATTATTTACACTATATTCGAAGATGATTGGATGATGAGTTCGATGAAAACGAAGAATATGGCATTTGGATGCATTCAAACACATACCATTTTGCATAAACCAGTTAGATAGGCGATCAATATCACCTTGTAGACTAAGTGAATCAGCCTCACATGTGATTATTTTAAAACATTTTAAATCATCAGCGAATAACAAAGTTTCACTTACTTGGAAACAGGGTAATAGATCATTGATAAATATATTAAACAACAGAGGTCCCAAGTGTGATCCTTGTGGTACACCTGAGGTAACAGAGATGGTATGAGAATAGTAATGATTAACTCTGACAATTTGCGATTTTTGCGTAAGATAGCTCTTGAGCCACTTCAATATAAGGCCATCAACTCCGTATAAATAAAGTTTATGAATCAAGAGCTCATGATTAACTTTGTCGAAAGCTTTGAAAAAGTCAGTATATACAGAGTCAACTTGTAAACCCCTCTCAAGAGCATCTGTCAAAAAAACAACATATGTTATGAGACCAATTCTGCTGATTTTTTGGATGTAAATCCAAATTGTTGGGCCCCTATAATTGGAGAGCAGTCATAACTTAAATAATCGGAAATAATGTTCTCAAAAACTTTAGGAATAGCACTAAGAATAGAAATGGGACGATAGTTACCTATATCCGATTTTCGACCTGATTTATATATTGGAGTGACATAAGAGTTTTTACATCATCATCATCAGCCTCTCTCAAAACACTGCTGGACATAGGCCTTCCCTGTTTGTCTCCAAAGTGTTCTATCTTGTGCTTTCTGTATCCAGTTTTTTGTTGTCTTTCGTAAGTTGTCTTGCCATCATATTGGTGGTCTTCCTCTGCTACGTTTATCGGCCCTTGGTCTCCATTCAACTAGTTTGCGAGTCCATCTTCCGTCCTTCATTCTGGCAACGTGTCCAGCCCATTTTTAACATTCCTTTTGTTAAGAGATATGTGGACGACTTGATCCTGGCTGTACCCACTGATCAAATTATGAACATTCTTTCCACTTTTAAGGAATACAATCCCCACTTACAATTTACATGTGAGATGGAGGAAAATAACACCATCCCTTTCCTTGACATGTTAGTTGTACGAGGTGTTGACAACATCCTAAGAACCAAATGGTTCAGAAAGAGCGTTGCTAGCAATCGCTTCCTAAATTATTTTTCCTTTCATCCTAAAAGATTCAAACACAACCTCGTACAGGGATTAGCTATAAGGACACATAGGTTGTCGCATCCTCTTTACAGAAGTGAATCCAGTCAATTACTTAAGACCATTTTAAGTGAGAATTCTTATCCAACTTCTCTTATTAATAGATATTTATTTTCAACTTCTCGAGTACTACTTGACCAGAACCATTCCAATTTGGGAGGAATTCACGATTCCTCACAAATAAATAATGGAATTCAAAGAGAAGAGGTTTCCACATCTGGGACCCCTCAGAGATACTGTTCCTTACCTTATTTCCCACATTTAACTGATAAACTTATGAAATTGTTCAAACCGTTATCCGCCAAAATAGGCATCAAGAATTGTAAAACAGTCAGAAATCTTTTTTCTTGTACTAAAACACCAGTAGATATTTGGGAGAAATCTAACGTAGTTTATAACATTCCATGCAAAGACTGTCATTTGAAATATGTTGGACAAACAAAAAGAACCCTTAAAGGAAGGGTAGTTTCACACAGAAGCGATATCAGATGCAACAAGCATTCTTGTGCCCTCAGCACACATTCCATCACACTTAATCATCAGATTGATTTTGATAACATCAAAACCTTAGTCACAGAACCTAATTTCTATAAAAGATCTTTCCAAGAAATGGCCCACATTCTAAGGGAACAAAACTCTATGAACAAACGTACTGATATTGACAATCTTAGCATCATATATCACTCATTGCTTTTAAACAATCCTTAAATTCATTCAGTTGTTAAATTTCAAATTTATTTTCCACACAAATCCGATCAACACATGGCCTAATTTCATTTGTTTTTACCTTCATCCAAAAAGTTTCCAACCTACAAACCACCAATGCTTGGTAGCAACATAAAAGTTTTAAATCTCATTTCCACCCAGCTCCTGTCTGATAACATGGCTTAACACTCCAGCTTTAGTGACTTTTTTCCAACAATCATGAGGCAAGTAAATCAGTCTTGTAATTAATTTTTAACTAATCCACACCTATTTCTAGGTTCCTGGATTTCAAATTTATTATTAACAACCAATAAATCTATGGCATTTTTTCGATTAAAGAGAAATTGATATAATTCAGGGTGCATCGTCAACCTGTAAACCGGGTTTTCGTTTGAAAGCTTTTTTGTGACACTATACATTGCTGCCGTTGTCACGGCGATCGTATATCTTTATTTCTGTTTATCTTTTGTGTGTCACAGGGAGGTTTTTGGATGAGAATCTAGGTTTACAATAATTTACATTAATTTGGTTAAGATTTTCACATCCCCCTTTTTTAAAATCCATTTAATGACAGACACCTAACAGTTGGTTTTTTGCTTAGGTTTTTTGTGCGCTTTTTTTTTTGGTTAGAATAAGAAATGGATTTAAAATAATTCTTTTGACTCTAACAGAATATTTCTTCTCCTGGCCTCATGTTTCAAAACAAAATTTTATGTAACTGTTCAATAACCTTAGGATTTTTACCACTAAGGACCTTTGTGACATTTTTTGCGTTTATGTATTTTTAGCTTAAGAAATTTTATGTATTTTTTAGCTATTAAGTTTTTAACAACACAACCCATTGTGATGACATTGTTGTGTACATCTTATATGTAACTTCACAATCAGTAGAACTGATGAAGTGTAGGAAGACTGCACGAAACGTCTTCTATTAAAAGATTGAAATAGTTTTTTCATTTTTTATTTCTCCTTGACTGATAACCTCAATTACAGTGAGACTTCTTCTCACTCACTTGATATATATATATATATATATATATTGTTTGAATATGATTCTTGAACCTTAATATATTTTTTAATTTGGGTTTCTTGGGCTTAGGTTCACAAAGAAAAAGAGATGGCTATGATGTTATGTCATATCATTTAATCGACGTTTCGACAGGAATATCCTTGCCTTTTTCAAGATCATTACGTGACTAAAAAACATTTCGTCAAAGATACAATACCAAAATTTAAGAAAACATTTTGACTTACCCTGCATGTAAAGTTGGCAGTGAACAATAACAATAATAGACGTCACAAAATAAAACAATGTTAAAAACATAGGGACAGACCCACTAGTAGATACGTTTAAAATTTAGGTACTGTGTCGAATTATTGTGATGTTATATCGATGTTTCAAATATCAATCAATTAAATACCTAGTTGCTTCCGCATCATAGGCGTGCTGAAATTTCTTTTGTATTATATTTTAAATTAGATTATAATATAATTTGTTCAGATGTTTGATGTCCCTTTTGTCATTAATAGCATGGTTGTTCTTTTTTATTTCTATAGACTCTAGGAGCTCCCTCTTTTTCTTGTTGTGTTCAGTTTTTAAGATTTTGGTGTTGTCAAAATCGAATTTATGTTTTTTCTCGTTTTCATGTTTTGTGAGGGCCGTTGAGTTTTTTTTATCATATTTGTGAGAACGTATTCTTGAGTTGAGTAGCTGGCTGGTTTGTCCAATGTATACCCCATCGCAATCTGAGCAAGGGATTTCATATACTACATGCGATTTTTTTGATTGAGGAGTTTTTGTTTTTAGTTGTGTGAAATTCCTTTTCAATAGATTGTACCCTTTATGAGCAACTGTGATGTTGTGTTTAGATAGGAGATTTGCAAGCTGTTCTGATAACCCTTTTATATACGGAAGAGACATATAATTCTTCTTTATCTTGTTAGTTTTATTGTTATTCTGGTTGTTGTAGAAAGTATGTAGTCGCGACTTAAAAGTGTTTTCAATGAGATGATGGGGGTAAGAATTAAGCGTCAATGCTGTTTTTGCCTTTTTTATGGCCTGAGGTCTGTTTGTGGGGTCGGACAATCTGATGGCTCTATCAGCTAGGCCAATAACTACTGATTTCTTTTGGGACAGAGGATGATGTGAGTTGAAATTCAGATATCTCGATGACCAGGTTTTTTTAGTGTACCATGAAGTGGTTATGATACTATTTTCTCTATGTAAAGTCAGGTCCAGAAAGTTGATTTGACAATTTTTTTCTATTTCTAATGTAAATTTGAGTTTTGGGTGGAAGTTATTAAATTCGTTTAATAAAATATCCAGTTTATCCTCACGTGTTTTTTAGTCACGTAATGATCTTGAAAAAGGCAAGGATATTCCTGTCGAAACGTCGATTAAATGATATGACATAACATCATAGCCATCTCTTTTTCTTTGTGAACCTAAGCCCAAGAAACCCAAATTAAAAAATATATTAAGGTTCAAGAATCATATTCAAACAATATATACAGGCATGGGTGAAAATATGCCTTTCTATCGTAATATTGAAACCAATTTTGGAAGAACATCCGTCCAACAGATGAAATTGTATCAAAAATTTTTGGCTAAAAAGGCAAATCTAAGAAATCGCAGAATTTTTCTTCTTAGATGTAAAACAGAGAGTTTAATACCTAATTTTTTAAATTTAAATGTAAAACATATTAATCTAAACTCTGTAAACCTTGCTCGTAAATTTGGTAACGTTTTTAATCTATTCGCGAAACAAACATTGAATCTACTTATAGCAGATACCACTATTTCATTAAAAACTGTAGACTCGGAACTAAAAAAACTAGAAGCAAAATTAATCGTTTTATTACCAGTTGATATTTTAAATACATTTAAAGAAACATCGATACAATATAATGAGCGTATTTTTTGTCAAATTCGAGATAAAAATATCAATAAACTTAATAGGCTATTGTTAAAATCAAATAAAAACCACAACGATGCATTGAAAGATACCTGGTTAGAAAATTTAACTAATGTAGAAATTCCCAGTGACGTACAAGACATTTTAAGTTTAGGAGATAATTTTGCAGTTCCCATCCGCAATAAAAATGATATTCCAACATCCGAAATTATCTGTTCAATTGAGAGTTCCATCTCTAACTTAAGTACAAATGTACAGAATGACATTAGAACCAAATGTTGCAATATTTTAACAAATTTTAAAAACAAAAACAAATATCAGTTTGAAGATAAAACACTGCATAAAAAAATAAAAAGAACAAAAGCTTTTTTAAACGAAAACCCAAATTTAATTGTCCTGAAACCTGACAAAACAAACAAGACTGTTATTATGGAGTCCAACGACTATGACAGCAAAATGGATTCTCTTTTAAATGACAAAACAACATATCGTGAAATCAAAAATGACCCCACAAACATATTTCAAAAAAGAAATAACGAATTAGTCGACAGATGGGAAAAAAAGTGCTACATCTCACCAAATACCGCTAACTTCCTCAAAATACATAATGCTGTTGCTCCAAAAATATACGGTCTGCCCAAAACACACAAAGAAGATATGCCTCTACGTCCTATTGTCTCATGTATTCAGTCCCCTTTTGAAAACCTCTCAAAATATTTGAAGAACATCATTTCTAATGTAATTAATAAAAATCCACACTATGTAAAAGATGCTGATCACCTGAAATCAAAACTCAAAAATACACATTTACCTAAAGAGTACAAATTAGTTTCGCTCGATGTCGTATCTTTATACACCAATATTCCAATAGCTTTGGCGAAAGATATTATTAAGCAAAAATGGAATGAAATCAAAATATTTACGGACATTCCACTAGAAGAATTTCTTTTAGCAGTTGAAACAACATTAAACTCAACATACTTTATATATAAAAACAAGTTCTTCCAACAAACAGATGGATGTGCTATGGGTGCTAGCATATCTAGTGCTATCGCTCAACTAGTTTTAGAGCACCTAGAAGAAATTGTCCTAAATAAAATAGATTTCGATATTCCTTTTTTCTATCGTTATATAGATGACTGTTTGACTGCAGCACCAGAGGATAAACTGGATATTTTATTAAACGAATTTAATAACTTCCACCCAAAACTCAAATTTACATTAGAAATAGAAAAAAATTGTCAAATCAACTTTCTGGACCTGACTTTACATAGAGAAAATAGTATCATAACCACTTCATGGTACACTAAAAAAACCTGGTCATCGAGATATCTGAATTTCAACTCACATCATCCTCTGTCCCAAAAGAAATCAGTAGTTATTGGCCTAGCTGATAGAGCCATCAGATTGTCCGACCCCACAAACAGACCTCAGGCCATAAAAAAGGCAAAAACAGCATTGACGCTTAATTCTTACCCCCATCATCTCATTGAAAACACTTTTAAGTCGCGACTACATACTTTCTACAACAACCAGAATAACAATAAAACTAACAAGATAAAGAAGAATTATATGTCTCTTCCGTATATAAAAGGGTTATCAGAACAGCTTGCAAATCTCCTATCTAAACACAACATCACAGTTGCTCATAAAGGGTACAATCTATTGAAAAGGAATTTCACACAACTAAAAACAAAAACTCCTCAATCAAAAAAATCGCATGTAGTATATGAAATCCCTTGCTCAGATTGCGATGGGGTATACATTGGACAAACCAGCCAGCTACTCAACTCAAGAATACGTTCTCACAAATATGATAAAAAAAAACTCAACGGCCCTCACAAAACATGAAAACGAGAAAAAACATAAATTCGATTTTGACAACACCAAAATCTTAAAAACTGAACACAACAAGAAAAAGAGGGAGCTCCTAGAGTCTATAGAAATAAAAAAGAACAACCATGCTATTAATGACAAAAGGGACATCAAACATCTGAACAAATTATATTATAATCTAATTTAAAATATAATACAAAAGAAATTTCAGCACGCCTATGATGCGGAAGCAACTAGGTATTTAATTGATTGATATTTGAAACATCGATATAACATCACAATAATTCGACACAGTACCTAAATTTTAAACGTATCTACTAGTGGGTCTGTCCCTATGTTTTTAACATTGTTTTATTTTGTGACGTCTATTATTGTTATTGTTCACTGCCAACTTTACATGCAGGGTAAGTCAAAATGTTTTCTTAAATTTTGGTATTGTATCTTTGACGAAATGTTTTTTAGTCACGTAATGATCTTGAAAAAGGCAAGGATATTCCTGTCGAAACGTCGATTAAATGATATGACATAACATCATAGCCATCTCTTTTTCTTTGTGAACCTAAGCCCAAGAAACCCAAATTAAAATATATATATATATATATATATATATATATATATATATATATATATATATATACATTCATTTATAGTACAATGCTGAGCCTTCGATAGTAAAACTTAAACACAAACCTGAACCACGTTAACCATCCTGAACCTGTATATTGGTTCAGGATTGTTTTCTTTTTATAACTGACATATATTTTTAAACTTACAATATAAATGATTTTTTTAAACTAGTGGTGTCATCAGCGGACAAAACTGATTAACTTTCAATTCAATATGTCATTTGGAATCCGAGAGAAACCTGTTTGTAGTATGGTTCAGCATTGTATCTTTTAGTTCAGACATTTGCCACTTTGGCGCTGGAAACAATTTCTCGAATATACATGATATTTATGTATATATCACAATTAATACCATCCTGATCCATACCATGTGGCAACATTGCTTTGTCGTTATTTTCTGTAAAGATTCGGCGAATTCTATTTTTAGCCAGACAGATTTGTTAATAGGTATATTTTATATTCTTTAGTTTTGCAACTTTGCAAGAGTCGTTTGTTTTGGTTCAGGAACGTCGCTGTGTGCGCTCGATTTAAAAGTGAATATGAATAATAAAGGACGTTGTAAACTGATGGTTGATATGTGTTTATAAGTTAGGTAAAGTTAAGTTATACAGAAGGGATTAAAATAAATTCTCACTTTGAGAAAACCGGTTTAAGGATTAAATGTATATTAAATTTCTAGACAAAACATAACAGAAAATTTAAATCTTATTGATTAAAACTAAAACAACTTTGGCATTTATTAATGCCAAAAGGAACAAAATTGGGAACAAAAAAAACTGAAGAAAATTGCTCCATGGGAAGCCGAGAAAATGCATTTTTTTTAACGTATACTACGTTTATAATTTTAAAATATTCTTAAGGCCGCTCAAATAGTCCAATTTCAATTATGTAAAGTACATTAGATAGGTATAGTGCCATTTTATACAAAAATCATAAAAATCAAAATTTTTGCGGTTATTATGGCGACCCTAAATTTTTAATTAACAATTTAATTGTTGCTAAACTCTTTATTAAATTTCCATCGGCTTCTGGAAATAAAATCGATACCAAAAGAGCTTTTATATCACTAAGTTATTTAATTATTGATAAATAATTACTAACCTAAAATTTTAGTTGAAAATTTAAAATTTTGTTTAAAAAAACCCGCATTTTCCGAAAAAAATTTTCGTCGAAGTAAATCTAGAAAAATCTGTCTCTATGCAGAATTTCATTACGGCGAATTTTTATTTGGGTGTTTTTGGTGTAAAGTTAAAATCTTTGGAGCTGTAGTGCAAAGATTGAAAAAACACGATTTTCGGGCGCCATTTTGTTTATAGAAAAGTAGCACACTATCTGTGGACTTTTCATACCTATATTATTAATATATAGGATCATAAGATTCGATTCCAGCAATAAAATTGCTGGTAAATAACTTTTTCCAAAAATTGCTTATTCTCCGATAATCTGCCCAGACTATTCTTGCAGTTCTCAAATTTAAATATTCTACTAAGAAAGAGCCATCCACAAATATGTGAAGAATTGGTTGACAGCAAGCAGCGTGAGAACGATTCGTTAATACTTGAAGAAGTGGTTGATAGAGCGGATCACGGGAATAACGTTTCTTCAATATCATTTGAAAAACCGGTTGAAAGAGAGAAGCGCGAGAAGTACGAATCCCTAATAATACAGAAACTCTTAAATTTTGATAGTAAACAAAAAAGTAAACATCAAGTGGAGAGGGAAAGTGAAAAGGGGCAACAGACAAGCAGCAGTTCTGTAGCTAAAAGGATATCATCTCTTGCTCTAGAAGAGAAGGTACTAACTCAATTAAATTACGATCATCATCATCATGCAACCCGGACCTATCAACTGTTGGATATAGGTCTCCCTCAGTATTTTCCATGCATTTCTGTTTTGTGCTGTTTGCATCCAATTTTTGTCGATCCGTTTTATTTCTTCAGACCATCTGGTTGGCGGACGACCTTTACTTCGATATGCTTCTTGTCTTGGTCTCCAGAGTATTATTTGCTGTGTCCATCTGTTATCCGACATTCTAGCTGTGTCCAGCCCAGTTCCACTTTAGTATGGCATCCGTCACTTCTCTTCTCCGTCTTATCTCCCTCTTCGTAATTCGATTCCTACGAGAAATGCCTAATATTGAGGGTCCATTCCATGGCTTTAAATTACGATATAAGCAGTATAATATGGCATCCCAAACAATTTGGTACTTTACGTTTTCCTAAACTCCAATAATTGTCAAACTAACAATCTGTGAGAAAGCCTATAAAGTAAGGAAAGAAGCAGAATTGATTTTCATCCATTAGACATGACATACCCTGGTAAGTTTGTTTTGTCGTTTACGGCTCGTAAGACGGTTTTTTGTGTCCAACAAAACAAACCAACTCAGCTACATGTATAAAAAGCCTATCTGACAAGTCGTAAATGACGAAATAACTTGGTCACAAGATTTTGTGTCTAATAAGTTAAAATCAATTATGATTATTTTTTTAATGTTACTTTACTTAAATCTTTCCTATTTCTTTTAACGTGTTCGGTTCATTGTACATTTTTTTAGCCACTTGTTGAAAAAACGCTGAGGAAAAATTACAAAGATCCAAGGGATTTTTGCTTCTATTGCGAAAAGGATGTACAATCTCATTTTGCTAGACATATTTCTAAATGGCACTCAGAAGAAATTGAGGTAGTTAAAATATTATGTCATAAAGTTAATTTGAAAGGGAGACGATTGGCTTTATCAAACTTAAGGAAAAAGGGAAATTTTATCAGAAATCGGGCAGACGCCGCATTAAGACCTGTTAAAGGACAAACCTTACTGATAAGTCGTCAAGTGCAGATAAATATCTACCGTGCAATTATTGTTTGGGATACTATAAGAAAAAATGTTTACTTAGGCATACCAAAATTTGTCCGTCTAATAATTATAAGGATAATAATAGAAGACAAACGTCCCAAAGCGACGGACAAACTACTTTGCTTCTACACCATTTTCTTAACCATGACGATTTATTAAAATCAAAAAAAAATTTCAGGATGCACGCAGATGTCATAAATATTATTGCCAAAAAAGATCCCTTAATTTATCAGTATACATATTCGTACATAAAAGGCCGTCAAAGTAAAGGAAATATGGATTTGGTAAGAAAGAATATGCGAAGACTTGCAAAACTCTTACATTTTGCAAGACTACAAAATCCAGAGATTAAGAAACTTATAGGTATTCTTCGCCCAAAGTATTTTCAACTAATAATTTCTGGAATTAATAAACTGGCAAAATATAATCCAGAAACAGAAAATTATGAGTCACCAACGTTGGCCATAAATTTTGGGACACTTATAAAAAAATCTTGCGACTTAGCAGATATTAATCTTGTTCAGATTGAGGACACAAGCGATGAGAGAAAAGACCTTAAAATATTGAAAACTCTTACAGAATCCCAATGGTGCAATGAAGTTTCTGTACAAGCATGTACCAATTTCAATCAGAATAAATGGAACAAGGAAGAACTTTTGCCGCTTACTAACGACCACAAGAAACTTAACATTTTTTTTGCAAAAAACTGCAGAAGAATTATTTGACAAATTGAAATCAGATGAGTATGATTTTAAGACCTATAATTCATTAAAAGACACACAGAGGTGGCTCAGCTAAAGGTCCAAACGTTTAAATGTATTAATTTAGGGGGTGAAAACGATACCGAATTCGAAAAATGTTTAACAAGCTGAAAAATGTTTATTAAAAACTTACAGTCGTTTAGTTATAAGAGGTAAGCGTGGAAGAGGAGTACCCATGTTGTTATCACCATCAATGAAAATGCATTTCGATTATATTTTACTCTGTAGAAATAACTTTGTAATTGAAAGTGACTTTGTATTTCACACCACTGGAAGAGGATTTGTTGATGGAACTAAAACTATTCATAATGAGTTTTATATTATAGGTCTGGATCCCGCGTATGAAAAAAAAAGTTGATTAATAGCAAGCTGAAAATTTGTTAATCGCTTAAGGGTGTCTAGTCGGATAAACTTTGATATATGGGAACACTGGAACAGGGGCAATTTTAATTGTGGAACAGGTTAAAAATTTGGAAAGGTCACACCTCGAAAACGGCATATTTATTTTGTCCGACAGAACGGACTTAAACTCTCCGAACAGAGATTAAACTCTCATGCAAAAATCAGACTGCTATTTATCACCTGTCATAATTCCTGTCATTTGACATATTCTACATGTTCCACTCATTAAAGCGCCCATTTGGTGATAAATAGCAGTCTGATTTTTGCATGAGAGTTTAATCTCTGTTCGAAAAGTTTAAGTCTGTTCTGTCGGACAAAATAAATATGCCGTTTTCGTGGTGTGACCGTTCCAAATTTTTAACCTGTTCCACAATTGAAACTGCCCCTGTTCCAGTGTTCCCGTATATCAAAGTTTGTCCGACTAGACACCCTTAAGCTATTAACAAATTTTCAGCTTGCTATTAATCAACTTTTTTTTCATACGCGGGATCCAGACCTATTAGGTTTATTTTTAAATACTATGTAACGTTACTGTGCTATGTACTCATTTATTTCACTATTACTATGTATTTCATTTTTTTTTTGCATTTTTAAACATTTGTTGTTGTTGAGATACAATCAAAACTTACGCCAACGCGTTTATCATTGTGTTTGATAAAAGAGGTTGCTTTAATTTCTTATATATAATATTTTATTACAATCAGTTTAGTAGTTTGTTCTTATGAGATATTTATAATTTGTAATTTTTTAAAGCCTGTATGTTTATTATTTTAAGAAATAAACTAACTAACTAAATAACTTAATAAATTACTGCTGTCATTACTCTACAGGAGTGTTCTTGTAATGTGAGATCCCAATCCCAGGGACCACCATTATAAGAGACTCAGTTTTATTCAATTTATTCTTCTCCGGAAAATAAATAAACAGAAGGGTTTGTCTATTTGTTCACTTAATGAACAATACAAATAATTTACTAGATAAATTGTAACTATCCAAAAAGGTGTAAACTTATGCATATGTAAACGATAATTCTTACTTTTCTTGTGTTAATTTTTATTTTGACTACTTACTGAAACCATACGAAAATGTCCCTAAGAATCCCATTTCACTTAAAACTGGCAACATCTATTAGGCTCAGGTTTGTATATACAGATTCGGCACTTTTTTAACTACCCTATGGGTTATTCAGTGTGTGGAACAAAGATAATACTTAATTGTTTGAATGGGAGTGAGACACAATCCACTCATGTTGTGGATCGTCTCCCCACTCCAGTCAAGTAATGAGTCTGACAATTCGACAGTGTTGCTATATTTCTGCTATATCATTCCTTCTAAAATATTAGTCGTATATTGAATGTAAAATAATATTTAAATCCGTTACAGTTTACTGTCGAATGAAAATTAATATTGTCCCAACAAAATTTAAATGAAGTAGTCATGTAATTGTTATTTTTTAAACGATTCCATAAATTACTTGATTAATTAACACAGAACACTGACTTTACAAATTGATGAGTGACAACAGCGCAACTTTACTAGACAGACAGCAATATTCCCCTCATTTCCCTAAAAGGCTAGGCGGGGCTTATGATTTGCTTCTATTTTTCGTATTTTCGCGTTCAACAGGTCGAATTTCAGATTTCAGGTTCTATTGTTTACATTTACAAGCTGTTATCACATAAGGTTGAAATGAAAATTAAAAAATAATTAACATGCCAAACTTTTATAAACGAGAAGAAAAGATCCAAATGATACATTTATTTATTGGTGATTTTGAAAATCGCCCAATTCCAACAAAAAAAAAACAGTTCGGTCAATAATTAAAAAGGACATCGCACACATCTTATGGAAAATATAATGTCACTCAAATTCAATAAAATCTATATTAATAGATTCGTTTTAAATTAACGGTCAAATCTTATCATTGCGCCAACTCTTAATTATGATTAATTACGGCGCAAATTGCAATTAAAATTTATCGAAATCAAATTTTTTAGTCAGTAAAAGTGTCAGTTTACAATCACTATTGCTCTGGGTGCGATTCAAAAGAGCTTTAAACCCCGCTGGGCCTAAGCGGATTAGTAAAACTAATCCGCTGATTTATGGAGTACCGACAATTTGGGTATTATAAAATATTTTTTCTCTCTCTAACTTATGTACGTATCCATTTGATTTCAGATTTATTTATATTTTATTTCTGCTCTTATTATTGAAAATATGGAGTTGGCGCAATGATAAGATTTGACCGTTAATTTAAAACGAATTTATTCGTATAAATTTTATTGAATTTGAGTGACATTATATTTTCCATAAGATGTGTGCGAAAATTTTGGTTGCATAAATAACTGTAGAAAATGTCGTCCTGCGAATCAACCACGACCGAAAGTAATTTCTGTCGAACGCGAAGCTCGCGAAATGCAAGTCTGCTTAGCTGCTGAAGAAAAGCCTTGTTCGAGCAGACAAATTGCCGACGAAGTTGACCTAAAGGAGAGCACTGTGAGGAACATTTTAAAGCGAAATGGATACAAGTGCTATAAAGTGCAAACCACACAAGAACTTTTCCCAGACGATCATTTTAAACGTATGCAATTTTGTCAAGCTATGATTGAGAAGTCGAATGTCGACAATAACTTTTTAAAAAATATTGTGTTTACCGATTAATCTTCATTCACCATCCACAGACGTCATAATCCATCTGTCGTCCGCTATTGGTCTAGGAAAAATAAACGATTGAGTATTGCTGTGCGAACACAATACCCAAAAAAATTAAATGTGTGGACTGGACTTTATAGCGATCATATAATTGGTCCATTTTTTATTATGGGAAATCTGAATGGACGTAAGTACCTAGAATTATTGCAAAATCAGATTATTCCCGCAATTCGAAACGTCGCGCCCAACTTCGACGATGTCTGGTTTCAACAGGATGGTTGCCCAGCACACAATTCAGCCGCAGTCAGAAATTATTTGGAACAAACATTCCCGGGACGATTAATTTCTACTCGAGGGACAATAGAATGGCCCCCTAGATTACCAGACTTAGCACCTTTAGATTTTTATTTCTGGGGTATGCTAAAATCCAAAATATATCAGCATGAATTTGAACGAGCGACCACTTTAGCAGAATTACAACAAAAAATTGTTCAGCTCTGCAGTGAGGTAGAGCCATATCAGCTGAATGCAATGAGATCGTCATTGTATGATCGATTCGGTTTTTGTTCACTGCAAGAGGGTGGTTTGTTCGAACATTTACTTGTTTAGAATTGTTTTTGCCTTTAATTTTAATTTAATTATTTAGAATAAATTTTTTAGTTGGTTTTCTTATAAAAAAATATTTTTTAAAATGACTTTAATTTTAATTTAATTATTTAGAATTGTTATTGTTATGTTGGTTATATTTTTATAAAAAAGTACTTATTTTGTTATTTAGGTTAAAAATTTTTTTGGGGGATAAAGGGGTAGAATGCGAAAACATGGAGTTGATTCCAGTTTACTACAATTAGCCTCTTCTACTCAAATCCGACTCTCACCTTCACGTTGGTGTCCCCTCTTAACCGAGCAACCCAACCTAGAGATCCGGTATCCAAACCCGGGTGGAAAGTTGGGTCGGGAACTGACGAGAGCGGGTGAAATGGCCCTCCGAAAAGGGGGTTTGGCGTTGGGTTAACTACCCAACCCCGTAAAAATCCATAGTTACGAAATCTAAAGTTGAAAATGCTGGACGGAAATCTCGACGACGACCTATATGCAACGAAATAAGGACAAATATTAAATTGTATGAAGCCATGGATGAATTCCACATCCCTGATAAACTGATATAATGGTTAAGGCTACAATGCGTAAAGTTGTAAAGTCGAAATACAGGGCGAACAATGGCGTTTGAAACGCATGTTGGGCTGCGACCGGGAGATGCGCTGGTGTGTCTCATTTTCAACATAGCTCTGGAAAAGTCGGTTGAAATGCCCGAATAGACAACAGAGGAAATATTTTTAATAAATCATCTCAAATTTTGGCATATGTAGATGACGTGGACCTAGTTTCCCGACAACACGCAAGCTAGAAGAAATGTCACCTTCTCAAATGCTTCAAAAAATATAGGGCTGCAAGTAAACGAGGAGAAAACTAAGACGAATGGCATCAACACCCAACAATAGAGCCAGAAACATCGGTCACCAATTCACTGTTGATAACTCTACCTTTAAAGCGGTGGACAAATTCACATACTTAGGCACCCTGATCGCCAAAGAAAACGTCATGACGAAAGAAATCAAGCGAAGGATACCTACAACATTTTTGTTCAATTTATTAGATAATATTTTGTATTTTGACAACGACATTCGAAGTAGGAGTTTTTTAAGTTAAATTGTGGCTTATTTCCCATTTAGAATAATAAATTACATAAGTAAATGCCACAAAAAATAGAAGCTTTTTATTAGATAGAACAATAGAAGAAATAGAACAATGTTTTAGGTGAAATATGTTTTAAATACGTATCCATAAACTTATAAAAATAAGAATCCATTCGTAAATACCGCGTAGATATGCATAGAAAGCTGCAATCGTGCAAGTAGTTAGTTTCATTCAGTTCCCTTGTTGGCGCGATGCAGACCCTTAAGTCACATATCGCACCGGCAGAGGATATCGGACTGAACTGAAGTTTAATTTTGGCAGGCGGGCGTGGCTTATTTTGCTACGAATTGAGGGGAATAACGCGTAGTTGCCACGCATCAATTCCTTCAGTCAATGTTGCTTGTTAACTAATTAAGTAATTAATAGAATCGCTTAGAAAATAACTATTACATTGCTACTTTATTTAAGTTTTTTGTGTGACAATATTAATTTTAATTTTACAATGAACTCTAGTGAAATTAAATATTATTTTACTCTTATGTATCTCACTAATATTTTAGAAGGAAAGATGTAACAGAAATGTTGCAACACTGTTTCAAGATCAAACCCACTCATTCGAGATCGTGACTGCATCTCACTTGTATTCACACAATTAAATATTATCTTTATTCCACACACTGAATAACCCATAGGGTAGTTAAAAAAGTGCCGAATCTGTATACACATATGTTTGGGTTCAGAATTGACTGAAATAACAAGGGGATCAGGATTATGTCAATAATATGTAAAATCCCTATTTATATATCTTTAAAAATATTAAAAATTTCTTTTGTATATATACATTTTTGAAATCCCCGCTAGAATTAATGAATATAAGCGTGCCGTGGGCAACTCTAAATACTCTAGATATAGGAGGTTCAGGATTGTACGGTTTTCCAGATGGTTCAGGTATGATATAAAGATGTATATATATATATATATATATATATATATATATATATATATATATATATATATATATATGTCTACCAGTTCTATTGGTTCATTTTGTATTTCAAGGTGTTTACTTGGTACTAAGTTCGTCATATATTTTGTTTTTGTTATATTCATTTTTAAGCCTATTTTATGACATGCCGTACCAAGTTCTTCCAACATTTTCTTTATTTGTCCCAAATCGTCTGCAATTAGGACAATATCGTCTGCGTAGCTTAGGTGGTGTAGCATCTCTCCGTCCACATTTATTCCTTTATCACCCCATTCGGGGGTTTTGATCGATTTTTCTAGAGCCGATATGAAAAGTTTAGGTGACAACGTATCCCCTTGACGAACACATACCTCTTTGGATTTTTATTTGTTTGCTGTTAGCGTGTAGTTGTATCGAGCTTGTCGCATTTTTATATATTATATTAGATATTAGCCTCGAATATCGGCTATCAATGCGGCTCTCGTTTAGTGCTTCTATAACACTGTCGAGAGTTCTACTGAGTCGAATGCTTTGTGGAAATCTACGAATGCTAAAACTAAGGGCTTGTTATATTCTATGGATTTTTCGATGAGTTGTTTTATTGTTTGGAGGTGATCGTTGGTTTCAAAGTTTGCTCTGAATCCAGCTTGTTCTCTACTTTGATACAGGTCTAATTTCTTGTCTAATCTTGTGGTGATTACTCTCGTGAAAAGTTTATGAAGATGGTTTAACAGACTGATTGGTCGGTAATTTTCCAGATAAGTTTTTTCTCCTTTTTTGTGCAGAAGAATTGTTTTGGCTCTATTCCATTCAGATGGTATGGATTTCTTTGTCAAACATAGATTAAAGAGATCTTTTATTTTTCTCATTAGAGGTTCATCGCCATTCTTAACAGCCTCGATCACTATTCCATCGTCTCCTGGTGATTTATTGGATTTCATTTTATTCGTCGCTTGTCTAATTTCACTGAGAGTTATTTTTGGCATGAGTTCAGAGCCTTGATTTAATATTCTACTCTAAAGTCTTCTACTATTGTTAAAAGCTCCTCTCTATTTGTTGTTATTTCGCCCTTTTTGTTTTTTAATTTAATGATTTGACTTTTTCCATTATTTAGTTTTCTTCGCAGACTTTTTAGGCCTTTATTATTTTCTATGGCTTGTTCGATTTTAAGTGTGTTATACTTTCTTAAGTCTTTTCTTATTGCTTTCTTGACTTCTCTGTTTATCTCTCTCTTTTGCTCTCCATTTGGATCATTTCTTTCTGTAATACGATTTCTTTGTTTCATTACATTCCTGGTGTCAGTACTAAGTTTTTCTTCGTTCTTACTTCTTGGACAGTGTTTTCTCATGCTTTTTCCAATGACTTGCGTAATATGTTGGTTTAGTTTTAGTGCATCTATGTTTTCGTTGAGAGTTATGTCTGTGTTGTTTCTCAGTTTGGTTTCGATGTCGTTTTGATATTCTTTAATGTCTCTAGGTTGGGTCCATATTGGTATTGGTTTCGTATTTACTAATTTGCGTCTCTCTTGTTTTGTGCTTATTTTAACTTCTGCTCTTACCATTCTATGGCCACTACCAGTGTTGAATGCATTTAGGACCGTTACGTGTGGATGATTTCTTTTTTGTTTGTAATTATGAAGTCAATTTCGTTTTTTGTTTTATTATCTGGGCTTGTCCAGGTCCATCTTCTATGTGGTTTCGTATAGAAAAAGCTATTCATTTGGACTAGATTATTCTGAAGGAGAAAACCAATTAAGGTCTCTCCTCTTTCATTCCTTCCATTTAGTCCAAATTGTCCAAGTAATGTTTCTTCTGGACAAGTTTTGATTCCTATTTTCGCATTGAAATCACCACATATTATCACGTATTGTGTGGGTACGTCGTTTAGGGCTATTGAGATATCGTCGTAGAATTCTTCGACTTCTTCATCTGAATGGGTGGTTGTTGGTGCATAGACTTGAATTATTTTAATACTGTCTTTTATTGAGTTGTAATGTTAAGTAGGCAACTCTGTTCGATATTCCTTTAATAGATGTAATTTTATCGCTATGCTTTCTATGTATAAAAAAACCAATGCCTCCCTCTGATGTTTCTTCATTACCCATACTGTAGAAAAGATGCCCTGTACTTCGGGTCTTCAGACTTTCTCCTTTCCTTCTCACTTCGCTGACTCCTATTATGTCCCATTTGATATTTGACATTTCACTTTCCATCTCTGTAAGTCTTTCTTCTGACAACAGACTTCTCGCATTGTAGGTAGCAATATGCATCAATATGTGTTTTTTGGATTTTGTCGTTTGCGAATTTTTTCAGAGTTTTTCCAGTAGTCTGGAAATTCCCCTGTTAATAGAGACTTATCAAATATATAAAAAAAGTGGGCGCGATAGAATGAAACTGAATGTTTTAAGGAAAGTAGGGGGAATTCCATCAGGACCAGGACCTTTGTTGGTATTAAGTTCAGACAGGTTTTTGTAGATTTTTGAAATTTCAACGTGATAATTGGACACATTAACCACAGGTGAAATCTGGGTTACATGCGGATGTAAGGATTGGTTTGTATAGACGGAAGATAGCAAAAAGATTAGCAATATCAGTTCCATTGAAAGCAGTACGATTTCCAAGAGTCATTGTATTAGGTATAGCGTTATTTTCCCTTTTAGTACTTACAAATTTCCAAAAGGATTTACCGTTATTAATAATAGAATGTTCGGTGCGTTGAATATAGTCGGCATAACACTCTCTTGATAAAAATTTACATCTAGTTCTTAATTTACTAAATGCTGCATAACTTTCTGGACACCTTGTGCTATTGTGTACCTTTACATTACTATTGAAGATTTTTTACTTTGGTGTCCAGTTTTATCTTATTAGATATTTATAAATTTTATTTAACATTTGTAGTATGCTCTGTCTGTGCTTTGCCAATTCGTGTTTGAATATCCTCCTCTGCTCCTCCTGTCAGTTTCAGTATGCTTCCTAGATAACTAACTCTTTCCAATGATTTCAGCTCGTGGTTTTTTATTTGTATGCCCATTTCTCTCGGTGTGTTAATCTTCATTAATTCAGTTTTATTATGTTTATCTCCATACCCATATTTTTACCTTCTTTGGCTAATTTCTCACTTTTTTTCTGCATGCTCTGTCTCTTTGCTGAAAGTAGGCATACAGACAACCAAACTTATATTTAATCACCATGTATATCAAAACAATATTTATTTCTTTTGAAAAAACTTGTTATTGATACGAAGAATAAAGGTTTTTATCGAAAATAAACATATTTTTAAGACAATCAGATAATATAGCTCGGTACGGTATACGCTCTGAGCTTCGCTGGTGTCGCTCCTAGCGGATTACTAATGCAACTTTCACGGGTAATTTTTAAATTTATTATGTAATTGTTTTCGCTTAATATTTACAACGCAAAAAAGTAATTAAATTGTAATCGATTTTTTTAAGATTGTGCTAATCATTTTGACGTTCTATTGATGAAATATTAATTTCTTACTTCGGATACTTTCACAGATGGCGCTAACATTAATAGATTAATTTATAATTACATATTGAGGAACATTAAAAAAAACTTAGGCTTTGACCAACTAATATTTTTTATAATTAATGTTTTTAATTTTAATTTTAAATTAGTCACTTTGACATTTATGTCAAATTTCCAGTAAGCGTTTACATACTTTTCACTACTGGCGCTCGCGAATTTTTAAATATCCCCTCTACGTACGAGCTCACAGCGTATAGGTTATTTGCTTGTATGTATTGCAAATTGAACGAAAATAAATAAACTAACTTTTGCGTCCAAAAACGAAAATATGCTTCATGTGGTGTTAAAACTTAATACATAATTTGTTTAATCCTAAATAAGGTGGCAATGACATATTTGCTGATATTTAGTAAGTTGCCGATTGTCAGAATGACAAGATCCAATAATTCAATTTCATTACGTACACCAACGAATGTATTTTAGACGAAGAATAAATTTAATAAATTGAAGATAAATTCCTTTTATTAGAACCACAAAAATAATACAGTCCACCCAAGATATTTATACATATTTTTTGGTCCAATTCGAGCCCCATATTTTGAAAGTCAATTGCAACGATCTATTGAAGAAGAAGCCACAAGCGAAGTCTATAGTAGCAGTCAGTGGCCCAGTCAAGTAGTGAACAATTTTAAAGAAATTATTACACAAAGAGGTGATATTCAATAAAATCAATTGCAACAATCTATTGAAGAAGAAGCCACAAGCGAAGTCTATAGTAGCAGTCAGTGGCCCAGTCAAGTAGTGAACTATTTAGAGAAATTATTACACAAAGAGGTGACATTCAGTCTACAAACGAATTGGTCAACTATAAATTACAGTTCAAGAACGCTATTAAAATTATAACACGAAGATATCCTTTTAAACTATTTTCTGATCATATTACTGTAATTAAGGGTTTGCAGTTTTACATTATTTTGATTACCCCCTTTTTTCAACTTTAAAACGATTATTTTGAAGTCATTTAGAATATCTATTTTTGAATATTTGTCAAATTGACATTTCGATAACAGTTCCAGTTACTTAGAACTTGGAACTGATTTCATTTAACGTTGGTGTACATTTCTAGGTCAATATTGCATTTTTTCTATTATTTCAAAATTGATACAATTTTCAAGTAAAATACAATTATTTTTGATGAAATAATTTGTCCATTTACCATTGCACAATAATTACACTTGGGATACTATTTCCATAAGTTCAAGTTCAAGTTTCAAGTTCAATATAAGTTCAATATAAGTTCAATTTTAACAGGTCTATTTATACCTGTTTTCAATCAATTGCCAATTTACCATTTCTATATTACGAGGTACGATTATACGAGGATTACGAGGTAGATACGATATTACCTCTATAACAATACAAATACAATTATTGTCAAAGGTCTATTTATACCTTTGTCAAACCATTGCTAGATTACAATTTTAACAGGTCTATTTATACCTGTTTTCGATCAATTGCCAATTTACCATTTCTATATAACGAGGTCGAGGTACGAGGATTACGAGGTATTACGATTTTACTTCTATACGAATACAAATACGAATACAAATAATACAAATACAAATACGAAAAATACAATTGTCATAGGTCTATTTATACCTTTGTCAAACCATTGCTAGATTACAATTTTAACAGGTCTATTTATACCTGTTTTCAATCAATTGCCAATTTACCATTTCTATATTACGAGGTACGATTATACGAGGATTACGAGGTAGATACGATATTACCTCTGTTACAATACAAATACAATTATTGTCAAAGGTCTATTTATACCTTTGTCAAACCATTGCTAGATTACAATTTCTATTTAGCCTATATTTCCATTTTGATTATTAATATGTCTATTAAACAATTAATAAGAAACAGAAATTCATTGACTCAAGAACTAGCAATGTTAAATGAATTTGCTACAAGTATAGATACCAATTTGCCTACTATTTCAGATGTAGAATACAGGTTAACTGGTTACAATGATTTATTACAAGAGTTTAATCAACTCCAGAGAACTATAGAGGAGAAATGTGATGAAACAGATCTAGAGACTCATTATGAAACACGAAAGCAATTTAAAACATCATTTTTTGATGCTATGGCAATATTAATGAACTATGTGAATAAAAATGCAATTAATGTTACTAATGGTACAACTTTCCCCAATTCAAATCAATCTTTTGACTATATAAAAAATAACTTTTTACCAAAAATAAAATCAAATATAAGCCATACCAAAGATCAGTGTAGACTAGATAATTGTAAAAAATGTTCAAAAAAGCATAGTACATTGCTGCACATTGATTCTCAAATTAAATCAACAATAATTTTAGAGCCATCTACTAGTCAAACAAATTTATTAGTTGAAAATAAGATTCCAGTTACACAAGTTTTGCTGCCTACTGTAACATTTCAAGGTAAGGATAAATACAACAATTTTCATAAAGCTAGAGCAATTTTAGACAGTGGTGCACAATCAAATTTATTCACTGAGCCTTTTTGTCAAAAAATTAATATTCCATTGATCAATAGACATATTCCAATTATCGGTATTAACCAATCTGAAAGCATTACTCATAAAAAAAGCAGCATCAATATAATTTCAAGCAATAAACAGTTTTCTACAATTTTGAACTGTCCAGTAGTACCAAGTATTAGCACTGCTACTCCATCATATGTCTTAAACAATTCTCTGTGGCGCATTCCTGAAAATATTAAATTGTCAGATCCGTCTCATTATGAGCCAGTATGCATAGACATACTAATTGGAGCTAGTGAATTTTGGTTTTTGCTATCAAAAGGCCAAATAAAATTAGGGAAAAACTTACCAATTTTACAAAATACAATGCTATGTTGGACAGTAGCAGGCTTAGCACCAATATCAAAACCCATTTCAAGTCAACACATTTTCAATTTTTCTGTTATTGAAAGTTTAGATGAGCAATTAAAAAGGTTTTGGGAATTAGAAAAAATTCCTGAAAGTAACTTTTTATCACAAGATTATATTGAAAGTAAACAATTATTCTTAAATACTACATCTAAAGCTCCCAATGGACAATTCATTGTTAAATTGCCATTTAAATATCCTCCAGAAATATTAGGCAATTTCTTTGATACTGCGGTAAAACGCTTCTATTTTCTCGAAAAAATACTCACAACCAATCCAAAGTTAAAATACTTATACAAGCAATTTATTGATGGATATCAAGAATTTGGTCAATTATTCAATGTTACAAGGACTATTGATACACAATTTCAAACCTATTACTTTCTTCATCATAGTGTATACAAAGAATCAAGTCTCACTACTAAACTAAAAGTAGTTTTCGATGGAAGCTGTAAAACTACTAGTGGTTTGTCTCTTAAGGATATACAATATGTGGGTCCTAAGATCCAAAGTAATATATTTCCTATTTTAATCAAATTCAAACAATACATTTACGCAGTTTCAGCAGATGTCAGCAAAATATATGGACAAATTCAAATGATCCCTGAACATGAATCACTACAAAGAATTATCTGGAGAGATGATCCAGAGAGAGAACTTCAGGTTTTGCAGTTAAGTACAGTCACATATGGCACTTCAGCTGCTCCATATCTAGCCATACGATGTTTAAATCAGTTAGGTATTGATCATTCAAATAAATACCCACTTTCTTCCAAAACTGTTTTAAAGGACTTCTATGTAAACGATCTATTAACTGGTGCCAAGGAGCTTCAAACACTTAAACTTCTGTGTCAACAAATTTGTTCTATTTTAAATTCGGGCCATTTTCAACTTCGAAAGTGGATTTCTAATTCACAGTCTTTGTTAAATGAACTTGCAGACAACAATGTTTTCAACTCAATTCTCATGTTAGGAGAAAATGAATCATCTAAAACTTTAGGCATTCAGTGGCTTAGTCAACCAGATTTGTTTATTACACCTTCAGACCATGTTACAAAAAGAACAATTATTCTATCTTATATTTCCAAAATTTATGATCGATTAGGATTGCTTAGCTCATGTATTATAATAGCAAGAATTATTATTCAAGAGTTATGGTCTAAAGAATTACTATGGGATGAACATATTCCTAAAAACTTGTGGAAAACTTGGCATGAATTTTATGTTCAATTAAAAAACCTTAACAAACTACAAAAGATTTCTATAAATAAAGGAACTCTTCATGCAAGTAAACTCAATAGTGTTACAATGAAACTTAATAAATCAGCCCAAATTGAGTCATTTTATGATATTATTCACATTCTAAATACCAATAAACAATTACCAAAGCATTATAAAATACGTTCATTGCAACTTTTTATTGATGAGGTTGGTGTCTTGCGTGTAGGAGGCAGGTTACGTTTTACTTTGCTTAACTTTGACATAAAACATCCAAAATTATTATGTTCAAAGCATCCATTATCACACCTCATAATTAAACACAAACAAAATACACTCTTACATGCAGGAACTCAATCACTTTTGTCTTCTATTAGACAAAAATATTGGATAAGAGGAGCAAAAAATCTACTAGCTAAAAGGTTTATAAAAGACTATATGATATGCTTTAAGGAAAAGCCTACTCTCTGTACAGCACTCATGTCTAACTTACCTGACAAACGTGTTTTGCAATCATTTCCCTTTCAGCATAGTGGTATAGATTATGCTGGTCCATTTTCAATTGCAGATAGAAAGGGAAGAGGTAAACTAATTACCAAATGCTATATATGTGTTTTTGTATGTTTTTCAACCAAGTCAATACATCTTGAATTAGTTTCAAATTTAACGAGTGAAAATTTTGTGGCATGTACGTAGATTTATTTCAAGACGAGGTATGCCTTCAAATATATACTCAGATAATGGTACTACTTTTATAGGTGCCTACAATGAACTTAAGGAGTTGGGTCAATTTTTACAACAGCATCAAGGTGTTGTTTTAGATTTTGCAGCAAATCAGGGTTTCATCTGGCATTTTATACCTCCATACTCTCCCAATTTTGGTGGCCTATGGGAGGCTGCTGTCAAAAGTACAAAATTTCATTTTAAAAGAATTTTGAAAGATGCAATATTGACATATGAAGAGTTTAATACACTATTAATTCAAATTGAAGGAATATTAAATTGCAGGCCGTTATTTGCATTATCCAATGATCCTCCTGACCTAAATCCTCTAACTCCCCAATTTTGGTGGCCTATGGGAGGCTGCTGTCAAAAGTACAAAATTTCATTTTAAAAGAATTTTGAAAGATGCAATATTGACATATGAAGAGTTTAATACACTATTAATTCAAATTGAAGGAATATTAAATTGCAGGCCGTTATTTGCATTATCCAATGATCCTCCTGACCTAAATCCTCTAACTCCTTCACATTTTCTTATTGGACGGATCATCACAGACCCTCCTGATGCTGATTTTCAAGAAGTTCCATCTAACCGACTATCTAGACTTCAATTTGTGCAGCAACTGAAGCAACAATCTGTAATCGGTTTTCAAAAGACTATGTCACTCAACTACACAAGCAGTATAAATGGAACGAACCTGCATCTCCAATAATAGTGGACAGTTTTGTCCTCATCAAGAATAGCCAGTTACCGTCTTTCCGATGGAACATTGGACGAGTGTTAAAATTTTTTTTTTTTTTCTGGAAAAGACAATATCTCTAGGGTAGCGGAAGTTCGGACGTCCAATGGTGTTTTAAAACGATCTATTAGAGACCTCTCTTTACTACCATTACAGGACTCACATGTGTAATGTAGTTAATTTTGTTGTGTTTTATATTACATTAATATTATTATTATTTGAAGGTTCCCTTCAAGGTGGGGGCTATGTTAAAACTTAATACATAATTTGTTTAATCCTAAATAAGGTGGCAATGACATATTTGCTGATATTTAGTAAGTTGCCGATTGTCAGAATGACAAGATCCAATAATTCAATTTCATTACGTACACCAACGAATGTATTTTAGACGAAGAATAAATTTAATAAATTGAAGATAAATTCCTTTTATTAGAACCACAAAAATAATACAGTCCACCCAAGATATTTATACATGTGGGGTTATAGAACTTACAACGGCGAAAGATTATTGATCTTGTGGAGCAAGTAATGTTATCACAGGGACATAGCTGCAGAGCTAGGCGTAACACAGGGTCTTCTGTCCAAAACCTATCTAGGTAACAGGAACTAGGAAAGCTCAAAAATAAAGCAAGGGAAGTCACCAAAAAGTAATAACGGCTCGTCGCGATCGTTTAATTGTCCAATCAGCTGGAAGACACCCAACCATTTCTCACCTGGAGCTCCAAAGTCAGCTTTTTAAAGCTACAGGTGTAACTGTTTCAGTTGAAACGATAAGAAGAAGAGCTCGTGTAAAGAAGTATACAGCAGGAGATAGTTAGGGGTTCCCGAGTTGTCCAGGCTGCACAAGATTGTTTAAATTGGTGTCTTCACCACCAAAACTGGAACATTGGGAATTGACCAAATGTGCTATTTTCAGAAAAAGTCAGGATTTGTGTAAAATCAGATGACCTACGAAATCGAGTTCTTAGAGGTCGAAGAAAACAAGCAAGAACGAAAACTGTCATCTTTTCACAAATATAAAAGGGAAAGTGTAATGTTCTGGAGAGGAATTGTGATCTGAAAAGAAAAACTCCTTTAATTTTCATCCAATCAACTTTAACTGGTCACATGTGTGTTAATAACCTGTAGTTAGGCTCTGAAGGGGAGCAACAGGAGAAAATTTAAGTTTCATGCATGATAATGGACCTTCACGTATTGTTAGAGCAACTAGACATCATTGAAATTGAAGCAGAAGGTATCCCTTGTTTAGAGTGGCCTGCTTGCTCGCCCGAGCTTAACCCTATAGAAGAGTATTTGTAGGATATGTTAAAAGAAAAATTAGAGCTCGCCGGGATAATCCACAAAACACTGCATGGCTAGTACAAGCTGCTCTTGAAGAATGAAAAAACAATTTAAACATTATTCGATTTACATTGAAATTTTTTATGCTATTGACTTAAAACAACTACATAGTTTCAATTTGTTTTTTAAATACTTTATTGTTGTATTTAATTGTTATGTATTTGTTATTAAATTGCTTTGAAACAAATTTTGTTTGACTTCGTGTGTTCTTTTTTTTTAATTCGCACGAAATAATAAGAAAGATCAGGTGATTCCAAGTTTGGTTGTGTGTACATCATCTGCATATTCAAGGTCTTCTAATTATTCACAGGTACTCCAGTGTATCCCAGTGTTATCGTTGCTGCTTTTTCTCATAAGCCAGTCCATGACAATAATAAACAGAGTGGGAGACAGTATACAATCCTGCTTTACACCGCTGTTAATGTCGATTCTGTTAAATTCCCGTCGTGGAGACCGGGGCTGGTTGACGCATTTTTTACATTTTTGTACCTAGATGCTAAATTAAAAGATTTAGTTCAACTTTTTGCTCAATATATGAAAATTTAATCTTTTGCGCAAGAGATCTTGTAAAAATAAACATCTTACAGACGGTACTTTATGTTCAATTTGAGAAAGAAAAATGTATGTCACTGTGCGCCAACCAGCCCCGCCACGGGGTTGGTTGAAGCAACACACGGGGTTGGTTGACGCTATAAAGTAACAAAACAACAAAATAATAAACAAAAACCTTATTATTCATGAAAAACGTTGGTGTATTTAAAGTTCTAGGATCTAAATTTAACTCAAATAATAAATTAGGTATAATACCAATAGAATAAAATATTTTCTTTTTTTTTACGTTTAAGTGCAACCAAATTTTAAATAAAATAAAAGTGATAAATCATTTTTTTATTTATTGAAAAATATTTAAATAAAAACTTCTTCTTCTTCTTCTTCTTCTTCTTCTTCTTCTTCTTCTTCTTCTTTTTTTATAGACATGACTGTCTGTTTTTCAATGTGCCTCTAGTAAGTTGTCGTTCCATCGTTTTCGTGGTCTTCCCACTGATCGTCTTCCTATTGGGGAACCGTCTCTCGCTGTCATGACTATCCTATTTGTTGTCATTCGGCTTATGTGGTCATTCCATTCTATTTTTCTGTTTCTTACCCAGTTATTAATGTTATCCACCTTGCATCTCCGTCGTATATCTGTACTTCTAGCTCTGTCCCATAGAGTCTTACCATCGATTTTTCGAAGGGTTCTCATATCCGCTGTTTCGAGCAATCTTTTTGTCCCCTCTGTGTCGGGTCGTGTTTCTGCCGCGTATGTCATTATTGGTCCGTAAATAAAAACTATATGACCAAATACATACTCTGTAAGTAAGCTTTGTGTGCCCACTTTTTGCAACTACATACATACTACATGGTATCCATTTTTCTTATGAAGCGCTATTTTGATACGTGTCTAAAAAAGAGACAGAAGCATTCTTCACCCTCCGAGTCTATGTCTTTAACAACTTTCCTCTTTTTTCGTTTCTTTGATTCTGCTTTCATATCTGGGCAAATGTTTCTCTTTAAGAGTTTTACTACTTATTTTACACTTCTTCAAGAGCTTTTTTTTATTGGAGTGTCGGTTAAAATTACTACCTCTCGCTTCTTTCTTTTATATTTTGCATCCTGATTTCTAGCCGCTGCCTTTGGTAGTGGTTTCAAAATGAACGGACTCAGCGGAGGAGAGTTCTCTTTTTGATTTTGCATTGATTTTTGTTGTAGTATTACTTTTCGAAGGATCAAGTTCCTTTGAGTACAACTTCGATCCTTCATCAGGTTTGCTCAAAGATATTTCAATATTTTTGAGAGCATCAAGTGCCTTCAAACACTCTGGTTACAGCTGTCCGTTGGATTGGTTTGACAGTTTTGTGGGATTTTCAAAACTTGAAGGTTCTCTCTTTTGTAGTCCCTGTTATGAATTTTCCATATATATGTATATATATATATATATATATATATATATATATATATATATATATATATATATATATTTTATCTCACTTACTGCTCTGAACAAAATATCTGGTGTTGTTTTACCTTTTTCAGACTTCCTTTTAAAAGAACGCATTTTCTAAAGCAAAATGTCAAATCAGTAAAACTATATTTATGCTCGGGGAAGGTTTACGCATGCGTCAACCAGCCTCTCTTCGAATGCGTCAACCAGCCCCACAGCACATGTTTGGATATTTATGGTAATCGACTCTATATTAATTAATTTTTGGAAAATATAATGATTGTATCTTATAGTAGTAGTTCCAAGCTTCAATAAAAACTAAAGAACGAGTTATTATCTTTAAAAATGGGATTTCTAGAACAAAAAATATATGATAATAAAAATTTACTCATCACTGTAAAAATACTACAAAACGCTCTGTACACCCTATTAGTTATCGCACCAAACTAAAACTACCTTCCGAGAGTGCGGTTTATGGGGAGCCTTGGAACTTGTGTAAACGCGTGATTGCTAAGTTTCTTAGTTTTAAGAAAATCGCACCGCGTCAACCAACCCGGTGCGTCAACCAGCCCCGGTCTCCCCTACTTTTGCTGTGGTGTTTTTATGAAACAACTTCATCATTCTTAAGAATTTGTCCGGTATCCCATAACTCTCTACTAGTTCCCACAATTTTTCTCTATGTAGGATATCGAACGCCTTTCTAAAGTCAATGAAGTTTAGATACAGTTTACTTTGCCATTCCACTGACTGCTCGATGATCATTCTGAGCGTGCAGGTCTGGTCTATACATGACTTGTTTGCTCGGAAGCCAGCTTGATTTGGTCTTAATTTTTGACCTATTTTATTTTTCTTTGTATTAAGCATGATACGGGTCATTATTTTACTCGCAACACATAAGAGGGTTATAGGTCTCCAGTTCTCGCACTTTCAGGTGTCGCCTTTTTTCGGGATAGTGATTATAGGAACATAATAGTTGTTAACAATTAAGGGACAAAAATGGCAATTTTTCGTTTAAATCAATACACCTAAAAATTGGCTATTTTAATATACAGGGTGTCCAAAAACTCTACCGACAAACGAAGACAGGAGATTCCTCAGATAATTTTAAGACAATTTAACCAAATTCACCTAGTCCGAAAATGCTTCCTAAGGGAGCTAGAGCTCTTTGAAGATGGCGTCTTGTAATTAGTTTTTCTTAAATACCCCCAGAACGCTTCTAGTTAAAAAACGAGAATTGGTACACGTATTTATCTTCTAGAAGAAAATCGATTCCATCCTTTGTGAAGTTCTAGTACCAGTCATAGGCGTCCGTTTTGGATGGGGCAACGGTAATTTTATCGCATAACTTTTTTCTTTAACTTTTAAGCATTTTTTATACTGGATTATTAAACTGGGAGCTATTTTAGAACTAAAAGGTACTCTTCCTTTAAGTCGGCAGGATACACCGTTTTCTATAAAAATCGATTTGAAAATATTTCGTTCCCTGAAATTGAAAAGAAATTGAAAAAAAAAATTCACAAAAAACGGTGTATTTTACCAACTTAAAGCAAGAGTAACTTTTAGAACTAGAATATGTACCTCATAATTTAATAATCTAGTGTAAAAAATTCTTAAAAGTTAAAGACAAAAAAGTTATGCTATAAAATAACCGTTGACCTACCCAAAACGGACGCGTATGACCGGTAGTAGAAATTCACAACTAATGAAATCGATTCATCCCTGGAATATAAATAAACGTAAATACCAGTTTTCGCTTTTCTAAATATTTTTTTTTTTGAAATTTTTTTTAAATTCAAACAACGAAAAATTTTTAAATCGATTTATCTAGAAAACGGTGTATCCTATCGACTTAAAGTAAGAGTACCTTTCAGTACTATAATACCTTACGTTTTAAAAATCCAGGCTCAAAAATGCTTAAAAATTAAAAATAAAAAAGTTATGCGATAATATAATTGTTGCCCTACCCAAAACGGACGCCTATGACCGGTACTAGAAATTTGCAATGGATGGAATCGATTTATGTCTGGAAGATAAATATGTGTACCAATTTTCGTTTCTCTTGGAGATATTTAAGAAAAACTAATTACCAGACGCCATCTTCAAGTAGCTCTAGCTCCCTTGGTATTAATATTCGGACTGGATGAATTAGGTTAAATTGTCTTAAAATTATCTGAGGCTGATTTTGTCTTCGTTTGTCGGTAGAGTTTCTGGACACCCTGTATTGTTGTTTTCACCCAATTTTGAAAAAATGTAAAACCTTTGAATTATTCACATCCGTCTGTCTTTCTGTGAACACAACTCCTCCGTCATTATACTCGGTAGAATGACAAATGAGGTGTCAAATGAAAGCTTATAATTCAAGGATGGTACTAAAGGTGAGAAATTTGACCTAGGACTTTCGGTTTTAGAAATTCGACCAGAAGTACTGTTTTAAAGTCAGCGGAATAGTACAAGTAATATATTATTCGACGCGCTTTCGCAAGACGATAACAAATATATACTTCCGGTTGCATGACTGTCTGTCCGTCTGTTCGTCCATCCGCGAATACAACTCATCCGTCATTAATACAGATAGTGCAGTCACTGAAGGTGGATATGAGCTATTACCTCCGATTTCGTTGAACCTCCATATATTTACATGAAAATTGGTGATTGGTCAGAGGATATCTCAAGGAACAAAGGTGACATGGTGCCAACTTGCGCTTTTACCCTGGGGGTGGATGCCACCCCTTCTCGGGGGTGAACATTATTTTATTGAAAATAACCCCATAATTCGATAGAGGGACAAATTCTAAGCAAAATTTATTATATAAAGTTATTAAAATAAATGAAAACTTTTTAAGTTATTGAAGATCAAAGATTTTAATTTTCCTTGAGAAAAATGCCGATGTTTCATCAATAACTCAAAAACTATAAGTTTTTACAAAAAAAGTTATTATTACTAAAATTAAAGCTAATAAGAAATAAAATAAACCCTGTACTAGAAATACCTTTTAGTGTTAACTAAAAGTGAGTTCTAGGTAATTGAATATATATTTTTTTCCGCGAGTAAAAAGATCTAAGTATTCAAGCTGAAATAAAGGGAAAATGATGCATTTTATAACATAAACGTATTAAACATTTGTCAAAGTACTTAAAAATATCTATCAAATGAGCCTCCGGACATGTTGATAGCATTAAAATTTATGCACCAAAATTTTTTCAAAATTTATCTTTTAAAAATTTTTCCAAAAAGTGTTATGGTTTTTTTTATAAACTCCGTTTATTTTTACGATATCAGGTTTATCTAAAAACCGTTTGAAAGTTAATTCCAAGGGCTATTTAGCCACGTTGAATTTAGTCTTTTAGACAACTTACTTTTTTTTAATAAAATGTTAAATGGCCCCGGTTGCGTGGGTTTCACAGCAAAATTTAAGATTTAAACGTTTCTATCTCGGTTATTTTTTATCCATAGCAAAACAGGTAGAATATTTGACACAGATAGAACTAAAATTTGGTTATATTTCATTTTTTACGTATATTGAGTATTTTTGGAGTTATTATCAAAAGGATATGAAAATTACAATAATTTTAAAAATTATGATTTTTTAAAATTATATCTTTTTTCAAAAGTATGCATTCTAAACCGGTCAAAATTATTGAAATCATTACTTATGGTAATGTAAAGAAGTTCTTGTAAGGATTACTATAAATTTTAATTTTTGTGGAAATGACGTTTGTTTTATTTTTCACTTTTTCCTAAAAAATTCGAGAGAGTTCTTTTATTTTCATCATAACTTGCTTAATTTTGACGGTATTAACTTGTCTGAAGCTCATTTAATAGGTATTCCGAAGTACAGTATGTCCCTGTAAGTTGTATCCATATGGAAAACTTTTTTATTATTAATTCTACGAAAAAAAGTTATTCTTTATAAAAAGCTCTGCAGGGTCCAAAACCTAAGATTTAACCATCAAATATCAAATTTTTTGAATATTATACGAGGTATGTCAAAAAGTTTGAATTTCACTCAAGGGTAAAGTAGCTTTATTTTTCACAATATTGAAAATTGCTATTATGAAAAGTTGTTTGGAATTAAAAACTGTATTCTAGTATGCAATTACATCCTTCTAATTGAAATTTTTTTTTGAAAAATTATGGATAACTAACATTATTTTCAGTTATTTTAATTCAGATAACTCTTTTATTATTAATTTTACGAAAAATAGTAATCCTTTATAAAAAGTTCTGTATGGTCTAAAATCTAAAATACAACCATCTTTTGTCAAATTTTATCAATTTTATACGAGGTATGTCAAAAAATATGAATTTCGCTCAAGAGTAAAATACGTTTATTTTTCACAATATCGAAAATTGTTATTATGAAAAGTTATTTAGAATTAAAAACTATGTTTCAGTATGTAATTACATCCTTCTAATTGAAATATTATGAACTATAAAGGTACTTTACTTTTGATCTAAATTTATTTTTTGACATACCTCGTATAAAATTGATAAAATTTGATATAAGGTGGTTATATTTTAAGTTTTAGACCATCCAGAACTTTTTATTAGGAATCACTTTTTTTCGTAAAATTAATAATAAAAGAGTTATCAGAATTGAAATAACTGAAAAAATAATAGTTATCCATAATTTCTCAAAAAAATTTTTTTTTCAATTAGAAGGATGTAATTGCACATTAGAATATAGTTTTTAATTGCAAACAACTTTTCATAATAGCAATTTCCAATATTACGAAAAATAAAGCTACTTTACTCTTGAGTGAAATTCAAACTTTTTGACATACCTCGTATAATATTTAAAAAATTTGATATTTGATGGTTAAATCTTAGGTTTTGGACCATGCAGAGCTTTTTATAAAGAATAACTATTTTTCGTAAAATTAATAATAAAAAAATTTTCCATATGGATACAACTTACAGGGACATACTGTATAATGCTAAATGATTAGCAGGTATATTTTATACATTGCATCGTTTTCCCGTTATTTAAACTTGAGTACTTAGATTTGAGTACTCGTCGAAAAAAATACACATCCATTTGCCAATAACTCACTTTTAACTAACATTAGTTTAGTGCTTTAAGTGAGGAATGTATTCAGTTTTTTATTGTCATCAATTTCAGTAATAATAACTATTTTGTAAAAGATTATAGTTTTTGAGTTATACGTGAAAAACCGATTTAAAACATGGATTTTTTTACGAAAAAATAAAATCTTTGGTCTTTAATAACTCAAAAAGTATTGATTTATATTAATAACCTTATATAACAAATTTTGCTTATAATTTGTCCCTCTATCGATTTATGGTATTATTTTTAATAAAATAATTTTCACCCTCGAGAAGGGGTGGCATCCACCCCTAGGGTAAAAGCGCAAGTTGGCATCATGTCACCTTTGTTCCTTGAGGTATCTTCTAATTACTCACCAATTTTCATGAAAATCGATGGAGGTTCAACGAAATCGGAGGTGAAAACCTTCAGTGACTCCACTAAGATAGAATGACAAATGAGGTGTCGAATGAAAGCTTATAATCCAATGATGGTACTAAAGGTGAGAAATTTGACCTAGGCTGTCTGTCCGTATGACCGCGAATATAACTCCTCTGTCAATATACCAGGTAGAATGACAAATGAGGTGTCAAATGAAAGCTTATAATCCAAGGATGGTACTAGAGGTGAGAAATTTGCCCTAGGCTGTCTGTCCGTCCGACTGCGAATATAACTCCTTCGTCATTATACCAGGTAGAATGACAAATGAGGTGTCAAGTAAAAGCTTATAATCCGAGGATGGTACTAAAAGTCAGAAATTTGGCCTAGGCTGTCTGTTCGTCCGACCGCGAATATAATTCCTCGTTCATTATACCAGGTAGAATGAGGTGCCAAATGAAAGCTTATATTCCAAGGATGGTACTAAAGGTGAGAATTTTGGCCTAGGACTTCCGGTTTTAGAAATTCGACCAGAAGTACTGTGTTAAAGTCAGCGGAATAGTACAAGTGATATATTATTCGACGCGCTTTCGCAAGACGATAACAAATATATACTTCCGGTTGCATGACTGTCTGTCCGTCTGTTCGTCCATCCGCGAATACAACTCATCCGTCATTAATACAGATAGAATGACAAATGAGGTGTCAAATGAAAGCTTATAATCCATGGATGGTACTAGAGGTGAGAAATTTGACCTAGGCGGTCTGTCCGTCCGACTGCGAATATAACTCCTTCGTCATTATACCAGGTAGAATGACAAATGAGGTGTCAAATAAAAGCCTATAATCCGAGGATGGTACTAAAAGTCAGAAATTTGGCCTAGGCTGTCTGTCCGTCCGACCGCGAATATAATTCCTCGTTCATTATACCAGGTAGAATGAGGTGCCAAATGAAAGCTTATATTCCAAGGATGGTACTAAAGGTGAGAATTTTGGCCTAGGACTTCCGGTTTTAGAAATTCGACCAGAAGTACTGTGTTAAAGTCAGCGGAATAGTACAAGTGATATATTATTCGACGCGCTTTCGCAAGACGATAACAAATATATACTTCCGGTTGCATGACTGTCTGTCCGTCTGTTCGTCCATCCGCAAATACAACTCATCCGTCATTAATACAGATAGAATGACAAATGAGGTGTCGAATGAAAGCTTATAATCCAATGATGGTACTAAAGGTGAGAAATTTGACCTCGGCTTTCTGTCCGTATGACCGCGAATATAACTCCTCTGTCAATATACCAGGTAGAATGACAAATGAGGTGTCAAATGAAAGCTTATAATCCAAGGATGGTACTAGAGGTGAGAAATTTGACCTAGGCTGTCTGTCCGTCCGACCGCGAATATAACTCCTTCGTCATTATACCAGGTATTTCTTTCGGTTTTAGAGTTGCAACCGTAAGTACTGTTTTAAAGTCGAAAATAGTATAAGCGATATATCATTCGACGTGCCTTAGCAAGATGAGAACAAATGTAAAATTTTGGTTTTTATATCATTTCCGATTAAAAAGTTCTAACCAGAAGTGCCATTATAGTAGCAGAAATAGTGCATGTAACACATTAATCGAAGCGTATTGAAAAGTTGAGTTTGAATCTTTAGTTCCGGTTTTGAAGTCGTTTCTGTTTAAACAATGATGCCCCAAAGTTTAGTAAAAATGGCTCAAAATTAGTAAAATCACATATCAATCTACGCAAAGTTACATGAAGAGTTCAAATATCGACTTCCAGTTCTATTTTCGATTACTTTGGGTGAAAACCTAAGGCTTACGAAGTCATTACTTGTTTTAGAATATTCATCTTTTAGTAGATGGGCAAAGGTTTAAAATGGCAACTTTTGAATTTTAGTCTGATCATTTGTTGCTTTGGGAATTGCAAAACAGTGCTACAATTTCGAAAATAAAAAATTTGGTTTAATTTTTCCAAAAATAAACCTGGGCTTTGATTTTGCATGAAAAGTTGTGTCAAGTACTCAATTAGTTTAAATTTTATTCAATTTATTTATTCCGCAAAGCTTTTTTTTTCAATGGTATTGCTCAGAAAATAATAATGATACATCGATTCTGCGGCTACCACATGAAAGAAGAAGACTTATATTTTCAATGTGTTTAAAAAAATAAAAAAAAAACTCATTTTTACATTGCAAAAACATTTTACTAAAGTAGAGTAATTTTTGGCTTGTAAATAATTTGAATAGCTTTGTCAGTATTGACTATAGACTAAAAGGTGTGACAGACACATGAGTAAGTACGCGAACTTATGGCTCTACGACCTTTTTCGCACGTGTGTCACCGTAAGTACGCCTACTTTAAGTACGCCATCAATCCAACTGGTTTGAAATCTTCCTCGTAGCCCGTACCTGCTTCATCACTGCTGTCTGTATCACTGCTTCGAGCCGCGAGCCGTCAATTTATTGCGTTTTTACACCTATATTTTTACTAATTAGGCAAATTACCTATAAATAATTGAATCGTTTATTGTTGAAATGAGACAAGTTACATTTTATAAGTTTTGAGAAAACCGTAAAAAACTATTTTAAGCTACACTAAATTATTTTTGATCATTTGTTTTTGAGTAAACCTAATTATTTATAGGCTGTTCTCCTGATGAAATATTTTGTTTGTTTATGCATTAAAATAGATCAAAAACAAGTGATATATTTCACGTCATAATTACACTTACCAAAAACCAAATTATTCTTCTATTTAACAAAACCTGATCAAAACAATAAATCAAACTCTACTAAAAAACAAAAAAAACAAAAAATTTCAGCAAAATTAGGTACACAGACAATAGAATTTAATCAAGAGGACGGTTTCTAAGTTTTTTGCTGATACACTTACAGCAGGCTACGATAGGATCCATTCATAACCAACATAATTTGCAAAGTGTGCAAAATATCTGGTTTTCTTTTTCTTGTAGTATTTGGTGGTGGATTAGGTCTGTTTTGTGTAGGCATTCCAGAGTATTTCATAACAGCTTATCGAATATGAGAAAGTAAATCTGAGGATGCAGCCCTAATTTGCAAATAACTTTTTACTAGCTCTATTCCTAATTTTTTAATAAATTGACTTCGTTGTTTAGTATATTCCCTATTACGATTATAATTTATGTGTTGTAAGCGTTTATAGTGGCGATATTTAGGACCCCATAAAAAGATTACTAGTGGACATCGTTCAATATTTCTACACATTGTAAGGTGACGCCATTTTATATACCGGCTGTGGCTGTCCCGATAAGAATAGCTCTCGGCCATGCGAGATTTCAGTTTCTCCAGGACTTGTGTTATGGGAGAATTTGAACCAATCACGAGTCACAGATTTTTGATTTTTTGACACTTGACAGTTCGATTGTCAACTTTCGAAAATGAAAATAGATCCATTTACCACAATAAAACTAAAAACAAATTTGTTTTTAATATTGTGTGTTTACCTATTTAATTTTGTTATTTTTATCCATTTTTATTTTGTTCTGTAGTATTCTGTACTTTTATTGATCTTTGTAATTCAAATTCAGAAGATGTAAGTGTAATTGGACGGCGTTATGCAGAAAGCTACCAACCCTCAATAGTGGCAAACTGAGATAATCAAGTTTAAAGTTTTTATTGATTTAAAAAATCTGTAGGATATGTTGCTACTACTTTGTAACTTTTTTTTGACTGTGGATAAATATTTTGGTATTTTCTACATGTTCAAATATTTTAATTGTAAATTTAAAAGAGAAATGGCAAATTTTTGTGGATTGGTAGGTTTCTGCATTTTGCAAAGTGGGGAATTAATACCAACAATATTAAATAAAAACAACAGTAAAGTTAGAAAAATTATTTTTATTTACAGGAAGTTAAGGATATGAATATTTAACGTATTAATTTAATAATTTTTAATATTAATCTACTTCATCCACTTCAAAATCTAGATCTTCAACATTCACATTGTAACCCTCAACATCTTCAGTTATGTTGGCACCCTGCAAATTTTGATAAAAAGTCAATGCATCAGCAGGAATAAGGTGCATCATTTCCTTTAAATTTTGTAATTTCGCCTCAGCGATAGGCTTCCCGTTAGGCCACAGTGGTATTAAATCGCTACAGATTTCTCCGTTAGCAGTTCTACCCCGAGAAGATTTTTTGATAGAAATATTTTGATACGGTTGTGAAAAATCGTGTTGTTGTATCATTAGCATAAATTGGTCAGACGTTTCTATTTTGGTTGACCTAATCTTCAACCAATTAATTTTTTCTTTATCTTCGGTCACTTTGCGATTAGCAATTTTTTTCTCAATGTTTATTACGCCTAAAAAATCTTCGACGTGCATTTGGGTTACTACCAATGGTCTCTGCTTTCTACAAGAACGCATTACCTCGATATAGTCATTTGGGGTATAATATAATCTTTGCTGTCGTTTAAGAGCCCACTCAATATCACTGAAATCAGTGTCGTTGGGCAAAAAACTGTGACCGGAACAGAGATATTTTACGGTAATGCTTTCTACGTTTGTGCGTTTCGCATGCAAAATTGATTTAAGCATAAGTATTAACTTAATATTTCGATTTTGCCCACCGCAAGAATCACACCAAAGCGTAAAATGTTTGACTTCTGGAGTTAATTTAGTTTTAACATGTTTTATAAGTCAAGAGCCTATTTTTTGGGCGCCCCTTCCAGCTGAACCTTCTACCCAAACGTAACAGTATCCTCTATTTTCTTTAGCACTGTGTATTCCTGCATTATACACCCACAACTGACGCTTATAAAATACGATGCCTGTAGGTATTCTGGGAAGCGGTAGGGTTGATCTGTTTGTTCAGTCAGTATCTTGAAATCATCTCTTCTCATTTTCTGTGCCTCCTCTGCAACTTGCAAATGCTTCGTATGTTCCTGCTTGAACTCTTTTTTTTCTTCATTCTTTTCATTATCAATTTTCATTTTAAAAGTATCGCAAACATTGCAGGTGTCTTTTTTAATGGCTTTATTTTCAAATTAAATTTCGTGTAGAATATGTTCTTGTATGACATTAAGCTTACGGGATTGGTTTCTTCCTGCTTGTACATGTCATACATTTGTTGTAAAGTGATACCAGGTGGTAAATATTTTGCCTGTTTGTTCCCGACGGTAGTGTGAAATGTATTTAGGTATTTTATTAATATGACTAACAACTGCTTGAATTCGTTCATCTGCTAATTTGTTTTTGCCTCCCTGCTTTAAACCTCTTTGATCACTAATAGGAGCCCGACCATGAAATTTCTTTAATGCAGTGTTTACTCGAAATGCAGTTACCTTTAAAGTATTTATAAACATTTCGCTACACACTTTTGTGTCCTTTATTTTATAAATTCGAGATAATTTCCTTTTTTCAATATTTCTACCATAAGACCTTTTTTTTCGATATCGGATACACTAGCAGCAATAAAATTAGTTTGAGCATCATATGAATTTAGCGACCAAAACCTCTCAAATTCATATTTTCGACTTTCAACAGAAACATTTTCTGCACATTTAGATGTACAGTTACAATGGAAATCCCCAATATTTGCAGAAAGCTACCAACCCACTTGGATGCAAGTGGCGCTTTATTAAAATTCTACCAAGTGGGTTGGAAGGTTTCTGTAAATTAAAAGTATACTACCAAGTGGGTTGGTAGGTTTCTGCAAATTAGAATATCAGATAAATTTAATATGTGGCTTAGCATTTTTATAGTTTTATAGGTTATATATTATTCTAGAGGTGGTAGGTTTTTACAGAATGCAGAACTCGTATTTTGTTGTCCAAATATGCATCCAACCCAATATCTGATATATTGAGGGTTGGTAGCTTTCTGCATAATGCCGTCCAATTATATGTAGATAAATAATAATAATAATTTTAATACTATGAAAATGTAAAATAAAATACACCTTAAATATAAATACAAGTGTTTTAATTTATTACCAAAACAAATTTTAAATAGTAAATGAGATATTTTTGTTATTATAGATCCAAACCAGTAAAAATTAGACAAGTTACAATCAAAGAAATAAAATGATTGGGATTTTTTAATTTTCTATAAAAAAAATAGTATGTATGTATTTTACCTTTCATTATAAGACTTTTTCTATGCTGGAGTCACACAAAATAATAAGGTAAATATTTTTGAATGTTCTATAATTTCTTTATACAAAAACAACCAATGTCGTCTTGTTCTTATGGTATTCACTACAGTACATAGTACATCTACTTATAACTTATACAATACTTTTGCTTATATAATTAAAATATATAAAACTATAATGTAATCAAAAGTGCCTTGATACTTTTAAATACATAATGCATATACAATTTTATTTTAAATCATATATAATCACACACATTACCCATTAAACGTACAAACTTTTAAAAAATAGCCAGAAAAAGCCTAAAATGAAATAAACACATTAAGTACCATTCTAAATTCTTTACCCAAATCCAAATTAATTATTAAGCTGGATTTATAGTTTGACGGACTGTAGAGGAAGACGCACTGGAAAAAGATCAACATAGAAGTTTGTGTACTCTTGATTATAAAGCTTGTCACGCACGGGGAGCTATACTATATCATATCGCTCACTATAGTAAATGAGTGAGCCTGCACGCACCTAACCATTTGTTCCTAGTTAGGAATCGCTGTAGTGAGCGGTATGATACTATAGTAATGATGAGTGAATCTGCACGCATGGGACCATTAGTTCCTAACTAATTAGGTTCCTAGTTAGGAATCGTTATAGTGAGCGATATGATATAATATATTATAGTATAGCTCCCCATGCGTGGCAAGCTTTATAAACAAGAGTACACAAACTTATATGTTGATCTTTTTTCAGTGTCTATGTCTACAGTCCGTCAAACTATAAATCCAGCTTAATAAATAATTTGGATTTTGGTAAAGAATTTTAGAATGATACTTATATTGTGTTTATTTCATTTTAGGTTTTTTCCTGTCCATTTTTAACTGTGTGCACATTTCAACAGTTTAATGGGTAATGTGTATGATTATATACTTAAAGTAAAATTGTATAGGTATGTATTTAAAAGTATAAATGCACTTTTGGTTACATTATAGTTTTATATATTTTATTTATATAAGCATATATAAGCAAAAGTATTGTATAAGTAGGTACGAAGGTTCTACCTATTCTGTAAAAAGGGGCCAAGTGTATTACTTATTGTTGTTGAGATAGCCTCATAATTTTTGGTACCAAGCAACATTTTGTTTTAAACTGGTTGTGTAAAAGGGAGCTAAAGTTCCACTTAGTAAAAATATAAAAATGTTACTTGGCCTCTTTTTGCAAATCAGCGACGATATATAATCACACACATTACACATTAAACATACACACATTTAAAAAATAGCCAGAAAAAGTCTAAAATGAAATAAACACATTAGTACCATTCTAAATTCTTTACCCAAATTCAAATTATTTATTAAGCTGGATTTATAGTTTGAAGGATTGTAGAGGAAGACGCACTGGAAAAAGATCAACTTAAAAGTTTGTGTACTCTTGATTATACAGCTTGTCACGCACGGGGAGCTATACTACATATAATATATCACATCGCTCACTATAGTAAATGAATGAGGCTGCACACATGTAACCATTCGTTCCTAGTTAGGAATCGCTGTAGTGAGCAATATGATACTATAGTATCTAATGATGAGTGAACCTGCACGCATGGAACCATTAGTTTCTAAACTAATTAGGTTCCTAGTTAGGAATCGTTATAGTGAGCGATATGATATAATATATATATTATTATAGTATAGCTCCCCATGCGTGGAAAGTGGCAAGCTTTATAAACAAGAGTACACAAACTTCTATGTTGATCTTTTTTCAGAGTGTCTATGTCTACAGTCCGTTAAACTATAAATCTAGCTTAATAAATACTTTGGATTTGGGTAAAGAATTTTAGAATGATACCTACTTAAGTATGTGTTTATTTCATTGTAGGTTTTTTCCTGTCCATTTTTTAACTGTGTGTACGTTTAACAGTTTAATGGGTAATGTGTATGATTATACTTAAAATAAAATTGTATAGGTATGTATTTAAAAGTATAAACGCACTTTTGATTACATTATAGTTTTATATATTTTATTTATATAAGCATAGGTATATAAGCAAAAGTATTGTATAAGTATGGATGTACTATGTACTGTAGGGAATACCATAAGAACAAGATGATATTGGCTGTTTTTCTATAAAAAAATTATAGAAAATCCACAAGTATTTATCTTATTATTTTGTGTGACTCCAAGCATAGAAAAAGTCTTATAATGAAAGGTAAAATACATACCTACATATTAGGAAATTAAAAAACCCCAATCATTTTATTTCTTTGATTGTAACTTTTCTATTTTTGGGGGTTTGGATCTAACAAAAGTGTACTATTTAAATTTACTATTACTATTTAAAATTTGTTTTGGTAATAAATTAAAACACTTGTATTTATAGTTAAGGTGTATTTATTTGACATCTTCATAGAATTAAAATTATTATCATTAATATTAATTATCTACATATCATTACACTTACATCTTCTGAATTTGAATTCATTTTTCCAGTTCACTACATTTTGATAAATGTAAATCCAATATTACACTTCTATAAATCCAATCCACCTAAAATAACAAAATTAAAGAGGTAAACACACAGTATTAAAAACAAATTTGTTTTTATTGTGGTAAATGGATATATTTTCAAAAGTTGATCGAACTGTCAAGTGTCAAATCGAAAATCTGTGACCCGTGATTGGTCCAAATTATTCCATAACACAAGTCCTGGAGAAACTGAAATCTCGCCTCGGCCATATCTCAGGAACCGTTCATAGTACAGCTGAGAAGAAGAACATATTTATAACAAAAGTTGCCTCGGGAAAAGCCTCGAAATTATTTTCATAATTGTAGTTCCACCGCTAGAGGGCAATTGAATATCACAAATTAAAAAATTAAAATTTTACAAAATTTGCCTAATGAAAGAGCACTGGAAATCTGATCATCGTATTCTTCATAAAATTCTGCGCGTATTTAATTTCACAAGTTTAACTCTGTATTTGCAAATAAGAGTTGGGGGGTGAGTGCGAACCTTGTTATGAAAAAATGACTGTAGGTCAGGTTCTGCTAAATCGAATTTTGCAAACTTGGTCTTGTTGAAAGCAGCTCTTTTTCGTCAATGTAAGTATTATAGTAAGTAATATGTCAGCTAGGAGGCGTTATTTATTTTTTTTTTCAGAAATCTAATTTTCTTTGGAAAATATTAAATTCAAGTATGCATTTTTAATCCTTTATTACAAAATTAGTCCAAATTAGCAACAGAATAGCGGAAACTGCATGCCAATACCATCTCGAGATATCTTAAGAAACGTGTAACTTTTAAACATAACTGTTACCAAAGAATATACCGAGGGGTTCGAGCGAAAACCCGATAACTAACAAAACCATTGTTTAGAGATAATCGCGATTAAAGGTTTTAGGAAGTTTGAAGAATATTTAAAATCGTACGCTCCATACGAGCGTTAAAAATGCTACTTTAAGGTACTAGTGCTTTAAAATGTTTAAGGCACTGCAGTTAAAAGTGAATTGTCAAATTATGAAACGTCAAAATATTTATATTTCATTTGTTAACATTAATATTAATAGTACAACTTGCGCAATTTGAAAAGGTTTAAAAGGTTTTAACATTTAATAGACACTTTTTTATTTACTATTAAGTACATTAGAATAATATGATTTTCTTTTTAATAATTTGTATTATAGGGCAGTCAATGAGAGTACCTATGTGGCTCCGAATTCCATCCTACTATATCGATTTACGTGATATTTTCACAGTAAGTAGGAAATAGCCCAAGAAACAAAGTCTACCCTATGCCGATGTGTGCTTTTGTCTTGGGGGCGGTTCTCACCCCTTCTCGGGGGTGGAAAATTTTTGGCTTAAATAACTACGGAAGTTGCTAGACAACCTAATACTAAGCAAAAACTGTTCTAATAATTTTTTTTCGAAAACTCAATACTTTTTGAGTTTTGAAAATTGGCCATTTTCATTGAAACATAACACCTGTTCAAACGGTTTTTTGCGAATACCTTAAAAACTATGCATCTAACTAAAAAAACTATATAAAACATTTTTGTAGCTTATAAAATAACTAAGAGATTCTTTCCTTTGCTAATCTTTTAGTTATAACACAAAAAGAGATATGGTAAGTGAAAAAAACTTGTTTTCTTGGTGCATGCTCAAATCAGTCTATTTAACTTGAAATAACAGAGAAACGGTGGATTTTAGGTGTATAATGCTACCAATAACTTTTGCTGTGCTTGAAAAGACCTATAAATTAAGCAATATTGAATGTCGATTACATTCAAACTATGCGAGATAAACTGTAAAAAATTTGATGACTGACGTATTTTAAGAAAAAAATGAGAAGTATATTTAACCCCTCATCCACAAGAATTTAAATGCATCGTTTTTCTTCTACAATACATTTTACTATAGTGTTCTTTTTATGTTCAAAAAGTTGGGCGGGTTTAAAATGAATGGTTTAAAAAAAATAAGATCAAATTATTAAGCGCATTTTTAAATTTTCTTAAAAATCTTCCTATTTCTCCATGCAACTCGAAAATGATAAGAGATGCCAAAAAAAAGATGTCATACAAAAATGTAGGTTTCTTCTAGATAAACATTCTGATTTTATTTTTTGTAACAGTATCTCTTATCATGTTCAAGTTACATGGAGAAAAAGGAAGATTTTTAAGAAAATTTAAATATGCGATCTATAATTTGATCTTATTTTTTTCAAAAACCATTCATTTTAAACCCACGCAACTTTTTGAACATAAAAATAACACTCTAGTAAAATGTATTGTAGAAGAAAAACGATGCATTTAAATTCTTGTGGATGAGGGGTTAAATTTCTTCTCAATTTTTTTCTTAAAATTCGTTAGTCATCAATTTTTTGCAGCATATCTCGCTTAGTTTGAATGTAATCGACACTTAATATTGCATATTTGATAGAACTTTTCAAGCACAATAAAAGGTATTGGTAGCATTATACACCTAAAATCGACCGTTTCTCTGTTATTTCAAGTTGAATACACTGATTTGAGCATGCACCAAAAAAACAAACTCTTTTTACCTACCATATCCCTTTTTCTGTTATAACTAGAAGATTGAAGATGGAACAAATCTCTTTGATTTTTTATGAGCTACAAAAATGTTTTATATATATTTTTTAGTTAGATGCATTGTTTTTAAGATATTCACAAAAAACCGTTTGAAAAGGTGTTACATTTCAATGAAAATGGCCAATTTTCAACCACGAATAACTCAAAAAGTATTGAGTTTTCGAAAAACAAATTATAGAACAGTTTTTGCTTAGAATTAGGTTCTCTAGCAACTTCCGTAGTTGTTTAACCAAAAAATTTTCCACCCCCGAGAAGGGGTAGGAACCGCCCCCAAGACAAAAGCACACATCGGCATAGGGTAGACTTTGAATAAGGAGATATTTTCAGGCTATTCCTAAAATTTAATTAAAATCTATGCAGTAGGATAGAATTCGGAGGTAATAACCTGTTCTTGCTCTCATTGACTGCCCTATTTTGGCCTATGTGGCTATTTTGCAAGGACAGGGAGTTCACTGATGATGGACTGATAAATCCGAAAACGTTTTGAACGTAATCCTTTTGGATCTTTAAAAATTTTAATTTTTTATTAAAATATACCAACTACACCAGGGAGTGTTTTACTTCACGTTAAATTTGTTTAACTTAATGGTATACAGCCAACCTTCGGGAATTATCCCGTTTTATTGATTTTATTAACGTATAGACGTCCACATTGGACGTCGTTGTCAAAATACAAAATATTAATAAATTAAACAAAAATGTTGTTGCTTAGTAAAAAAATTCTTCTAATAATTTAATTTAATCTGACTCATTTATATCGGTAGTTCAGACATATATTATACATTTTAAAGTAGAAGACTTTAAAATGATATTGCCAATATTTTATGAGTTGCGTTCCCGACTTTACTTACTGAAAGATAGTTCATTCGATTACATGAAATCAACCCCAACTCAAGAATATCCGTCACAAAAAATCATAGCATGTGATCTGTCTTTAAAAAAACGACTACATACATCGGTGACAGTAAGATTCTCGCGTTAGAGATTCCGTAGTAAATCAGATTAAATTAAATTATTAGAAGAATTTTTTTACTAAGCAACAACATTCTTGTTTAATTTATTAATATTTTGCATTTTGACAACGACGTCCAATGTGGACGTCGGTCGAAACGTTAATAAAATCATCTTTTAGATAAATTGTGGCTTAATTTCCATTTAGAATATGTAGTTAATTGCAAAAATGCCACAAGGAAATTGCTTCAGAACAATATATTTTTCAGAAAAATAATCACACGGCACGAGTATTGGACATCAATAGGAGAGAATTGAACTATCGGCCGATAAACAATCGTCATATGTGCGCAAGTCCTAGTTAGCCAACACTGATTAAATCGTCGGCCGATAGTTAGCCGACAAACTAGTTTGAAGGCAATCGGGAAGCCCATCAAACTTTTTTATCGCCCGATACTGAATCGGTGTAATGTGCGCATATGCATACCTCTCTGTACTGATTAACAAGCCGACCAAACTATCGGCCGATAAAAATTCTGCAGTCTGCGGGGCTCTTACAGTTTTGTTTAAAATATACTTTTCCTAAGATATCTCGAGATAGAAAAAGGTATCGACATGCGGTTTTCGCTATTCTGTTGCTAATTTGGTCTAATTTTGTAATACAGGATTAAAAATGCAAACTTGTAATTAATAAATGATGAACTTGTTGCTGGTATATATTTTCCAAAAAAAAAACTAGATTTCTGAAAAAAATTAAATAACGCCTCCTAGGTGGCATATTACTTAGGCTGTTTCGAAATTATAACTCAAAGGCAACCCAAGTAGCACCGAACGGGTTTATTAAGTCTTTAAAGGATGCTTTAAAACTGTAGAATAAAACTAAAATTAAAACCATTTGGTTTTTAAGTAAACCTTAAGGTTGCAATAAAACCGCTTTCAGTATAAAAGGGCCCACTCTGAAAGAGGTCAATAAAACCAAAAATAAAAACCTTCTTAAAACTTTGTTTTCTTAAGCAACTGGTTTTAAAGCTGCTGTGAAGGTTCTTTTAAAACCAAGTTAAAAGACACTTTAAGTGCAGGCAGTTTTATAGCTAACTTAACAAGATTTCTTAAATGGAGACTTTTAAAGACAATTTATCATTGTTGTTCTGAAGCTATTTTCTTGTGGCATTTTTATAATCAAGTATATTCAAATGGGAAATAAGCCACAATTTTACCTAAAAATGATTTTATTAACGTTTCGACATTTTTAAATTTCGAAACGTTAATAAAATCATTTTTAGGTAAAATTGTGGCTTATTTCCCATTTGAATATACAATTTATCATATTAAATGATTTTTTAAACCCATATACTCCATATAGGCCAACAAATTTTTACATGTGTTATGGTAGGTAGATACGTATTTGTAACCATAAAATAATAAAAAGTACTTGGTTATTTCGGACTGTTAAGGTAGAAAAACACTTGCGCACCCAACTTTATTGATAATGTTAACAAAAATAGATCTAAATAATTCACGCGCCCTAAAATGTCTGACTTTTGGCGACTAAAAAATAAAAATAATAAAAAAATTTAAATCAGAAAAATATTAATTTGAAATAAAAATAATTTTATCTACAGTTTTAATGTTAAAATAAATCGAATTTATGTCTTTAAGTCGCTTATTTATAATTTTTATGTAAGCCTTATATTGTAATCTTTCATGGCTTTCAGTATCTCCAGAAAGCAATATGGCTGAAATCCAAATAAAACTATTTGGTCTATCGACAGAGAATTGTTAAGATCAAATGGTTTTATTTTATACCTTTTCAAGAGCATATATCTTACATAAAAGCAAGATTGCCTTGCAATTAAAACCGTTTAGTTTTAATGGTGCTGTCAATGCCACTCGGTTTTAATGTGAATCTAACCTAAAATCGATGCGTCATAGTGCTGTGTGTTGTATTTTTCTTTTAAAATGACCAGTTCGTTTATATTTTTAGTACTTGCGACTTATTTCTTGAATACTAACTGTACTTCCACTTTTTACAACACACTACACTACTGTTTCACTGTAAAACAAATGGCCGACCATTTTGGACATCAAAGAAGAGGGGATGAGTGATAGATTTATTGTTTCTAACAAGAAGCATAGTTTAGTCTTTACGATAACCAAATTGATTCAGTTAAGAGCGTTTGGTTTTAATATAGCCTACTAGTTGCTTTTAACAAAGCAACTTTAAAGAAAACTAAAAAAATAGTTTTAATGCATATGTTTTACTGACATAATAGTCTTGAGATCAAGTAGTTTTAAAAATAGGTTTTATTAGTCATATTAAGAGAATTTTTAAAACTGCGATAAAACTAAAAGGCAACAAACTAGAATCTAATAAAACCAAACAGTCCGGAAGTTCTTCATAAAACTGATTAGTTTTAAAGTGAACTGAGAATAAACCATTTTAAAACTACAATAAGACAAATTATCTATTAAGATTAATTAGTCTTATTTGATACTCTTATTAGATATGTACTTTAAAACTAGTGACAAATGCTTAACAGTTTTAAAGTTCTGGCAGTATATCTACAGGTAACTTTAAAACCATTATCTTCTTATTTACCACAATAAAACCTATATAAACCTTAAATAAAACTAAAGTGTTTTTATTGCGCTATGAAGCCGCACACCAAAGAAACATGAAACGTAAAACACGTTTCATGAAAATAAAATACAGGTAAACAAATCTTGAAGTCCGCCTACCAATGAAACGAGTGAGATTCATGCTCATATAACATTTTTATTTTCGGAGAGTTTCATAAATGGCCGGACGTCTATTTGTTTAGCAGTGTTTTATTTCCATGAAACGTGATTTACGTTTCATGTTTCTTTGATGTGCCTAATATTGACGAAAAAGCTGTTTTCAACAACACCAAGTTTGCAAAATTCGATTTAGCAGAACCGGAGTTACAGCCATTTTTTCATAACAATGTTCCCACTCACCCCCACCTCTTATTTGCAAAGGTAGACTTAAACTTGTGAAGTCAAATATGCGCAGAATTTTATGAATAATGCAATGATCGGATTTCCAGTGCCCTTTCATTAGGCAAATTTAGTAACATTCTGATTTTAAAATTTTTGATATTCAAATTACGCCCTCAAGAGGTGGACCTACTATGAAAATAGTTTCCAGGCTTTTCCCGAGGCAACTTTTGTTCTATTTTTTTTCTCAAAGCTGTACTATATAAAGGGTTCTTGAGATATGGCCGACAGCCATTCTTATTGGGACACCCGGAACATATAGAAAAAATACATAAAAATCTATGGCAACAATATGACTTGCAAACATATATTCAGATTTAGATGCCAAATTAATGAAGGTTTAATCCAATGATTTATCTTTATACTTCATTGGCATAAGCATACATAATAAAGTATTTTCAATGGGAAATAAGCCACAATATTGCCAAAAAAATGAATTTATTAACGTTTCGACGCCCAAGTCGGGTGTCGTTGTCAAAATACAAAATAATACTAAATAAACAAAAATATTGTTGCTTAGTAAGAATTTTTTACTAAGCAACAACATTTTTGTTTATTTAGTATTATTTTGTATTTTGACAACTACACCCGACTTGGGCGTGAAACGTTAGTAAATTCTTTTTTTTTGGTAAAATTGTGGCTTATTTCACATTGAAAATACTTCATTATAAAAAAGCCACAAGGAAATAGTTTCAGAACAACATAATCATACATGTCCCATATTTCTGCTGTCTTAAATTTGATTATTGCATTCATTTGCTCTTTTGCTCAAATAATTACATTATAGTGGTTTTTATTTTAGGTCATATCCAAGATGAAAGCAAATTGGAAATTGAGGAGACAGTCATTGAAGATTCATCTCACGACGAAAGTGACACGAGTCGACACACTGAAGGAAAAACTTTAAATAAACCTATGACAGTTGTGACTGGAAAAAGACCTTATAAATGTGAAATTTGTTTTAAGCAGTTTCGCCAAGCAGGTACTTTAAAAAGACATTTGAGAGTGCACACTGGGGAAAAACCTTTCAAGTGCGAGATTTGTTTTAAGCAGTTTTCTCATGAATTTAATTTGAAAAACCATTTAAGAACACACACTGGAGAAAAACCTTACAAGTGTGAGATTTGCTTTAAACAGTTTAGGGAAGTAGGCGCTTTAAAAGCACATTTAAGAACGCACACTGGAGAGAAACTTTACAAGTGTGAAATTTGTTTGAAGCCGTTTAGTACAGCCGGTCATTTGAAAAAACATTTGAGAGTGCACACTGGGGAAAAACCTTACAAGTGCGAGATTTGTTTTAACCAATTTACTACAGCAAGTTATTTGAAAAGTCATTTAAGAACTCATACTGGAGAAAAACCTTACAAGTGTGAGATTTGTTTTAATCGGTTTAACCAAATAAGTATTTTGAGAATACATTTGAGAACCCATACTGGAGAAAAACCATACAAGTGCGAAACTTGTTTGAAGCAATTCAGAGAACTAGGCACTTTCAGAAAGCATTTAAAAACACACACTGGAGAGAAACCTTACCAGTGTAAAATTTGTTTTAAGTCGTTTTCTCGAACAGATAGTTTGAAAACCCATTTGAGTGTGCACACTGGGGAAAAACGTTATAAGTGTGAAATTTGTTTTAAGCAGTTTATTTTTGCAACTTCTTTGAACAGACATTTGAATCTGCACGCTGGGGAAAAACCTCACAAGTGCGAGATTTGTTTTAAGCAATTTAGTGAAGCAGGTGGTTTGAAAAGTCATTTAAAAATTCACACTGGAGAAAAACCTTACAAGTGTGACATTTGTTTTAGGCGATTTAGTGATGCAGGTAGTTTGAAAAGACATTTGAGAGTACACACTGGAGAACGACCTCACAGGTGTGAAATTTGTTTTAAGCAATTTAGTCATAAATCTTCCTTGACAACACATTCTCGAGTGCACACTGGGGAAAAACCTTACAAGTGTGAGATTTGTTTTAAGCAAGTTTCTCAATTGAGCAGTCATTTAAGAACGCACACTAGAGAAAAACCGTACAAGTGTGAGATTTGTCTTAGGAAATTTAGTTTAGCCAGTAGTTTGAAAAGACATTTAAGACAGCACACTGGCGAAAAACCTCACATGTGTGAAATTTGTTTTAAGCAATTTAATCTTAAAACTTCCTTGAAAACTCATTTGCAAGTGCACACTGGGGAAAAACCTTTTAAGTGCGATATTTGTTTTAAGCAATTTACCGCAGCAAGTTATTTAAAAACTCATTTAAAAATTCACACTGAAGAAAAGCCTTACAAGTGTGAGATTTGTTTTAAGCAGTTTATTAAAAAAAATGATTTGAAAAAACATTTGAGAGTGCACACTGGAGAGAAACCATACAAGTGTGAAACTTGTTTTAAGCAGTTTATTCATGCAAGTTCTTTGAAAAGACATTTGAATGTGCACGCTGGGGCAAACATGTGAAATTTGTTTTACGTAGTTTTCTCACAAATATATAACAGCACTACAGATCTTAGAGACCCTTGGCTTCGATAGTCTTGACTAATTTCTTCCACTTTTTGCGGTCCTGTACTTGTCCTCTCCAGTCTCTTGTACCCACTTCTTCTAGGTCAGTCCGGACGGCATCAGACCACTTCCTTCGTGGTCTTCCTCTTCTTTTCTTCCCTTGTTCTCCTGCTGATAAAACTCTTAGGACGTTTCTTTCTTGTGGCATTCGTAAAACATGACCCAACCATTTAACTCTCTGTGCCTTCATTTTCTGAGTTATTTTAGGTTTCTTATACATATCCATTAGCTCCTGGTTTGTTCTTCTGCGCCATTCCCCGTTAGCCTCCTTTATACCACCAAAAATTTTTCTCAATATTTTTCTCTCCCAAATTTTTAGCTTTTTTCTACTTTCTGGTTCATTGTTGCTACATGTTCTGTCATTTCACATGCATACAACAGTGTTGGTCTCACTATTGTTTCATAACGATCGGATCTTGGCTGCCCTGGACACGTCTTTTGCCTTCAACAGTGCGTTTAATGAGCCTACTGCTTTGCTACCTTTTAACAACCGTTTATCTATCTCTCTCTTCATCTCCTCTATTTGTAACTGTTACTCCAAGGTACTCAAATTCAGTTACCTGCTCAGATTTATAATCTTTGTCATTTGTCCTTAGAGTAATCCACTTATTTTCTTCAGCTTTGTCTCCTCTCCTTTCCATATGCTTGGTTTTTCCTTGGTTTATAATCAGGCCATATTTTTTGCTTCTTCTTTAAATTGCTTGAACATTTTTTGAAGTTCTATTCTTGAACGTGTCAGAAACACCAAGTCATCTGCAAAACCTATACACTGTTGTCTTCTGTTAAGAATCGTGCCGCTTGTCTGGATATTGGCTCCTCTAATTATCTTTTCTAGTACTAAATTCAATAAGTCTATTGACAGGGGGTCCCCTTGTTTTAATCCTCTGTTGACGTTAAACTGATTTGAAAAGCTGCCTTCTATCATGACTTTATTGACTGTGTTGGTTAACGTCATTTTAACTAATCGTATCAGTTTCTCTGATATTCCTAGTGCTCTCATTGATTCGTATAGCCCGTTTCGTGAGATGGAGTCGTAATCCTGTTTAAAATCGATAAAGAGCATATGCAAGCCTAGGTTTTGTTCATAACTATTGTTTTGTAATAACTTTAGCAAAAAATATTGATCGGTTGTTCCTCTTCCCTTTCTGAAACCAGCCTGGTATTCTCCTACTATCTCTGATTCATAAGCTTTCAATCTAGTTCTTACAATTTTTGCTAATACCTTATACACCACTTCTAACAGTGCGATTCCTCTGTAATTTTCACGGCATTTTTTCGTTATCCCATATTTTCTTTATAAGCCCGGCTATTTTCTGCTGCAGTATATTTCCTCTTACCTTTAATATCTCTGCTGGCACTCCGCTTTCTCCGGCACTTTTATTATTTTTTAGGTCTTTTATTACTGTTATTATCTCCCTTTCTGTCGGTGCTTGTGTTTGTTGTGGTTCCGCTTCTTGTATTTGTTGTTGTTCGATTTCTTGCCCTCGCTGTTGCATTTCTGTTTCTGTTTGGGCTTTATCGTTTAATAATTCTCCGAAGTATTCTGCCCATCTATTCAATTGTTCTGTCTTGTCTCCCAGCAACATACCATCTTTATTTCTACAAAACATTGTGCATTTATTTAGAGTCCCTCGTGTTTTTTACTCCTTGATAAAAATTTTTAACTTCTTTTTGGACATAGTTTTCTTTTATTATTCTTCTATTATTTCTAGTTGCTTTTCCAGTGATTTTCTCTTCTTTTACCTACATAATCGCTTAGCTTCTCTTCTTTTGTCTTTATAATACTCTTTACTTTTTTCTGTGTTGTTTCTAATATTTTCCATTTTTGCGTTGTTTCTCTGTTCTAGAATTCTTTTGCAGTCCTCATCAAACCATTATTCTCTCTTTTCTTTTTCTGCTTTCGCAATGCTAAGGTCTCTCCATTCCTCTTCTATGTTCCCGGTCGTGATTCTTTCCAATTTCTTGTTTATCTCTTTAGTGAAGCCAGTAGTTTTAAAGGACATTTAAGACAGCACACTGGCGAAAAACCTAACATGTGTGAAATTTGTTTTAAGCAATTTAATCTTAAAACTTCCTTGAAAACTCATTTGCAAGTGCACACTGGGAAAAAACCTTACAAGTGTGAAATTTGTTTTAAGCAATTTACTGCAGCAAGTTATTTGAAAAGTCATTTAAGAATTCACACTGGAGAAAAGCCTTACAAGTGTGAGATTTGTTTTAAGCAGTTTATTCATGCAAGTTCTTTAAAAAGACATTTGAATGTGCACGCCGCGGAAAACTTGTGAAATTTGTTTTAAGCAGTTTTCTCACAAATGTTTTTTGAAAATATGTTATGAGTACCTACATTTATTTATTTATTAAGCTTAAGGGCACCCGAAGTCCCATTTAACGACAATGTTAACATTTTGTCACATAGCACTGTAACCAAAGCACTTATAGACGTAATTTTTTGTTTATTTTGAAACTAGATGCATTGTTTAGTGCCGCGTTGATTTATGTAAAGTTTGAGTGAAAGAAACATTTATTTTAAATTTTTTTTAAAATACTTTTCCAAAAAACCCAAAACAGTTTAGATTTTATTTTTTATTTTACTTGTTTTTGTACATTTTTCAATACATCTTCACGCGGCACTTAATATGATCTATCTACAACTACCGTAAAAATTTGGACCTTCTATCATCTAAAGATCCAGAGATATTTGACATCAAAAGTTAAAAACCTAGTATTCGGGAAATCACAAAAACATAAAACACTCTAATAGGCTATAAAGCTATAGGTACACGGTAAGTTGAGTGCAGATGTTTGAAAAACAAATAATTTTGTAACCATGGATATTTTTTACTATAATGTGTTATAAATTGTTGGGAAGAGAAGATTTCAGAGAATAATTTTTAATCATAACACAAAAAAACTTAAAAAATTCAATTTTTGGTCTTTGGCTGCCCTTAACAGGCCTTGTAGGCATAGGATTAAAATGTGTACATTTCTAATTACATTTTATTTTAATCTTAAAATTTTTTATTTAATTACACTTCAGTTTTTTTATACACTCCTTCACAACCTTTCTCCATATCCTTCTGTCCAATGCTAGTTCTTTCCATCCCTCAATGTTACTTTTCTTCAGGCCTTCGTGCACACTGTCCTCCATCTTTTCCTTGGCCTGCTGTTGTGAAAACAGTTAAATTAATTCGCATTTTTGCAAATCTCTCTTGTAAATTTTGGGACAATCTGTATGTGGATTGAAAATACATTTTAGTTCTCTCAAAAGCTTGTGTTATGTAGGCACAAAAGATAACGGACATATGTTTTCTATTTATCGTCTTCGGGGTAAAAGGCATGTCGCTTTGCCAAAGAAGAATATGTGTGTGGCCCTTTTTCAGGCAAAAAAGTGTAAACTAAGATATTAATGCAGTGATTTGAGTAGAATTTAAGTAGTCTCTCGCCAGCAGCCTCTAAGACGAGGTGTTCGTGTTTGTTCCTCTTTTCGCCGTGAAAATACGTTCTCCACAATAATTACATTAAAGATTCTCTCTCTCGCTCTGTTTCGCTATTAAGGAGGGGGTATGGTTTGAAATCAACATATCAAGCACATTTTTATGATTTTTTTTTCGAAGCTCTGGTAGAATTATTTTATTTTTAAATTAAATAAACATGAGTACAATTCTAAGAATGTTTTTGAAAAAAATTAAATCCAAAATATTGAAAAATAAGCCATTGGTGACAAAATTTTCACACGCAGCTAAAAAAATGGATTTTGCGGTGGACATCAGAACTCGTCACTGGATCATACGAATCAAAAAATTCAAAAAGATTTAATTAGCTTATTAGTTTCACGAGGTAACAACGTCGAGTTTTTTAATTTTAATGATTTTTGAATTTTTGGTATCACTCAGAACTCAAAAATACGAAATTTTTGGTAAAAATTTTGTGAAAATCAAAAATTTGTTATTGTTGAACAAAAAATAAGCCCAAAACGAAAAATATCTCGACGTTGTTACCTCACGAAATGTGTAAAGAAAATCTGTGCAAAATTTCAGGTAGACCGGTCAAGTAGTTTTTCAGTTACAATGTCTACCGCATTTAATAAAGTAATTTTGAGAAAATTGCGTTTAAAGTTTTGATAACTGCATCTTTATCTTCTTATTTGTCTGCCAAATCGTAAAGTGATGCACATTGGAATATGTTTTTTAAATAGCGGAGTAATCGACAAAAGAGAAGGCGAAGATTTGTTTAACGTTTCTCACTACGCTCAAGCGTGCTGGCGCGAAGCCGCGGCAAAGCGAGTCGAAGGTAGGGATATAACACGCTGTGTCTCTGGTAATTTTACTCCGATCAATCTGAAATTTTCAGAGAGTATTCTTGAAAGTATGCACTTTTATTTGAAATAATAAAAAAAATTAAATATTTCAAATCATACCCCCCGCCCTTAAGACAATTTATCGTTAATCAGCGTATTTGTCAAATATAGGATCCTTGAAAAGAAAAACATAGGTCAGAGGTATAGAAACATAATCAAAGAGCTCAATAGATCCAACAAAACACGAATTAAAACCACACACGGAAGGAAGCAAAATCAATGCAGGCATTAGACAAGGGGACAGCCTCAGTCCATGCCTATTTAATTTAATAATGAATGAAGTTATAGGTAGTGTTAACATAATGAATCAGGGATACAAAAAGGGTAACCGAACCATGTAGCCCAATAAATGACCGTTTTGGAGTGTAATTTCCAGGGGCAACTCCGAATTACATGAAAATTTGGATTTAGGTTCTACTTACCCTCCACTTCAAAGTTGAATTTGTGCCGTTGGTTGCTTTTACTTGGGGGTGACATTTACCCCTTCTCGGGGGTGAATAACGCGTGTTTAAAATAAGGCCGGAAATTGATAAATTGACTTATTTTAAGCACCTTTTGTTCTATAAAGTTTTTTACTTAAGTCAATACTTTTTGAGTTATTCGCGATTTAAAATGTTGATTTTTCGACAAAAAACTACGTTTTCAGACAGTTTTTTTCCAAATAACTCAAAAAGTAAATATTTTATCGAAAAAAATGTTTATAGCAAAAGTGTAGCCTATAAAAAACGAAAAAAATAGTGTACCAGTAAAGTCTAAAGATTAAGTAAAAGCAAAGTTGTAGCTCATGAAAAATACGTTCTTATTCGTCTAATTCCAAATCGAATAATTCAACGCGAAATCACCGAAGAAAGATGCGTTTTTCGGGAAAACCTTATTAACATTTTTAAAGTATTGAAAAAAAGCTTATTATTTGTTTTTTACAAAAGTTTACAGCATCAAAAATAAACGAGTTACACTGAAAAAAAAAGTTGGCCCCTTTTTTTGGTAAAAAAAAATCGTGAAAGCCTCCCTCTATTTAGCACCCTAAATGAAATTAATCGTTTGGCTTTACCATCTATTTTAACTGTATGTGTATTGTTTATATGATCTGTAAGTTTGATTGGTTTGATTGAAGTGCTTTTAAAAAACATTTGGTTTTATAGTAAAAAAAAATTTTCCAAAAATTTTTGAAAAATTTCATTATTTCAAAATATCTTAAAAAGTATTAGTGATAAGAAAAATCTTAAAGAGTAAAAAAATGTAGGTTTTGCTAGTATAAATATGCTAGTTTTATTTTGTTTCTCCATAAGACAAAAATTGGTAAGATATGGCTGTTCAGAATTTGCATACACTCGTGATTAGTGACCCATTCAAGCGTTCTCAATTATAACCCTTTTAAAAATAAATACTTTAAACCGGTGAGACTGACAGATTATATAAAAAATATATAGGTAAGTAAATTGTTTGTAAAGCGGTAGCGATTAATTTCATTTGGGGAGCTAAACACGGCGAGATGTTCATGATTTTTTACAAAAAAAAAAGAGGGTTAACTTCATTTTGAGCGTAACTCGCTTATTTTTAATGCTAAAACTTTTGTTAACAATTCAAACAAATCTTTTTATAAACACTTTAAAAAAGTTTAAATGAGTTTTTCCCGAAAAGTGCTTAATTTTTCGGTGATTTCACCTTGAAATATTCGATTTGGAATTAGACGAATAAGAACGTATTTTTCATGAGCTACAACTTTGTTTTTGTTTGATTGATAGACTTTACTGATACACCATTTTTTTGGGTTTTTTATAAGCTACACTGTTGCCACGTATATTTTTTCGATAAAATATTTACTTAGAGTTAGTTGTTTGCGAAAAACCGTCTGAAAACGTGGTTTTTTTGTCGAAAAATCAACATTTTCAATGGCAAATAACTCGAAAAGTATTGACTTACGTAAAAAACTCTATAGAACAGAAGTTGCTTAAAATCAGTCAATTTATCCATTTCCGGTCTTATCTAGAACGTATGTTTTTTCACCTCCGAGAAGAGCTGACTGTCACCCCCAAGCAAAAGCAACCAACGGCACAATTTCAACTTTGAAGTGGAGGGTAAGTAGAACCTAAATCCAAATTTTCATGCAATTCGGAGTTGCCCCTGAAAATTACACGGTATCGCCAAAGTATAACCTGACATTATCCAAAGAGAAAACCCAATCGATGGTAATATCCAGGAACCCAATTAGATGTAAATTAGTAGTGGACGACCATATAATCGAACAGGTAATGGATTGTAGATACTTAGGTGTGGAAATATCTAGCGACAGGCATCTGTGGCAAGAATCAAAACAGCAGGCAACGAAAGCAGCGAGAATACCTGGTTTCCTGAGGGATATAATCTGGCGGAATAAATATATGAGCACCGAAAGCAAAGTCCGCATTTATAAGACATGTGTTAGACCCGTACTGACATCGCAGCTGAGACAAGGGCCGAGACAACAAAGACCAAACAAATAATGAGAACAATAGAGATGAAAACTCTAAGATCCATAAGAGGTATCACACTCAGAGATAGAATACGAAACGAAGACACATTGAGAGAGCTAGGCGTTCAAGACGTAGTGAGATGGACAAGAGCGCGACGACGCATGTGGAGAGACCACGTAGATCGGATGAACCCTGAACGTATGGCTCATTGGGCGAAAACAGAGAAGCCCAACACCAAGCGACCCATAGGAAGACGAAAAACGATGGTACGAGAGTTGGAGCTCTGGATCGCAGCAAAGACTGTAACAGAGGAAACAGGACATATTCCTATTACAAGAAGAAGAAGACAATCCTTTATATCGTGTTTATTAGTAACTATAAAACCAAACCAAATAAATCTTGGAACTAGTTGCCCTAAAAGTTCACTGTTTTGTTAATATCGAAGGTCATTTCTCTGGGACATATGCGTGTGGTCCTAAAATATTCGCCTATGTCCAATTAGGCAAAAAGTAATATTTAAACCTTTTTGCCACGGTGGGGTGAGATTCAATAAAAACTCACGTCATTTGTTGGTCTAAATCGACCCGGATTTTTAGTTTGGTTTTCGCGTTGGTTGTGCCGCTTATTCGGACATTTTTTGTGTCTAATACCTATATTACAAGACTTATTAGTTCGGGTTAAACTCTAAGTAAAAGGAAGTGAAGTTATTGTGTGTGGTTAGTGCCTGTCGCGGTACCAATTGGACTAATTGGGTGAGATTTTTCCATTTTTAAAAAAATTTTATCGCTGGTCCAAGTAAACCGCTCTGCTGATAGACATTTTTCGGTTAAAAACTGGACCTAGCCTCTTGTTGGTATCCAAAATGGAAAGTTTTTTTAAAGTTTACAACTTGTTAAACATACTGTATATTTATTTTATATTGAACACCGAATATTCTTTAAAGCGCCCAATCACTTAATTTATTGACAATTATAAAAAATCCAGGGCCGGATTAAAACATATTGGAAAAATGTTCCGGCCTAAAAAAGCACCCTGTACATTAAATTTTTTAAAATGGATTTTGCATTTCAAAAGAGAATGAAAAACTAAATTTAGTGGTATATTTTTAATATTCGGCAAACTGATTTTTCTGGAAAAAATTTGAATTCTGAAATTATGTGAATTGCGAGACCTCGAAGTAAAAAAATTAAAATGACTTAATTGTAATTTAAACCATTATTTAATCTAAATTTCTAAAATCTTACCATTTCAGTGTTTTTTTTATTATGGCGACAAATAATTCATAACAAATATTCACCCTTAATTAATGAATGAATAATAAATAAAGAATCCACAACAAATATATAAATCTGATCTACAATCGATCTCAAAAATAAAAAATTGCTGAAAAATTACTTTTGGATATCTAAAATCCAAAGTTTATAACGAGAAAATAAATAGTAGGGAAGAACTTATTGACCGGATTCCGACGCCTTCCAAGAAATGAAGTCAGACCTTGACGAGATTAGGAACTCAGTCAGACAAATAACAAAAAGAGCAAGACTTTGCCTTTAACAAGGTGGTGGCCATTTTGAACAATTACTATAATTTTGATAAGTTATTTTTCAGAAAAATGTTTGTTTTTTTTTAATTTTTAAGGTACGATGATTACATCAAGTTATGTATTTTTTATTATACCAAGCAATTTCCATCAGACTGGTCACTTCCAATAGCAGAATTGTCCCAATATACACTCTATGGAACACTAAGTTCAATACTCCACAGTTGTTTTGCTTTATTGTATGTTTTTAGTCATAACCTAGACATAGTTGTTTTTATGTTTTATATGTATGTACATGTTGTCTTTTTGTTAATTTTAGCTAGTAGTTTGTGTATGTGAAGACTATATGTACTGGGCCTGAAGATGAAGCATAAACTGTAAGCTTCGAAACCGGTTGCCCCATGATTGTATAACAACTAATAAACAACATACAAACTATAAGATTGCGAGTATTGACTCATTTCCTTATCCAGTAGTATAATGGACTCGCATTGGCAACCCTTTCATCATTTAACAAATATTCACTTTTAGTTAACGGATAAATAATAAGAATCGATTCTCGAGGCCCAATACATATAGTCTTCACATACACAAACTACTAGCTAAAATTAACAAAAAGACAACATGTACATACAGGGCCCCCGCAAGGCTGACTGGCGCCCGCGTGCGGGACATATTTTAGCGCCCTTTAAATCTACTATATAAAACTAATAAATATTTTTGAAAGATTTAAATGCAGAATGAAAGACTACATTATTATTGAGGCCGAAAGTCCCTGAAAACTTCTATAATGTTTATTTTAATAAGTTACAGGGGTGAAAATAAAAGAGAAAATTTAGTGTGATTTTTAACCTGGGAGCAGTCGTTAGTTAGAAAAAATCTAACATTTTTAATTTAATTTCCACACCACTTAAAATAACAACAAATAAAAATATTGTCCAATATTTTTTACACGAAAACAAAAGTTTAAAATCAGGGCAGAATAAACCCAACGGATACTGCAATAATAGTCATAATTATTAACATTAATATAAAATAAAATTTTAAACCTTTCACTGCAGGGAACCACCCGTTCACCAGTAACAGTGATAGTCCAGATAAATAAGATTTTTCTCGTGGCACATCCCCCTCCAGGCCTAAACCAAATTTTTTGAGTAATATGGTCATCTACAATAATAACCTTTATGTTTCCTGCAGACGATTTTGATGATATACATAATTATAAAAAAATGAAGATCAAAAAACGGTAAATTTTCGCTTTTTTCGCCCATAACCAAAACGTTAAGCATTTTAAACAAATTTGAGCGTAAGAAACTCATAAATCATCTAAAAATTTCAATATGGCGTTCGCTGAATATGTCTATCCTTATTGGTTGCTTAGAAAATTGCAAAATAAATCATAAATTTTGAGTTTTTATAAATATTCATAACTTATGTAAAAATTAACTTAGAACCTTCTTATTACACGAATTGCTGAGACTTCTGGTGCTTAAATTATATTTTAAATTTTAAAGCAATTGGTAAAATAGTTTAAAAATTATTTAATTTGTTTATCCCATTATTTGTAAATGAAAATATGTAATAAAAAAAAATAAAAAAAAAAATTTGTTTATCCCAAATTCATTTTTTTGCAACACTATAAGTCACAAAATTATGAGGTTACAGTAAGACTTCTGACAGTTTATGGAAGAAGAACATTAATACTATTGACTTAATTAAAAAAACTGACAAAAATAATTTTAAACAGTGTAAAATTATTTTGCAAAAACACGTCGATTTTTTGCTTACTTAAAAACAATTAGAATAACTTTTTAACCGTTACCCGTAGAAAAATTATTTTTTCATATTTGGAAAGACTGAATTTTTATACACATTTAGAAAGAAAAACAATTGTCCTAGGACAATTAGAGACGAAGTTAGCCCCCCTTTTTTTATTCACATGTTTTTGCAAAATAATTTTGCAGTATTTAGAATTATTTTTTATATTTTTTTTTTTATTTAAATTAATAGTATAAATCTTCTTCTTTCATAAACTATCCAAAGTATTACTGTATCTTCATCAATTTCTGACTTACAGCGTTGCAAAAAAAATAATTCGGGATAAACAAATTAAACACCATTTAAACTATTTGACCAATTGCTTTGAAATTTAGAGTATGATTTAAGCACCAGAAGTCTCAGCATTCCATTTGATAAGAACGTTCTAAGTTAATTTTTACATAAGTTATGAATATTTATAAAAACTCAAAATTTATGATTTATTTTGCAATTTTCTAAGCAACCAATAAGGATAGACATATTCAGCGAACGCCGTATTGAAGTTTTTTATACCATTTATTAGTTTCTCACTCTCAAATTTGTTTAAAATACTTAATTTTTTGGTAGTAGACGAAAAAAGCGAAAATATACCGGTTTGATCTTCATTTGTTTATAACTATGTGCATCAAAATCGACTGCAAGAAACATAAAAGTTATTAATATAGATGTGCATACTACTCAAAAAATTTGGTTTCGGCCTGAAGGGGGTTGTGTCACCAACAGGATATTTTTTCCTTATTTCTCTGAACTATAAATAATATTTGTTCCTAATAGACGAGAAGGGAAAAGGTATTATCAAATACATAATCATAATTCATAGAGTATTTGTTTACTTAAAGATAATTGTCAGAAATTCTAGTAAAAGATTCATTATACGAGTAAAACTGCTTGATCCAGCAAGTTGTGTTTTTGTACGAGTAAACTGCTAAGTTGCGTTTTATGGGTGTTAATGATTTATGTTTCTACTCATCAAGGAGTGTGATTTGATGTTTATTTGACTATTTTCAGAGTGGCTTTAGTTTACAACATAAAATCGATTGGATGGTATGCCAAGAGTAATTCAATCTACTTCAAAGAAAAAAATTAGGAAGGAACAACAAAATATATTTTTGACGGAGTAAGTTCAGTATTTCAGGACAGGAATAATTATTTCTCCAGTAATAACACAATATTTGATTTTTGAGGTTTCTCTAGCTGTTCATGAAATAATTAAAATTGTATATAAAAAATGATTATCTCATTTAAAATAAATATTTCTTATTTACCAAACCTTCGGTTTGGCGCCCTTTCGGGGATACGCCCGCGTGCGCCGCACGCGTTGCACGCCCGGTTACGGGGGCCCTGTGCACATACATATAAAACATAAAAACAAATATGTCTAGGTTGTGACTAAAAACATACAATAAAGCAAAACAACTGTGGAGTATATGGGATATATGGGAACAATGGGATAAGACAGGGAGATTCCCTGAGTCCTCTGTTGTTCAACCTGATCATGGACGAAATAATAAAAAAAGTAAGAACAAAAAAAGGATACCAAATGGGAGAAAAACAACTTAAAATAATCTGCTATGCAGACGACGCAATACTAATCTCTCAAAGTGAAGATGATTTACAACGTATGCTGCACGAATTTAATATAACCGCTAGAAAATTTAACATGTTAATTTCCCCAAAAAAGACTAAATGCATGGTTATAACAGCAGATCTAATAAGGTGTAAATTAGAGCTGGAGGGTCAAATAATAGAACAAGTCATGGAGTTTAAATATCTAGGCATCACACTATGCAGCTACGGAAAGCTCGAAACAGAAGTGGAAGATCAGGTGAATAAAGCAAACAGAGCCGCAGGTTGCCTGAATGAAACAATATGGAAAAATAAAAACATCGGAAAAGAAGTGAAAGGCATAATTTACAAAACAGTCATCAGACCAATAATGACATACGCGGCAGAAACACGACCTGATACAGAAAGGACAAAAAGAATGCTAGAAACAGCAGAGATGAAAACATTGCGAAAAATCGATGGTAAGACGATGTGGGATAGAGCTAGAAGTGCAGATATACGAAGGAGATGCAAGGTGGACAACATTATACTGGGTGAAAAGCAGAAGAGTAGAATGGAACGACCACATAAGCTGAATGACAACAAATAGAGTAGTAAGGACGGCGAGAGACGGTTCCCCAATAGGAAGACGATCAGTGGGAAGACCACGAAAAAGATGGAATGACAACTTACTGGAGGCACATTGAAAAACAGACAGAGTAATGTCTACATAAAAAGAAGAAGAAGAAGAAGAACTGTGGAGTATTTAACTTAGTGTTCCATAGAGTGTATATTGGGACAATTCTGCTATTGGGAGTGACCAGTCTGATACAAATTGCTTGGTATAATATAGTCAGTGGCGTAGCTAGCCCCACAGGGGCCCTGTATCAAACTTTGTCGCGGGGCTCTTTTCCACCACTCATATCCCATATTATTGAAAAAATGTTCAACAATAGCAGCAAAAACGCTTGTATAGAATAGAATAGGTAGAACAAGTACCAGAAATTCACAATTTATGGAGTCGATTTATCTCTGGAAGATAAATAGGTGTACCAGTTTTCGTTTCTCTCAATATAAGCGTTCTGGAGGTATTAAAAAAAAAACTAATTATAAGATGCCTTCTTCAAAGAGCTCTAGCTTCTTTAGGAAGCATTTTCGAAAGGTGATTTGGGTTAAATGTTAATATTTTGAGCCCAGGAATATACAGTTTAATTATTTCCAAGTATTAATGAAACACCCTGTATATTGCAAAATTTAAATAAATTACAAATTGCATGATATAGGGGAGGAAAGTATGCTAAATTTGCAGTTACTCGAGCGTTATGGCGATCCATTGGGTTGTGAAGATTAGGTCCTAAAACCAAAGAAAGTTAAGTAAAATTTTCCATTTAAGTGGGGACATTCCATTTTTTAATTTATTTTTCCATTTCCAACAATCGTTTTTTCCGATTATAGCGCCATCTATACATAATTCGAAAACATGTCTCGAATAAAAGTTTCTTATTTTTACGTAAGGAATCCAAATCTGCAATAAAAAATGGGGGCTTCTATATAAGATTTTACTTAGTAAAGTTTTACATAGAGTACATAGATATCCTCTTAAGGCTATTTAATGAAATTTATCAGTCGGGTAACATACCCAATGAATGGTTGACCTCAACATTTATTTGTCTCCCAAAAAAGAAAAATGCTAGGGAATGCACCGACCACCGTACCATAAGCCTGATGTCTCACACACTTAAAATGTTTTTAAAGATCATTCATAAACGCATTTACCAAACACTTGATATGGATATTGAAGAAACGCAATTTGGATTCCGTAGAGGCGTAGGTACCCGTGAAGCTCTCTTTGCATTCAACGTACTAATCCAGAGATGCTTGGATGTGAACCAGGATATGTACGTCTGTTTCATAGATTACAACAAGGCTTTCGATAAAGTCCGCCACAAACAGCTAATGGACGTTGTGATGTATGTAAATGGGTATCTAGTATTCGGAACGCACTCAAGTTGGTAATATTGTAAGAGTGACGTGACAGTGACAAGTACAGTGAAGCGGAAATAAAACCATTCTAAATCTAGACACGATAGATACAAGTTGTTTCATTATAACCTCTCCTCCAAAGTTAACCTAGGAACCCTACCACGTGTTACATTATAACATTACATGGTGCCGAACTAAATCGAATAAGTTAAAAAAAAAAGAAGATATAAGTGCAATGGAATTCAAGGCAGCTATAAACTCGATGCAAATGTCAGGTAACGTGTATGAAAATTGGAAATTCTTCATACAAAGATTCAAAAACTACTTACAAGCTACAGAATTAACAAAGAAACCTGAAATAACCCAGTGTGCACAGCTATTACAGTTAATGGGGGAAGAAGGGTTCAAAATATATAACACGTTTAAGTTCTCAACAGAAGAAAAAGACAAGTTAGAACTGTTCCCATATAGCACACAACGTCCGATGGACGTCCATATAACGTACATTTAAAGTCCAAACGTCCATGGACCAAAACTGGACGTAGGTACTATGTACGTCCATTACGCGACGTCCATTGGACGTTTGATTTCAACGTACATTGGACATCCATTTGTGGTCCATAGAGATTTTACACAAAATGCGACTATTATTATGAGTAATTATATATTCTAGTTTTAATCAAAGCAATATTATTAGTAGAATACAAGAAGCTTCTAATAAATGTATAGTCACATATTTTTTCATCATCGAATTAAAACACTGAACTACTAAAATTATTTTAATTAAACCTATATAATATTAGATGATGATAAAACGATGGTAAACTTTTTCAGAATAACGAAGCTACATCGCCCATCGGTAATTATAGAACTTACAATAATTAGACACTAACAATTTAAATCTTAAATGTGCATTTTGTAGATAACTGTTAAATTTCCCGCCAAACTAAATGAGAATCTTCTTGACAACGTTGTCGCTCTTCACGCTATCGGTCGTAAAAGGTAGTACTAGGCAGATACTTTTAGGGGATTATCGCTGTAATTGTTGTGGAATACTGAAGGAGGATTTATTTATGATAATTCACAGAATGGCAAACCCGCTTGCAATATACAACCGTACTGACTCTAAGTTCTAAGAAATAATGTTTGGAACTTTTGGAAGGAACAGAACAGAAATAAACCTCTTTTAATGTGCATGCATCATAGGGCGCCATTATCTGAATTTGATATCATCCTGTAGTGATATCTTTGTGTTTGCTGTTTATCGTGCAAGTGCAGTCGTGCATTAATGAAGTTCCTATAATAAAGTATACATAATAAAGTTATAATAAAGAGAAATAAAAAAGGTATTTTGTAATTTTGTGTAATATTTTAAAGTATAAGTTTAGTATTATAGGAACTATTTCCTATACCTAAAGGCTTTTTGCTATGTATGTATTCAAAAAATTATGGACACTAGATTGCTTTCTGAAAAGTGCCCTACAAAAATGTCCATAAGACGTACATTGCATGTATATCAGATGTACATTGAATGTACATAAAATGTACACTGAAAGCTTCAACAACGTACACTGTACGTTTGTAGCGGATGTTCTATGGACGTCCAATTTTGTGAACTCTGGACGTTCGTTGGACGTCCATCGGATGTCCATTGTACCTTAGCGGGACGTCCATTGGACGTTCCAATGTACACATTTGTACGTCCATTGGATGTCCAAAAAACATACTTGTGCTATCTGGGTTAATAAAAAAAATTGAAGCACATTTCAAGCCAAAAAGCAACGTGTCAAATGCAAGGTATTGCCTGTTCACCAGAAAACAAGAAGAAGGTGAGTCAGTAGACAAATTTATAACAGATATTATAAACAAGGCAAAAAATTGTGAGCTAGAGAATTTGGAGGACAGTCTGATTAAGACTTGCATAACTTGTGGGGTAGCAGATGAAACGATGAGACAGAGACTATTAGAAGAAGATGAGATGAGCTTGGAAAAAGCAATTAATCTGTGTAAAAGTATAGAAAGTTCGAAAATCCAGTCTGAAAAAATGAAGTCAGAGGAGGTGCACTACATAAAGAAAAGAAACTTCAATAAGAAATATGAAAATAGAGAACAGTGGGAAGACAGAAGAGTGAATCCAACTCATTCGAAGTCCCAAGACGGCCAGTTCAATGGTAAATCTGGAAGCAGTTCAGGGTGCAGTAGGTGCGGAATGGAGCACAGAGGCCAACCATGCAAAGCATATAAAGCTAAGTGTAATTTATGTAATAAAATAGGGCATTATGCAAAAAAATGTTTTCAAAAACAAATTAAGTATGTAGATGTAGATGATTCAGAATCAGATGATTTGTTTATAGGCTTGGTAAATACTAAAAATAGCAGTTTTGATGATGATTTCATGATAAATTTTGAAGTTAACAAGCGTAAATTAAGCTGTAGATTAGATACAGGGGCAATGGCAAACGTAATATCAATAAATAAGTTAAATTCTCTAGAAGTTAATGTTGAACTACAGAAAACAAACTGCAGGTTAACGACATTTTCGGATGAAACACTTAGGGTCATTGGAAAATGTAGTTTAGAATGCAAGTATAAAGATAATATGTACAACATAATGTTTTATATGGTAGAAATTAATTCACCAACGGTATTAGGTCTTCCTACATGTAAAGCTTTAAATATATTAAAAAGAATCAATACTATAGAAAAAAGTGAAAATAATTTGAATTCTAGAGAAGTTACATTTAAAAATGATTACTCTGATGTGAAAAAAATATTTAAAGAAGTTTTTTCAGGTATAGGCTGCTTGGATGAGCCATACAAAATCATGCTAAATGAAACTGCACAACCAGTTATACATCCTCCAAGAAAGATTCCACTACAATTAAAGGAGAAACTAAAACTTGAATTAGCTGAAATGGAGAAAAATGGAATAATTGAGAAGGTTGATGAACCTACAGATTGGGTCAACTCGATAGTCTTGGTAAGAAAACCAAAAAGTAATTCCATAAGAGTTTGTATAGATCCTAGAGACTTGAATAAAGCTATCAAAAGAGAGCACTTTCAACTCCCTACGATTGATGAAATAGCTGCAAATTTAAAAGGTAACGTTTATTTCAGCAAGCTTGATGCCTCAAAAGCATTTTGGAGCATAAAGCTTGATGATGAAAGTAGTAAATTATGTACTTTTAACACTTGCTATGGTAGATATAAATTTTTAAGACTGCCTTATGGCATTAGTTCAGCAAGTGAGGTGTTTCACAAAAGATTCAGTAAAATATTTAATATGGAGGGTGTAGAAACATATATTGATGATTTAATTGTTTATGGCTCATCAAAACAACAACATGATAAATGTTTATATCAAGTTTTAGAAAGAGCTAGGATAAATAATGTCAAATTTAATTATGAAAAATGTAGTTTTGGTGTAAAAAATGTAAAATTTTTAGGATTTAATTACAATAAAGATGGTCAAAGTGTTGATAGTGATAAAATTAAAGCCATTCAAGATATGAAAAAGCCAGAAAATAAAAAAGACATACAGAGATTATTAGGAATGATAACGTATTTGTCTAAACACATAAAAAATTTGTCAGACTTAACCGCACCTCTTAAGGAATTAATTAAAGAAAATGTAGAATGGCATTAGATGCAACGAGCGGCGCCCTCGAAGACCACTTTTACGATTGGGGAACCTTTCGTAGGTATTAATTTCAGCTGTTTATCAAATAACGGATATTTTTACGCGAAAGCACTATGCGTCGCATCTAAGCTATTTGGTTATCTGATACCTGATCTCTCGATCAACTCCTTTATATCCTGCATATCGGACCAATCAAGTCAAGAGCATCCACAAAAGCTTCCTGATTTGAAAATCTTTTTAGTTCGCTATCTTCATCTTTCCGTTTCTTCCTTTTGTTCGTTAGTTCAAAACTCACATACTTATGTAAACTGAGCGCTTGTTCTTCCAAACCAGTCCAGCTTATGACAGTGTTTAGAAGTGATGTTGAAACCAGCGAGAGGTCCGGAAAGGAATCACTATTACTTCTTAGGAACGTAGGTACCCATGGCGTGGATCCATTCTGATAGGTATTCCCTCTCAAAGCGGGACGTTTGGTGAAACATAACAATTGTACGCCAGCCAGTCTAAAACTTATGCCTTAACATCCACCACGTATACGGTCACGTCAGATCTCCTATCTTTAACGATTCTCTGTCAAAAGACCAAATGTCATACCTTCCCTTCGTGCGAGTGCCTCTGCAACATCGTGAGCGGCCCTCGACCTTCCCACATTTATTTAAAGGAACTGCGTATTAGATGGTTCTTATCTTTCTAACTTACTTACCCATACGCTGTCTGATTCCTGGTCCTAGGTGTTTTCACCCACCCTTTTCTCATCGCTTCTGGCAGGGTGTCTCTTGAGACCCCGCTTTTCCAGGATTAGTTTTTTACATTCCGGGTATTGTAAGCTGTCAGCACTGTGACCGGATTCTTTAAAAGTGAGGGAAAAAGTCGTCTCACTACTGCACTCTCGTGACTGATGCCCTCTCCTTACCACATCTGTAGTAGGAGTCCTCCCTGTTTTCTCTCTCAGTCCGTTTTACTATGCCTAAACTGCAGGCATCTAAACCACCCCTGGACACGCAATCTCTCTCGTATCTTGCATGAATTCCAGCCAATAGGTATATGTTCTCTTTCCAGTGCCTTCTTGGCTGCGATACGTGTCAGTCCAACCGTGACGTTTGTGTTCTCTATTTTCCCTTATACAGACGAGTTTGACGTCGTCAGGCTCCCTGCTGCCGGTATACCTCCGAACTTATCTCAGGATTTCTACCTTGGACTCCTCCGTCTATATCAAATAGGTACAGCTGGACCTGATAGCCCCGGACAACCTCTACTGCGTTTCCCTGCGTGCGGCCTACGATAGTCTTCTTCAGGCGCTCGGTCTGTTCTTTCCCTGTCACTTCGAGGATGATGTCCCCTCTTATGCCTTCTTTAGTGCTTTTAACGCTAATCCCATTCTTCCTCGTGTCTACACTACCCTTGATTTGCTTGAACTGAACAACTCGGCGTAGGATTTTCTGCCTCCCTTCACGATCACCTTCTACGCCTCCACTCTCCTTTCCCCGAGTTTATACTCCTACAGCGTGAGGTGGAGGTTCACACACATAAAGGTGAGTTTCAAGAGCTTCCTGAGGTTGCTACCTCTGTAGCCCCCACTACTCTTAGGTATGCCTCTCTGGTATCCAGTGTCTCCATGTCTTCTCTCAATTTATAAATAATTGCCGGTAGTCTCTCGTCCTTGTCCATTTCCGTCACCCTTGTCTCTACGGGGGACCATCAAAATAGTCTGACGGTTTCCTCGGTTCCCTTCCTTCTGACTCTTCCTTGTAATTGTATTCATAGTATTAAGTTGGAGGTACTCCACCTCTCCTGGTGTGTTTGCACCTCCTGCACATATTCCCAGTTCATGTTTTCCCTTATCAGTTCGTGGAACCTTTCTTCCTCACCAAAAAGTCCATGTTCCATGACCACTACTAAGTCGCCTGCAAGTTTATTCCCTCTTCCCGATTTAGCGGCCTTATAGTGATCCCCTTCCAATTCGACTTTATAATGTCCTTTATTTTTCAAATCCCCTTTTCCCTGAGTTCAGGACCGTTGCGATCATTTTTATCTCTCCTTCACTAAGATTTTCGGGGAAGAACTCGTCGAAATCCATCTGTGTGGACACTCGTACAGTTTCCCTAGTCGTTTTTTTCCTCACTGGTTTTCTACACTATTCTATTTCGTTTCTTAATGTTGCCGAGGGCGACTTGTCTGAAAGTTACCTCCATGTCTTCGGTTACTCTCTTAAGGTTTTATACCTGATTCTTGATCTCGACCTTAATGTTTGTATGGTCGGACATTAGTTTCACTAAATTATTTGTAACGCTGGTAAGTTTCTCCATTGCTCTTACCATGATCGTTATGTTCGAGATCTCCCCCTTCTCTCTAAGCCCCTAGGTGTTTTCTCCCAAAGTGAGGAGCTCCTTTGCAAGGTTGTCTCCTCTGGAAGATCCGTCTTGATCAGGTCGCTATCCCTGACTGGAGATCTTCCAACAGATCTTCTTCCGAAGATCATAGTCTCCTCCTTCCACTTTTGCTCTTCGCTGAGTACTTTCCCTTTGTTCCCTTTACTACAATGAACACCTTATCATCTCATTTATAGCTTGTTCCAGCTGCACCATCACTGGTGACTCGCTCCAGTATCCCTTCGTTTTGTTGTTTCCCTTTTTCCTGTATGATTAAATACTTCTCCATATAGTTCCCACCAGTAGGGGCGACTGTCTGGCGATGCAGTGCGCCCTTGCCAACGCTAAGGCTTGAATTACAAAGGAGTTTCACCAGTTCTCCGAGGGCTCCGTTTGAGACCGTCTGACGTTAGGCCATTCACCACTTAGGCACGGATCACCTGACACCGTGTATGGTTGCGGATTTTTTATCGAGGTTTACTCTTATGCTATATGGAATTTAGTAAAAAAAATTGAAAAAATTCAAAAGGTGACTTCTATTTAACACAAATCATCATGATTTTTGTTAAATGTTTTTGAACCAATAGATTCTTTTGTAGTAGCAAGTGAAAATTACTCACTTTTCGAAAATTGTTTTGGAGTCTTCAGAGAGTATCAAAGAGTGTAGCAGAGTAAAACGGATACTGGGAAACTGAAGCTACATTTTTGTGGAATCTTAATATAATTTACTATTCCCAATAAAAATAGTAAATTATTTTATGGATTTAAATTAAAATTAGTAATACTGATTTACTTACACGCATTAGGATTTCAAAAAAGTTTGATGTCCAAGTTTAAGAGGGAGGTCTGGCGCCATTGGTTAGATATTAGGTTGACGCCTTTTTTAGAATTTGGGTTGGCGCCTTTTTTATGAGCCAGTCTGGCCCTGCGTCTACACTAAAAATTAGAGTGGTTCGCGAACAGTTCTATAGAACAGTACGCTGCGGTCCGCATTGGTTGCATTGCTTTGCTGTCCTCACCCATTTTAAAACACGGCTGTTATATGGATACTATAATTAAGTATTTTCTTTTTGTATTCTGCATTTCTGGGGTCCCATAAATTGGAATGTTTACGGTATTCTTCTATTAATGTAATAATTTCGTCTTCGGACCACTTCATTTTCGATAAACAGTAATTAACTATGACTTAAGTAACTATATTATTTATTATACTACTGATACTACTTACTATTAATTAACTGTATTAATTATTAAACTTAGCTATATTAACTTATTAATTAACTATAGTAGTAAACAACAATAAAAAAAGCAGCAAGCCACGTTGAAATATTTTAACATCAAACATCAAACTAAAGTAAATACGAACATAACCCCTTTTTCGTTTAAGCGAACTTCAATACGTCCAGACCGTTTTGTATACTAACTGGTTGTTCGCGAACAAACCCTTTGATGTTACCGCTATCCAAGCGAACTTTGAGCGAACAGCAAACTGTTCGCGAACCCATTACGAACTGTCGTCCACGCAGCTGTTCGCGAACAGCTCGCTAACAGTTCGCGAACTTGGTTTGTACGCGGCTTTACATTCCGTAATTTAACATATACTCCATCTAATTTACTTACCGTTGCACGTCATCCGCGTCATAGCCCGTGACGTCACATGATACCAACACGAAATATTTAGGCGGTAAGTGTGTTCTTTTTTAGAATCACTTTACCGAGTACACTGGCATTACAGCCACTAGACATATTATATTATATATGCGTAGAAATAATATTTAAAGATTTCTATTAATGTTAACTTAAAGAAATACACAATAATATGTTTCATTTAATTTGTATAAATGGATTATAAAGTGTTTTCATGAAGCAAATTTGTTCGGAATACACTGTAACTATAATCGAACCAAGGTGATATTTTGGCATAAATTGGTAACATTTATTTGACAGTTGCGGTGATGACACTTCATATTTGTTTATTCGCTCTGAGCGTTAACAAATTGTCAAAGCAAAATCGACCGACCTGCTCATGGTGGCGGTTTTTTGAAATTTTATCAGGACGCTTTGTGTATGTTTAAATGAGACATTTAAAAAAAATGCCGTGTCACGCTAGTGATATTATGTATTAATATAAACAGAAACTAAAAACGCACTTAATCTGATATAAATTCTTCTATTTCCAATATTGATTATCAGTTTGATTTTGTATACATAACCTCACTATCGCAGTTTATGTCAATAAATCTTTATTAACGAAAAAGAAAATATTTTTGTTGCACTATAAATTACAGTATAAATTAATAACTAATGAATTCTAACAATTGTATTCGGTTATTATCACTACAAAATAAAATATTCAAGTTTAACAAAATAATCCCATAAGACTCAATGTTAAAACGTCCTGACAAAATCTGACAGCGTATCACGTGACTGTAAGTAGAGGGGAGACGCACGGAGCCAATATTCTTTACTATAAGTATTTGTTACATTATAATTACTGTTTTTATTATGTACTTTAACGTAAGATTATAACTTAATTCTTGTTTTCTATTTCTAAAGGTTTTATTTATTTACATTGAATATTCATTTGTTTTGCTATATAATCCACTTCTTCAAAAATTGTGTGATGTATTTGATTTAAAACGAATTCAAGAATTTTTTTTAATTGGGCAACAATGTCAACTTAAGGCTGCGTCTCACCATCAAATAATTTGATCAAACAGTTTGAGCAAACTCCGGAAGTACGTCAAAGTGACGTCACAATTTCAGTTTTTTTGAAATTCTAAAAATCTGTGCTCTCACTATCAGTCTAGTTTGATCAAATTTTTTGTATTGAGTTGTCTAACTTGTTTGTACTTTATTTAAAATTAAAATTTTTCATTATTATCCACAATGAACACTTAGGATGTGACGTCACTAACTGTCACTTTCAGTTTGCTCAAACCAGTTTGATCAAATTATTTGATGGTGGGACGCGGCCTTTAGATCTCTAACGTAGATAATGACGTGCAACGGTAAGTAAATTAGACGGACTGTATAAACCTGCCCGTCGCCATATTGGACACGACATTCAAGTCAAGGTCATCTACCAATGTACAAATGTCAACTGTCAATTGTCAGATTCGGATTGGTTGTTGTACTGTGTTCCTCCCTCCCACATCACTGAGGTACGGATAAATGGGATAAATCGCACCATCAATGCAAGACTATCACAACTCAAAAATTGCCATTTTTTGTTTTTTATGAATCTGTAAAGGCCCCGTCTCACCATCAAATAATTGACAGTTATTTGATCAAACTTGACAGTTAGTGACACAAAGTGACAGTTAGTATGTATAGTTTGTGTCACTAGTCAAGTTTGATCAAATAACTGTCAATTATTTGATGGTGAGACGGGGCCTTAATGGTAATGGGTAGTCTAACATAATGAAAGAGAATTATAACTCAAAATTTAATATAAGACATTATTAAACAATATTAATGTTAAGTTATAATACTCTTGCATTATGTTAGACTACCCATTACCATTACAGATTCATAAAAAACAAAAAATGGAAATTTTTGGGTTGTGATAGTCTTGCATTGATGGTACGAAATGTTACAACCCATTCCGCTGTGTTGCCAAATTTTTAATCAGTATCGAAACGCGGCAGATTTAAAAACATGTCCATAGAAAAAGTGTTGTGTGATTTGGTAGAATGCGATCTTACTCTTTAAAAAACATGTCACGTATTTCAGCGCCATCTCAGCACCTGGTTAAATGGAAGGATACTACAAATCTGGCCTCCACATAAGTGGTCTGTAGCTTCGACATGATAGGTGTGAAATTTTAAACGCTCTTGTTGTTGATTGGATAGGAAGGGTGCCATAATCTAGCCTCCATGCTAGGTACATAGCCTCCATACGGTACTTCCAATATTTAATATTTTATTCAATTGGACAATAAAGGTAAAACACAAACAATTTTTGTTTCTTACTCATTTATTTATAAAATAATGTTACATTTTACATAGAAATATGAGTATTTAATTTGGATTAAATAAATGTTTACTTGTTGAACTTTTCCACCGTCTGCACACAACAGCTGAACGGAGCCATTAGACCTAACAACAAAACGCGAAATAAAGTGTGTATTTTAAAACTGTTGGATAAACAGTACCTACAATTAGAAAAACTTACCTTTAAAAAGGTACACGGTTACAAAATAACAAAAATATCAAAAAACACGACTGAATATCAGTTTTTTATGGTGACACAAACAAACACATCACATAACCGACCATATAAAATAACTGAACGACAACGAACGAACGAACACGAACACTGAACACAGATTCACAGATAGCGCAGGATTTGTCAAAAGTCATGTCCCACCAATCACAATGCCGACATCAGCGCCTCCGACAAAATGGAAGGAAAATAAATACGATTACATGTTTTTTATTAGAGTGAGCGGGGCATGAACATGTCAAAATATGTTGTTTTACTTTACACGTTCTAAAAGTGAATCAAATCTTTTTTTTCTAATTTGATAGTTGCTTGTATAATATAATATATTTCAGTTAGTTATCCGGTAGATAAGCTTTAAAAGTAAGTTTGGATTCCGAACACACCTGATTTTTGTGTTTATTTTTATAATTTCAGCTTTAACCTAACCTAACAGCCTAACATAATTAGATTCAAAGATGATTTTATCGTTTTTATTTCCATTTTGGAAGAAGGAATGAAGGAAATGTAAGTAAATCAAAGAATTACAACTTAAAAAAATAAGTATACAAAGTCATAAGGTTTAGAAATACATTTCCATATTTTAAACAGACAACCATATTGTTTTAGAAAGAAAACATTGATTATGCTGAAAAATTTACTGGAGAGCTTGAACAAGAGGTAAATCCATTTTAACTTAGTGGAAAACTGTTGATTTGTATGTAAAATAGAAGACAAAGACAAGTTTAAATAAAGACAATCTAGCTAATGAAACAGATGCAGTGGTAATTTTGTTTACATAATAATTATATGTACATATTAAGGCCCCGTCTCACCATCAAATAATTGACAGTTATTTGATCAAACTTGACAGTTAGTGACACAAAGTGACAGTTAGTATGTATAGTTTGTGTCACTAGTCAAGTTTGACTGTCAAGTTTGATCAAATAACTGTCAATTATTTGATGGTGAGACGGGGCCTTTATATGATTATTAATATTAACTGTTCAATGATGTAAAAATTTGTTAATGTGGGGAAAACTTTTATTTAAATTCAATACTATATTTCTGTAGTGGTATGGCAAAACTTGATGTTGTGTCTGATTTTAGCCAGAATGAGATGATTATTTGCTTGATATGCTATTTAGTAACATTTCTTCAAGTTGGTAGAGTTTGGTATGTGTATGATGAAGGTATAAACCCCCTTTGTCCCACATATCTTTTGTATAAAAGATATGTCCCCTTTTAACTTACAGTAGAACCCCGATTATCCGGGTGCAGATTATCCGTGCTATGATTTTCTATTACATACCCAAGTTGCATTTTTGGGGTTTTATCAAAATAGCGTCATCGTAAATCACTTGACGGAAACTCTATATGACGAAAGAGAGACTCATAATGAAAGATTTATTTTTTTCTGTTATCTTTTTATGGTAGGTACATATGTATGTGTATATGTACATATATGTATTATACATAAGAAATACGTGTTCAGATTATCCCTGCTTTTCAATACACCTTCGGTCCCGAGGAGGACGGATAATCGGGGTTCTACTGTATTAGGTAGTGCAGAACTTGATATATTACTTGATTTCTTATGTTGATTACTTTTCGTTTTTGAGTTGGCAAAACATGATTCAAACTTTCCAAATTCTCTCCTGAAAAATTAGGCTAGATGGACATATCAATCATTGTCAAAACTCTCCAGATTTATAATCCATCCAACTGATATATTGAATAGTAAACTAAGGCTAAAAACCAACTATGTATATCAAAACACAATATTTTTAAAGATTGGATAATTTACATGGTAAATTGAAGAATCCCAATAACAGGAATAAAACCTAATTTTAATATTTGGATGCCTCAGAAGTCAAATGGTGTAAGTCACATTCTCCCTAAAAATGACTTATGGGATATAACACTTATTATTATATATAGAAATATTATTATTTCCTTGTTTGTATTTATGAATATGTTACCCATGTTATGATAAATAAAGACAGTTTACAGTCAGAAAAATTAAAGAATACCCATGAACGATCACATCAATAATATATTTTTCAGATTACTAATAATCTATCTCTCTCGTTTGTTATTTATGGAAAAAAAAACAGCAAATACAAAATATGTGATTGACTGATTGATGTGATCGTTCATGGGTATTCTTTCATTTTTCCGACTGTATTTGTCAGCAACTATTGTCAGAAACATCTTAGTAGGTATCTCATTTTAAGCACTTATTAACTTACACCGATTGGCTTCTGAGACATTGATTTGTTAATAGATACCTTTCACTTTTCTAAATAAAAAAATTAGTTACAGATATGACAGCTAGAAGATGGAATCCTGCGTTCTTAAAAGAAAAAAAGCTAGTTCCAGAAGTAAGCTACCAATAATAAACTAGAGAATGTATTACAAGAAAGAACAACGCTAATACTCAACATAGCTCAATTGCCCCAGATAAAAAAAGAGGAGAAAAGGGTACAACACAAGCGTGCCAGAGAAAATGAAAGGGCAGAAGACAGACACAAAATTCATTGATTTATAAAATTTAAAAATTAAATTATACAAAGGACAATTAAATAAAAAATTAAAAAATGATATATGTATATTAATGATCCTTCTATTTCCCCATAAAGCTTGTTACTGACCAGGAGGTATACTATAATAGATATATATTATATCTCATATCGCTAACTCTAGTAATGAGTGAGCCTGCATAAACGGAACCATAATATACATTATAGTTCCGTGTATGCAGCCTCACTCATTACTGTAGTGAGCGATATGAGATATATTAAGACCGCGTCCCACCATCAAATAATTTGAGCAAACTGAAAGTGACAGTTAGTGACGTCACATCCTGAGTGTTCATTGTGGATAATAATGAAAAATTTTCATTTTAAATAAAGTACAAACAAGTTAGACAACTCAATACAAAAAATTTGATCAAACTAGACTGATAGTGAGAGCACATATTTTTAGAATTTCAAAAAAACTGCAATTGTGACGTCACTTTGACGTACTTCCGGAGTTTGCTCAAACTGTTTGATCAAATTATTTGATGGTGAGACGCGGCCTTTATAGTATAGCTCCCCGTGTATGACAAGCTTAACACAAAAAAATTTATAAGGTTATCAAACATCGTAACTTCAGTAAATTCAATAATTTAGTTTATTCCTGGTATATACTTAGCAAAAAATAATTTTTGAATTAAATTAATTGACGCAAAAAGAAGAATGTGAATGTATGTAATTTATTTAAGCCAAAATACATTGTACGGCTGTCAGTAAATAGAAAAAAATGTTTATTTCACAAATAAACATTTCTTTTCGCTTAAATTAAATCACAAACAGCCTCCCACATACCTCTTGGCAGTTTGAACATTTAATTTAAGCGAAAAGCAATGCTTAATTGTCAAATAAACATTTTTTTCTATTTTCTGACGGCGATAGAACGTATTTTGAGTTAAATAAATTGCATACATTCTTCTTTTTTCGTCAATTAATTAATTCAAAAATTATTATTTTGGCCACCCTGTATAAATAATGATATTCATGTTTATATTAGTGTATAGATAATTGAACACCCTTTCAAATGAGGTGCCACACGACCCCTATTCCCATTTAAAAAAATCATCGATTACGTCACCACGCTCAGATGGATGACGTCACTAGTATGAAATATATGGCAAAAAATTGTAATTTGAAAATAAAAATCGACCTATTTCGGGATTTTTCTCTAAAGTCGTCCATTTTAGAGAAAATGAATTTATTCCATAATTTAGATCCTCTCTGTATGTGTACTTATATTTTATACCTCTATTTCTAATGTAATTAATTATCGAGTTAGAAAAAATACATTTGATTCACTTTTAGGAAGAAGATATTAAAAAATGCAAGTGTTAGGATGTAGTAATTCAATGGATTATTCAATAAATATGGACATTATAGACAAAATATTGAACAATTTTTAGAACGTGTAATGACATGTTTTTAAATCTGCCGCGTTTAGGATTCCGATCCTGATTAAAAATTTGGCAACATCGCGGAATGGGTTGTAACTCCTGTCCTTTACTGTGGGTTGTAACATAGCCACCTTTACTTAACAAGCCATGAAGTTGAAACTTGGCAACATCTATTGGTAGACCGACTAATTCTGACAGTTCTCATTTGTTTTTAAATAATTTTCACTTTATTTACAGAGAAACTGAAATATTTTACAATATTTCGTGCTCCAAATTATAAAGAACATTAAAAGGTATGTTATGAAGATGATTTTAGTTCAATATAATATATTTTTATATAAACTTGCGTGCATATAGAAATCCGTCCACTTAAAAATTTTGTCATTTTTAATGTCTCATATTTCCCAAACCTGTTGGCAGATTTAAGTGATTTTTATAATATGTTATAGCCTAATTCTTTGACAATACCGCTGTAATAATATTGTTGCTAAATAGTTAAATTTTTATGGTGTACCGGGCATTTAAAAAATACTGAAATTAAAACCCAACTATATAGACTCCGGTTTTCTTAATATTCTGTTTTTTTTTATTAATTCGCTTATGTTTAACAACTAGATTTGTTCTTTATCAATTCAGGGTGTTTCTAAATAAGTGCGACAAACTTTAAGGGGAAAGGAACAAAATGAAAAATTTTGACGCCTGTATTTTAAAGGTAATCATTTTTTTCGAATTCTGAGAAAACTAATAAGTATTTTTGAAAAATTTAAACGCAGAATAAAAGATTACTTTATTACCGAGGGCCAAAATTCCCTTAGAATGAATAAAAAGTTTTTTTAATGACATATTTGAAACTAAAAATCACACTAAATTTTCTTAGTTTTTCACCCCTGTAACTTATTAAAATAAACATAGAAGTTTTCAGGGACTTTGGGTCCTTGGTCCTAACGTAATCTTTCACTCTGCGTTTAAATTTTTGAAAAATACTTATTAGTTTTCTTAGGATTCGAAAAAAATGAATCCCGTTTATATTCTTGTTATTGGTTTTTTTTTTTGTATAATAAACGTTACTTACAAGGAATTACTTTTAATATTATTTTGTACAAACTTCCAATTAATAATATTTTCTTGTTCGACTCAAAAAATACTATAAATTTTACCAGAATTTGTACTTTAAAATCGTAGTTTCGAAAGCGGTAGTCCGAAAGTCTGACGTCATCAATTGCGACGTTGCCTTTTTCTCTTCATGGCTTGTAAAGTAAAGGTGGCTATGGTTGTAACATCTATCCCTGCCTCATCACAGGCACCGAACAACCTCGTCACAGGTTCCTTGCATGTTCTTTCCTTGTTATTCACAAAATAAATTCCAACAGAGGGCGTTTAAAATTTCAAAGATGGACGACAACTCTAGGAAAACAATTCATTTTGTCATTTGAATTCACAGTTCTAAAACGTTAAATTAAAATCATTTAGGCCCGGTCTTTTCACCTCCGAATAAAAGTTATTCGTAGGTTTATTTGACAGATTTACATGTAATCTGCCAAATAAACTTCCTAATAAATAGTTATTCGGAGGTGAAAAGACCGGGCCTTACAGGAGTGTTTTGTCAAAGTAACCACCAAGTTTTGCAACTAAGACATCTTATAAGTTAAAGACGACTCAAAATTATGTTTAATCTGTATGCATTCATTAAAATTTGATGTTAACTACTGATTTGTTTTTACCTTTTTTTTTAATAAAAAAATCTGGCCCCTCGATAATCACACAGCGTTCTAAAAATTATTAATCTATCTTAGGATTTCTAATTTTGTTTTTAATTTAATTGATAGGTGCACTACAGCTTATTTTACACCAACAGGTAACAATTTTTAATTTAATAAAAACTGGAAACTTGGAAACTAAGTAGGTGAATTTATTTTATAATACATGTGTTCTGGACATTACGAGGTGGTCGGGATATTTTGCATAACAATGTACATTCTATGTACAGAATATATACTACATTTTATTTATTTATTTAATTTTGCAGTTGCTTAAACATTACAAAATACTACGTTTAATACAAACGTTAAATTAACAAAATGTGTGATTTGGCATTGGTTAATTTAGGTCATTACGTAGAGTATAATAGGAATGAATACTGAGGAACACTGCAATAGTTTTTTTAAGTCGAAATTATTGTTAATTACAACATAAACTGACCGCAAATATGTACACAAATTAGTGGCAAAGTCAATGTTTTCCTTGAGTTGATGCTTTTCAAATTCGCCACCAGGCGTCGCCCACTTTACGGTTATTGTTGTCTGTCATTCATAGAGAAATAACTTCTTGTTATTTCTCTATGCTGTCATTCTTGTTTCCTTTTTCCTTGATGCCTTGATAGATTTTATTATTCAAAGATATTTGAAGTGATTTCCACTTTTGTGTGTAAAATTGGAATACATACATAATCAAGTGTTTTTTTTTTATAATTTAGATGTTTATTTCATAGGTTAGTTTATTCATTTAAGTTAGTTTCTTTTTATTACTATTTAGTATTTTAGATATTTTATTAGTTAGAGTTTACAGTCTACAGTTTAAGTTAGTTTCTTTTTATTACTATTTAGTATTTTAGATATTTTATTAGTTACAGTTTAGAAATCTTCACATTGTTTAGTGTTTCTATTAACTATTGCCACTATTGATTTTTATATAATTTTAATGCTTTTAATATATTTTCTGATTTATATCTAACATTTGTTTTCGATTTTTAAATTATATATTGTGTTCTATTCATTTTTGAATTTTAGATGTTACAGTAAGAAATATTTTACAACATGGCAACACTGTTAGTGTTTTTAGATTACCTCAAATGTCAACTACAAAACAAATTCAAATGGACCGAAAAAGTCGTGACGTAATTTTCACGCGGGAAATTTGACAATGATTCTATGCACAAATTATGGCTGTCCGTATTGTTACTGAACATAAGGGTCAAAATTAAATCCTATATTTTTCTTTGCGAGTTTTTAGGTTGACTAACTCAGATTTAACTATTGAAATATATTTATAATGAAGGTAAATAAGCTTATCTCATGTTTGCATGGATGGAATACAATAAAAAAGCTGCTTAAATTGAAATAAGAGTAAAATTAGTTGAATAGTGGAACGTATGTCGTATTTTTAGTTTGTCATTTGTCACAAAACAAACTGTTTACAAATGTAAATATACACAATATACAGGTGATACAGATTGGACGTGTCAAAAAATGTATAATAATTATATAATAATAAGTAATAAGCTAAAAAATAATTACAATTACATAATATAAAATATATAGTGTGTTAACATACACAACATAATCATAGTCAAAATACTTCCTTGTGGGGTGCCCATATCTATGTAGTATGGGCTGGATAGTATATCATTAATTTTCACTATTATTTTCCTGTTTTTAAGAAAAGACAAACCAATCATTGAGGGGACCTCTAATACCAAATTTTTTGCTTGCTAACGAATACCTGATCAACTGTATTGAATGCCTTACTCAAGTCAAACATCAAGGATACAACAAAATGACCCTCATCCATCCTATCACTAATAAATTGAGTACACTCTACCAAGCTAGTTTCAGTAGATGATCCTTGGTCCTTGACGAAAACCATGTTGATTATTACAGATCAGTTTGAAACTTGATAAGAATATTCCAACTCTACTACTTACAGTCTTTTCGATTATTTTAGAAAACAAGCTTAATAAAGATATAGGACGATAATTATTATCCACTAATAACACTATGTCGACATAGTGTAGTTTATCTAAATCAGCGGTTCTCAAACTTTTTGAGTCATGTACCACCAAATACTTTTTATTATTTTTAGTACCACCTAACTGAAATACCTATCTAGATAGGTAATGTAATTAACTATAATAGTAGTGCTTATTTTGACTGTTTTGCGTTTTGTGTACCACCTCAAATAATGAAATGTACCACCAGTGGTACATGTACCACAGATTGAGAACCGCTGATCTAAATCATTTTCTTAGAATTAAATTATATTCCTAGGCGCTATTCTCTTGTAATAGTTTCCCATTTTACATGCTAACTTTCAGTGACTACGTGCTGAAGCAACTGATTTTTTTATATCAAGTAGGCCCTAGGTTCACGTCAGCTAGGCTTGTGGCTATTTAACTTATTTAGAGTTCTGCTTATTATTAATCTGAATAATATTATTAATCCTCCATTACTCATATCATTATTCTTTTCTGGATATATTTAACTTTGCTGTATGCATTACAATCATACTATTACTACTTGTAAGTTCTATTTGGTGAAGGGTTGTTATTTGACCCAGGACTAAGTTGTACTCTCAGAGTTCACCCCGATGCGTTCTGACATTAGTTATGTCTGTTGCTATTAGAGTTTATATGTTTAATTTAAGAAAGAACTAGGATTTGACTTTAAAATAAAAACTTCTTTTATTATTCAACAACATTAATTTTTTACCTTATTTTACCTCATTTCTATCTTCTATATCTGTCAAATAAGAACCTAAAGCTTATTATGAACAACATTACAAAACATACAGTTGAGTCCGCGAGTCTTTACCCGTGCGTCATTAATACCTGAAGAGATAAAACACATACTTTTTATTTAGCATCATTCTCTTCCACACATGAAACTCATGACAAACCAGCTGCCGTTTGTTATTAAGTAACAACACATGTTATTTTTATGAACCATCTAGACTCAGTTCATTGAAAAGAGATAGGTACAAAAAAAGACGATTCGGTATGTTTTCATATTTTAAGCACAATTTGTTTGACGTTTCTGTTTTGTTTACTTTTGTGGCTGTCACTCAGTTGAATTTTTTGCGGTTTTTGTCGAATTTTTGCGTTTTGAAGTTTCTTTATATTACACAAACAGTTGTTTTCACACCTAATTTTATATTGGGCTTTGAAATTTTAAGGTAAATAATTATATTTTGGCAATTAATATTTAAAACATACAAAGCTAACGTCATTCACACAGTAAAGAAATGATTGTGTTTAGATTTCCGTCAAAGTGAATAAAATAACAAAAATAAAATATTTTATTGAATTTTTTTATAAATTGTTTATTTATTTATAAATCAATAATAATAAAAGAATTTATTAAGCTACTTCAAATGTAGCTGTAATTCTGCACAAAAATTTTGAAGCAAAACTTACATTTGACATTCTATATATTTGATAAAGTCAAATTTTATAATAAAACCCGTAATCGGAACAGTAGCCACTTTCTGTCAGTTGTTGTTGCGTGAAATAGATTTCCGACTTATTTCGTATGCTTTAAATGATGACGCACGGGTAAAGACTCGCGGACTCAACTGTATTCCAATACTCCCACCTTTTTTTTTGTTTTCCAAGTTGTTCAACCCATAAACAATAAATAAATAAATAAACAAACCTTTTAAATAAAAAAAATATAACAAATGTCCACTTTATTGCACTCTGGTTGTCTATTATATAGAGTGGTAGGCAATCTTGCATTTTCAGATCTAATAGACAGTTTTGAAGCCACACCAATTCTTTTGTTGCTTGTTATGCAGCTACAAACTCAGATTCGGTTGTTGATAAAGATACTGAGATCTGTCTCTTGCTTGTCCAGTGTCCAAAACGTAGCCAGTGGTGGAACAATGAGTTTCTTTATCACCTGCACAATCTGCGTCACTGTAATTACGCATGGTAATTTAGTTGTATTTGCCATAACAAATACCATAATTTATTGTGCCTTTTAAGGCACAAAATTCCCAACTGTCATGATAACTCAAAACAGTCTTAACGCACACAAAGCTGTCTCTATTGCTAACTTTTTCTCATAAAATAACAAACCGTTGTCAAATAAAATATGCTACTCTATACTCGATGCTAAAATTCGTTTTCTGTGTTTCTTGTATTGGGACCAGATCAGTATCGTTATTCTTTAATAGTCTGTATAGAATTTGACATTTTGTTCTACTTATACTTTTTATTTTTATTTGGCAAACTCTTACATTGGGTCCTATTTCTTTTGTAATTTGTTGCTTGGAAAGTCCATTCATTAACTGTGTCATCTTTAATTATTCTAAAAAAAACTGCGATATACTTATGCCAGGAGATCTTTCGAAAGATTGTCTGGCGCCTCTTGTGCTAGTTCTTTAGTTTACCCTGGGTGTGCGTGTAGTATTACCTGTTTATGCGAACTAGCGTTACACCCCCCTTTAAATGTATAAAATTATGTATATAAAGGGTCACTATGAATAACAATCAATGTCAATTTTGGCCAAAATTAGGATATATGCTCCATGTTGTAGAGGTTGTCAGTTAGTTTCGAACTATAAACAGTAACAGCAAGAAAAGATTAAGGTTTGTGAGAAAATAGATATAAGCCACCGCCTCAATGTGACTTCAAACCTTAAAATCATGATTTTACAGAAACTATTAAAAATGACTATGATCGTTTTTCGTAGTGACCCTTCATGTGAATAAGATATAAATAGAAATATATATTTTAAACGATTTTTTTTACATTAATGACATAATCGTGATGTAAAACTTCTGTCAATATTGAAAAAATATTCTTCACTGTAACTTTATCCATTCCTAACAATCATCACTTGTATATTCCACTTTTTCTAGCTGTTTTCTCTATGTAGACTGCAGTCTTATTATTTACATTATATGCGCTGCTCGAAGAACCATCATGCCAATTTTCTTTAGAGTTGCCAGCTTGTGCTCTGCCATTCTTTCTGTAACCTTTTCTGTAGTTACTAAAACCACCTTACTAAACCCTACTCCTCTTTCACTTTGTCTCATTTCATTTCCCAAGTAGTATAGTGAGAATTTATTTTTATGAATTTCTCCCCGACTCTTCCATCTGATTTGTAGTGTTAATATTTCACCAATTTGTAAAATATATACAATTTTTAATTCTGTATGTAACATTATTTTATTGTCTATTAATATAATAAATGTTAGTTGTTGTCTGTAACATTCTAATGTTACATAGTTTATGTGAATAATGTTTGTACCATAATAAATATTTTAAATTTATATAGATATCAATATCTCGCATCAATCTTTTTTTATTAAATCATAATGAAAGTATTGTATGTTTTATCTTCTGCACAAACAATCAAACAACCTTGTTGAAATGAACAAAAACAACAAAAACGTTGTGGTTAGGTGTTAGGTTAAAAATATGCGTTTGCGTGTTCAAAATGTAGAAATGTACACAAATAAGAGTGAAATGTGACAAATGAAATGATAGGAATAGGAAAAACCCACAGAGAACACAAAAAGGAACGTGTCAAGTCCACAGAAATTTAATATTTCTATGAGTCCTATGGGTAAACCAAACAACAATCAACGACATACGTTTGACACGGTTTTTATTAACTTTTTAAATTGATATCCAGTAATATTTCCATAAAAGGAAAATATAGAATTAATTAAACATAAATATAGATCCTGAAAAAAAATACTACATCAGTTAAATACTTCAGAATAAGGCAGAATTTTGAAAAAACAATTTGTGATGGTCTTATGCCATATGGCAATAAGGGTCATAATTATAATGGAATGGAATCATAGCAGTGGGGGTGAAACGTCACACTTTTTCGGTCCATTGGTTATGTTTGGTTGCCCTAAACTTGATGTTGTCCATCAAGTGTATCAAAAATGGAAGTCAAACAAGAAATTATTGAGGAAACGTGTAAAATAGAAATAGAGTACAATGATTTGGATGATGCTATTTTGTATGGGGATGGCTTTAAATGTGAACTTCAGGAGTCTAGTAGGGAAAGTACTCATGGTACATATGATTCTTTAGACTTTGAAACAAAACCATTTGAAGAAAACCAAAAATCTGAAAAAGGTTAGTACATAACAAAATATTTAGTATTATAGTAGAAGTACTTAGTAGAAATAAGAATAACTTTTTCGTTTCTTGTTAAGTTGAATGTGTTAAATGTTAAAGGCATTAACATACAAATAATTGAGTATAGGGCTTTTCATTGACTCTCCTTTGTTTGGAGCACCTGTCATAATAATAATAGGTTTGTTGAACAATATGTTGTATAATTTATATGGATACATCAGTACATATTAGAGTGCACCAACTCAAAATTTTTCAATATTGAGATAAATATGAGTAAATGGTTAAAAGATGTTTATTTATCAGTTTCAAATTACACCATTTAACCCTTAACTAGTCCGGCGTCATCTGACAGACGATTCAATATTTTTAATAATTTTTTATTGGAAATTGGCACCGTCCACAGGCAAATCCTTCTGTCTAATCCTTTAAAGTATTGGAGCTTGACAAGTGGGTGTATTTGAGACAAGTTTCTCTCATCTCCTAAAAAGTTATCACAACAGTTAGGCTGAGAGTAGTTTCTCAGACAACGCCGGACCGTTTGTGTTACTTTTTTGTGTTCATACTTGGAGTTCAACAAGAAAAAGAGGATGTTCTTATTATTGAAAAAACGCAAGATTTGCAGTTTATGTCCGAGTAGAAAGCACAAGATGACAAAATACCTGTGCTTCTGTTGCAAAAAGCCTGTTTGTTTGGGATGTACAAAACCACTACCTATGTAAAAATTGCATATAAAATTGGTTAAGTTTGACTGATGCTGGAAACAACATTTTTGATCGATTTTTATTTTACCTAGTTTTTTGTTTAGTGTGCAGTTTGAACATTTATCCTAGCAATACTTTTTTTCAAGTTGTTTTTATATATTTTTTATTTACTTTACAAAACTATGTACTTTTTTACAAATATTTGTACGGATTTTAGTTTTATTTTAATATTTTTTTCTTAACTGAAATAACGCCCAAATTTATTACGTTCACTTTTATATAAATATATCAGGGTATGTTTTTAACATTTATTCTTAATAAAAGCATTATTTTTGAGTGTTTTTTTGCTTTCTTGAAAACAGTAGTTTCGCAGACGACGCCGGACCAGTTACGCCAAGTTAAGCTACTGCTATGGTACAGGACCAGTTAAAGGGTTAAAAATTCCAACACCATTAAAAAAATTTTGACTTATCAACATGCAGAATCGAATATAATTGAATGCAGAGAAAATAAGTTAAAGTGGATTTGTGAAGAACTATGTTTTTTGAGATGGTGCACTCTGATACTGATGTATCGATATATATATTACGGTTAAACTTCGCAAATGGTTGATCTCGACGTTAACCAGTTAATCTTGACTTTAACTGAAATGTAATGTTAATATCGTACGAAATTCAGATATATTGACATTAACAGGTTAATGTCAAGTTTAACTGTTCTCTGTTCTCCTTGGTTAATGTTGAATAGTGTGTTAGAAAATAATACAAAGTTGCCAATTGTATAAAAAATACCTGCTATTTATTCAAACATGACAAATTTCCGAGACACATAGAATTGCATAATATATTAGCTGCCTTATAGTAGCACTTTTTTTTAACCATATTTGGTTTTGCACGAGCATATTTTGTATTCTTGACCACTACATAGAGAGGAAGTCGCTGCAATCTCACGAAGAGATTTTTCAACAGCTGAAACTTTTTCGGTAGCACTAAGGGGAGCCGGACATACACTGAACTGATTTCTTGTAAATAACTGTGGTAATGTGCCCTTTTCTGTCCCGATTTTGTAATACATGTTATCTTCAACTGTCGTAACAACGCCTAATATATTCCTTGCATCTGCTCGTCCTCTATTAATATCGGGTACAGGTAATCTAACAGTATCACAAATTTTTGCAGCCGGTAATAAGTTACTGGAATTTAGTTTCATTTTTTTTGCTTGTTGAAGCAAACCATCTTTCGGCAACATATTAGGCACCTTAAATCATTTTTATTATTTTCATTAATTTCAGCACAACAGTCTGTGTAAACAAACATACTACATGAGATATAGATGCAACCGTTCAAACATTCAAACTCACAAACACCACAACAAATTAGGCTGTTATTTGGTATAAGATTCTCATTTAACGTTTCGTTAAATTTATTTGAATCTTCAAATATTCCTCTGACTTCTAGGTTAACTGGAGGAAGAAGATTTACAGAAGACCAGGAATTGCTTTGTACTTCGCTTGTTTCATATCATAGGTTTTACAACAAGGCCTTTTCTTTTTGAACTGAGTTTTGCTGACAGGGTATGCAAAATTTAAAAAAAAAGTGATACTACTTCTTGTGCTATATTTATGAATTTATCTTTTAAAAAATTTAACATTCTTGCTCTTCCTCCATGGCCAATACTTAAATGTGCTTCATAAAGAATATCAAATAATTCCTCTTTTTTTACATAATATAAAAATTTCTCCTTGCCTTTTTGAAAAGGAACAATAAGTTTGAAATCATTTCCCACATTCACTACATCGTGTTTGGCCAAACCTCGATATGACAACATTGTTTACTTAGCTTGTCGTTTTGCTTCTTTCACTTGATTACAAATTAAATTGAGTTGTATTCCCAAAGTTTTTGAGAGTCTTGTTTGTGACTATTTGTCAGCAAGTTTAAAATGCTGTTTTATCGACCAGCAATTTGGATTTCTCTCTAGCCGCTCCACTGAACTTAATTTATTGACATTTACCAACTTCCTTGTGGAATCTCTTGAAGGTGGCTTCCAGGTTCATGCTGTATACACAGACTTTACAAAGGCATTTGACCGGGTAAATCACAAGATTTTAATCAATAAGTTGAGAGGTCTGGGTATCCAGGGTGAACTTTTAGAAAATGGTTGTTATCGTACCTATCTGAAAGAATACAAATAGTATGTGTTCAGGGTTTTCAATCGTTTGAAATTAAGGTACCTTCAGGAGTGCCACAAGGGTCACATCTTAAACCCCTTCTATTCAATATCTATGTTAATGATATTGTCTCCTGTTTCCACTTTGCTTTTTTCTTAATGTTTGCTGACGATTTAAAATTATCTTTGAAAATCGAGAATGATGGTGACTATCAAGAATTACAATCTGACTTGGATCGTTTGAGCTATTGGTGTGATAGCAACGGAATGGAACTTAATGTTAAAAAGTGCCACTTAATGGTTTTTGGTCGAAATAGAACTCCTACAAATCATATCTATACTATTAAGGATTGTCCTTTAGACTCTGTATCTCAGATAAAAGACCTAGGTGTTGTGCTCGGTTCCAGCTTATCCTACATCCCCCATATCTCATCTATTGTCTCAAAATCACTTTAACTTTTAGGGTTTATCAAATGTTGTGCAAAAGACTCTCTAAATATCCCATCCATAAAAGTATTGTACTGTTCACTTGTGAGACCTCACCTAGATTACTGTTCATGTGTTTGGTCTCCACACTATAACACCCATATTCTAGCTATTAAGAGAGTTCAGCACAAGTGCTTAAGATTTGTTGCATTTAAACAAAACCAGAGGGTTGATGAAATTAACTATTCTAATAATATAGAAAAGTCTCTCAACATAACCTCTCTCCAAATCCGACACATGCATAAGGATCTCACAATGTTTTATAATATACTACACTCCAATAATTTTGGTTCTCAACTATTGGAGAAAATTAGCCTTCATGTTCCCAGTAGACAAACGAGGCTAAATCAACCTTTTTACATTAGATCCCATCGCACTAACTACGGACACAACTCCTTCATGTCCAGAACACCTAGGTTTGCTAACCAATATTCGGAAGGTTTAGATTGTTATAGTTTTCCAAATGAATTTAAAGCTCAGCTTAAAAACTGTGTGTGATAACTTGTTGTATTTTGTATTTTTTACATTTTTTGTTAATGTTTGTTATTTATTTAATGTTCCTAGTTTGTATAATTAAAATTTTTAAATTTACTTTAGGTTAGGTTATAAATTTCCTGTGATTAATGTTTATACTGTATTTTAATTGGGTGATTGCCCGTTGATAAATACAATAAATTAAATCATATTTTTCACAAGATAAATAAGCATTGTTGTCTTAATTACTAATTATAACTGAAAAAATATATAAATATCTAATATTTTCAAATATTTTATTGCTGTTTATTATTAAATATATTATAGTTAATGTATAACAGTAACATTACATAACTAAATTAAATTTAAAAGTAATTTTTAAACAAAATATACTTAGTGAAATAGTTAATTTCTATAAAAATTCATAGTTGGTCATAATAATATGGCCAGGGACTGTAGGTATACTTGCATTAGGTATTAATTGATTTTGTTATAATACATAATATTATAATTTTCTCAAATTATAATCTAACATAAATAGTTTAATATCTGATAACTCTACTCAAAAAATCACATTTAATTTATAAAAACAACATAACCTAAAATTGATGCTATTTTTTCAAAGTTTCTTTCTATTTCATCATTTCATGTCAGTGTAATCACTTTATTGCAGAAAGTTTGTTGCAACTTATTGCACAAGTTCTTGCGCAAGAAATTGTGCAATTAATTGTGCAATTACTTGCATCGTGTAAAGTGGCTATAAGAACATTTTATTTGTTAACCATGTGGTTTGGATGTTTTCTGTAAATAAATAATTCGTGATTATAAAATAAACATTGTCAATGATGATCGTTTTCTCCTATAAAATGCTAGGATAGCAGTTGGTCGTCTTCTGCAAAATGAAGAATGGGTTGAAAGCAGTCGGAAAATGACATTAGCTCAATTTTTGCTATAATGTGGGTTGGTCGCTTTCTGCAGAACTGGGTCCAGTACTTATCTGTTCCTCTGATGTGTTTACCTTTGTCTATTTCCAGTTGTTTTATTTCTGTATACTTCGTTGTTAGGTATTCAGTTTTCTTCAGGTTTATTTCCATCCCATTCTTTATATATTCCTATTCGAGTTTCCTCATCATAAAACTAAGGTCATCTTCATCTTGTGCGATCACTATTTGGTCGTCAGCAAAACGGGTATATAGATATACGTTCCTTACCGGTATACCCATTCGTTGGAACTTTCTTTTCCATGGTTTCAGGGTTTTTTCCAGGAATATTTTGAACAGGGTAGGGGATGTGAAGCAACCCTGCAGTAGTCCCTTTGTCATCTTAAATGGACTGCATATTCTATTGTCCATTTTGATTGCTACTGCGTTATTCTTGTAGAGTGCTTTTACTGCTGTTAAACATAGCTTGGTTTAACGGATCTATTTTTGGCCATCATTTTTTCTATTAGTTGTTCTACCGTGTATATGTGATCTAAGCATGCTTTCCTTGCTGTGAATCTTGCCTGGCCTTCTCTGATTTTATGCTGTATATATTTCTAATTTTTCCTTTGTGGTCTTTCCATATGGTCTACCTATAGATGGTACTGATTCCTCGATAGTTTTCGCAATTTTTTTTTATTTGCTTTCTTATATACATAGTATAGTATCAACTACTCCTAATGAAATTCGTTCGGGATTTCTAGTTTTAATTGAATTTAGCAGTCAAATGTAGTTTTGACTAGTTAAAACTAGAACTGTCTAAAGCGCTTAGTTAAAACTAGTTTTTCCTAGTAAATTCGGGTTTTAACGGTAACATATACGCCTCTAGCGGTGGACCTACAATTATGAAAATAATTTCCAGGCTTTTCCCGAGACAACTTTTCTATATTTTTTTTCTCAAAGCTGTTCTATAAAGGGTTCTTGAGATATGGCTGACAGCCATTCTTATTGGGACACCCGGTACATTATACAAAAAATAAATAAAAATCTGTGGCAACTCTGTGACTTGCAAACATATATTCAGATTTAGATGCCAAATTAATGAAGGTTTAATCCAATGATTTATCTGTATACTTCATTGGCATAATTATACCATAGAGTTATATATTAGCATAGAGAGAGTGTGATTTTCAGAGCGAAGTGACGACACCATCTTTTTTCACTTGGCTTTCACTTTTGGCTTAGTGCTGTTTCACTCTTATGCATAGTAAAGCTGCGACAGTAGTCCTCCCTTTCCGTGCCTATACTCACACTTAATGTCATCTTAGTTTCTCGATACAATGTGTTAGAAAGAGATGCCGCAAACAAGTCCATGAGATCTTGTCCATCTCTTCACTTGATCAGGAAGCGTGGAAGGTAGGCTCACTCTATGTTAATATATACCTCTATGAATCATACATGTTCCATATTTCTGCGGTCTTAAATTTGATTATTGCATTCATTTGCCCTTTTGCTCTAATAATTACATTATAGTGGTTTTTATTTTAGGTCATCTCCAAGATGAAAGCAAAATGGAAATTGAGGAGAAAGTCATTGAAGATTTATCTCACGACGAAAATGACACGAGTCAACACACGGAAGGAAAAACTTTAAATAAATCTATGACAGTTGTGACTGGAAAAAGACCTTATAAATGTGAAATTTGTTTTAAGCAATTTTGTCTTAAAGGTTCCCTGAAAACACATTTGCTAAAGCACACTGGGGAAAAACCTTACAAGTGTGAGATTTGTTTTAAGAAATTTAGTGAAACAAGTAGTTTAAAAAGACATTTGAGAGTACACACTGGAGAAAAACCTCACAGGTGTGAAATTTGTTTTAAGAAATTTAGTCATAAAAGTTCATTGACAACACATTCGCGAGTGCACACTGGGGAAAAACCTTACAAGTGTGAGATTTGTTTTAAGCAGTTTTCTCAGGTAGGTATTTTGAACAGTCATTTAAGAACGCACACTAGAGAAACACCGTACAAGTGTGAGATTTGTCTTAGGCAATTTAGTCAAGCCAGTAGTTTGAAAAGACATTTAAGACAGCACAGTGGGAAGAAACCTTACAAGTGTGAGATTTGTTTTAAACAGTTTAGTGATGAACATACTTTAAAAAAACATGTGAGAGGACACACCGGGGAAAAACCTTACAAGTGTGAGATTTGTTTTAAGCAATTTGGTCAAGAACGTAATTTGAAAAGACATTTACTGGTGCACACTGGGGAAAACCTTCACAAGTGTGAAATTTGTTTTAAACAGTTTAGTCAAGCAGGTACTTTAAAAAGACATTTGAGAGTGCATACTGGGGAAAAACCTTACAAGTGCGAGATTTGTTTTAAGCAGTTTTCTCATAAATTTTATTTAAAAAATCATTTAAGAACACACACTGGAGAAAAACCTTACAAGTGTGTGATGTGCTATAAACGGTTTAGTGCACCAGGTGGTTTAAAAGCACATTTAAGAACGCACACTGGAGAGAAACCTTACAAGTGTGAAATTTGTTTGAAGCAGTTTGCTCAAACAATTGGTTTGAAAAATCATTTGAGAGTGCACACTGGGGAAAAACCTTACAAGTGCAAGATTTGTTTTAACCAATTTACTACAGCAAGTTATTTGAAAAGTCATTTAAGAATTCACACTGGAGAAAAGCCTTACAAGTGTGAGATTTGCTTTAAACAGTTTGCTGAAAGAAATACTTTGAGGATACATTTGAGACAGCACACTGGAGAAAAACCATACAAGTGTAACACTTGTTTGAAGCAATTCAGAGAACTAGGCACTTTCAGAAATCATTTAAGAACACACACTGGAGAGAAACCTTACCAGTGTAAAATTTGTTTTAAGCCGTTTGCTCGAACAGATCGTTTGAAAACACATTTGAGTGTGCACGCTGAGGAAAGGGAAAAACGTTATAAGTGTGAAATTTGTTTTAAGCAGTTTATTTTGGCAAAATCTTTGAAAAGACATTTGAATGTGCACGCCGGGAAAAAACCGCACAAGTGCGAGATTTGTTTTAAGCAATTTAGTGAAGCAAGTTATTTGAAAAGTCATTTAAAAATTCACACTGGAGAAAAACCTTACAAGTGCGAGATTTGTTTTAGGCCATTTAGTGATGCAGGTAGTTTAAAAAGGCATTTGAGAGTACACACTGGAGAACAACCTCACAGGTGTGAAATTTGTTTTAAGCAATTTAGTCATAAAAATTCCTTGAAAACCCATTCGCGAGTGCACACTGGGGAGAAACCTTACAAGTGTGAGATTTGTTTTAAGCACTTTTCTCAGGCAGGTATTTTGAACAGTCATTTAAGAACGCACACTAGAGAAAAACCGTACAAGTGTGAGATTTGTCTTAGGCAATTTAGTCAAGCCAGTAGTTTGAAAAGACATTTAAGACAGCACACTGGGAAAAAACCTCAAGTGTGAAATTTGTTTTAACCAATTTAATCTTAAAACTTCCTTGAAAACTCATTTGCAAGTGCACACTGGAGAAAAGCCTTACAAGTGTGAGATTTGTTTTAAGCAGTTTACTAAAACAAATGATTTGAAAAAACATTTGAGAGTGCACACTGGAGAGAAACCATAGAAGTTTGAAACTTGTTTGAAGCAGTTTATTTTTGTAAGTTCTTTGAAAAGACATTTGAATATGCACGCTGGGGAAAACGTGAAATTTGTTTTAATACGCCAGTCAATGGGAGTACGAATAGGATATTACCTCCGAATTCTATCCTACTGAATGGATTCTAATGAAATTTTGGAAATAGCCTCTACTTATCTCCTAATTCACAGTCTACCCTATGCCGATGTGTGCTTTTATCTTGGGGGTGGTTCCTACCCCTTCTCGGGGGTGGAAAATTTTTGGTAAAAAAACCACAGAAGTGACTAGAGAACTCAATTCTAAGTAAAAACTGTACTATAATTGTTTTTTGAAAACTCAATACTTTTTGAGTTATTCTTGGTTGAAAATTGGCCGTTTTCATTGAAAAATGACACCTTTTCGAACGGTCTTTTGCGAATACCTTAAAAACTATGCATCTAACTGAGAAAACTATATAAAACATTTTTGTAGATTATAAAAAAAACAAAGATTATAGGCCTTGGGCCCGCATATACAATTATTATTTATGACCACACCGTTGAAACTTTTTGTACTTGTTATTTGGGTGGAGTCGGACAAATTTTGAGCTTGGCGCATTATGGTAGTGGGGCGTTTGTCTGTCAAGCGGTGACGAAGTTGTCAATTTTATGCAAGAAAAAAATTTATTACCACATTGGTCATTCTATTTTAATCAATGGATTTTATCATATAAACAACGAAAACAATTTTGTCGGACAAAAATATTGGGGCATATGACGCGTCGGACACGCTAAATATGTCAAATTTATGAAAATAATAAATTTATTACCACATCGATAATTTTAACGGTATCTATCATAAAACCTTTTTACAATAATGTGGTAACCTTGTCGGACAATTTTCACGGGGCATATGCGCAGTCGGACGCGCCGAAGATGTCAATTTCCTGAAAATTTTTTATTTATTACCACAGATGTCATTTTTATTTTGTACTGTTCTTTTACATGTGTAATGCATATTGTATCACTTGTCGGACAAAAATAATGGGGCGTTTTGGTACAATTAAAAGAAAAAGTAATTTTTATGCATACAGGGTGTTTGGTAAAGAATGGGCCATAGCTTAACCTCAGGTTCCTGAGGTTAAAATAGGCCGATTTAAGCTAACTTACCTTAATACAAAGTTTATAATAGCCGAGATACAGGGTGTCAAAGTTAAACTTTTTTTTTATTTATTATTGAATATTTCCTGATAGGTATGAGATAACAATATGAAATTTTATATCTGGGGGTTTCTTGAGTCGAGAAATCTAAATTCCTTACCAAAAATTATGCATTGCCCAGAGGGCGCCACATATGCCTTTCAGCACTCATTTATTACGTTCAATTTTTTTTATCCCTCACTCTGTATAATTTTGACATTAAAATTTTTATTTTCCTATTAGTTTTACTTAAAAAAGGTATACTTCTTTCATCTTCCTAAACTCAACCGTTTTCGAGATAAACGAATTTTAAATATGCGATACACCATCATTTTTAGCATAATATCATTGTAGTTACACCCAAAAAATAACTTAAAATTTATGAAAATAATAAATTTATTACCACATGGATAATTTTAACGGTATCTACCATAAAACCTTTTAACAATAATGTGGTAACCTTGTCGGACAATTTTCACGGGGCATATGCGCAGTCGGACGCGCCGAAGATGTCAATTTCCTGAAATTTTTTTATTTATTACCACAGATGTTATTTTTATTTTGTACTGTTTTTTTACATGTGTAATGTATATTGGATCACTTGTCGGACAAAAATAATGGGGCGTTTTGGTACAATTTAAAAAAAAATTAATTTTTATACATTTTTGACTTCATATTAAATTACGTATTTTTCGGCTCATATTACCCGTATGCGCGCCAATGGTGAATATTAAATTCATTAAATGGTGAATATAAATATTAGATTTTTTTATTTAGAATATAACTACTTATAACCTGACACTTGTGTCGGAAATTTTTTTTAATTGGAAAAAAAAACTACAGAACGATGTTTGTCGTTGTTCAAGGAGTATGTAAGCAAATATCAGATCACAATTTTTCTAAAATTTTCCCTCCTGTCGGAAAATGTTTTAAGAAAATTTTGGGTACAGCTCTACGTCATACCCTTTTAAATGTTTTACTTAGCGTGTGTACCAATTTTGAGCTAAATCGATTCAAAAATAACCGAGAAAATTCTTTTAAAATTTTTTGATATTACTTTCTCGTCGATAGCCTAAAAGAATTAAGTTTTCTGTTCGTTTGCCCAAGATTTTTGTCAAACAATTACATTTTTTGTTTAAGAATATAATTACTTGTAACTTACTACCTTTGTCGGAAAAATGGTTGTAAAGATAAGGGATACACGAATCCAGCATAATTTAAAAGTATAGTTTATCAATAAAAATTAAATTTTTTGTCCGACTTTGGATTTGCCCCAATATTTTTGTCGGACACTTAGATTTTTTGATTAGGAATATAACTACTTATAACCTGATACTTGTGTCGGAAATTTTTTTTTATTTCGAGAAAAAAAACTACAGAACGATATTTGTCGTTGTTCAAGGAGTATGTACGCAAATATCAGATCAAAATTTTTCTAAAATTTTCCCTCTTGTCCGAAATTTTTTTGGGAAAATTTTGGGTACAGATCTACGTCATACCCTTTTAAATGTTTTACTTAGTGTGTGTACCAATTTTCAGCTAGATCGATTCAAAAATAACCGAGAAAAACTGTTTTAAAATATTTTTGGATAATACCTCCTCGTTCATAGCCTAAAAGAATTAAGTTTCCTGTTCGTTTGCCCCAACATTTTTGTCAGATAATTACATTTTTTGTTTAAGAGTATGATTACTTGTATCCTACTACTTTTGTCGGAAAAATGGTTGTAAAGATAAGGGATGTACGAACCCAGAATAGTTTAAAAGTATAGTTTATTAATAAAAATTAAATTTTTTGTCCGACTTTGGATGTGCCCCACTATTTATGTCGGGCACTTAGATTTTTTGATTTGGAATATAACTACTTATAACCTGATACATGTGCTGAAATTTTTTTTTTAATTCGAGAAAAAATACAGAACGATGTTTGTCGTTGTTCAAGGAGTATATACACAAATTATCAGATCACAATTTTTCTAAAATTTTCCCTCTTGTCGGAAAATTTTTTAAGAAAATTTTGGGTTCCGATCTACATCATACCCTTTTAAATGCTTTACTTAGTGTGTGTACCAATTTTCAGCTAAATCGATTCAAAAGTAACTGAGAAACACTGTTTTAAAATTTTTTTTTGATAATACCTCCTCGTCGATAGCCTAAAAGAATTAAGTTTTCTGTTCGTTTGCCCCAACATTTTTGTCAGACAATTTTTTGTTTAAGAATATAATTACTTGTAACCTACTACTTTTGTCGGAAAAATGGTTGTAAAGATAAGGGATGCACGAACCCAGCATAATTTGAAAGTATACTTTACTAATAAAAATTAAATTTTTTGTCCGACTGTCGAGTTGCCCCAATATTTTTGTCCGACACTTTGATTTTTTGATTAAGAATATAATTACTTATAACCTACTAATGTTGTCGGAAAAATGGTTTTAAAGGTAAGGGTTGCACGAACCCAGTATTATTTAAAAGACAGTTTATTAATAAAAATTAAATTTTTTGTCCGACTTTGGAGTTGACCCAATATTTTTGTCGGACACTTAGATTTTTTGATTTAGAATATAACTACCTTTAACCTGATACTTGTGTCGGAAATTTTTTTTAATTGGAAAAAAAAACTACAGAACGTTGTTCAAGGAGTATGTACGCAAATATCAGATCACAATTTTTCTAAAATTTTCCCTCTTGTCCGAAATTTTTTTGGGAAAATTTTGGGTACAGCTCTACGTCATACCCTTTTAAATGTTTTACTTAGTGTGTGTACCAATATTCAGCTAAATCGATTCAAAAATAACCGAGAAAAACTGTTTTAAAATATTTTTGGATAATACCTCCTCGTCCATAGCCTAAAAGAATTAAGTTTCCTGTTCGTTTGCCCCAACATTTTTGTCAGACAATTACATTTTTTGTTTAAGAGTATGATTACTTTTATCCTACTACTTTTGTCGGAAAAATGGTTGTAAAGATAAGGGATGCACGAACCCAGAATAGTTTAAAAGTATAGTTTATTAATAAAAATTAAATTTTTTGTCCGACTTTGGATGTGCCCCACTATTTATGTCGGGCACTTAGATTTTTTGATTTGGAATATAACTACTTATAACCTGATACATGTGCTGAAAATTTTTTTTTAATTCGAGAAAAAATACAGAACGATGTTTGTCGTTGTTCAAGGAGTATGTACACAAATTATCAGATCACAATTTTTCTAAAATTTTCCCTCTTGTCGGAAAATTTTTTAAGAAAATTTTGGGTTCCGATCTACGTCATACCCTTTTAAATGCTTTACTTAGTGTGTGTACCAATTTTCAGCTAAATCGATTCAAAAGTAACTGAGAAACACTGTTTTAAAATTTTTTTTTGATAATACCTCCTCGTCGATAGCCTAAAAGAATTAAGTTTTCTGTTCGTTTGCCCCAACATTTTTGTCAGACAATTTTTTGTTTAAGAATATAATTACTTGTAACCTACTACTTTTGTCGGAAAAATGGTTGTAAAGATAAGGGATGCACGAACCCAGCATAATTTGAAAGTATACTTTACTAATAAAAATTAAATTTTTTGTCCGACTGTCGAGTTGCCCCAATATTTTTGTCCGACACTTTGATTTTTTGATTAAGAATATAATTACTTATAACCTACTAATGTTGTCGGAAAAATGGTTTTAAAGGTAAGGGTTGCACGAACCCAGTATTATTTAAAAGACAGTTTATTAATAAAAATTAAATTTTTTGTCCGACTTTGGAGTTGACCCAATATTTTTGTCGGACACTTAGATTTTTTGATTTAGAATATAACTACCTTTAACCTGATACTTGTGTCGGAAATTTTTTTTAATTGGAAAAAAAAACTACAGAACGTTGTTCAAGGAGTATGTACGCAAATATCAGATCACAATTTTTCTAAAATTTTCCCTCTTGTCCGAAATTTTTTTGGGAAAATTTTGGGTACAGCTCTACGTCATACCCTTTTAAATGTTTTACTTAGTGTGTGTACCAATATTCAGCTAAATCGATTCAAAAATAACCGAGAAAAACTGTTTTAAAATATTTTTGGATAATACCTCCTCGTCCATAGCCTAAAAGAATTAAGTTTCCTGTTCGTTTGCCCCAACATTTTTGTCAGACAATTACATTTTTTGTTTAAGAGTATGATTACTTTTATCCTACTACTTTTGTCGGAAAAATGGTTGTAAAGATAAGGGATGCACGAACCCAGAATAGTTTAAAAGTATAGTTTATTAATAAAAATTAAATTTTTTGTCCGACTTTGGATGTGCCCCACTATTTATGTCGGGCACTTAGATTTTTTGATTTGGAATATAACTACTTATAACCTGATACATGTGCTGAAAATTTTTTTTTAATTCGAGAAAAAATACAGAACGATGTTTGTCGTTGTTCAAGGAGTATGTACACAAATTATCAGATCACAATTTTTCTAAAATTTTCCCTCTTGTCGGAAAATTTTTTAAGAAAATTTTGGGTTCCGATCTACGTCATACCCTTTTAAATGCTTTACTTAGTGTGTGTACCAATTTTCAGCTAAATCGATTCAAAAGTAACCGAGAAACACTGTTTTAAATTTTTTTTTTGATAATACCTCCTCGTCGATAGCCTAAAAGAATTAAGTTTTCTGTTCGTTTGCCCCAACATTTTTGTCAGACAATTATATTTTTTGTTTAAGAATATAATTACTTGTAACCTACTACTTTTGTCGGAAAAATGGTTGTAAAGATAAGGGATACACGAACCCAGCATAATTTGAAAGTATACTTTACTAATAAAAATTAAATTTTTTGTCCGACTGTCGAGTTGCCCCAATATTTTTGTCCGACACTTTGATTTTTTGATTAAGAATATAATTACTTATAACCTACTAATGTTGTCGGAAAAATGGTTGTAAATAAAAAAATTTCAGGAAATTGACATCTTCGGCGCGTCCGACTGCGCATATGCCCCGTGAAAATTGTCCGACAAGGTTACCACATTATTGTAAAAATGTTTTATGGTAGATACCGTTAAAATTATCCATGTGGTAATAAATTTATTATTTTCATAAATTTGACATATTTAGCGTGTCCGACGCGTCATATGCCCCAATATTTTTGTCCGACAAAATTGTTTTCGTTGTTTATATGATAAAATCCATTGATTAAAATAGAATGACCAATGTGGTAATAAATTTTTTTCTTGCATAAAATTGACAACTTCGTCACCGCTTGACAGACAAACGCCCCACTACCATAATGCGCCAAGCTCAAAATTTGTCCGTCTCCACCCAAATAACAAGTACAAAAAGTTTCAACGGTGTGGTCATAAATAATAATTGTATATGCGGGCCCAAGGCCTATTAGGTAGTTCCTTCATAAATTTTCTAGTTATAATACAAAAAGAGATATGGTAGGTGAAACGAGTTTGTTTTTTTGGTGCATGCTCAAATCGGTGTATTCAACTTGAAATAACAGAGAAACGGTCAATTTAAGGTGTATAATGCTTCCAATACCTTTTGTTGTGCTTAAACGGACCTTTAAACTGAGCAATATTAAATGTCGATTACATTCAAACTAAGCGAGATATGCTGCAAAAAAAATTGATGAATAATGTATTTTAAGGAAAAATGGAAGTATATTTAACCCCTCTTCCACCAGAATTTTAATGCATCATTTTACTTCTACAACACCTTTTATTATAGTGTCATTTCTATGTTCAAAAAGTTGGACGGGTTTAAAATAAACGGTTTTTGAAAAAAAATAAGCTCAATTTATAGAGGGCATTTTGAAATTTTCTAAAAAATCTTCTTTTTCTACATGTATCTTAAAAATGGTAAGAGATACAATAATAAAGAACAAAAACAAAGTTTTTATCTAACAAAACCCTACATTTCTGTGTAGTATCTTTTTTTCGTATCTCATCATTTTCGAGTTACATGAAGAAAAAGGAAGATTTTTAAGAAAATTTAAAAATGCCCTCTATAATTTGATCTTATTTTTTTTTCAAAAACCATTCATTTAAACCCTTCCAACTTTTTGAACATAGAAATAACACTATAGTAAAAAGTATTGTAGAAGGAAAACGATACATTTAAATTCTGATGGATGAGGGGTTAAATATATTTCTCATATTTTTCGTTAAAATACATTAGTCATGAATTTTTTTGCAGCATATCTCGCTTAGTTAGAATATAATCGACATTTAATGTTGCTCATTTTAAAAGTACTATTAAGCACTACAAAAGGTATTGGCTATACACCTAAAATCGACCGTTTCTCTTTTATTTCAAGTTAAATACACGGTTTTAAGCATACAGTGGCGTAGCTAGGGTGGGGCGGAGGGGGCGGTCCGCCCCCGGTGTCACCCTTTCGGGGTGAGACCCGATTACAAAAGAATGAATCGTTAATTTATAACTTTACTCACTTTATCATCAAAATAAAATTCGATATTATTTTGTGAATACACGAAACTGAGTTGTTTGTCGGAAAAATCACAACTTAGGTATGGACAAAAATTGACGCCGTCGATTTGCTAATCAACTGGTAACATCCACTCGCTTAAATTGGAAAATACTCAAAAATCGGTGCCGTTTGCTTCCTTACCGTCTTTCGGAGGCGACGCGACGTTACATGTTTTATCTCTTGAACGACTAGTCATGATCTTTATCGATACCGATATGATCAAGACATCAGGATATAATAATAATATGATCGTATTTATGCAGTTATACAAGGTAGCGAGAAAGTATGGAAACACGGTAATTTCTCGAAAACCGCTTGAACGATTGTTATAAATTTTGGGGGGTAAGGGTATTCTAAATCGGCCGATATTAAAGTGGTAATTACATTGTTGTCACATCTTCCGTTTTTCTGGAAAGCTAATGAACTTTCTATTTTAAATAAAACATCCTGTATATTTTTTGCGTTTTGAAGTCCTTAAGACATACTGATTATCTTTCATGTTATGTTCCCTATACCTAAATGCCATAATTACGGAGATATTGCTACATTTATTAAAAAAAAATTTAACAAATTAAACAACCTTATTTTTTTGAACCGGCTAGATATTGTTTTAGGTTCTTTGAGTCATTGGGAACAAAAAAGGTCTTTTGTAATTTTCCTCAAAAGTTAATAGTTTCCGAGTTATAAACAATTTAAAACTGAAAAAAAAAATCGAAAAATGACGATTTTCTGGGTTCGAAAACAAAAGTAAAAATATTATTTTTGAAACTATGAATTGCCTAAATTCAAGTTCAAACCTTGTTTTATCAGATGCCGATAAGCGATTTGGTCTTGTTTCATTCTAAAATATTATTTTTTAGTTGTTAATGCAGCCCGTTAGCCCGTTCTCTCATATGAGCTTTATTACAATTAAAAAAAAACAATGTTCTAGAATAAAATATGCCAAAAATTCTTATAGGGATCTGATAAAAAAATGTTTGAGCTTGAATTTAGGTACTTCGTAATTTTAAAAATGATTTTTTTACTTGTGTTTTTGAACCTTGAAAATCGTCATTTTTCGATTTTTTTCAGTTTTAAATTGTTTAACTCATAAAAGATTAACTTTTGAGGAAAATTACAAAAGACCTTTTTTGTTCCCAATGATCCAAAGAACCTAAAATAATGTCTACCTGGGCCGAAAAAAATTGATTTTAATAAATTGTTAAAATTTTTGTTTTAATAAATGTAGCAATAACTCCGAAATTATGGCGTTTAGGTATAGGGAACATAACATGAAAAATAATCAGTATTTCTTAAGGACTTCAAAACGCAAAAAATATACAGGGTATTCTATTTAAAATAAGCAAGTTAATAAGATTTGCAGAAAAACGGAAGATTTGACAACAATGTAATTACCACTATAATATCGGCCGCATTAGGACACCTCTACCCACCAAAATTTACAAAAATCGTTCGAGCGGTTTCCGAGAAATCACGGTGTTTTCATACTTTCTCGCTACCCTGTATATTATGTGACTACGTAACTGCAATAATTGTTGATTGCTGCTTGTGATTTGTTGCGACGCGAGATATTATTATTCTGATTTTTTTGCATAGAAAAAATGTGAGGACTATGATATTTCCACAGAAAGATGAATTCGACGTCAAAAACGAATGGATGGTGAGTAAGCTACCGATACAAGACTTAAACTTCGAGCCAAACTTCAAAAGAATATGTTAAAACATGTTTTGACCAAACTCCATTTGTGATGTGGCTTCATTATTCATAAGGTTGTGCAGACACACAGTATGCGACTTTTACCATGAAGAGGTATCAGAAGCAGACCTCCTGCTAGAAATACCAATTCTCAGAGGATATTTACAAGTGGCCAATATTACAGCCTCTAAATGGTTTGCTGTAGACTTTTCATTGTAGGAATGGGATTTCATGGAATCCCTCCCAAACTTAACGGCCGCATTAAAATTGTTTATGACCATTTATGTATCGGTTGCTCCATATCAGAGAAGTTTTAGTAAGCTAAAATTAATCAAGAATTAGACGTGTAGATGCAAAATTTTGCGGCAATGTGTTTTAAATGCATTAATTTTTTTTCGTATCTATCTGAGAAAACTAAGAAGAATTTTTGAAAATTTTACATGCAGAATGCTTACCGAGGGCCGAAAGTCCCTTAGAATAACCAAAAAGTTTCTTTTGAATGATATATTTGAAATTAAAAATCACACTAAATTTTCTCTTTTTATCACCCCTATAACGTATTAAAATAAACAGAAGTTTTCACGCACTTTCGGCCCGCGGTAATAATGCAATCTCTCATTCAGCGTTTAAATTTTTCAAAAATATTTACCTACTTATTAGTTTTATCACGATTCGAAAAATAAAATGAATGCATTTTAAACACATTGGCGCGAAATTTTGCGCCTAGGTCCTTAGCTATAATTCTTTCATTATTCAAAACATATGTTGATAGGATTTTCGTTGATTTGAACAATCTTTATTTTTAGGATTTGGGGTGACACCATCGATTACCGCCCCGGGTGTCACCTATGCTACGCCACTGAGCATGCACCAAAAAAACAAACACTTCTCACCTACCATATCTCTTTTTGTATTATAACTAGAAGATTTATAAAGGAACGAATCTCTTTGTCTTTTGCTAGATGCACAGTTTTTAAGGTATTTGCAAAAAACCATCCGAAAGGTGTCATATTTCAATGAAAACGGCCAATTTTCAACCACGAATAACTCAAAAAGTATCGAGTTTTCAAAAAACAATTATGGAATAGGATTTGCTTAGGATTGGGTTCTCTAGCCACTTCCGTGGTTTTTTTGACCAAAAATTTTCCACCCCCGAGAAGGGGTGGGAACCACCCCCAAGATAAAAGCACACATTGGCATAGGGTAGACTTTGTTTCTTGAGCTATTATCTACTGACTGTGAAAATATCAAGTAAATCGATGTAGTAGCATGGAATTCGGAGCCAAATAACCTCATTGACTCCCCTATAAGCAGTTTTCTCATAAATGTTTTTTGAAAATATGTTATGAGAGTACCTACATTTATTTATTTATTAAGCTTAAGGGCACCCGAAGTCTCATTTAACGACAATGTTAACATTATGTCACATAGCTCTGTAACCAAAGCACTTATATATATACCTAATTTTTTGTTTATTTTGAAACTAGATGCATTGTTTAGTGCCGCGTAGATTTCTGTAAAGTTAGAGTGAAAGAAACATTTATTTTAATTTTTTTTTGAAATACATACTCTTACAAAAAAACCCAAAAAAGTTTAGATTTTATTTTTTATTTTATGTACTTGTTTTTGTACATTTTTCAATAAAACGCGGAACCTGATATTATCTATCTACAACTACCGTAAAAATTTGGACCTTCTATCATCTAAAGATCCAGAGATATTTGACATCAAAGTTAAAAACCTAGTATTCAGAAAATCGCAAAAACATAAAACACTCTAATAGGCTATAAAGCTATAGGTAAGTTGAGTGCAGATGTTCAAAAAAACAAATAATTTTGTAACCATGGATATTTTCTACTATAATGTGTTATACAGTACGTAAATCGTTCAGCTGGACATAGGAAACATACATCGTATATATATATATATATATATATATATATATATATATATATATATATATATATATATATATATATATATATATATAGTAATGTTTGAATAACGGCAATTCGGTCAGTTGAAAGAAAACTCTATTTGTTTTAAGTCTCAATATTTCGTCACTATTTGGTGACTTCTTCAGGAGAAAACTGCAAATTTATTAATATTAGACATGGACAAACTTAAATATTTCGATACTTACAACTATAAGAGTAAAAATTTAAATTTCTTTAACATTATTTTGAAAATTGATTTAGAAAATGACAGATTTTATTTTGACTTATTGGGGAGTTATGGTAACTGCAATATATTTTATATTAATAGAATGTTATCTGATATATACAATTTTTAGTGAATAGGTCAAAGTAAAAAAGGAAATTATACATTTACGAAATTTTAAGGTGGAAAGGTAATAGTAGAAAACTAAGAAAGGACCTAGAGTAAGTTAAATTGATTTATAAAATGTAATTGATGGTACTTCATGAGTTAGTGTAAGACTGGTATTTAGAAATTTAAATAAAATTGAGGTAGATTAACTATTAGAAGATAAATTGGGTAATTTGTTTATTTAAATGTTATGTATTAGTTAGAATATTACAGTAGATATTACTCAAATGGTTAGTGTCAGTCTTATAATTAATTGATTCTGGAGTTTTGTTAATATGTACCATCTCAAGGAAAAGTCGCTTTTTATAATTATCAACTTGTTCCAATATTTTTACATTATTAAAATCAAATTTATGTCCTGTATTTATATGGTGATCTACTAAGGCACAACAGTTTTTTCTTATATTGCAGTCACTTTTATGTTGAGTGACACGTTGCTTAAGCCATTGTTTACTTTGACCAATATAACAACCTTGACATCCAATGCAATTTATTTTGTAAATTATGTTGCTCTTCAATGTGTTTGGAGTATTAGCTTTAGTTTTTGAGAACAAACTTGAATTTAGAAGTGGATTGTACTTAACTAATTTGATGTTGGGAAAAGTTTTTAAAAGTGGGACAATTTTGTCTGTTAAATTTTGGACATAGGGTATTTTTTTGTAAATAACTGGTTGTGGATTAGGTATCAAAGGTCTATTAGAGGAGTTGGTGTTATAAATAAGTTTTTTTAAAATGTGTTTTGGGTAGCCATTGTTTAAAAACATTTCAAAAAGTTTATTAAGATTGACATTTAAGAAACTTCGATCACAAATTGTCGTTACTCGATTTTTCATGGATATAATTGTGTTAAATTTTTGATTTCTAGGATGATTCGAATAATAATTTATAAATCTGCCGGATGCAGTATCTTTTTGATACCAATCTAATATGATTTTGTTATTATTTGTTCTTATGACTTTGGTATCTAAAAAAGGTATACTATTTTGATTTTCATATTCGACAGTTAAATATTGAGACTTAAAACAAATAGAGTTTTCTTTCAACTGACCGAATTGCCGTTATTCAAACATTACTATTTAACACAGTACGGTCGATAATATTTGTACAAATATATATATATATATATATATATATATATATATATATATATATATATATATATATATATATATATATATATATATATATATATATATAGATTATAGTTTTGTTTTGGGGTTGCAGTCATTTATTTTTTAGGGGCAGGATAAGTAAAACTCTGTGTTATTACCTAGCTTTCGCAAAATATATTTGCTTCTTTAGGGTAAGCTGAAATGAGTATATTATAAATACAATGAAATTAAGTTAAAATACATTGTATAAAAAATAACAAAAAAGAAAGTGGATCATACCATAAGTAAAAAATCATTCTTTCAATTTCAATGAAACAACGGTATTAAAACATGAAAACCAACTAAATAAAAGGGAATTCCTAGAAATGGTATGCATAAATAAATATCAATGTGTGAATAAAAGAACTGATATAAATAAACTAAGCAACATCTATAATTATATTTTATCTTATGATAAATGATGTTTTAAATCAAGAACATTAAATTCCTCGACTAAATTTTATAAATTTAATCTTCAAATTTGGCAACACTTTAATTTATTAACAAAACCATAATTGGCAAACTAAATATATGTTATATCCTCTATAATTTAAAATATATAATAGTTTTTAATTACTCACTAAATAATCTAATACTAACTTTTCAACTTAAAATAAAATAAACTACTAATGCATATAAATATCTAGTTATATCCTCTATAATTTAAAATATGTAGTAGTTTTTGATGTTTTGATTACTAATTAAATAATCTAATACTAACTTTTCAACTTAAAATAAAATAAACAGATTTTTGTGTCTTTTTGACATTATTCGAGTGTCTTTCTGGCATTAATCAAAATTAAAAACTAAATTATTAAATCGAATTTTTGAAAATTAAAACATTGCTATTTGGATAACATTAGAATAAGAATTATATGTATACTATGTTTTGTGAAAATGTTTAGGAATAACCTCAAGTTGTAAGTCTTTTTTTTGTTATTTTTTATACAATGTATTTTAACTTAATTTCATTGTATTTATAATATACTCATTTCAGCTTACCCTGAAGAAGCAAATATATTTTGCGAAAGCTAGGTAATAACACAAGAGTTTTACTTATCCTGCCCCTAAAAAATAAATGACTGCAACCCCAAAACAAAACTATAATCTACATAGTATCAGTCAATATTACCTAATTACTTTATATATATATATATATATATATATATATATATATATATATATAGATTATAGTTTTGTTTTGGGGTTGCAGTCATTTATTTTTTAGGGGCAGGATAAGTAAAACTCTGTGTTATTACCTAGCTTTCGCAAAATATATTTGCTTCTTCAGGGTAAGCTGAAATGAGTATATTATAAATACAATGAAATTAAGTTAAAATACATTGTATAAAAAATAACAAAAAAGACTTACAACTTGAGGTTATTCCTAAACATTTTCACAAAACATAGTATACATATAATTCTTATTCTAATGTTATCCAAATAGCAATGTTTTAATTTTCAAAAATTCGATTTAATAATTTAGTTTTTAATTTTGATTAATGCCAGAAAGACACTCGAATAATGTCAAAAAGACACAAAAATCTGTTTATTTTATTTTAAGTTGAAAAGTTAGTATTAGATTATTTAATTAGTAATCAAAACATCAAAAACTACTACATATTTTAAATTATAGAGGATATAACTAGATATTTATATGCATTAGTAGTTTATTTTATTTTAAGTTGAAAAGTTAGTATTAGATTATTTAGTGAGTAATTAAAAACTATTATATATTTTAAATTATAGAGGATATAACATATATTTAGTTTGCCAATTATGGTTTTGTTAATAAATTAAAGTGTTGCCAAATTTGAAGATTAAATTTATAAAATTTAGTCGAGGAATTTAATGTTCTTGATTTAAAACATCATTTATCATAAGATAAAATATAATTATAGATGTTGCTTAGTTTATTTATATCAGTTCTTTTATTCACACATTGATATTTATTTATGCATACCATTTCTAGGAATTCCCTTTTATTTAGTTGGTTTTCATGTTTTAATACCGTTGTTTCATTGAAATTGAAAGAATGATTTTTACTTATGGCATGATCCACTAATGCACATGTATTTTTGTTGTTTCTGAGATCGCTTTTATGTGATGTTAGTCTACCTATTAAATTCCTGGATGTGTGTCCGATGTATGATTTATCACAATTTTGGCATGGTATCTTGTATACTACATTTGAGTTTTCCATGATACCAATAGGTGTTTTAGTTTTTGTATATAATGTTGCTAATGATTTTATATTTTTAGTTGCAACTTTAATTTGTGGGTAGTTAGCAAATACTTTAGTTAATTTGGGTGTTAATATTGGTATGTATGGTAGTGATGTGTAAGTAAATTGGGATTGTGAAATTTGGTGATTAGGTTCTGTTGTTTTATTCATATCAATTATTCTATTATTAGGGTTGTTAAATAAAAATTTGTTTATTAGTTTAATTGGGTAAGAATTCTCCAATAAAATTTCTTTGAGTTCCATTAATCCTTTATTGATGTTGCTAGTGTGAGATAATCTGTTGATTCTGTTTTTTAGACCCAATATTAAATTTATTTTCTTATGAGGTGGATGCTGTGAATGGTAGTTGATAAATTTGTTACTATCTATAGGTTTTCTATACCATTCGGTACTTAATACATTTTGCGGATTTCGTTTGATTCTCATGTCGAGATATGGGATGCTATTATCTATTTCTTCTTCACATGTAAATTTTAGATGTTCATTATGGTTGTTAAAAGTTTGTAATGTTTCATTTATTTGATCTGCAGGTAAAGTAAGTATTAAGTCATCCACGAAACGTTTAATAAATGGGATATGAAAAGGTAACTTATTTAAAGAATCCCTGATTAAATCATCCAATACATAATTACATAACATGCATGATATGCTAGAGCCCATGGTGGTGCCAAAGATTTGTTTGTAGAATTTATCATTAAAAATCAATACATTGGAATCAAAAATGAATTCCAAAATGTCTAAGAAAGTTTTATTGTTCATTTTGCAATTTATCTCGATTTCATGCCAGTGTTTGTTAATGCTGTTCTTAATAACATGTAGGGGTAGATTGGTAAATAAAGATATTACGTCAAAGCTTACTAATATATAGTTGTTAGGTAGTTGATAGTTATTAATAAAATTACTTAGTTCAAAAGAATCCTGTATAGAGAAACTATCATCTAAGCTATATGATTTTGTAAGAATATCATTCAAAAACTTTGCTAGTTTACTATTGGGTGAATTAATTGATGATACAATTGGTCTCATTGCTAAATTAGGTTTATGTATTTTTGGTATTGCATAAAATCGTGGTGTGACTGAGTTATATATGGTGAGAGTTGAGGCTTCCTCTTTGGTGATCATTTTTTTATTTTTTAATTCAGTAACTATTTTGTTAGCTTTCTGTTGTAAGGTACTTGTCGGATTATTTTGTAATTTTTTATAATATTTAATGTCGTTTAAAAGTTCATAACTTTTTGTGTAATAGTCTTCTTTGTACATCGCAACAGTTACATTTCCTTTATCACTTCTCACAATGTATATCTCAGGGTGGTCTTTGATAAATTTTTTACATTCATGATATAAATTATTTAAAAAATGATTATTATCTTTATTTTTGTGTAAATAGTTAGTTATGATGTTAGTGCATTGTGCCCTGACTAAGTTTTTTTCGTTTTCAGAAAATCTAGTTATAGTATATTCGATATCTGCTAATATATTAGAAATTTTGAAATCTTTAATAGTTGGTAATAAATAAAATTTTGGACCTAATGCGAGTATCTTTTTTACATTATAAGGAATTTCAATGTTAGTTAAATTTTTAAACCATTTTTCTTTAAAAGTGATAGAGTTATAAGCCTTCATTTTCAGATTTTTAAATTTAAGTCTATTATTTTCTTTTATGTTATGAAATATTTTATTATAAGCTATTTTCTGTCTACGAAAAAATTCAGTTGTAATATTTCGTGGTAGTAAGTTTTGTAATTTATCTTTAATGACTGATATATTTTTGTCTAAAAAGTTTATGTCTGAAAATGTAGCTTTTATCTCTAAATTAATAATTTGTTTTTTTAAATTTAAATTAAAACATTGTACTTGTTGTCCTGTTCTTCCTCCTCGGTGGTGTAGTAGGTTGTTAGTATTAGCAATACCATTTATAATGTGGTTAGGGTACAAGTGGTGTTTTCTACATTTGATTAAGAAAATTTTTCTGTTTTGTAAAGATGCCAATTTGCTGTTATATTTTGCCCAAGTTTTTAGTAACCTTTCAGTTGCAGGTCCATACCTATGTTTGATGTTTTCGTAGAAACCCATCTTTAATTATAAAGTAATTAGGTAATATTGACTGATACTATGTAGATTATAGTTTTGTTTTGGGGTTGCAGTCATTTATTTTTTAGGGGCAGGATAAGTAAAACTCTGTGTTATTACCTAGCTTTCGCAAAATATATTTGCTTCTTCAGGGTAAGCTGAAATGAGTATATTATAAATACAATGAAATTAAGTTAAAATACATTGTATAAAAAATAACAAAAAAGACTTACAACTTGAGGTTATTCCTAAACATTTTCACAAAACATAGTATATATATAATTCTTATTCTAATGTTATCCAAATAGCAATGTTTTAATTTTCAAAAATTCGATTTAATAATTTAGTTTTTAATTTTGATTAATGCCAGAAAGACACTCGAATAATGTCAAAAAGATACAAAAATCTGTTTATTTTATTTTAAGTTGAAAAGTTAGTATTAGATTATTTAATTAGTAATCAAAATATCAAAAACTACTACATATTTTAAATTATGGAGGATATAACTAGATATTTATATGCATTAGTAGTTTATTTTATTTTAAGTTGAAAAGTTAGTATTAGATTATTTAGTGAGTAATTAAAAACTATTATATATTTTAAATTATAGAGGATATAACATATATTTAGTTTGCCAATTATGGTTTTGTTAATAAATTAAAGTGTTGCCAAATTTGAAGATTAAATTTATAAAATTTAGTCGAGGAATTTAATGTTCTTGATTTAAAACTTAATTTTAAAATTTAAAAAATAGCAATAATAAGCCACAGCTTTACTTTAAGGTTAATTTTATTTGACTTTTCGATTTCCACTTCGGAAGTCTTTCTCAAAATATAAAACATCACTAAATTAACCAAATTTTGTTTTTATTGCTTGCCAAAAAATTCTGGCAATTCAGATATGTATTATAGTACTGTACTTTTACAGTATATGACTTTAAAATGATACTACCAATATCTTTATTGGAAGATCATTTGATTAAGTACATGAAATCAACTTAAGGAAAACTCATAGTGAATGTATCAGTGCGAATATATAGCGGTTTGCTGATTGGATTCTGTCTCTTATTTCTTCAGTTACATCGTTGTCAGCTGTGATTATGGCCCCCAGATACTCAAAACGTTGTACTCTTTCGAAGTTTAAGGTGTTGACCGTCACATTTTGTCTTATCCTGTCTTTGCATGTCGTTGTATTTATACACATATATTTCGTCTTCTCTTCATTAATCCTCAGCCCTACTTCGCTTGTTGCTCCTTCCACCTTGTTGAAAATGACTTTTTGTGGATAGGATGGAGTCTCCAACGAGATCATTTAACTAACATTGAAATTCCTTATAATGTAAAAAAGATACTCGCATTAGGTCCAAAATTTTGTTTATTACCAACTATTAAAGATTTCAAAATTTCTAATATATTAGCAGATATCGAATATACTATAACTAGATTTTCTGAAAACGAAAAAAACTTAGTCAGGGCACAATGCACTAACATCATAACTAACTATTTACACAAAAATAAAGATAATAATCATTTTTTAAATAATTTATATCATGAATGTAAAAAATTTATCAAAGACCACCCTGAGATATACATTGTGAGAAGTGATAAAGGAAATGTAACTGTTGCGATGTACAAAGAAGACTATTACACAAAAAGTTATGAACTTTTAAACGACATTAAATATTATAAAAAATTACAAAATAATCCGACAAGTACCTTACAACAGAAAGCTAACAAAATAGTTACTGAATTAAAAAATAAAAAAATGATCACCAAAGAGGAAGCCTCAACTCTCACCATATATAACTCAGTCACACCACGATTTTATGCACTACCAAAAATACATAAACCTAATTTAGCAATGAGACCAATTGTATCATCAATTAATTCACCCAATAGTAAACTAGCAAAGTTTTTGAATGATATTCTTACAAAATCATATAGCTTAGATGATAGTTTCTCTATACAGGATTCTTTTGAACTAAGTAATTTTATTAATAACTATCAACTACCTAACAACTATATATTAGTAAGCTTTGACGTAATATCTTTATTTACCAATCTACCCCTACATGTTATTAAGAACAGCATTAACAAACACTGGCATGAAATCGAGATAAATTGCAAAATGAACAATAAAACTTTCTTAGACATTTTGGAATTCATTTTTGATTCCAATGTATTGATTTTTAATGATAAATTCTACAAACAAATCTTTGGCACCCCCATGGGCTCTAGCATATCATGCATGTTATGTAATTATGTATTGGATGATTTAATCAGGGATTCTTTAAATAAGTTACCTTTTCATATCCCATTTATTAAACGTTTCGTGGATGACTTAATACTTACTTTACCTGCAGATCAAATAAATGAAACATTACAAACTTTTAACAACCATAATGAACATCTAAAATTTACATGTGAAGAAGAAATAGATAATAGCATCCCATATCTCGACATGAGAATCAAACGAAATCCGCAAAATGTATTAAGTACCGAATGGTATAGAAAACCTATAGATAGTAACAAATTTATCAACTACCATTCACAGCATCCACCTCATATGAAAATAAATTTAATATTGGGTCTAAAAAACAGAATCAACAGATTATCTCACACTAGCAACATCAATAAAGGATTAATGGAACTCAAAGAAATTTTATTGGAGAATTCTTACCCAATTAAACTAATAAACAAATTTTTATTTAACAACCCTAATAATAGAATAATTGATATGAATAAAACAACAGAACCTAATCACCAAATTTCACAATCCCAATTTACTTACACATCACTACCATACATACCAATATTAACACCCAAATTAACTAAAGTATTTGCTAACTACCCACAAATTAAAGTTGCAACTAGAAATATAAAATCATTAGCAACATTATATACAAAAACTAAAACACCTATTGGTATCATGGAAAACTCAAATGTAGTATACAAGATACCATGCCAAAATTGTGATAAATCATACATCGGACACACATCCAGGAATTTAATAGGTAGACTAACATCACATAAAAGCGATCTCAGAAACAACAAAAATACATGTGCATTAGTGGATCATGCCATAAGTAAAAATCATTCTTTCAATTTCAATGAAACAACGGTATTAAAACATGAAAACCAACTAAATAAAAGGGAATTCCTAGAAATGGTATGCATAAATAAATATCAATGTGTGAATAAAAGAACTGATATAAATAAACTAAGCAACATCTATAATTATATTTTATCTTATGATAAATGATGTTTTAAATCAAGAACATTAAATTCCTCGACTAAATTTTATAAATTTAATCTTCAAATTTGGCAACACTTTAATTTATTAACAAAACCATAATTGGCAAACTAAATATATGTTATATCCTCTATAATTTAAAATATATAATAGTTTTTAATTACTCACTAAATAATCTAATACTAACTTTTCAACTTAAAATAAAATAAACTACTAATGCATATAAATATCTAGTTATATCCTCTATAATTTAAAATATGTAGTAGTTTTTGATATTTTGATTACTAATTAAATAATCTAATACTAACTTTTCAACTTAAAATAAAATAAACAGATTTTTGTGTCTTTTTGACATTATTCGAGTGTCTTTCTGGCATTAATCAAAATTAAAAACTAAATTATTAAATCGAATTTTTGAAAATTAAAACATTGCTATTTGGATAACATTAGAATAAGAATTATATATATACTATGTTTTGTGAAAATGTTTAGGAATAACCTCAAGTTGTAAGTCTTTTTTGTTATTTTTTATACAATGTATTTTAACTTAATTTCATTGTATTTATAATATACTCATTTCAGCTTACCCTGAAGAAGCAAATATATTTTGCGAAAGCTAGGTAATAACACAGAGTTTTACTTATCCTGCCCCTAAAAAATAAATGACTGCAACCCCAAAACAAAACTATAATCTACATAGTATCAGTCAATATTACCTAATTACTTTATAATTAAAGATGGGTTTCTACGAAAACATCAAACATAGGTATGGACCTGCAACTGAAAGGTTACTAAAAACTTGGGCAAAATATAACAGCAAATTGGCATCTTTACAAAACAGAAAAATTTTCTTAATCAAATGTAGAAAACACCACTTGTACCCTAACCACATTATAAATGGTATTGCTAATACTAACAACCTACTACACCACCGAGGAGGAAGAACAGGACAACAAGTACAATGTTTTAATTTAAATTTAAAAAAACAAATTATTAATTTAGAGATAAAAGCTACATTTTCAGACATAAACTTTTTAGACAAAAATATATCAGTCATTAAAGATAAATTACAAAACTTACTACCACGAAATATTACAACTGAATTTTTTCGTAGACAGAAAATAGCTTATAATAAAATATTTCATAACATAAAAGAAAATAATAGACTTAAATTTGAAAATCTGAAAATGAAGGCTTATAACTCTATCACTTTTAAAGAAAAATGGTTTAAAAATTTAACTAACATTGAAATTCCTTATAATGTAAAAAAGATACTCGCATTAGGTCCAAAATTTTGTTTATTACCAACTATTAAAGATTTCAAAATTTCTAATATATTAGCAGATATCGAATATACTATAACTAGATTTTCTGAAAACGAAAAAAACTTAGTCAGGGCACAATGCACTAACATCATAACTAACTATTTACACAAAAATAAAGATAATAATCATTTTTTAAATAATTTATATCATGAATGTAAAAAATTTATCAAAGACCACCCTGAGATATACATTGTGAGAAGTGATAAAGGAAATGTAACTGTTGCGATGTACAAAGAAGACTATTACACAAAAAGTTATGAACTTTTAAACGACATTAAATATTATAAAAAATTACAAAATAATCCGACAAGTACCTTACAACAGAAAGCTAACAAAATAGTTACTGAATTAAAAAATAAAAAAATGATCACCAAAGAGGAAGCCTCAACTCTCACCATATATAACTCAGTCACACCACGATTTTATGCACTACCAAAAATACATAAACCTAATTTAGCAATGAGACCAATTGTATCATCAATTAATTCACCCAATAGTAAACTAGCACAGTTTTTGAATGATATTCTTACAAAATCATATAGCTTAGATGATAGTTTCTCTATACAGGATTCTTTTGAACTAAGTAATTTTATTAATAACTATCAACTACCTAACAACTATATATTAGTAAGCTTTGACGTAATATCTTTATTTACCAATCTACCCCTACATGTTATTAAGAACAGCATTAACAAACACTGGCATGAAATCGAGATAAATTGCAAAATGAACAATAAAACTTTCTTAGACATTTTGGAATTCATTTTTGATTCCAATGTATTGATTTTTAATGATAAATTCTACAAACAAATCTTTGGCACCCCCATGGGCTCTAGCATATCATGCATGTTATGTAATTATGTATTGGATGATTTAATCAGGGATTCTTTAAATAAGTTACCTTTTCATATCCCATTTATTAAACGTTTCGTGGATGACTTAATACTTACTTTACCTGCAGATCAAATAAATGAAACATTACAAACTTTTAACAACCATAATGAACATCTAAAATTTACATGTGAAGAAGAAATAGATAATAGCATCCCATATCTCGACATGAGAATCAAACGAAATCCGCAAAATGTATTAAGTACCGAATGGTATAGAAAACCTATAGATAGTAACAAATTTATCAACTACCATTCACAGCATCCACCTCATATGAAAATAAATTTAATATTGGGTCTAAAAAACAGAATCAACAGATTATCTCACACTAGCAACATCAATAAAGGATTAATGGAACTCAAAGAAATTTTATTGGAGAATTCTTACCCAATTAAACTAATAAACAAATTTTTATTTAACAACCCTAATAATAGAATAATTGATATGAATAAAACAACAGAACCTAATCACCAAATTTCACAATCCCAATTTACTTACACATCACTACCATACATACCAATATTAACACCCAAATTAACTAAAGTATTTGCTAACTACCCACAAATTAAAGTTGCAACTAGAAATATAAAATCATTAGCAACATTATATACAAAAACTAAAACACCTATTGGTATCATGGAAAACTCAAATGTAGTATACAAGATACCATGCCAAAATTGTGATAAATCATACATCGGACACACATCCAGGAATTTAATAGGTAGACTAACATCACATAAAAGCGATCTCAGAAACAACAAAAATACATGTGCATTAGTGGATCATGCCATAAGTAAAAATCATTCTTTCAATTTCAATGAAACAACGGTATTAAAACATGAAAACCAACTAAATAAAAGGGAATTCCTAGAAATGGTATGCATAAATAAATATCAATGTGTGAATAAAAGAACTGATATAAATAAACTAAGCAACATCTATAATTATATTTTATCTTATGATAAATGATGTTTTAAATCAAGAACATTAAATTCCTCGACTAAATTTTATAAATTTAATCTTCAAATTTGGCAACACTTTAATTTATTAACAAAACCATAATTGGCAAACTAAATATATGTTATATCCTCTATAATTTAAAATATATAATAGTTTTTAATTACTCACTAAATAATCTAATACTAACTTTTCAACTTAAAATAAAATAAACTACTAATGCATATAAATATCTAGTTATATCCTCTATAATTTAAAATATGTAGTAGTTTTTGATGTTTTGATTACTAATTAAATAATCTAATACTAACTTTTCAACTTAAAATAAAATAAACAGATTTTTGTGTCTTTTTGACATTATTCGAGTGTCTTTCTGGCATTAATCAAAATTAAAAACTAAATTATTAAATCGAATTTTTGAAAATTAAAACATTGCTATTTGGATAACATTAGAATAAGAATTATATATATACTATGTTTTGTGAAAATGTTTAGGAATAACCTCAAGTTGTAAGTCTTTTTTGTTATTTTTTATACAATGTATTTTAACTTAATTTCATTGTATTTATAATATACTCATTTCAGCTTACCCTGAAGAAGCAAATATATTTTGCGAAAGCTAGGTAATAACACAGAGTTTTACTTATCCTGCCCCTAAAAAATAAATGACTGCAACCCCAAAACAAAACTATAATCTACATAGTATCAGTCAATATTACCTAATTACTTTATATATATATATATATATATATATATATATATATATATATATATATATAAATTTCACAAATTTTTTGGGTATTGAAGTCAAATTGGGGCTTTAAAGTATACTATTGTCTAATATTCGAGCTTTCGGAAATGTTTATTTCCTTTTTCAAGAATGTCTACAATGCAATAAGATAAAAAAAATATTAGAATATGTATCAGAGAACAAATAGTAATGAGTAACTTACCAGAATTTAGATTATAAAAAAATGTTGGTTATTATACCTACATAAGATTAAAAATATTAATGGTAAACGGCTGTTGTAACTTTTTGAATAACATAAATAACAAAAATTCTTAGCAAAAAACACTTAACAAAGGATAAAAATTGGTTAAATTTTGAAGTAATGATCTAAATGTGATTGACTTTTAAAAAGTTTAGTTTATCATAAATACATGGCTGACAAAAACTAAATGTAACTATGGTAATAGTATATAGGTGTTTATAAGGAATTGAATAAAAATTTATGATAAGAAAATAAGGAAATTTATGTTTTCAAAAAGCAGAAAAGTTAATCTTAAATATTAGTGATATTAATTAATTTTGTCAGAGTTTAGTACCAATTTCAAAAGTATAGGAGATTTGAAAAATCTTATGATCTGATATAATTTTTCAAAAGAAAGAATGTTATTATCAATTCAAAATAAAAGTTAATGTTAAATACGAGTATTAGTGATATTAATTAATTTTATTAAAATTTAGTGCCAAATTAAAAAGTGTAGGAGATTTGAAAAATCTTATGATCTGATACAGGTACCTATGATTATTTTTCAAAAGAAAGAATGTAATTATAAATTTTGCTAAGATTGTCCATTTCAGATTTTTTGTTCATTGTGTTCAAACCCCTGCTGATATAAACCATTTCAAGAAAAGTACGTTTATGTTTGTTGTTTTCCATGTCTAATATTTTTGGATCTTGAAAATTCATAGTGTGGCCATTCTGAATAACATGCTCTGCCAAGGCACATGATGGTTTGAGAATTTTACAATCACTTTTGTGAGATATGATGCGACCAGAAAGATTTCTACCTGTTTCACCAATATAAACTAAATCGCAGTTTGTACAAGATATGGAGTAGATAACATTGCATCTTTCTAGAGTCTAGAGTGTTAAATTTTTGTTTAGTTTTAGTGTATAGTGAATACAGAGTTTTTATGTTTTTAGTTGCTATACACTATACACTAAAACTAAACAAAAATTTAACACTCTAGAAAGATGCAATGTTATCTACTCCATATCTTGTACAAACTGCGATTTAGTTTATATTGGTGAAACAGGTAGAAATCTTTCTGGTCGCATCATATCTCACAAAAGTGATTGTAAAATTCTCAAACCATCATGTGCCATGGCAGAGCATGTTATTCAGAATGGCCACACTATGAATTTTCAAGATCCAAAAATATTAGACATGGAAAACAACAAACATAAACGTACTTTTCTTGAAATGGTTTATATCAGCAGGGGTTTGAACACAATGAACAAAAAATCTGAAATGGACAATCTTAGCAAAATTTATAATTACATTCTTTCTTTTGAAAAATAATCATAGGTACCTGTATCAGATCATAAGATTTTTCAAATCTCCTACACTTTTTAATTTGGCACTAAATTTTAATAAAATTAATTAATATCACTAATACTCGTATTTAACATTAACTTTTATTTTGAATTGATAATAACATTCTTTCTTTTGAAAAATTATATCAGATCATAAGATTTTTCAAATCTCCTATACTTTTGAAATTGGTACTAAACTCTGACAAAATTAATTAATATCACTGATATTTAAGATTAACTTTTCTGCTTTTTGAAAACATAAATTTCCTTATTTTCTTATCATAAATTTTTATTCAATTCCTTATAAACACCTATATACTGTTACCATAGTTACATTTAGTTTTTGTCAGCCATGTATTTATGATAAACTAAACTTTTTAAAAGTCAATCAAATTTAGATCATTACTTCAAAATTTAACCAATTTTTATCCTTTGTTAAGTGTTTTTTGCTAAGAATTTTTATTGTTATTTATGTTATTCAAAAAGTTACAACAGCCGTTTACCATTAATATTTTTAATCTTATGTATAATAACCAACATTTTTTTATAATCTAAATTCTGGTAAGTTACTCATTACTATTTGTTCTCTGATACATATTCTAATATTTTTTTTTATCTTATTGCATTGTAGACATTCTTGAAAAAGGAAATAAACATTTCCGAAAGCTCGAATATTAGACAATAGTATACTTTAAAGCCCCAATTTGACTTCAATACCCAAAAAAATTTGTGAAATTCGTATTTCCAATCAAGTCAATCAAAATACTACTTGTATATATATATATATATATATATATATATATATATATATATATATATATATATATATATATATATATATATATATATATAAAATGATGTTGGATAATCGAGTACAAATATAAAAATAAATAAGCAAAATCATTGGCTAATACTCGTAAAGTGAATGTGAATTTAGTTGGAAATATATAAAATATATTTCGAAACACCGGTGTATATAGTTGCATAGAAATGTATGGAATGATGACCCTTCATCATTTTATATATTTCCAACTAAATTCACATTCACTTTACGAGTATTAGCCAATGATTTTGCTTATTTATTTATATATATATATATATATATATATATATATATATATATATATATATATATATAGTTATTTATATTATAGTTCCATTTTTTATCGTTTTTATTGTTATATTTTTAATTTTTAATAACATTCACTGCAATTCTTTTTGTTAATGCCGCTTTTTTACACATTTATAACATCGTTGACTAAAATCTCAAACTGGTGAGTTATTTTTTAATACCCAGTTTCACTATTATACCTTTAATATTATTTCAGCGTCCCTGATGATGTTAACGACTGTTAACGAAATATTGGAATCGTAGAAAAGAGTACACTGAGTCTTCCATTTCAGCTGTTAACCCAATAATTTGTAAATTGATATATATATATATATATATATATATATATATATATATATATATATATATATATATATATATATATATATATGTTCTTTTGATCACTGAGTGTGTTTCAAAGATCTACATCTTTTGTTTTTTCATAAACATTATCTTACTTACTCTAAAGTAATTAGGGAATTAAAACTTGAGACTGTCATTTTCAGGTTGGGCGTAGATTTACGCTCCTGCTATGTCTAGGACTCGAATGTTGTTTTTTGATTGGAATGTGTCTAAAGATATTGAACTTCTCATCTTTACCGATGAGCCCAGAGAGGTTGAAGAGGGCGAAACACATTTCTAAGAACTGGTGTTTGGATCTTTGATTCTATTCAAAAAAATTTTCCCAGCCCGAAATGGTGGATGTGTGAATTATTCGTAAGGGGATTTTTCCACATTCTCTATTTCATTTGTTTGATTTCGTACGAGTGGTCGTTAAAGCAGTATCTGTGGATCTTTTGATCACTGAGTGTGTTTCAAAGATCTACATCTTTTGTTTTTTCATAAACATTATCTTACTTACTCTAAAGTAATTAGGGAATTAAAACTTGAGACTGTCATTTTCAGGTTGGGCGTAGATTTACGCTCCTGCTATGTCTAGGACTCGAATGTTGTTTTTTGATTGGAATGTGTCTAAAGATATTCAACTTCTCATCTTTACCGATGAGCCCAGAGAGGTTGAAGAGGGCGAAACACATTTCTAAGAACTGGTGTTTGGATCTTTGATTCTATTCAAAAAATTTTTCCCAGCCCGAAATGGTGGATGTGTGAATTATTCGTAAGGGGATTTTTCCACATTCTCTATTTCATTTGTTTTATATATATATATATATATATATATATATATATATATATATATATATATATATATAACAAGGAGAGGTTAGCGCGAGTTAATAAATATCGGCATGGCTCGCAATAAGTATGAAAAACAAAATATGCACAAGGTGGAATGCAACCATAGACACGTGTTTCTGACTTATTAGTCGTCATCAGTATGATGCCGATGTTTATTAACTCGCGCTAACCTCTCCTTGTTTGATTGTTTAAAACGTTCTAAACGTTTGGCATTCCTTGCCTCAGGTAGCTGTAGCTTCCTCCGTGGATTTGTTAGTTGTTGCTCTCGAATCCTGAGGGTCTACTAACATTATAGCCACAAATTGGTTGCATTGCTCCTGTTTAGCTATATCATACTGATGACGACTAATAAGTCAGAAACACGTGTCTATGGTTGCATTCCACCTTGTGCATATTTTGTTTTATATATATATATATATATATATATATATATATATATATATATATATATATATATATATAATATATATATATATATATATATATATTGTCATGATTTTAAATAGTTATTATTATTTTTTTAAGATACTCAAAACATAGAATAGTTAAAATAATAGATAATTTAGTAATTTTAATAAAGCCCAAAGTATATGGATAATTTTTTTTATTATTGCCACTTTTGAGGGGTATTGTTGATTGGAAGGTTGAGAAGAATGAGAATTATAAAAAGAACTAAAGTTAGGAGAGCACTTAGTAATAATTAAATAGTTATAAGATGGTTTTATTTAAGTGTATAAAGGTTGAATTACATAAGAAATCAAAATAGGTAATCCTATATCAAAGATGATATTTCAATGACATATAAATTAGAAATTAGTAACTAGAACATATAATAATTTGAATTTTGAGTTTTACCAGAGAATTACTTCTATTTGTATCATACAATAGCCTTATTTGTTCGTAAGAATCATCAAAAGGTTCCATGTTTCCAAAAGTCACTTCGAAAGGAACTTCGTTAAGGTGATACGTCTTGCATCACTTAGCTGCATGTGTAGATTTGTGAAATTATGTTGAAATAGACATCAATCTAAAATTTGAGAACAATAGTTAGTTCAATATTAATAGTATTAGTATAAATTTTAAAGAAAAATGTGGAAAATAGTTCAATAGAATCATAGCTTTGACAAGTGTCGAAACTATAGGTCAAATTAACGTATAAGAATGATATTTTGAGGAAATGGCTTATGCATATTCAATTGCTGATTTATTTTGTGTAAATTGAAAGTTATTTCAATCCTTTGTATGTAGTAATTGTGTAAATATTTGAATTTTAATATGTGAGTGTAAGTGATAAAGAAACTAAAAATGAAGTGTCGGACGTTGAAGTGAACCCTAATAGAACTTTAATAAGGGCACCTAGCAAGAAGGAAATTATATCAAAATGAACTAGAAAGTTTAATCTATTCAAATCCCAGATTAGATTATACCCAAAGATTAGGATAGAATCACAATTTGGGTTCATATTTCCAAAATTTTCATCAAAATTATTATTTTGATGAAATGTCAAATTTATTGGAATTTTTTGATTGGTGAATTCAAATTTTCATAGCAAGGATTGTTATTAATAATTAATTTCCATTGGCTGTGAAGGGACGCCAAGCCAAAAAGAATCCATTTTGAGGAGACTTTTGCGGGCCTTTGAACAGGCAACACCTTGTTATAAGTAGCTCCGCAAATTTTTGAGAAAAATGCGGTAAATCGTAAAAAATTTTAAATTAAAAAAACTTTTATTCTACTAACCTGTATAAATAATCTTCATGGTGAAGAAAAAATTTTCAAAAATGACCCTCAACTTTATAAGAAAAGTGAAAAAGTATTCTGATGCGGGTATCTACCATATTTAGAACATTGTTCCAGTGAAGGAGAAGGAGTTGGTTTCTTCTTGGATCCGAAGAGACTTCATAGCAGTTTGGTGTATCTTCATATTACATCGTGAAAGGTTGTACTGAACAGTTTATATTTTTAATTGATCATGATCGAAAGTCAATGTTTTTTCATTTTCTAGCTTTAGTATAACAAATTTTGAATATTCAAGATAATTTTGGGTTATCTTCGACTTAATTTTTTGTCAAATACTCTTATTTTTTTTTATAGTTAAATTCATTGCATCGTATTTATTTATTCAGACTTTCGACTAGATAACCTAAAATAAATAATTTAGCGTTAGATAGATCAGCAAATATTTCAAGTTGATATCATATTGATCTGATCTATATTATTGTATAATTACCTTGTATTTTTGATGTTGCATAACAAAGCCTTTATTTTTCAATATATTTCCAAATTTGTGTACAATATTCGACAGTCTTTTGTTATTTATCCACCATTTCATAGCTTTATTTTTGTGTCGTTTGTTTAGTTGATATTTCAGAAATCTTTTTCTCACACCTCCACAGATAGGAGATTTCATGCAGTTTTCACATTATAACTGAGCTAGTAAGGTAAGTGATTAATAGATGGCGCCGGGCAAAATCAATATTAAAATCAATTATTAAGGCCCGGTCTTTTCACCTCCGAATAAATATGCTCTTATCTGGCAGTTAGCTATCTGGAGGATAAATATTTATTCGCCAGATAAAATGTACCCGTCTTTTCACGTCAATTTATGTTCCAGTTAGTTATCCGGTAGATAAGCTTAAAAGTAAGTTTGGATTCGGAACACACCTGATTTTTGTGTTTATTTTTATAATTTCAGTTTCAGCTTTAACTTAACCTAACATATAATCAAGACCAAGATGATTTTCTCGATTTTATTTCCATTTTGGAAGAAGGAAATGTAAGTAAATCAAAGAATTACAACTTAAAATAAGAAGTATATAAAGTCATAGTCATAAGGTTTAGAAATACATTTCCATATTTTAATCAAACAATATTGTTTTAGAAAGAAAACATTGATTATGGTGAAAAAGTTTACTGGAGAACTTGAACAAGAGGTAAATAAATTTTAAATTAGTGGAAAACTGTTGATTTGTATGTAAAGAAGACAAAGACAAGTTTAAATAAAGACAAGCTAGCTAATGAAACATGAATGAAACAGATGCAGTGGTAATTTTGTTTACATAATTAATAATTTTAACATATTATATTATTAATATCTATTAACTGTTCAATGATGTAAAAATTTGTTAATGTGGGGAAAACTTTTATTTAAATTCAATACTATATTTCTGTAGTGGTAAGGCAAAAATTTGATTTTATGTCCGATTTTAGCCAGAATGAGATTATTTGCTTGATATGCTATTTAGTAAAATTTCTTCAAGATGGTGGAGTTTGGTATGTGTATGATGAAGGTAAAAACCCCTTTGTTCCACATATCTTTTGTATAAAAGTTATGTCCCCTTTTAACTTACTTAGTAGAACCCCGATTATCTGGGTGGGCTTTCTATTACTCAAGTTGCATTTTTGAGGTTTTATCAAAATAGCGTCATCGTAAATCACTTGACTCTATATGACGAAAGAGAGACTCATAATGAAAGATTTATTTTTTTCTGTTATCTCTTTATAGTAGGTACATAATAATATCTATGTATACACATACATATTATGTATGTGTATACGTACGTATTATACATAATATGAAATACATGTTCGGATTATCCGTGCTTTTCAATTATCAGTGCCACCTTCGGTCCCGAGGAGCACGGATAATCGGGGTTCTACTGTATTAGGTAGGCCAGAACTTGATATATTACTTGATTTCTTATGTTGATTACTTTTCGTTTTTGGGTTGGCAAAAAATGATTCAAACTTTCAAAATGCTCTCCTGAAAAATTAGGCTAGATGGACATATCAATCATCGTCAAAACGCTTTATCCATCCAACTGGTATATTGAATAGTAAACTAGGGAAATAACCAACTAAGTATATCAAAACACAATATTTTTAAAGATTGGATAATTTACATTACATGGTAACTTGAAGAATCCCAATAACAAGAATAAAACCTAATTTTAATATTTGTTAGTAGATACCTTTCACTTTTCTAAATAAAAAAATTAGTTACAGATATGACAAACATCTAGAAGATTCAATCCTGCGTTCTTAAAGAAAAAAGCTAGTTCCAGTAGTAAGCTACCAATAATAAACTAGAGAATGTATTACAAGAAAGAACAACGCTAATACTAAACATACCTCAATTGCTTCAGATAGAAAAAGAGGACGAAAAGGTACAACACAAGCGTGCTAGAGAAAATGAAAGGGCAGAAGAGAGACACAAAAATTCATTGATTTATTAAATTTAAAAATTTAATTATACAAAGGACAATTATATAAAGAATAAAAAAATGATACATGTATATTATTGATCCTTCTATTTCCCCATAAAGCATGTTACTGACCAGGAGGTATACTATAATAGATATATTACATCTCATAGTGCTCACTATAATAATGAGTGAGCCTGCATAAACGGAACCATAATATACATTATAGTTCCATGTATGCAGCCTCACTCGTTACTATAGTGAGTGATATGAGATATATTTTAGTATAGATCCCTGTGCATGACAAGTTTAACACAAAAATTTTTATAAGGTTATCAAACATCTTCAGTAAATTCAATAATTTAGCTTATTCCTGGTCTATACTTAGCAATTCATTTTCAAAATTGTCTTCATTTTCATTTCTCTCTCTATGTTATAAATATATTGCTTCAGTGTAAGATAGGACAATTGAATCAATTTAATTGTTTTGTTTTCTGCTATATACAAAAAGGGCGATATGTATTTCTGGACTCATCAGTGGACAATCAGAATCTCCAAGTAACAACCCATTGCTATGATCTGAATTTAAACAGCAATAATACAGAATTATTTATATTTGGCACAAAAAATATTACGCTACCTACATTCAATACCACGTATGAGGATTTTTAGGTGAAACGAGTTAGAGGTTGATTCTGAGTATATTGCGCACACTTTACTGAATGATTCTAATCACAAGTACGAGAAATAATGTTTTCTCGTACTTGGGAATATACTCAGAATCAACCTCTAACTCGTTTCACCTAAAAATCTTCATACATGGTATTAGAATGTAGGTAGCGATTAGTAAGAAGGTACCTATTTAAAACATATCCAGGGAGTATTACGAAATTGTCAGAATATAAAATCAGTCTTCCTATATTCTATAGATTTTTTGAGAATTTCATGATACACCCAGTATGTTTTGGATACTTAACTCTGCAGCTTTTTTTTCAAGGTAGGTATCTACTGTTTTGGAGCATACTTAATTCTAGTTACTATATCAATACCTTTCATTTTGGAATCGTAAAATATTTGGCAATTCAAAGAAATCATTATTTTAAAAATGAGAAAACTAAACAATTTTTTAACAAAACTAGAGGTAAAACTTTTACCAATTTCATGTTTCACAGATTATTCTAGTGGGTAACTTTAAGATAGATACTTATGCAAGATGGGATAAAAAACTATTTTATTTTTTAGAACTTGTTTTCCTTTGTAAATGAATATAGTTGAGTAGGTATACAATAATACATAACTATTATAATTTTTTCAAATTATAACCCATCTTTAATTTAATATCTAATAACTCGGCTTAAAAAATTACAGTAGGTAGGTATGTATAAAAACAAAATAACATAAAATTTGTGATTGAGAATTTTTAGAAAGAACAAAATTTTACTTTTGCAATAAATTCAATCAGACCTACAAGATTTTAGGTTATATTTTTAGTTTCGTGGCAATCAGAAACCATGAGATATACGAAAATCAAAGTTTATCTTCCAGATAACTTCTTATTCGGTACTTTATTCGGCAGTTAAATATTTGATATTTAACGTCAATTTATCTGCCGGATAACTTTATTCCAGAGTGAAAAGACGCTACTTTTTTTATCTGTCAGATAAACTTCCCGTTAACTATTTATTCGGAGGTGAAAAGACCGGGCCTAAATCAGTATATTTTAAAAAATATAATTAAATTATAATAAAAAAATAAAAATATAATAAATAAAAATAAATAAAAATAATTCTATAATAAAAATATAATTAAATTAAATAAAATAATTAATAATAAAATTCTAAATAAATAAATTATAAATAAATAAAATAAATTATTAAATTATTATATATATAAAAAAAATATATATATATAATAATTGGCTCAACCAACCATAAGAAAATATAATAATTGGCGCCCAACGTGGAGCGATAAGATAAATATAGGGCAAAATTGTCACATATTAAATAATCAATATTAAAATTTTGAGTCTGATATATTCTACAAAATGGCAGATGGACGTAGATCTGTTTCGAAGACGACAAAGGAAGAAGAGGAACAGAAACAAGAAAAGTCTGACATTGAAAAATTCATGGAGTTAATATTAACAAAAATGGAAGAAAATAATGGTAAAATAGAAAGAAAATTAATTCACTTGGATGAAAACAACAAGAAAATGGGAAGAAAATTAGATGAAAATAGTCAAAAGTTAGATGAGACTAGTAAAAAAGCTGAAGAAAATAGTCAAAGGGTAGAAGAAAAATTAGAAGAAAATAGTCAAAAAACAGAAGAAAATAATAAATCATTAGAACAAAAATTAGTAGAAAATAGTCAAAAAGTAGAACAAAAATTAGAAGAAAATAGTCAAAAGATGGAAGACAAGTTAGAAGAAAATAACAGAAAAGCAGAAGAAAATAGTCAGAGGTTGGAAAAGAAACTTGAAGAGAACATTAAAAGAATAGAAGAACAAATGGAACAGAGAATAAATAAGAGTATTGGAGAAGTGAAAATGTTGTACGGAGAGATCATGAGTAAACATGAAAATTTAGAAACTAAATTAACTGTTGAAAATCAAGAGATTAAAACACAAATACAACAGCATAAAGAAAGAATAAATATAGTAGAAGAAGATATAGAAAAAGAAGCAGAGTGGACGAACAGAAGATTCATCATGGTAGATGAAAACATAAATCAAATCAAGAAAGATCAGAAAACATCCAAGGAAAAGGAGGATCAATTGGAGAATAAATTAAAGTTTGAAGTAAAAGAAGTTAAACAAGAGATAGAAAAGATGGATAAGAAGATTAGGAATACAACAAAAGGAACAATAGTCCATACTATAGAAACATCGGAGAACAGAATTTATTTTAATGGGGACTATAAATCTCAACATCCAGTACCATTTATTCGTATACTCACAACCAAATATTTGCAATACAATGACTTCGACGAATTTCGTGAAGTCATTAGAAATCAGCTGAAGGGTGAAGCGTTGATTTGGTATACGAATGTGGAGAATGAGATCCAAGATTTTGATGGTTTTAAAGTGAAGTTTTTGGAATTTTTCTGGGGACAGTCCAGACAACAAGTTGTGAGAGCAGAATTGTTTGGAGGAAGATATAACTCCAACTCTAGAACAAGCATGCATCTGTATGCTATGAGATTATATAGTGCTGCCCAGTATCTGGATGGAAAACTCACAGAGAAGGAACTGGTGAACCACATAATAGTCCATTTTGAAAGTCAGATAGAGAATATCCGACTAAATTTCCATTTTACCGACTTCAACATGCTCTGCAATTTTCTTATTGAAAAGGAAAAAGCTTTTCAAAGTTATAGAAGCAGAAATAATAATAATGGCAATTTTCAAAATTTTATTGATAGTAATAATTACAATGACAACAGATATGATAATAATAATAACAATAATCAAACTTGGAATAATAAAAATAACAATAATAATAACAATAACTATAACAATCAAAACAGAAGTCAAAATAATAGATCAAATTATAATTATAATAATAATAGAAATAACAATGGACGTGGAGGTTATAATAATTATAACCAAAATAATAATAATAATAATAGGGGATATAATAATTACAGAGATAATAATTATAGAAATAATGGTGATAGAAATAACTCTAATGGTAATAATAATTTTTACAATAATAATGATAATAATGGTGATAGCAGACGATCACCAAGACGAGATATGGGTAATTCGAGTTCGAATCAGCCTTCCAACCAAAATAGTAGAAATAGTGATAATAGGGCACAATTTAGTGTAAATAATATAGTCATGGATGGTGAAATTTCTGATCAACCATCAACGTCATCAGGTGTTCAAATGGAGTCATTTGAACAGAATTTTGTAGATCGCACCTGCTAGGCAATATAGCAACCAAACTGTACGAGCATCATAGGGAATTTTTGGACATGGGAGCTAATGTTGTATCGAAAAAGTTCAGGGGATTAATTTTTATTAAAGTTCAATTTTGTGGTAAATATTTTAAAGTTTTATTGGATACAGGGTCAGAGATTTCCTTAATTAGTCAAGATGTCATTAAAAATTTGAATTTAGAAGATTCATGTTTTAAAATTCCTAAGTTAAGTTTAGTAGGTGCAAATAATAAAACGATTACACATGTTAATAAAAGTATTGTTGGTCATATTAAATTAATTAAAAAAGATTATATTCTACAACTGATTGTCATTGATAAGATGAAATATGATATTATGATTGGATCGGATATGTTAGACAAAATGGGTATGGTAATCAATTATGAGAAAGGTTTGGTACAAGTAGAGGAGGAGTATGTGAAATTTGAGGAAGAATTATGTCCAGAAAAGGGCAAGGAATTGATGAATATGAGGAGAATGTATATGGAGGATAATGAAATATTTAATGAATTAAGTCCAGAAAAGGGCAATGAATTGATAAATAATGATTATATAGATATTAATAATGTATTATATGAAGATGTTGATGATGAGGTGGGTAAAAGTAGTATGGATATAATAGAGGAGGAAGTAATATGTAAGAAAGAGTGGATAGGAGAAGTGAAGAAAATATTATTAAAGTATGAAGGACTCATAAATGAGGAAAATAGATTTGCTAGTGATTATGTTCACAAAATAGAAGTTAGAAATATCCAAGATTTTAGACCGAAAACATATCCGATACCATATAGATACCGAAGTGAGGTAAATAGAGAAGTAGAAAAGATGTTAGAAAATGGAATAATAGAAAAATGTAATTCAAGAATAATAAATCCAATTGTTGTAGTCAAAAAGAGCAGTGGAGAATTAAGACTTTGTCTAGATGCAAGAAATTTAAATAATCACACCATACCGCAATACGAAGCACCTGCTACAACGGAAACTATTTTCGGGAGAATAACGGGGGCAAAATATTATAGCAAAGTAGATTTGAGACATAGTTTTTGGTTAATTCCTTTAGCCCATGAATCCAGAGATTATACAGCTTTCATGATAGATGGTGTTCTGTACAGATTTTGTGTTGTGCCTTATGGTTTGCAAAGTTCATGTAGTGCTTTAGTTCGTGCTCTTCATAATATTTTAGATAAATATGATGATTTTATTCTTCATTATATAGACGATATCCTTATACTTTCAAAAGACGAATTTTCACACCTAAAACATATTGAAATATTATTAAGAGAATTAGATTTAGCGGGTCTTAAAATAAATATAAAGAAATGCCAATTTTTCAAGATAGTGTTACATTTTTGGGATATAAAATAGATAATTTGGGAGTTTCAATGGATGAGGAGAGAGTAGAAAGAATAAAGGAGTACCCTACTCCTAAAAATATTAAAAATTTGCGTGGTTTTCTTGGTTTGATCAACTATTTTAAAAGGCTTGTGCCTGATTTGAGCCAAAAGATAGTTCCTTTAAATCATTTACTCAAGAAGGGAGTGAAATGGTATTTTTCATTATTTTAATTTGCGTTTGAAAATATTTTCTTAATATAAATGATTTATATAAATATTACCAAGGATAGATTAAAGTTTATAGGATAAGTAATTTTTTTTAAATAAATATAATTTATATAATAGTTAAAATTTTAAATGAAAAATTTAAATTTTACTTAAGAAAAATTATCAATTTTTCATTTAGGGCAATTGTCATGATTTTAAATAGTTATTATGATTTTTTTAAGATACTCAAAACATAGAATAGTTAAAATAATAGATAATTTAGTAATTTTAATAAAGCCCAAAGTATATGGATAATTTTTTTTATTATTGCCACTTTTGAGGGGTATTGTTGATTGGAAGGTTGAGAAGAATGAGAATTATAAAAAGAACTAAAGTTAGGAGAGCACTTAGTAATAATTAAATAGTTATAAGATGGTTTTATTTAAGTGTATATAGGTTGAATTACATAAGAAATCAAAATAGGTAATCCTATATCAAAGATGATATTTCAATGACATATAAATTAGAAATTAGTAACTAGAACATATAATAATTTGAATTTTGAGTTTTACCAGAGAATTACTTCTATTTGTATCATACAATAGCCTTATTTGTTCGTAAGAATCATCAAAAGGTTCCATGTTTCCAAAAGTCACTTCGAAAGGAACTTCGTTAAGGTGATACGTCTTGCATCACTTAGCTGCATGTGTAGATTTGTGAAATTATGTTGAAATAGACATCAATCTAAAATTTGAGAACAATAGTTAGTTCAATATTAATAGTATTAGTATAAATTTTAAAGAAAAATGTGGAAAATAGTTCAATAGAATCATAGCTTTGACAAGTGTCGAAACTATAGGTCAAATTAACGTATAAGAATGATATTTTGAGGAAATGGCTTATGCATATTCAATTGCTGATTTATTTTGTGTAAATTGAAAGTTATTTCAATCCTTTGTATGTAGTAATTGTGTAAATATTTGAATTTTAATATGTGAGTGTAAGTGATAAAGAAACTAAAAATGAAGTGTCGGACGTTGAAGTGAACCCTAATAGAACTTTAATAAGGGCACCTAGCAAGAAGGAAATTATATCAAAATGAACTAGAAAGTTTAATCTATTCAAATCCCAGATTAGATTATACCCAAAGATTAGGATAGAATCACAATTTGGGTTCATATTTCCAAAATTTTCATCAAAATTATTATTTTGATGAAATGTCAAATTTATTGGAATTTTTTGATTGGTGAATTCAAATTTTCATAGCAAGGATTGTTATTAATAATTAATTTCCATTGGCTGTGAAGGGACGCCAAGCCAAAAAGAATCCATTTTGAGGAGACTTTTGCGGGCCTTTGAACAGGCAACACCTTGTTATAAGTAGCTCCGCAAATTTTTGAGAAAAATGCGGTAAATCGTAAAAAATTTTAAATTAAAAAAACTTTTATTCTACTAACCTGTATAAATAATCTTCATGGTGAAGAAAAAATTTTCAAAAATGACCCTCAACTTTATAAGAAAAGTGAAAAAGTATTCTGATGCGGGTATCTACCATATTTAGAACATTGTTCCAGTGAAGGAGAAGGAGTTGGTTTCTTCTTGGATCCGAAGAGACTTCATAGCAGTTTGGTGTATCTTCATATTACATCGTGAAAGGTTGTACTGAACAGTTTATATTTTTAATTGATCATGATCGAAAGTCAATGTTTTTTCATTTTCTAGCTTTAGTATAACAAATTTTGAATATTCAAGATAATTTTGGGTTATCTTCGACTTAATTTTTTGTCAAATACTCTTATTTTTTTTTATAGTTAAATTCATTGCATCGTATTTATTTATTCAGACTTTCGACTAGATAACCTAAAATAAATAATTTAGCGTTAGATAGATCAGCAAATATTTCAAGTTGATATCATATTGATCTGATCTATATTATTGTATAATTACCTTGTATTTTTGATGTTGCATAACAAAGCCTTTATTTTTCAATATATTTCCAAATTTGTGTACAATATTCGACAGTCTTTTGTTATTTATCCACCATTTCATAGCTTTATTTTTGTGTCGTTTGTTTAGTTGATATTTCAGAAATCTTTTTCTCACACCTCCACAGATAGGAGATTTCATGCAGTTTTCACATTATAACTGAGCTAGTAAGGTAAGTGATTAATAGATGGCGCCGGGCAAAATCAATATTAAAATCAATTATTAAATCAGTATATTTTAAAAAATATAATTAAATTATAATAAAAAAATAAAAATATAATAAATAAAAATAAATAAAAATAATTCTATAATAAAAATATAATTAAATTAAATAAAATAATTAATAATAAAATTCTAAATAAATAAATTATAAATAAATAAAATAAATTATTAAATTATTATATATAAAAAAAATATATAATAATTGGCTCAACCAACCATAAGAAAATATAATAATATTTATATATATATATATATATATATATATATATATATATATATATATATATATATATATATTGATGTGATCTTGATTATTGATATGAGATAATAATCTTATATGTTACTTAATTTAATCAATGTATTAATACTAATCTAATTAATTAACCAGATCACATATCAATATGTTTTCAATCTCAGGGCGAATTATAAATTAATTACTTACTTCCGTGGCTTCTAAATATTTCTTAATGGTTCCTAATCGGGATAGAAAAGAAAAAAGTAAAAAAAATACACATATGGGTTACAATTATAATCAAAATATTTTTTATTTTATTTAAAAGGCAATCAATACTTAATATTTGCTATTTCTTATTATTCTTAAACATAACATTTACAAATGGGAATCTTATTTCCTTTTGGTTTTCAATTGAAAGTTTTTATTAACATTTAACTATTAGGAGTTATTAGGAACAACTCTATTTAAGTTTGATGAAGCTTTTCTGATATTATTGATTATGTTATTCAATTTTTTATGTGGAATTTAATACGAAAACCCATACATTCATGTCCAAACAAATGAGACTGACCTTTTCCTGGTGAACTGAAAATGTCCTCACACAAGACCCTTTCCTGCTATCCTTGGCTGCGATCAAACCTCGTCCTGGCTTCCAGTGATGTTCTCCTTTGAAAAACTAGCTCGAATAGCTCTCGTTCCTGCTTTTGTCGTGATGCTGTGTTCTACCTTTTTCGAAACTGCTATCAGCTACCGGGACACTCTGGGCTCAAGGAGGTTTTTTTACTCTCGACCTGGCCTACTTCTCGTTCCACGATAGATACTCCACACTCACGGAACTACACCGGCTTTCTCACTCCTCGAACACTACCGTCTACTACTCGACTTCACTTCTCGACAGCTCAAAACATTCTGCTCTCACTTTGTCATCCATTCCCCTACTTTCTAAATATCCCTTCCAGATTCACAAATCAATTTTCCACCACCAACTCTCATTCGTAATATTCCTCAAAACCAATTTTTAATCTTTCTAAATATGCTTAATGGATTTCAAAAGAAAATATTTAATTCCCATTCTAAAATACTTTCTAACTATTTACAAATTTTAATGACCTATTCTCTCTTTCAAATGAGTCTTATTTAGGATAGGCTAATGATCGAAACCTTCCGCGAAAAACGATAATGAACTATCATCTATTTCACTGAGTTTTATTTAGCATAGGCTAATGATCGACCTTCCGAGAAGAACGATAATGGTACGCGTCATTCACTTTGTTTATCTAAGCACATTGTTCCGAGTTTCGTACGCTTATTCTAATCACTTCTTAAAATTACATATAACAATTTGTTGTATACAGGTTGTTTTAAATTTATATGCCCGTGGTTGAGAAAATTGAAATTATTTTATATTAAATTGAATTTTGTTTATAATTATCAAAATTTAATTTTCATATCAAATAGAAATATAACAAATCCCCGCCTTGTATTCGATAAAATTTATCTGCATTTTTAAATAAATTTTCTCGAGGCAAAACCAACTCCCTGTATATTTCCTTACTTTAATCTACTTCTTATATCCTAACTTACTATCTACTTCATGTAATTCTGTCTTTTATTCGTGATATTTGTATACATCGTGAATATTATAAATTCCTCGGATCTTTTCCGAGTTACTGTGCCTCAACTCATAACTATTTATCCCATTTTCATTATTCACGATGTACGGGCCTTCGAAAACAGGCATCAACTTTGCGCAAATGCCCCCAGGAAGATTTGATACTCGTAATGCCCTCACGAGTACTTTTTCACCCTTTTGGAAAGTCACTGGTCTTCTTTTTGTATTTTGTTCCTGTCTTTGGATATATTTTTCGTTGCTTCGCCGTAATCTTCTCTGTACGGTTTCAATCACCTGTTGATATTCTTTTGGCTCTTGGTCTTCCCATGGCCTTATCGGCAATACACCCTTCATGATGTATTCTGGGGTCTCTTTTGTTACTGTGCTCGGAATTGTATTTAGATACCTTTCTATTTCCGCCATTTTCCTGTCCCAGTGGCGATGTTGACCATCTGTTGCAATGCGAAGAAATTTCGTCACTTCCTGTATGAATCGTTCCGAAGGATTACTCTGTGGATGCCTGATGCTGACAAAATTTGTCTCTATTCCTCGTTCTCGAAGTTGTCCCTTGAAACGATCATTTCGGAAATACGTTGCATTGTCCAGTAGGATCTTTTTTGGTGTTCCTACTATGGCTATAAAATTGTCGATTTTTCTTAATATTTCCTCCCCCTTTGTGGTGCGGCAACTATATAATTTTACGTATTTTGAAAACACATCCACCATTACCAGAATATGTTTGTTCCTTTTAGTGGTCATAATTAGATCGCTTAACATATCTATTGCTACAATGTCTAGTTTGTTTCGGGCTTCAATATTTTTGGCAACATTTTCGTTTTTGAAATTCCGACTCTTATATTTTTGACATACATCGCACTTCTGGGTAATTTCCTTTGCAATGCGGTAATCCTGTCGGCTGATGTAATTTTCCCTAAAAACGAGCCAAACTTTTCTGCTACCGATATGCCCATTGTCCTCATGTAATTTCTTTATTATCTTTTCGGCCAATGTCTGTGTCACTAAATATAGTTCCTTTCCGTCTATTCTCTTAAAATATATGTCATTTTCTACTTCCGCTCTTCTTTTCTCTCTTTCCTCTAGGTCTTCTTGGTTTGTCCTTATCTCATTTAACGAATATATCCCTTCTTCTTGTATTAATCTATTTAGTCCCACCTGTAGAGTAATTGTTTCCTTTTTTCCCGTGTCCTCATCCCGTGTTAGAGCGTCGGCTATTATGTTGTCTTTTCCTTTTATATATCGGAACTCAAAATCATACTCCTGTAATAATAGAATACCTCTATGTATTCTATTATTTACTAATCTATTCTTCATGATATGTACTAAAGCTGCATGGTCTGTTTCGATTGTGAATTTTGCTCCCAATAAGTAAAACCTCAATTTGTTTACGCAATATAGTACACTGGCAAACTCCAATTCTGTAACACTATATTTTCTCTCATGTGTTTTAGTCACTCGCGATATAAAACATATCGGCACTTCTTGGTCGTTTTGTATTTGAGACAGAACTCCTGCAAATTTTTGTATGGACGCATCAGTTCGGAGTATAAAAGGTAAATTGTAAATGGGGTGGTATATTTTCGTTCCTTTTGCGAATTCTCGTTTTAATGTTTCGAAAGCTTCCTCCTGTTCTTCTTTCCAATTCCATTTTATTCCTTTTTTAAGCAACTTTATCAGAGGGATTTCCTTTTGCCTCAAATCGGGAATCAGTTTTTTAAAATAATTAATCGTGCCAAGAAAACCTCTCAATGTTTTCAAATTCGTTGGTCTTGGGTATTCATCTATGAGCTTGACTCTGTCTTCGGATAATCTTACTGTTTTGGTGTCCAATTGAAAACCCAAATAAATGACTTCTTTTTGAAAAAATTGACATTTTTCAATGTTTAATTTCAATCCCGCTGTGTCCAATTCTTCCAGAATTATTTCTATGTGTTTCAGATGACTCTGAGTATCTTGTGAAAAAATTAATAAATCATCGATATAATGAACTATGAAATCTTCGTGGCGATTCAAAATGGTATGTAGAGCTCGGACGAGTGCAGCACAAGCACTCTGCAATCCAAACGGCACTACCTTAAACCGGTAGACAATACCATCAATAGAAAAAGCGGTGTAGTTTCTACACTTTTCAGCTAACGGTATCAACCAAAAACTGTGTTTTAAGTCAATTTTCGAAAATATGTGTGACCCGGTGATTCTTCCAAAAATAGCCTCGATGTTTATAGGTGATTCATATTGTGATACAGTGTGCTGGTTGATATTCCTGGCATCTAAACATAATCTCAATTCTCCACTGCTTTTCTTTACTATCACAATCGGGTTAACATACGGTGAATCACATCTTTCGATGATTTGGTCTTCCAACATTTTATTTATTTCTTCTTTCACCTCTTGTCGATACTTGTATGGAATCGGGTAAGTCTTTGATCGAAAATTTCCCAAGTTTTTCACCTCAAATGAATGTTCGTATTTTTTAGCCACTCTGTTTTCCTCATTGATCAAATTTTCGTAGTTTCTTAACATCAACCGCAATTCTTTTTCTTTCCCTTCTCCACATATCAATTTTCTGTCTTTTTTCTCAGATTCTTCACACATGTTTACCGTGCATTCTGCATCCTCGTTTGCATATACCTCCTCTTCAAATACCACTGTTTCAATCATATTCTTTTCACTTTCATTTTTTAGCTTTATTTCTTCTTCTCCTGAGCCCGTCTCTTCTTTTGAGGAATCCCAGGTTTCCTTTGTTTCTGATACTCTCAAATTTTCTTCTTCTGGGCTCAACTCTTCTTTTGAGGAGCCACAGGTTTCATTTTCTTTTATCTTTTTCTGACCTTTTCTCCTTTTTCTTCTTTGTCCTTGCTTCGCTGCCAAATTCATTTCCACTGTTTGTTCTTTACCTGATTCGTCCGTATTTTGTTTCTCATGTTCCTTGTCCTGTTCTTTTTCTTTTTCTTCTGTTAGTTTCATCGTATTATTTTTAAAATCTATCACTACATGTTTTTCTGCCAATTCGTCCACTCCTACTATCACGTCATGTGACATGTTTGGCATTATTACACATTGTAGTGCATACATATTCTTGCCCAGTCGTACCATTACTCGTATACCTTCATTTATAGTTGCCAATGTCCGTTTGTTTGCGCCCACTAAATTTACCCTAGGTATTTTATAAATTAAATTTGTTAAGTTAACTTCTTCTATTAGTTTTCTGTTGACCAATGTTATTTCAGATCCAGTGTCTATCATAATTTTAATTGGTTTCTCGTTGATAAATCCATCCACAAATTTTAAATTAACTCCATTTTTCTTTTCGTTGTTTCCTGCCAATTTAATAAATTCCTTGGGGTGACAAAAGATTCCTGTTTGATTTTTGGTTTTTAGTGAGCGCCGTCGTGAAAAGACGCCGGTTGCTCATCGTTGTTTATATTTTCGTCATAATGTCTCTCTCCGTCATATTCATCTGTCTGGGTATTATTTACTTCTCTTCTATTTTCTCTTGGTCTGTCGGATCTGTTTCGGTTTTCTCGATATCCCTGTTCATTTTGTCTACCATTATTTCTGTTTTCTTGATTTGAGCGTGTGGTGTTTCTATTCTGGTATTCTCGATTTCTGTCCTCATTCCATTGCCTATTTCTTTGTTCATAATTTCCTCTTCCGTTGTCTCTATTTTCGTTTTCCCTTCTGGGATTAAAATCTCGTCTTGTATAGTCCCTCCTATTTTGATTTCTATCTCTGTAATCTTGTGTTTCTCGGGGCCTGTAATCTTCTCGCGACCTTCTTGATTTTCTTTCTCTTAGACGTGATTCTCTTATTTGTAGGAATTGGCATAAACTATCTATGTCTTTGTAATTTTGCAATGTGATATGGTCTTCCAGCGTTTCCTCGAAATGTCTTGCAATCAGTTCGACTAATTGTTCCGATGAGTAATTATATTGTAAATGTTTTGCATTATTGTAAATTTGCAAAGCATATGTCCTTTCTGATACACCCATCCTATCATTGTATTTCCCATTTTGCAATTCCTTGTTAATTTCCAATTGTTGGACCTTTCCCCAGAAATAATTCAAAAAATTTTGTTCAAATTGTTGCCAATTGCCGAATTCTTCTTCTTTACTATCGAACCATAGGCTTGCTTCATATTTGAGATGGTTTCTGATAGTTTCTTTTGCTGTATCGAAATTTCCGATGTGTTGTATTTTCTTTTTCAGGCTATTAATGAACGGCACTGGGTGTAATCTTCTTACATCCCCGCCAAACCTTATCTTCACGTCATCTGTGCTATGTATAACCATTTCTCTTCTTTCTCCGACATTTTGTTGCGTATTGATTTCCGCAATCTTTCTTTCCACTTCTTCTATGTCTGCTTGAATAGCGTTTTGCAACTTGTTTTCCAAACTTTCCATTTCTTTTTTCTGGCAATTCGTTAACTCCTTCATTTTATTTTGAATTTTCATTTCTTGTTCTTTCATGTGGTCCTTCATTCTCATTTCTTGTTTTTGCATGTGATCTTTAATTTTCATTTCATACTTTTCTATGCGTTCCTCTATTTTCTTATTGTTCTCTTCTATCGCTTGTTTTGTTTCCTGTTGATTGTCATCCATTTTTTTCTCCACTTTATCCATTTTCTGATCCAATTTTTGTTGTGTTTCATCCATTTTTCGATCCACTTTTCGTTGATTGTCATCCAGTTTTTGTGACTGGAGTTGCATCAGTTGTAATAGTTTATCTATTCCTGATAATTCTTGCTGTTCTGATGCCATGATTGTCGTGTCTAAAATATCTTCTTGGTCTGAATGTTCTTTTTGTTTTTTGTTGTCCTTGCTTTGGCTTCTTGTCACAGACATTTGTTTTCAAGAAGTATTATCCCCGCCAAATATGAAATTTTACTAGTATGTTACCAAGACGACTTTTTTTTTTACCCAAATATTATAAATTGTCAATAAATATATCAAATGTAAATATCGTAAAAATAAAATATTAAATCAGTTATGTAAAATTTGTACCTAAAGAGATCTAAAATTTTATGTTATCAAATGTAAGTATCCCACTTTTTACCACAGGCATATAAATTTTCAAATACCGGCTTTACTCTTTCTATCCTTCAAATTTGCCACTAGAAATACTTTACAATGCCCCACGTTGGGCGCCAGTTGATGTGATCTTGATTATTGATATGAGATAATATTCTTATATGTTACTTAATTTAATCAATGTATTAATACTAATCTAATTAATTAACCAGATCACATATCAATATGTTTTCAATCTCAGGGCGAATTATAAATTAATTACTTACTTCCGTGGCTTCTAAATATTTCTTAATGGTTCCTAATCGGGATAGAAAAGAAAAAAGTAAAAAAAATACACATATGGGTTACAATTATAATCAAAATATTTTTTATTTTATTTAAAAGGCAATCAATGCTTAATATTTGCTATTTCTTATTATTCTTAAACATAACATTTACAAATGGGAATCTTATTTCCTTTTGGTTTTCAATTGAAAGTTTTTATTAACATTTAACTATTAGGAGTTATTAGGAACAACTCTATTTAAGTTTGATGAAGCTTTTCTGATATTATTGATTATGTTATTCAATTTTTTATGTGGAATTTAATACGAAAACCCATACATTCATGTCCAAACAAATGAGACTGACCTTTTCTTGGTGAACTGAAAATGTCCTCACACAAGACCCTTTCCTGCTATCCTTGGCTGCGATCAAACCTCGTCCTGGCTTCCAGTGATGTTCTCCTTTGAAAAACTAGCTCGAATAGCTCTCGTTCCTGCTTTTGTCGTGATGCTGTGTTCTACCTTTTTCGAAACTGCTATCAGCTACCGGGACACTCTGGGCTCAAGGAGGTTCTTTTACTCTCGACCTGGCCTACTTCTCGTTCCACGATAGATACTCCACACTCACGGAACTACACCGGCTTTCTCACTCCTCGAACACTACCGTCTACTACTCGACTTCACTTCTCGACAGCTCAAAACATTCTGCTCTCACTTTGTCATCCATTCCCCTACTTTCTAAATATCCCTTCCAGATTCACAAATCAATTTTCCACCACCAACTCTCATTCGTAATATTCCTCAAAACCAATTTTTAATCTTTCTAAATATGCTTAATGGATTTCAAAAGAAAATATTTAATTCCCATTCTAAAATACTTTCTAACTATTTACAAATTTTAATGACCTATTCTCTCTTTCAAATGAGTCTTATTTAGCATAGGCTAATGATCGAAACCTTCCGCGAAAAACGATAATGAACTATCATCTATTTCACTGAGTTTTATTTAGCATAGGCTAATGATCGACCTTCCGAGAAGAACGATAATGGTACGCGTCATTCACTTTGTTTATCTAAGCACATTGTTCCGAGTTTCGTACGCTTATTCTAATCACTTCTTAAAATTACATATAACAATTTGTTGTATACAGGTTGTTTTAAATTTATATGCCCGTGGTTGAGAAAATTGAAATTATTTTATATTAAATTGAATTTTGTTTATAATTATCAAAATTTAATTTTCATATCAAATAGAAATATAACAATATATATATATATATATATATATATATATATATATATATATATATATATATATATATATTATATACATAAATACATACATTGTATTATATTGAGATAATTATTGTGGCAACTGTGCTCTCTTGATACAATATACACAATATACAAATTGTCAGTAGGTAATTATTTATCCTGGATGTTAGCATTAACTTCAAAATTCGCTAAACGTCAAGTATTAGTGGTTTGTCATCTGAATAGTGAAGCGAAGAGTATTGTTTAAAATGTTTATTTATTTCTCCAGAAAAGATGCAAATAATTAAATGGTATTATCAGTAGTAATTGCACAAGAGCTCTAAAATTATTGAATTTTTCCCGAGTGATACTTTGACAGTTTTAATTTCACGACCCGAAGGGGAGTGAAATTATGTCGAAAGTGTCACGAGGGTAAAAATTCTATATTAATTTTAGAGATCGAGTGCAATTTGTTGCGATTATTTCATGAACAAAACTGTTCCAAAACCAAAATTTTATTGTAATTTATTTATGTAAGTACAAATTAGTACAATTAAACACAGTTGTAATAAATATGTGACGGTTGAAAGTCATCAATTTTAAAATGTTTAAAACATTAATTGTCATTAATGTCACTGCATGTATTTTTTCGTAGCAACGAATGGCATCTGACGTAATATACTTGACGACGGGAAATTATCAAAAATTATCAGTTTAATTTTGATTTCTGTAGCTGTCTATTGGTCAGAATCTCCTATGAATGAAATAATCAAGGTAATTCGTTGGCAGAGTGTGTAGATCTATTTGCTAATACTTACGAAACTAGACCCATACTTTGTAGACAAACAATTGCAAATGTTATAAATAGTTTTGAAACACAATACTGTTTAAAAGATTGTACAAAATGTCACAAAAGAAAAGAGATGTCCCCGGAAATAAAGCAGGAAATCGAAAGAAGGGATGAAGATATTTGTTCTACAATTGAGGTAGATAACTCGTGAACACCAGAAGTGTCGCCAAGAAGTTGGAGGTTTCGCATACCACAGTTCATAAAGTTCTAAAAAATATGGCTTTAAGAGTTTCAAATACTCGAGAACCCAGGAGTTATTTCCCGGAGATCATTATCGTAGAAAGGAGTTTTGTCAAGCTGCAATGGATGCATCTCACGAAAATGAGGATTTTGTAAAAAACATTCTTTTCACCGATGAATCGTCATTTTCTGTACGGGGTCATCACAATCCTTCCAGAACGCGGTATTGGTATCAGGAAAATGAACATAGAAGTATTGTACATCGAACTCAACGCCCTCAAAAACTTAATGTGTGGACCGACATTTTAGGTGACCATGTAATTGGTCCATTTTTCATGGAGGGAGTTCTGAATTCAGCTAAATATCTTGCTCTTTTACAAGATAGCATTATTCCAGCTATTCAGAATCTCCCAGATGTACGTTTAGAAGATGTCTGGTACCAACAGGATGGCTGTTCCGTTCATAATGCGCGTATCGTGAAAAATTATTTAAACACAATTTTTCAAGATCGCATTATAAGCGGAAAAAGCAACCAAATTAAATGGCCTGCAAGATGTCCCGATTTGGTTCCCATGGACTTATCTTTTTCTGGGTCATATTAAATCCGCCATCTATGGCAATTATCTTGACAGCGCACATAATCTAGAGGATTTGGAAAATAAAATAAGAAATGCTTGTGCTACGATTACGCCACAACAGCTTGAAGACGTGAGGCAAGCATTTTATGATAGACTAGGCTATTGTCTTGCAAAGCAAAGTGGTCTCTTTGAACCTTTCATTTAGTTTACTTATTATTTTGTACCATATTATAATATAATGTATTGTTGGGTTTGCAATTACTTTAATAGTTATTTATGATATAAGTGTTAAAAGTACACGTTTAAGGCACGTCATATGAGTGCCTTAAAAATGTACTTTTTAACACGTATATCATACAATATTTTTTCTACAAACGTCTTATATATCAGCAATTATCTTATTATCAGCATTCTCATTTACAGGACAATACCTACAAAAACTTTTACTTGAACTTAACTGACAATACTGACATTCCATTTTTATATTTTTCTTGATATTACATCAAAACCGCCTATACTGCCAATACGTAAATCATATACAACTAGAATAACATCTACTATAAATAACATCTGCTATATACTTTTATTCTTGTAAGTATTAATATGATATTGATTTTTTGAAATTAGATAAAACAATAAACAAATTAATTATGATCCAATTAGAAAATGCAAACAAAAAGATAATTTAATAAATTTTATTTCAGACGCCAGATTAATAAATATATGCTTTTCTTATCTCAGGGTTCTTTATGCCCGATTTCACCAACGATACCTAAATATTTAAGAATTACCTAAGTGGGTTTAGGTACTTCCTAACTCTAAAACGGATTTCACCATACGATAAGAATTGCCTAAACCACTTAAGCATTACCTTACGGTAGGATACGTTTTCGATCTCCCTAAAAACTTTAGGTATTACTTATCGTTGACAGTCAGGTTATTTTTTTACAATTTTGACTAATGTAGTTGTGACATTTGTCAATAATTTGCTTTTTACCTTAATTTTTCTGTTATTCTGTAATATTAGGTATATTAGTTGTAATTGTGTATTTTCTTTTATATTAATAATATATTATGTGTTGGAAAGTCTAGAAAATCATATATAGAAAAAAAAGTTTGTTACAGGTCTATTGAAAAAATTATGTAGTCTACCTACTACCTAACAAACTAGTGTTGTGTTTCAAAAACACATTCATGATATCACTAAAAGTGTGTCATTAAAAATTAATAATAAAAGAAGCAATGTTCAACATATTATTTATTTTAAAATGATTTCATTAATGACAATTCAACTAACTTTAATTTTTCGTCATACCTATGTGAAATTTACAACTCTTTTCTTTTCCTCCATTTCCCTGTACAAATAACATACAAAACTTAACAAACTTAATTCACAAATAACTAACTACTAAATAAAATAACTAAACAGTACAAAACTGAATAAAAACTTGGCAAACAAACAATAGGGCTTTTCATTCACAGTCATTTGTTTCGAGCTTCTGTCATGTGTCACATAATATTAATATATCTACGTCATACGTTATCGCTATATACCAATGATACAAACCAAAGACGTATGGCGTAGATATATTAATATTATGTGACACATGACACAAGCTCGAAACAAATGACAATCGATGAAAAGCCCTATAGACAAATAATCCAAAAATTAATGTAATGTCATCTGATTCTTCTTTTTATTTATCAAAAATAGTTCAAACGTACCCGAATTAATACCTAGCAAGAATTTCCTAGATAAGCAGTTCTTTTAGTTGTGAAACGCTATTTTTCTTAAGTATACGCTGTGAGCTCGTACGTAGAGGGGATATTTACAAATTCGCGAGCGCCAGTAGTGGCAAGTCTGTAAACGTTTACCGGAAATTTGACATAAATGTCAAAGTGATTAATTTAAAATTAAAAGTAAAAACATTAATTATAAAAAATATTAGTTGGTCAAAGCTGTGGTATATATTTTTACCTTAAATATACTTACGTTTTAAATATTGAATTTAAGTTTTTTTAATGTTCCGTAATATGTAATTATAAATTAATCTTAGCGCCATCTACACGATAATTATGAAAGTATCCGAAGTAAGAAATTCATATTTGATCAATAGAACGTCAAAATGATTAGCAAAATCTTAAAAAAATCGATTACAATTTAATTAATTTTTTGCGTTATAAATGTTAAACGATAACAATTAAATAATAAATTTAAAAATTACCGGTGAAAGTTGATTAGTAATCCGCCAGGAGCACCACCAGCGAAGCTCAGAGCGTATAGACTTAGGAAGTGCCTATCGATAAGAATTACTTAATAAGGCAACTGTTTAGGTATCGTCGGTGAAATCGGGCATTAATTGAGTTCATGAAATACGTTTCCTGTTAATAGTGTTTTAGAAAAAATAATGAGTCGAAGTAAATATCAAATACCTTGTAGATTTTCATACATGAAATAATTACCGTATAAATAAATGTTTCCCTAAAACAACCTGTTGCATATATAATTAAAAAATATATTTTTTTTAATAAAACTAGTTCATCAATGTCTATTTTCCACAATTTTTTTTGTACCTTTTGAAACGAATATGCTTTAATTAGTTCCCTATCAAACAAACTCCTTCACTAGTTCTGCTGTAAAAACAAAACTGCAGACAGTGCTCTATCAAAACAAACTCCTTCTCTGGTTCTGCTCATAAAAAAACCAAACTCCAGACAAAACTCCTAATCAAAGTTTACTGCTCCTGTTGGGCCAAAATGCTCCTCATCTATCCTTCGCTCTAAGAATAGTAAATGATTTCTACTTACAAATACTGCCAACTTTTTCACACGGCAACTCACAGCTTTCAACACTTTTATTTTCACTTATTACCACAATACAAATTTCTTTCACCGTTTAAAAACATTAGACTATCGGCACTTTCTCTTCGATTCGGTGTTACCTCTCCTCCAGTCAAACAGCATATATGATCTCTTCCCTCGCTTCAAAAATCATTTCCATCCCCATCATTTTTTATTAACCAATTGAATCATTCTTTGTTTCACATTCAAAAACAAATTCCAAAACTTTACAAGATTCTCAAAATTCAACTAGGTAGTTTCTACTTTTCATACTTGTTTACCAATCCTGCAACAACAAAAGGCCTTGAACTTTTATTCAAAACCGTTAAAGAATATACAGTGATGAGCGTGCTAATAACCGGCGAAATAGCACAAAAGATGGAAAACATATTTAGTTGTGAGATAAAAGAAATGAAACTACAGTGGAACCTCGATAACCCGGATTAATCGGGACCGCGGCCGATCCGGGTTATCGAAAATCCGGGTTAGCCGGAGAATATAGTAAAAATTAATAAATAACCTCCATTATAATTACAAAAACATGAAACACATATGCACAGTACACATCTAAATTACGTATAGTTGTATAGAGTGTAGAGTTTTGTTCATTTCTTGGTAAAAAACTCAGTCATACTGTAGAGATGTACCGACACCATAATATGGTAGGTCTGGATCCCGCGTACGAAAAAAAAGTTGATAAATAGCAAGCTGAAAATTTGTTATTATCTTAAGGGTGTCTAGTCGGACAAACATTAATATATGGGAACACTGGAACAGGGGAAGTTTTAACTGTGGAACAGGCTAAAAATTTGGAACGGTCAGACCACGAAAACGGCACATGTATTTTGTCCGACAGAACAGACTTAAACTCTCCGAACAGAGATTAAACTCTCATGCAAAAATCAGACTGCTATTTATCACAAAATTGGCGTTTTAATGAGTGGAACATGTAGAATATGTCAAATGACAGGAATTATGACAGGTGATAAATAGCAGTCTGATTTTTGCATGAGAGTTTAATCTCTGTTCGGAGAGTTTATGTCTGTTCTGTCGGACAAAACAAATGTGCCATTTTCGTGTTCTGACCGTTCCAGATTTTTTACCTGTACCACAATTAAAACTGCCCCTGTTCCAGTGTTCTCATATATCAAAGTTTATCCGACTAGACACCCTTAAGCTATTAACAAATTTTTAGCTTGCTATTAATCAACTTTTTTTTCATACGCGGGATCCAGACCTATGGTATCATAATATCATATTATGATGCTGCAATAAATTTATTTTAAAGATTCGCCTTTATCAATCCTACCTAATGTTTCTATATTCTTTTCCATTGTCACAACATTTTTACGTTTTGTTAACATTACAGTTTTGTTACCATTACGTAGACAAAAATCAGGCAAACACAATCTGAAGCACGATTACAGAACGGAAGTGATTAAAACAATGTTGTTATTTAAGAACAGACTAAGGCCATTGTTTTAAAAAAGAATTTTTAAATAGTCACGTCTATTTTAAACAATGCTAAGCAGTTTGACATAAATAACGGAAAAGGAATACAGACAGGTGCCTGTTCTTTCTGATAAGCTGAGACGGTCGCTCTGCCTGCCGCCGTGTGCATGAATCATTTTTACTGTTGTACTTATATGTGTTCAAATTACACAAATACACATTATCTCTCAAATATTATTTGACCTACATACATTTTTATTTGATAAAATTGTTAAATTGTTTATTTGTTAAATTTTTGTCTGATGAAAATCGGTCCGGGTTAGCCGGACTTCCGGGTTATCGGGGGCCGACTTATCGGGGTTCCACTGTAGTTTGTCTACCCAACAGAAGGAGTAATAAAAGCTCGCGATCAAGAGATTAGGCACGTGCTTCTTGAAAAATAACAGTGGAAGAGTGGGATTAAGGTACTGTTCTTACGATGTCAGTTGGACCAGTATAAAAACAAAATTCGACACCGATTGTCGGCACCGTTTGTAAAACATAGGCGGCGCAATAGAAATTAATGAGTAAACTTTTATTTTTAAATTATGGTTCAATATTTGTTAAACAGTAATAATGTTGTTAATTGTTCACATTTCTTTATGAAATTGACACCAAAGATAATTAAAAATACATAATACAAATGAAATTTAACGTGCTTATTAATTTGAGAACTAAAGAAATAAAACTTCACTTTGAATATACACATAAAATACATGAAAACGAACAATTCCTCTTCCAGTCGAATTGTCTAATTCATGACTAATGAAGAGATCACTTTTACTACTGTATATTATTTTTACTACAAAAGCGATATTACGTAGGTCAAAATTTTTGACGTAAGAGAACTGTCAAAACATTAGCAATGTGACTCTTCATTATATCCATGTTTATAATAAACATGGCAATAATGAAAATTCACATTCTAATGTTTTGACAGTTCTCTTACGTCAAAAATTTTGACCTACGTAATATCGCTTTTGTAGTAAAAATACTATACATAGGACATATTTTTGACAAGTTGAAATATATCACTATCCGTGTGTTCAGAACTTGATTCGACACTTGTCGTGTTTATAACTACCACACCAATATTGGAAAAAAAGTGAAAGGCGCAATTTACACAACAGTTATCAGACCAATAATGACATAAATACGCGGCAGAAACACGACTTGATACAGAAAGGACAGAAAGAATGCTAGAAACAGCAGAGATGAAAATACTTTGAAAAATCGATGGGATATGGGAAGAGGTAGAAGTGCAGATATACGACAGATATGCAAGGTGGACAACATCAATAACTGGGTAAAAAGCAGAAGAGTATAATGGAACAACTACATGAGCCAAATGACAAAAAACAAAGTAGTAAGGACGGCGAGAGACGGTTCCCCAATAGGAAGACGATCAGTTAGGTCTGTATCCCGCGTATGAAAAAAAAAGTTGATTAATAGTAAGCTGAAAATTTGTTAATAGCTTAAACGGTGTCTAGTCGGATAAACTGTGATATATGAGAACACTGTAACAGGGGCAGTTTTAATTGTGGTTAAAAATTTGGAACGGTCAGACTTAAACTCTCCGAACAGAGATTAAACTCTCATGCAAAAATCAGACTGCTATTTATCAGCTGTCATAATTCCTGTCATTTGACATATTCTACATGTTCCACTCATTAAAACGCCCATTTGGTGATAAATAGTAGGCTGATTTTTGCATGAGAGTTTAATCTCTGTTCGGAGAGTTTAAGTCTGTTCTGTCGGACAAAATACATGTGCCGTTTTCGTGGTCTGGCCGTTCCAAATTTTTAACCTGTTCCACAATTAAAACTTCCCATATATCAAAGTTTCTCCAACTACACACCCTTAAGCTATTAAAAAATTTTCAGCTTGCTATTAATCAACTTTTTTTTCATACGCGGGATCCAAAACTAAGTGGGAAGACCACGAAAACGATGGAATGACATTACTGGAGCCACATTGAAAAACAGACAGTCATGTCTACACAAGAAGAAGAAGAAGGAAAAGAAGAAGAAGACATTAATATTGGTGACAAAGCAAGATAATATTTTTATTTTACTTGAACATGAGCTACACAATTTTTCCAAATGTCACTTTTGACTTGTAAGTATTGTTATGATCTGCTTCTTATTAATTTTATATTAATTGTTATTTATTTGATTAATTATTTAATTGTCGCAAATCATACATAAAAATTGAATAAAAAATCTCAGGGTGCCTTTTTTATACTATTAAAAAAAATCCAAATTATCTCACGTTATACTTATCTTCTCTCGTGGGTTCAGTATCTCTGAGTTGATCCTAATCGGGATAAAATAGGGAAAAGAAATAAAGCAAAACATTAAAATAAAAATACAGAATTGTCTTTTATTTATCAAATTAATACTCTGAAATCTATCGAATCTAAAAACCTGTGGACACAGATGTCCGAATGAAATTTATACCACTTAAATTTATTATAGTAAAAAAAAACAATTTATCGGTTTGTTCCCGATGACTTTGGTAAAACAAACTAAACCAAACAAATTTATGTCTTCGCAAGATTACCTATATTTACTATCTATATTTTGAAATATTGGAATTTTATTTCATATGCTTTTTACTCAAAAATTTAGTTCCCGAACATAAAAATCTCTTTCACATAAATTGACTGACCTTTTGCTTCACTCACTCGGATGTCTTCTCGTGACCCTAAACAGCTCTCCCTCGTTGACTATGTTAAAGGCTACTCATGAAAGCCTCTCTCCGTTGTCCAGCTTCAAAACTATCAGCATACCAGCACCAATTCTCCAACAAGCCGGGTCTCTTTTGACACGTACTCGATTCAAACAAAACTCCAAAAATTCTCTGTTCTCCTTCTCACAATAATACAGAATCAAAGAGGTATTTCGTCTCAATTTGATCTGTCTCTCGTTCCACTTTTCAACACTATTCTCCACTATCAAAACATCCACTGGTATCTGCTAACTATCTATCCACTTAACACGTCGAACCGCTCCTTAGCGATGCCAAAAACATAATGCCTTCCTTTTCAACCTCTCTCAATCATTCTAACTACTTTTCCCCTTCCACATTGCCAATAATCAGAAACATCAACTTTTCCATTCGAACAAACAAAACAGACCCTCAAAATTATTCCGATCATCCTAATTACTTTCTGAGAACTATACAATATTTACTCGTGTTGAAACAAAGATACTAAAATTCCAAACTTTCTCCATAAAACCACTTTTCTAGAAATTGATAATTACCTCTAAACTAAACAATCTTTTTTTCCATTTTAAATCTAAATACATCGTAATTTTCACTTTAATTATTCACAAAAGTCTTTAATGGTTCATCGGAAAGCTCATTAAAAGAGAAATCTACTTACATCCAAACTACATTCTAAGAAATATCTACAGCTCAATATACAGGGTGTATCAAATTTATGTGCCCGCGTTATTTAAAAAAAATAATTTAATTTTCATTTTGCTTTTGATTGATAAATTGAAAACACAATAGTATATATATTGTATTAAAACAGAAAATAGTGAAGAATTACCAAGAATGATGGAAGCACTAGATAGTGAATCGACAAAGATGGGACTGAACATCGCTTACAGTAAAACAAAAGCCATGACCAATCAACAAGGAGAACCAATAATTACAGTGGCACAAACAAGAATAAAGCAAGTAAAAGAGATATTCTAGGACAAATCACTAAATTAAATAAAAAAAATCAGACCGAAGAAATAAAAAAAAATAATAAGATTGGCCTGGGCATCACTCGGAAAACTGTCTTTTATTTTAAAGAAAAAAATACCCCCAATACCTAAAATCAAGAGTCTTCAATCAATGTACACTCCCTCTCCTCATATATGGCTCTTAGACATGGACACATACAAAGGAAAATATGGAAAAAATAAAAATATGAAACATGAAAAATTCCATTAATTACATTATCCAATCAGCGGACTGAGCAAATTGACGTCATTAAATCTCGCATAATATATGGGACATCCTGTATAAACAATATAGTTTCAGTATAATACAATACAATAAAATTTAAAATTGATCATTAAAAGTATATAATACTTACAAATGCAATTTAATGTGCTTATTCATTTTTTAAGTACTAAAGAAATGAGACAAAAAATGTATTATAAAAATAAAATAATTGTAAGTTATGACGACGACACTGTTTATTTAGTGTTTATATTGCTTGCCGCCTTTGAAACATGAGAAGGTATTTTGACCAGATAACGATATGATTTGAGCCTAAGCACTTCCGAACAATTTGACCAATTACTCTTCAGTATTGCCCAATAAGATACGTTAGAAAGTAGTAAGCCACACCCGCGTCCATGTGGACTAATACAAGGAGTGATCAATTTTGAAGCAAGCAAATGTTTATATGGTTTATCTTTATTTCTATGCTCTTCGTAGAATTATTGACCGGACCCCAAAAATGCTTCTGGACATCGTAAGAACAGTACTTACTTCGCAGAAGTTGTATCGGTCCGGTCAGTTATCGGCATTGTATACAAGGGCGTGCATTAAGGTATTTCGAATAAATATTGTGATTTGTATTGTGTTAATTGTATTTATCTGTTTAAGACTTATATTGTGTATCATCATACAGTTTTGTGTTTTGTAAAGAAATTAGGTATAGTTATTTTTCTACAACCACTATTCAAAGTGCACTTTTCTGCACGGTTTTATGTTAGCAAACTTGATATTTTCTCACAGTATAAGATATTTGACATTAGTGTGCAGAAAAGTGACGTTTCTGTGCCGCAAAGTTCTTTTCTACACAGTTGACTACCTCATTCTGAGTAACGTTATATTCTGTTTACATCCGTGGACTACCGCATTCTGAGTAACGTTATATTCTGTTTACATCCGTGGTTAAACTTTAGACAAATATATAACCTATAAGACAATTATTATATTTAACTATAGCATAAAAACTAAATTATGGATGTTACAACTGTTTTATTTTACAATTTTATTCTTATTAAACATTTTATAATTATCAAATAACCAATAAGGATTTAGCAACCTGTGCAAGAGACGTCGAATGAAGTAGGTTTTGTGTAAATCCGTGACTGCATAAATATAATGTCAATAATGTGTAATAATTGTTTAAATTTAAACAAATTAAGGCAGTGCATTAATTTTTTAACTGATTTCTGTGCAATTCATTTAGGTATAAGGAATTTAAATTGATTAGTAGGTATTAATTAAATACAGTTTAAAATTTATCACATAGGTACCTATTATAATTAATCGTCGTTTGGAAATTGTGATTTTTATTTTTAGGAAAAACTGTGCTTGTAGAAAAAGTATAGTGTGAAACACGTGCAGAAAGGTAATTTCTCACTCGTTTGAATTGCGGCACTCGCTTGCGCTCGTACCGCAACTTTTCAAACTCGTGAGAAATTAGTACCTTTCTGCACTTGTTGCACAATATACTATTTCCTAACAAGTGCAGAAAGTCATTCTTTTCCGCACGCGACTGCAGTTTGCCGAACGACGCGAAGCGGGAGTTCGGCAAGCAGTCGAGTGCGGAAAAGAGACTTTCTGCAAGAGTTAGGAACAATATTTTTTCTAAGAGTCTTTTAAAAAATTACCAAAATCTTAATCAATTAATTTAATTAATATGAAAATACATACACAAATTAATTCTTTGACAAGGTTGTCAAAACCAAACTTTCAGTATAATTAGTTAGCATGACGACGATCTTGGTTTCCATGACGATGATTCAAAACGACTGTTATTGTCTACCGATTTGACTTTCGAATATTATGTCAAAATAATTTTATTTCATCGAATTGTCGCGTTAATTTCATTAAAACAGGAACACAATATAAGATATATTTGAAATAAAGTAGTAAATAATATCTAAATATTAGTTTATTGCATGTACATATTATAATTACTTTAAGGCCATATTAACATATCTAAATTAACACGCGTGCGGAAAAGTAAAAACCGCGTGCGGAAAAGTAACACGCGTGCGGAAAAGTGAAACTTTCTAAACTAAAATGCGTGCGCGAAAGTAGACATTTTTGCACGCTCGTAGAAAAAGTATATTAATACTGATATTAGTCAAAAAGTATTGTGGACAGAATCACGCAGTATAAATATTAGGCGAGTCAATTTAGATCGAAAACTTGCGTTCTTTCGGAAAAAATCAAAGAAGCTTATATTTTTCTAAAACCGTTTTTGTTGATTTACAAATATGTTATACCTCCTTTTTACATAGAAGTAATTCAAATTTACCGCCGTAATGCTTTTTTGTAATTGATCCAACCACAGGCCAGTTTTAAATTACGGAAACCCAACATCATTTTATTATAACAATTTACGAGGAAAACAACGAAAAACCCCAGATACAAAGTTTACTACTTTTCAAACAATTAGAATAATTGAAATAAAAATATAATAAACAATATTTTAAATCTAAGACTTTTCGTTAATAAACTGCTTTCTGGCTGCATCCCATATCTCCGGATTTTACAATATATAATCACGTAGAGACGACGAAAATAGGAGAAAGCAAATAGAGGACAATTAGGCCACGCATTTACCTTCTCTTCGTCTAGGAAAAATACCGAAAGACAGTTTCTAAACTGAAACTTTAGAAACTGTCTTTCGGTCCTTTTCCTAGACGAAGAGAAGGTAAATGCGTGGCCTAAGTGTCCTCTATTTGCTTTCTCCTATTTTCGTCGTCTCTAAGTGATTATATATTGTAAAATCCGGAGATATGGGATGCAGCCAGAAAGCAGTTTATTAACGAAAAGTCTTAGATTTAAAATATTGTTTATTATATTTTTATTTCAATTATTCTAATTGTTTGAAAAGTAGTAAACTTTGTATCTGGGGCTTTTCGTTGTTTTCCTCGTAATACGAGAGATGTCGCTAGAGTGCGTCTCAAAAGGTGGGTTCATTGCATCGCGATGGTTTGCCTTAAAAGAGGCAGAATGTTTATATTCCCTTCAGAGTTGTGACTGCATAAACTTCACTGATGATGCTTAAGGATGCTGAAATAGTTGCTATATGGAGATGGTAGTCCAACTCTGAATCGAATATAAACAAAACCTGCCTTGAACCCTTTTTTATCTATAACAATTTAATTTTTCAAAATTTATATTTTTTGAGACGTCGTCGTGTCATTTGATTTAAATATTTGAGATTTTTTTAATGAAGCATCGTTTATTATGATGTTTGAAAAGTAAGTTTAGCAAATTTGAGAGTTTTATAGCTGAAATTATATTAGTAACACATTGTTAAATAATTTTTAAACAGAATTCATGTAAGTTCCACTATCCGCCCACACTGTACTTATGAACATAATTTTTTTCTTTGTATTATAACTTTAAGATTTATTTTAATGCTCTTCTTTCATTTCCAATTTGCAAAATTTGATTTGATCAATTAGTTAAAAAAATATATTAAATTAACTCAATCGTGCGCTGCGTCGAACGATGCCATACAGTTTACCAATGTTTGTGAGAGGGTGACTTGAGCGGTATATACAGTGTTTAGGATGGAATAAATTCATTTTCTCTAGAATGGCCGATTTTGGAGAGAAATACCGAAACAGGTCAAGTTTTATACTGGTATATACATATATCATAATAGTGAAGTCATCCATCTCGGCGTGATGACCTAATCGATGATTTTTTTTAATTGAGAGTAGGGGTCGTGTGATAGCTCATGAAAGGTTATTTAATTCTCTATTTAGTAATATTAATATTAAAATATTTTTACTGGCTGTCAATTTTTTTAATTAAATTAATTTGGACAAAAAAATTTATTTATTTCAAATATGTTACTGCTGTCAGAAAACAGAAAAAACATGATTATTTGACAAATAAACATTGCCTTAGTGCAAACCAGTGTGCGTCTTGGAAGAGTGTTGCCATCGTATACGCTAAAAGCTGATTGGCTCCGCCATCTTTTGCTCAGATTTCCGGATTAATTTGGAAGGGGTAAACCAGTGTGCGTCTTGGAAGAGTGTTGCCATCGTATACGCTAAAAGCTGATTGGCTCCGCCATCTTTTGCTCAGATTTCCGGATTAATTTGGAAGGGGTAAACAGATGATCTTGTTTATTTTTCGTTTACTCTGGTTTAACCTCACTTAACTAGATAGATCGAGAAATATTAAATTACTATTACATACTATTATTCAGGTTGAAAAATGCCTTCTTCTAAGGTAAAAGGTTGCGAAGTCGATTGGGGAAAAATAATGTGAAAATGAATTCTTTCCCAAAAGAATCTGAACGATGGAAAGTGTGGATTAAAAATATAGGGTTAAAACAAGATCCAAACAAATATGCTGTTGTTTGTGAAGTAAGTTCTTCAAGTAAAATTAATTGAGTATGTATTTGCATTTGATGCATTCTCTTTATAATATTTATATCATTAAAAAATATTGTATTCAATTTTTGAATGTTTAGGAACACTACTTCTGACATGTGGAAAAAAGTTAGACAAGATGGCAGCAGAAAATTAAAATGCAATGCTGTACCAACAATATTTAGAGAAGAAAGCGAAAGTATTTAATTATTTATATTGGTTTTTTGTTTATTCACCAATTTAACACCTATAGATATTTGTATAACAAGAGAGCGAAGTGCACCTTTTCCTCCCAAGAATAAAGTTTACTAGTTTACTACAGTAATCATTCAAGGGAGGAAAAGGCACTTCTCCCATGTTATACATTTTTCCACCTCCCTCAAATAAGTCATTATTCCATTTTTAAAATATTTATAAAACTGTTGATTGAATACATGAATCATAATTGAATACAGGAATTTGTGTATTCAATCAACAATAGAACTAACAAAATTTATTAGAGAACTAAAACTAACAAGTAGGTACAGTATAACTATCAAATTATTAATGAAAAATTTTTAAATCAAAATAACAATTTACTGTTTTTACCATTTTGCAACATCTATAAATAAAATTTAAAATGTATGGATACTTACCTAATAGAAAATAGAGTAATAGTATAGGGTGTCAATAAGTTATTTCATCTATGCTATGACATAGTATGACGTCAACATCACTTTTACTTTTACTCCCTAGGGATTAAAAGTACTTTGTTTCCCTAGGGAGAAAAAATATGACTATGCTCCCTACAATGAGGCCAGGAAATGTATACTTTGGATAGAGGTAGGTGGGAAAATCTGTTTTATTCAGTTATTGTGATTTGTTTCTTACAGACAATCGGTTTGTTCTAGCACGAGTTTCAAACGGTCTGAAACCATTAGCGAATAGTGGACCAGCGTGAGTAGAGGGGATAGCACTCGTAACTGTATTATGTTCTCTCACTGACCAACTGTTTGCTGACTAGTTCGACTGTTTGCTAGAACAAACCTATTATTCAAACAAAATGTCCTCTACGTCAGACTGATCAGAATTTTAAAAATGTGTCATATCAATCAAATCAAAAAATTTAAAAAATTGTTCCTGTAACCATTTTTAGTGGAAATAATAACAGTACTTATATTGGATCAGAGAGCCACCCAATTCATTGTTAAAGTATGATAAACTAAAAGTTAAACAATTAGGCATGCACTTCATATTATATTTAATGAAATATAACCCACTGGTACTCATACAAACTTGACGGCAAGCCAATTCAACAAATTTTTCCTCATTTATTAGTTTTTCACTACTGTTAAGTTTGGAAACAAGCGCTGTTGCCAAATAAAAACATATACAGTCGGAAAAATGAAAGAATACCCATGAACAATCACATCAATCACATATTTTGTATTTGCTGTTTTTTTTTCATAAATAATAAATGAGAGAGATAGATTATTAATAATCTGAATAATATGTGATTGATGTGATCGTTCATGGGTATTCTTTCATTTTTTCGACGGTATGTATTTACCACAGCAACTACAGGTGACACTGTTTCTCTTTGTCTTTAAGAGTGTGAAACAAAGATAACTACAGTGGGAAAAATAAAGAATACCCATGAACGATCACATCAATCACTTATTTTGTGTTTCCTATCTTTTTCTATAACAAACGTTTATTATTTATAGAAAAAGATAACACACATAAATTAAGTGATTGATGTGATCGTTCATGGGTATTCTTTCATTTTTCCAACTGTATCTGTAATATACGCTGAGCTCGTAGGTAGAGGGGATAATTAAAAAATCGCGAGAGCCAGTAGTGACAAGTCTGTAAACCTTTACTGGAAATTTGACATAAATGTCAAAGTGAATAATTTAAAATTGAAATTAAAAACATTAATTAGAAAAAATATTAGTTGGTCAAAGCTGTGATATATTTTTATCTTAAGTATACTTACGGTTTAAATACTGAATTAAGTTTTTTTAATATTTTGTAATATCTAATTATAATTAGATATAAATCATCTAAGCGCCATCTACACGATAATTGTGAATGTATCTGAAGTAAGAAATTAATATTTCATTAAGAGAACGTTAAAACAGTTAGCAAAATTTTTAAAAAATCGATTACAATTTAATTACTTTTTTGCGTTGTAAATATTAAGCGATAAAATTAAATAATAAATTTAAAAATTACTGGTGAAAGTTGAATTAGTAATCCGCTAGGAGCGACACCAGCGAAGCTCAGAGCGTATGTGGGTGCGTTTGGACGACCATAGCAGCTGACTGTCAGCAGAAATCGGCTGAGTGGTTGTATCCAGCTGTGATAGGGAAAGCTTAGTAAATCTCTCAGCGGCTGACTTCCAGCGGTGACGTCTGACAGCTACTGCTGGCTCAGCTGTCCAGCCGCTGTGGTCATCTGAATGCACCCAGTATCAGTCATGTTTTCCTATAGTATAAGCTTTGATCGCGCAGTACGTCCTGGGTATACCCAGAGGGAGAACGCCTGCGCATTACAAAATTGGGCGTTCGCGGAGTCCAAATCTTTCCCTCTGAACACCCTCCGGATTTTTAATTCGGTGTTCGCGCAGTACAGGAAAAAGATCCTGAACGTGTCCGGAATACCCTCTCGACGTTCGAGGATTTTGTTTCGGATTTTAAGTTCGCACAGGCGCACAAAATATTTGGGAAGAACTTCTTGACATTCTGTTCTTACTCCCTCCAATTCTTAACCTAAAATATTGTTTTGTTAAACAGCTTGTAGTGTAGACGTGTAGATGTAGATTCTGGTTTTTAAAGTTTTGGAAGTGTTGTATCATTTAAATATTCTTCAAACAAATTTTAATATTTTTTATATTAAAGCTTTTTTAGTTGTTTTTGTCAATGTTTTCCATTTCGTATGTTTATAAATAAGTAGGTACCTTTTCTAGTATTATTTTCATTCGATATTCGATAATTATCTATTACGGTAGTATGTATTACAATAAATTGTACTCTGTTTTTACTTAATTTCTTCTATCTAAATGAGCTTATAAGTATCTACATATTCTTGTGGTTTATTTTTCAGTTTAATTTATGAGTTAAATTAGTCTCTTATTGAATATAATGAAACATAAACAATACATCAAACTTATTCTGAAACTATTTCTTGTGTCTTGTTATATTTCATTATTTTTGTGGTGTAACAAACCACAACACAATGCCACAACCTATTAAATTCAATACATAGATATCAAAATTGGAAATGATTGTTTTACTAAATTATTCCTTCCTTCAGATAATGTTCAACCCCAATGAAGTTAAAGGTAATTTTTATATCTAAATAGAGAGTTATTGCCACCGGCAAATAAAGGATCCTTTATTACAGGATACTTTAATAAAGGACAAATACAGGACGGGTCTAAAAGAGTGGTATTGCAAACGCAGTTAAAGAATCTTTTATTTTGACAAATGACATGAAATATTTTTGTAAATATAAAAATAACCTATAAAATTCCATTTGTCGATATAAATTAAAATAAGATAATTGAAGAGTAAAACGTTAAATTTAATTATTTTGTCATTTAAAGATGTTTAGAGAACAACATAATATATCCCATAATACTCATCGTTCAATAATATGGAAGTGCAATAAATTGGAAATACTATTTTAGGAGTTTTTAAATACTTTTGCATTATGGGTATATGTAATGGGGAATTTCTGGAGAATATATCATTAGGGAATAGTGGATATCCATTCCTCAACTACAACTACCGAATGACACCATTCCAGAATTTTCAGACAGAAGTTGTGTTTTTATAATCCATCACAAATCCCTTCAAGAATTGTTATTGAAAGAACATTTGGTATTGTGAAGAGATTTCCCATTTTACCATATGTAATGAGATGCAAGTTACCTTTTATTCAAAGAATAATATCAGCTTGTTCAGTTTTACATATTGCAGTAGTACATAATAGAGAAAACGTTGAAATACTGGCAAATGAGTGTGCTGTTGATATTGGTATAGAAGCTGTGGCAGTACATTTTCAACCAGGAGCTAATCTAATGCGACTAAATTGTGTGTGTGTTTGTTTAAAATTATTGTTGGACATTTAAAGCTAGCGCTTAAACTAATTTTATTTTTATTGGACTGCAGTTTGTTAATAAATTTATAAATAAATATAAATATTATATTGGTGACTGATTTTAAGTATTTTATGATCATTAGCAGGTTTTAAATAATAAATTTATAAATATATACATACATGCTATTGGCGTTTGATCTTTTATCCATTATGGCCCTCTCTTTCTTTCTTTTCACCTCTGGATAACTAGTTATCAGGAAGTTTATCTGACAGATTAGATACTAATAGATATCTGACAGAGAAAAACTTCCCGTTAACTAGTTATCCGGAGCTGAAAAGACAGATACTAAGGATACTGTTATATAAACTTCCCAAAAATTAGTTATCTGAAAATGAAAAGACCTCTAATCTGTCAGATAAACTTCCCGATATACAAAAAGATAATAGAAGAATTAAGCTTTATGCTGGTTTTTATTAATTTTTTTGACAATGTTTAAATAAACAAATACTGATGGCATGAAATGGATCACGAACAAGGAGGAATGAAGAAGGAATTGGAGATTGTGTTTACCATTAAACGCATAAAACTGCAGTATCTGGGACACATATGATAAATCAGCACCGTTACTCCCTGCTGCAGTACATATTGCAAGGTACAGTCAAAGGTAAGCGAAGACCTGGTAGAGGGAGAATATCAATGGAACTGTTTCGAATCGCAGCTAGCAAGGTTACGATTGCTATATGATTTCCAACATTCGAAACGGATAAGAACCAAAAGAAGAAGATGGCATGAAAATGAAAGTGTATTAATACTTTTGATTAAAAACTTTATAGATTCTAATCTATAAAAGATTAAATTTTCAAAAATAAATACTTGAACCTTTGTTTTATTTTGTTAACCTGTTGTTATATATCTGTTGAATAGAACTCTATTTTGAATCTAGAATTTTAACAAATCCTAACTTTCATTAAAATGTATTGATCTTATATCTTCAATTTCTTATATCTTCAATAAAGATTTATTTCTATAGAAAAATGTAAAATATATTGAGTTTAATAAATGAGTTACTGATATTTTAAGTCTTATCATTGTAATTAGTAACAATTTAAAATTATTTATGTAATATTCCTTTTTACAACTTCTTGTAATAACTCAAGCTTCAATAAAATGTTCTTTTCTATATTCGTTTGGGTCAAAACATCAATAATCTATATCTCAGAATATTACTTAGAGTTGTTTTTAATAAATAAAACCCAACATACAACTTTAATGATGAAAGTTTAATCAAATATCAATCCCACAATACATAAATTATCAATCCAAAGAAGCGACAAGATAAATTCAAAATACAAGTGAAGTTAGACCTTTCTTCATATTTTTGACACGTTATGTCAAAATAAAGGAACTTTTATTAAAATAAAGGTGTCCTCTAATTTTCCTTAAATACAGGCGGCCTGTATTTTATTAAAAGACAAAAATAAAAGACGCAATACTGCGCATGCTTATACGTCAAAATAAAGGATCTTTTATTACAGGTCGACTTAAAAGACGTTGGCAATAGAGAGTTATTAGAGAGATATCGAAACTCGGACTTAAAAGTTCCTTTATTACAGGATCTTTTCATAAAGGACAAATACAGGACATGTGTAATGAGAGTTATCGAAAAGCAGTTTTAAGGAATCTTTTATTTTGACAAATGACATTCAATATTTTTGTAAATATAAAAATAACCTATAAAATTCTATTTGTAATCTCTTATAAAAAATAAGATCTTATTATATTATAGAGATAAATATTAAAATAAGAGTAAGAACAAGACAATTAAGAATAAGATCATTGAAAAGAGTAAAACGTTGAATTTAATTATTTTGTCATTTAAAGAACAGCATAACCCATAATACTCACTGTCTCACTGTACAACATGAAAGTGAAAATAGAAATACTATGTTATAACTATAAGGGAGTTGTTAAATACTTTTACATATTATGGGTATACGAAATGGAGAATTTATGGACAATGTATCTGTTAGGGAGTAGTTGAAGTGCTGTGTAATTAATCACAAATTGCTTCAAGAGCTGTTATTGAAAGAACATTTTGTATTTTGAAGAGAAGATTTCCAATATTAATATGTGAAATAAGATGCAAGTTATATTTAAAGAATAATATGAGTTTGTTCAGTTTTACAGTTTCATTGAAAATTGTACTAACAAATATGAAGGTGGTGCGATTTAATCGAACAAGCTTTGTTGTTTATTTGGGTTTATATGACTGCGGACACTAAATCCATTCGCCAAATCGAACAAGCTGTGGCAGTACATTTTCTAACAGGAGCAAATCTAGTGCAACTACATTTTGTGTGTGTTTGTGTTAAAATTATTCGCAATTTAAGGCAAGTTTAAACGGTTAATGTTGATAATTTTATTTTTATTGGACAAAAAGTTATAAATAAATAGGTATAGTATATATAGTTTAATATTGGTGTCTGATTTTAAGTATTTTATTATTAGCAGTTTTTTAATAAATTTATAAATACATATTGGTGTTTGATTTTACGTATCCTTTAAAATATGTTATATCACTTTCCGTTAAAAGGACTTCCACAACTAGCAAAAATGTATGAACAAACAAATTGTTTTATCGGGTTTTGTAGAACCGTTGATACACAGATGCGTTGCAGAGCACATATAGAAAATTAAACAAATTGTGGATGAGTGGAATGCCCTATACAAAGCTTGAACGCCACAAAAGCGACTAAAATCCAGGAAAAGCTTCCTTGGAACAGTGCAGGATGAGTATTTTCCTCTTCCCTAGGTTCAATGGACCAGACAATCTCTAGACCTAGACTTTATAACACGGAAAACTATAAATAGGATATGACCAGGGGTCGCTCCAGTAAAATCAAACATTATAAAATGGGGGAAAATAGACCAAGATGATGTGAACTGTGACTATGGAAAAATACAGAATATGGAACATCTTCTTACATGCAGAAACTATCCTTGTACCCTCGAAGATTTGTGGCTCGGCAACAAAGATGGAGCCGACATAGCCCAAAACTAAAGTAAGTGTTTTAAAGGACAAAAATAATAGATGAATAGCTTTATGGTGGATGAATTATTTTGACAGTATATTTAAATAAACAAAAGCTGATGGCACGAAAATGAAAGTGTAATACTTTTGGTTCAAAACGATATACATCAAGGACAAAAAATTTCAAAAATAAATACTTAAATCTTTGTTTTATTGTATGAACCCGTTTATATTTTAATACCATTTATGTTATATATCTGTTGAATTGAACTCTACCTTTGAATGCAGAATTTGAACAAATCCTAAACTTTTCCACAATGTCTCAAGTATGATACTTGTGCATTCAAATTAATTGAAATTAGGTAGGTACATCTTATATATCTGTAATAAAAATATTTATTTCTATACAAAAATGTCTGGAGTTTAAATGAGTTGTAAAGAAATTCTATGTCTGATTATTGTACCTAATTATTAAAAACTAAAATTATTTACAAAAATTATATTTAATTTCCTGTTTACAAACTTTTTCTAATAACTCAATGTTCTTAAATATTCTTTTTTATATTGATTTGGGTCAAAACATTAATAATCTATATCTGAGAATAAACTGTTATTCCTTTATTTAGGAGTTCTTTTTAATTAAATAAAACTTCAACTTAGATCAAAAATATCCAGATGTGATAAAAACATAAATATAAGTGAAGTTAGACGCCTTTCTTTTCTTGTTTCTTCACATAATTTGACAAATATGTCACATTTTTGACACGTTACGTCAAAATACAGGATCCTTTATTAAAAGATTTTTGTCCTTTATTTTTCCTTAAATACAGGCGGCCTGTATTTTATTACAGGACAAAAATAAAGGATGTGATACTGCGCTTGCGTATATGTCAAAATAAAGGATCTTTTATTAAAGGACGATGTTAAATGGGGTTTCGATATCTCTCTATTGCCAACGTCTTTTAAGTCGACCTGTAATAAAAGATCCTTTATTTTGACGTATAAGCATGCGCAGTATTGCGTCTTTTATTTTTGTCTTTTAATAAAATACAGGCCGCCTGTATTTAAGGAAAATTAGAGGACACCTTTATTTTAATAAAAGTTCCTTTATTTTGACATAACGTGTCAAAAATGTGAAGAAAGGTCTAACTTCACTTGTATTTTGAATTTATCTTGTCACTTCTTTGGATTGATAATTTATGTATTGTGGGATTGATATTTGATTAAACTTCATCATTATAGTTGTATGTTGGGTTTTATTTATTAAAAGCAACTCTAAGTAATATTCTGAGATATAGATTATTGATGTTTTGACCCAAACGAATATAGAAAAGAACATTTTATTGAAGCTCGAGTTATTACAAGAAGTTGTAAAAAGGAATATTACCTAAATAATTTTAAATTGTTACTAATTACAATGATCAGACTTAAAATATCAGTAACTCATTTATTAAACTCAATATATTTTACATTTTTCTATAGAAATAAATATTTATTGAAGATATAAGATCAATAAATTTTAATGAAAGTTAGGATTTGTTAAAATTCTAGATTCAAAATAGAGTTCTATTCAACAGATATATAACAACAGGTTAACAAAATAAAACAAAGGTTCAAGTATTTATTTTTGAAAATTTAATCTTTTATAGATAAGAATCTATAAAGTTTTTAATCAAAAGTATTAATACACTTTCATTTTCATGCCATCTTCTTCTTTTGGTTCTTATCCGTTTCGAATGTTGGAAATCGTATAGCAATTGTAACCTTGCTAGCTGCGATTCGAAACAGTTCCATTGATATTCTCCCTCTACCAGGTCTTCGCTTACCTTTGACTGTACCTTGCAATATGTACTGCAGCAGGGAGTAACGAGTAACGGTGCTGATTTATCATATGTGTCCCAGATACTGCAGTTTTATGCGTTTAATGGTAAACACAATCTCCAATTCCTTCTTCATTCCTCCTTGTTCGTGATCCATTTCATGCCATCAGTATTTGTTTATTTAAACATTGCCAAAAAAATTAATAAAAACCAGCATAAAGCTTAATTCTTCTATTATCTTTTTGTATATCGGGAAGTTTATCTGACAGATTAGAGGTCTTTTCCAGTGGCGGCTCGTGGTAATTTAAGGAGGGTGTTCAATTAAAGAATGTAATTATACGAACGGTGAATACGCGCCGCAGGCGAAAAATTTTTGGGGCCTCGCCAAAAGATGTTCTGTAAAATGAAACCTATCTTTGACCCGATTAGTCAGGATGTCACACACTTTTTTTGTTTTGTGCAGAATATGATACCTACTGAATGATGGCGCTTCTTCGGTGGTGAAGGTGGAGGCAGAAGTTGCGAATAATGAAATTGCTTTGTCAAAACTATTTAAAAATCCGTTTATTTTAACGGCATCCAAAGACCGAGATTGAAATTATAGTTTTATTCTTTGAAAATACTAAACATGGAAAACAAAATAAAGAATGTAGTTTATCACACCCACATAATCACTAAGTTTTTCTATATTGTTCAACTTTAAAACAATGTTTAAACTTTTTATTTCTTATTGCACATTCTTGTACCAAGTTTATCTCCGGCCAAGTTAGTCCATTCTTTTTATAAGAAGTCGATTTTCAAAACTATTTGCATTTTCTTTTATAAACTTCACCGAATAAGGCTCCACCATCCTAAAAAAACTACCTACCAATATTGTATTTAATAAAATCCCACAACAGAAAATGCCAAACTGTGAATCGAAACGCTTCGCCCCGGTCTCTGTGTGCAGTGCACAAATGGCCAATGTTTTAAGATAGGAGAATCCCTGGTTCACGGATTTAAGAGCTCTCGTTCTTCTATAGGGTTACTGTATAGTCGCTGGGTTCAATTTGAATTCTGCACTCACCACGTGCATCTAGCGTAGCGGTGTTGTGCAAACAAATTATGTGATTAATAAATACAGTTATATTTTAATGATACTATGATATTTATGAGATTTAAGAAAAAATATTTTAATGGTATTTATGAGATTTTTAAAAATATGTATTTTAATGAAATTTGATTGGGTGTTCACTGCACAAATGAACCAATGGAGAAACCGCCCCTGGTCTTTTCATTTTCAGATAACTAATTATTGGGAAGTTTATATAACAGTATCCTTAGTATCTGTCTTTTCAGCTCCGGATAACTAGTTAACGGGAAGTTTTTCTCTGTCAGATATCTATTAGTATCTAATCTGTCAGATAAACTTCCTGATAACTAGTTATCCAGAGGTGAAAAGAAAGAAAGAGAGGGCCAAATGGATAAAAGATCAAACGCCAATAGCATGTATGTATATATTTATAAATTTATTATTTAAAACCTGCTAATGATCATAAAATACTTAAAATCAGTCACCAATATAATATTGTTCTGAAGCTATTTCCTTGTGGCATTTTTATAATTACGTATTTTTTATGGGAAATAAGCCACAATTTTACTAAAAAATGAATTTATTAACGTTTCGAAGCACAAATCGGGTTTCGTTGTCAAAATACAAAATACTATTGAAAAATAGTATTTTGTATTTTAATAATAAATACAATAGTATTTTATATTTTGACACCGAAACCCGATTTGGGCTTCGAAACGTTAATAAATTCATTTTTTAGTAAAATTGTGGCTTATTTTCCATAAAAAATACATAATTACCAATATAATATTTATATTTATTTATAAATTTATTAACAAACTGCAGTCCAATAAAAATAAAATTAGTTTAAGCGCTAGCTTTAAATGTCGAACAATAATTTTAAACAAACACACACACAATTTAGTCACATTAGATTAGCTCCTGGTTGAAAATGTACTGCCACAGCTTCTATATCAATATCAACACCACACTCATTTGCCAGTATTTCAACGTTTTCTCTATTATGTACTACTGCATTATGTAAAACTGAACAAGCTGCATCTCATTACATATGGTAAAATGGGAAATCTCTTCACAATACCAAATGTTCTTTCAATAACAATTCTTGAAGGGATTTGTGATGGATTATAAAAACACAACTTCTGTCTGAAAATTCTGGAATGGTGTCATTCGGTAGTTGTAGTTGAGGAATGGATATTCACTATTCCCTAATAATATATTCTCCAGAAATTCCCCATTACATATACCCATAATGCAAAAGTATTTAAAAACTCCTAAAATAGTATTTCCAATTTATTGCACTTCCATATTATTGAACGATTAGTATTATGGGATATATTATGTTGTTCTCTAAACATCTTTAAATGGCAAAATAATTAAATTTAACGTTTTACTCTTCAATTATCTTATTTTAATTTATATCGACAAATGGAATTTTATAGGTTATTTTTATATTTACAAAAATATTTCATGTCATTTGTCAAAATAAAAGATTCTTTAACAGCGTTTGCAATACCACTCTTTTAGACCCGTCCTGTATTTGTCCTTTATTAAAGTATCCTGTAATAAAGGATCCTTTATTTGCCGGTGGCAATAACTCTCTATTAACTCTCTAATATCAACAATCTTTTACTCTCTACAAGAATGTAAGCTGGATTTCAGAGTGGAAATAACCACATTATATTGTGGAAATAATAAAGAAAGACTCTAATCAAATTTCTACCTTCTAAGAAAGGCATTGAATTATTGAATAGAAAGTTAATCGTTTGCCTGTTGCCTTTATTCTCTTTCTCTTTGTTGAAATACAAATTTGTTGCATTTGCATTTTTTTGACATTTCGAAATAAGAAAGAGACAACAAAAGGCTTCCTTCTCTAACCTTAATGTATGCAACCCGTCATTACATTGCGAATCCGAAAATTGTTCGCGGAGCGAAAAATCCTGAGCATGTCCAGGATAAGTTTACGTTGACGCCTGCGCATTGGAAACTAATCCCGAACTTACTCTGGGTATGCTCGATTTGTACTGCGCGAACACTACTATAGAAAACTTAGAAGGTTATGTAAGATTTTTGTTTGTTTATTTTTTCTTCTTCTTTTGTGGCCTTTGGAAGCTGTGCCCATTTAGCCAGCAACATTTCTTAAAATTAATGCCTAACTAAACCCAGAGTGCGTCCAGGGAGAGTGTAGCCAAGCCCGGAAACCAGAGCAAAATATGGCCGCCCTCAGTGATCACTGGTTGCCCTAGTCGCACACAAAAATATAAATTTTACATAACTGTCAGTTGTAAAAAGAAGATTGAGGTTATATAGAAACAGTGCAAAAAATGAAAAAATGCAAAATTATATTTTGATTAAATTAATGTTATGTTCTTTTATTAGAACTGCTTGTTTTGAGAAAGTCTGAAGTGCCTATAGATAGTGCAATATTGATTCGGAGAAAAAAGACGTTAATTCATAACAGAAACTAAATGAATCTGAACCAAATCATTGTAAACAAAATTCTGGTCTCATTATGGATGGGCTGCAGTGGAGCTTGCAATAATTGGTTTCACACTGATTGTGTAAAAATATCATTTGCTTCTTAAAAAGCTAAAACGGTATTGTGATAATTCTATAGAAAAGGTGAGAGTATGAGTTTAAGTCATTTAGGTTCGGATGTGTGGAAGATAAGAAGCTGGTCAAAATAGTAAAGCAGAATACATAGCGTAGAAGGAGTTAGTATGGTTATTGTTAATGAAAAGTATAAGCATTTATCAGTTATTCTGCACGTGGATTCTCCCAGGCATAAACTGTTGCTAGAAAAGGGGGAAGATCAGATGAGGATGCTGGAGCTAAACTGGTCTGTTACTTACAAGATTAGTTTTTGTGATAATTTGCAAAATGTGTTTAGGTGCCTCTTTTAATACTAGTGACATAACCAGTGTTTAAACATGGATTAAAAAATAGTGTGTGTACTTTTATGTATGTAAGTTATACTTACAGTAGACGCCCTCTTAACCGACCCACCCTACACCTGTTTGGATGATACTATTTTTAGATTAGAGGTCATACAAGTTTCATAATTTGTCTTGTGAGTGATATTGTTAATTACATATGTATATACACATCGACATTCGTTTCACTTTATATTTTGACTTAATTTGTTTAAAAATGAATCATGACCCATGGGAAAAGTTATAGCGGACGGACTATTATATGTACATACTACTTTTCTGTTTATAGATCATAAAATATATATATTTTTAATAGAGTTACATATGTAATGTCTTTCTGAGGGTGGTTTTAAAGATTTTCGGTTTAACCAACTTTTTGATTATCTGACCTATAGGCAGCTCCCGTCATGGTCGGTTAAGAGAGCGTCTACTGTATATATGATTTCAACTATTTCAAGGAAATAAATAGATTCAAAACAAACAGTTTATTTGTAATTTATTTAAATATTAAATTAAATTTTAATACTTACTACTTTCCAAAAAATTTCATTAAAAGAATAGCACAAATTAAAAAATTATAAAACATATATTTACTAAAAACACCAATATATTTTGTTCACACTTTATTTCCACCGATACGTAACTTGAAAGATTTAGCAACTAACTTTATATTGTCTGTGTGCACAATAGTGCATACTGTTAGTTTTATAAAAAACTCACATTTTTCCCAATCGCACCTAATAACTTCAAAAATAGAATCAAACTAGAAACATAAAGCATAAACGAACTTTTAGGTGTTTAATTCAAAATGACAAAAAACATATAAACGTTTTTTGGACAGAAAAGTAATAGACCACTTGTGCGTTTAGATTTGTCAATTTTAATCAAAAGCTAAGTAATGACTGCTAAGTCTGTATGAATTTTTAAGTCTGTATTACTCATTATTCATCACGAATAGCTGGTAATGTATCCACTGGAAATGTATCAGAAATTTCAACACCTCTTCTTGGTTAATGTGGAAGAGACAGATAAAATTAATGGAACATTGCTGGAATAAAGCTTATGTTAAGTGATAGTCCATATTCTCCACTTACTGCGGTCACTTTATTAAGTAAGCAGTATCTGTAGGTTTTCATGTGATTCGGCTAAAAGAACTGTATCATCAGCGTATCTCAGGTTATTTATGATCATGGCATTAATTCTAATGCCTATGTTTATTTCATCCATTGTCTTACTTAATATGTCTTCCGAGTACCTATATATTAAATAATATTGGTGAAAGTATACACCCTTGTCGAACACCTTTTTTTTCATTTCTATTTCTTCTGATGTTATGTCTTCTATTCTCACTACCGCTTTTTGGCCATAGTATAAGTATATAGCGAGCCTATAAGGGTCCGTTTTTCCTTTAGAAGTATGGAAACCTAAAAACTGTTAATTGTAATAAAATGAATTATTCTATACCTATACAATATTGTGACAATCAATTGATATCGGCCCTGGACAGATAACGAAGTACAGGCATATTTGTGCTCTTCACAATTTGTTAGTTCTTGAGTGGTGAATCAATATCTATGAAAGATTTTTTAATTTTTGCATACTGGTAAACAAAAGTATGTTACATCTCCTACTGTAAGTAAAACTGTAAACAATTTAAAATGATTGATTTAACATGTAGTGTTACCACTTTAAATTCTTAACCTGTCCAAATCAACCGGAAACAAAAAGCTGACAAGTTTCTTTGCTAGTGACATGTGAGCGACTTTACTAATTTGATTTTTAGGCATTAATATTTATTTTGAATTGACTTTATTTATTTTTAAATAAGAACACTTATATTAATTTAAATACACAGACTTACTTCATATTATTTATTTACCACACTAACTTACAAGAACAATAAACACTTAATAGTATTTAATTTATTAGGAAATACTACACATTATCAAATCTAATTTATATTGTACTTTACAAAATTTATCTAATCAAAAATACCTCCAAATCGTACGCTCTAATACAGTACTCGTCGTGGCTTTATTACACTTCTCACTCATTCACAATCGTTGCCTTAAATGCTATTTACAGTTTTTCTAGAACAAAAAGAATGATATACTACATTCGCTCTCGCGAGATTTTTTTTGACACTGACGTTAGTAATTTCTTTTTTGAAAAATTCATTTGTCAGAAGTGACTGGAAATTACTACAAAACCAACGCACCTGCTCATATCCAATATTATTAATAGTAAACAGACATAAAAATAACATAAACCTTACGCCAATCAATATTTATTTATTTAAACCATTATAATGTATTGATAGCAAATGAGAAAATTATTTATTGTACAAAATAAAAATATTTTGTAGAAATAAACTTCACAAAATTTTATGAGATTAGTAGACACTCCCACTATTTCTAATAATTCTTCTTTTTTTAATGAAAGATTAAGTTGATTTGAGTTGATTTTAGCAGTTAATAGTGTGAGGTAGGAATTTTTGTGTTGTACGTTTCCTATTCCGAATGTCTCAAAAAAAATCTCGCGAGAGCGAATGTAGTATAGCGTCATTTACCTGTTAAAAGAGTCTCCCTTTGATTCTAGAATGAAAATAATATTTACATAAAATAAAGTAACATTTACATGTATCCAGAAACTGGTGCCAGTCTCACTGGAATGCCAGTGGCATGAAAAATAGACCACCTTTCTATTCAAGACAGCGCTGGCAGACAGCTCTGGACTGGCGCAAAAAAGTGTTTACACTTGAACAAAACCCTATACAAGATGACTCTGCCACATCCTTGGTAGAGGAAGAAATTAGAATAATCACAAGAAACTTCCTTGATGGACAACGGATCATCCAAGTAACGAATCAAGACTGCTAAATACCCCTCCTGGATTTGAAAGGTGACTGAAGAAACCATGGCCAACAGACTTAATAAATTAACTATTTATGTGAACTAATATAAAATATATTATACAGGAGAGTTGCCACATGGCAGCTTCTCCCTCATGTGTTCAACATTCACACCATTTACTTATAGCTTCATGATCAGATGGTAAATTAAATTGTGTATTAAATAAAAAAAAATGTCAAAATATTTTTTATACCTAAAGGTGGAGCAGAATCTATTTCCTGAATTTCAGTTATACAATTTTGATCGCTTATGGAAGATGTTTGTTGTCCTTTATATACTTTCTTATTTTGTACACCAATCCTTTTTCTCGGCGATTCCAAATTCAATTCTTGTTCTGCATTACTTCCAATCATTGCAGGAAGTATTTGTATTGTACGATGACCTGATACTAAAGATATAGGAAAAGTCAAACAATGAGGAATGCACATAACTTTCCCCTTGTTGCCATATTCTAAATTTGAAAAAATATATAGAGAATAGTCAGATTTTTTTGATATGCCATTCCTATTACAGCAAGCATTTCATTGGCTAGAATTAGTGACGAGTATAATATATGATGTCATAGTAACTGACGTCTGTCATAATATTGGAGGTTACATTTATAATGTCAAATTATTGTTTTCAATTTGTATTTTATTTATTTAGTTTATATTTTAACAACAGTTTATTTTTTAAATAACTTTACTTTCCCTTCCGTATCCTTGATTGGTCGTTTAGGTTTTCTTGTATGGTAGGTTTAGTTAGGCATTCATTTTAAGAAATGTCGCTGGCTAAATGGGCACAGCTTCCAAAGGCCACAAAAGAAGAAGAAAAAATAAACAAACAATAATCTTACATAACCTTCTATCTAAGCCTTCTATACTATAGGAAAACATGACTGACACTGGGTGCGTTCGGTTGACCACAGCGGCTGGACAGCTGAGCCAGCAGTAGCTGTCAGACGTCACCGCTGGAAGTCAGCCGCTGAGAGATTTACTAAGCTTTCCCTATCACAGCTGGATACAACCACTCAGCCGATTTCTGCTGACAGTCAGCCGCTATGGTCGTCCAAACACACCCACTTATACGCTCTGAGCTTCGCTGTTGTCGCTCCTAGCAGATTACTAATTCAACTTTCACCAGTAGTTTTTAAATTTATTATTTAATTTTATCGCTTAATATTTACAACGCAAAAAAGTAATTAAATTGTAATCGATTTTTTAAAAATTTTGCTAACTGTTTTAACGTTCTCTTAATGAAATATTAATTTCTTACTTCAGATACATTCACAATTATCGTGTAGATGGCACTTAGATGATTTATATCTAATTATAATTAGATATTACAAAATTTTAAAAAAACTTAATTCAGTATTTAAACCGTAAGTATACTTAAGATAAAAATATATACCACAGCTTTGACCAACTAATATTTTTTCTGATTAATGTTTTTAATTTCAATTTTAAATTATTCACTTTGACATTTATGTCAAATTTCCAGTAAAGGTTTACAGACTTGTCACTACTGGCTCTCGCGATTTTTTAATTAACAGCGTATATTACAGATACAGTTGGAAAAATGAAAGAATACCCATGAACGATCACATCAATCACTTAATTTATGTTTGTTGTCTTTTTCTATAAATAATAAACGTTTGTTATAGAAAAAGATAGGAAACAAAATAAGTGATCGATGTGATCGTTCATGGGTATTCTTTATTTTTCCCACTGTAGTTATCTTTGTTTCACACTCTTAAAGACAAAGAGAAACAGTGTCACCTGTAGTTGCTGTGGTAAATACATACCGTCGAAAAAATGAAAGAATACCCATGAACGATCACATCAATCACATATTCAGATTATTAATAATCTATCTCTCTCATTTATTATTTATGAAAAAAAAACAGCAAATACAAAATATGTGATTGATGTGATCGTTCATGGGTATTCTTTCATTTTTCCGATTGTATATGTTTTTATTTGGCAACAGCGCTTGTTTCCAAACTTAACGGTAGTGAAAAACTAATAAATGAGGAAAAATTTGTTGAATTTGCTTGCCGTCAAGTTTGTACGAGTACCAGTGGGTTATATTTCATTAAATATAATATGAAGTGCATGCCTAATTGTTTAACTTTTAGTTTATCATACTTTAACAATGAATTGGGTGGCTCTCTGATCCAATATAAGTACTGTTATTATTTCCACTAAAAATGGTTACAGGAACAATTTTTGAAATTTTTTGATTTGATTGATATGACACATTTTTAAAATTCTGATCAGTCTGACGTAGAGGACATTTTGTTTGAATAATAGGTTTGTTCTAGCAAACAGTCGAACTAGTCAGCAAACAGTTGGTCAGTGAGAGAACATAATACAGTTACGAGTGCTATCCCCTCTACTCGCGCTGGTCCACTATTCGCTAATGGTTTCAGACCGTTTGAAACTCGTGCTAGAACAAACTGATTGTCTGTAAGAAACAAATCACAATAACTGAATAAAACAGATTTTCCCACCTACCTCTATCCAAAGTATACATTTCCTGGCCTCATTGTAGGGAGCAGTCATATTTTTTTCTCCCTAGGGAAACAAAGTACTTTTAATCCCTAGGGAGTAAAAGTAAAAGTGATGTTGACGTCATACTATGTCATAGCATAGATGAAATAACTTATTGACACCCTATACTATTACTCTATTTTCTATTAGGTAAGTATCCTATTAGGTAAGTTTTCTATTAGGTAGGTATAGTTAAATTTTATTTATAGATGTTGCAAAATGGTAAAAACAGTAAATTGTTATTTTGATTTAAAAATTTCTCATTAATAATTTGATAGTTATACTGTACTTAATTGTTAGTTTTAGTTCTCTAATAAATTTTGTTACTTCTATTGTTGATTGAATACACAAATTCCTGTATTCAATTATGATTCATGTATTCAATCAACAGTTATATAAATATTTAAAAAATGAAAAAATGACTTATTTGAGGGAGGTGGAAAAATGTATAACATGGGAGAAGTGCCTTTTCCTCCCTTGAATGATTACTGTAGTAAACTAGTAAACTTTATTCTTGGGAGGAAAAGGTGCACTTCGCTCTCTTGTTATACAAATATCTATAGGTGTTAAATTGGTGAATAAACAAAAAACCAATATAAATAATTAAATACTTTCGCTTTCTTCTCTAAATATTGTTGGTACAGCATTGCATTTTAATTTTCTGCTGCCATCTTGTCTAACTTTTTTCCACATGTCAGAAGTAGTGTTCCTAAACATTCAAAAATTGAATACAATATTTTTTAATGATATAAATATTATAAAGAGAATGCATCAAATGCAAATACTCAATTAATTTTACTTGAAGAACTTACTTCACAAACAACAGCATATTTGTTTGGATCTTGTTTTAACCCTATATTTTTAATCCACACTTTCCGTCGTTCAGATTCTTTTGGGAAAGAATTCATTTTCACATTATTTTTCCCCCCAATCGACTTCGCAACCTTTTACCTTAGAGGAAGGCATTTTTCAACCTGAATAATAGTAATAGTAATTTAATATTTCTCGATCTATCTAGTTAAGTGAGGTTAAACCAGAGTAAACGAAAAATAAAAACCAAAATAAACAACTGATCATCTGTTTACCCCTTCCAAATGAATCCGGAAATCTGAGCAAAAGATGGCGGAGCCAATCAGCTTTTAGCGTATACGATGGCAACACTCTTCCAAGACGCACACTGACTAAACCTACCATACAAGAAAACCATTACGAACCTAAACGACCAATCAAGGATACAGAAGGGAAAGTAAAGTTATTTAAAAAATAAACCGTTGTTAAAATATAAACTAAATAAATAAAATATAAATTGAAAACAATAATTTGACATTACAAATATAACCTCCAATATTATGACAGACGTCAGTTACCATGACATCATATATTATACTCGTCACTAATTCTAGCCAATGAAATGCTTGCTGTAATAGGAATGGCATATCAAAAAAACCTGACTATTCTCTATATATTGGGGGCTATGCTGTATCCTTTACGTAAAGTGATTACGTACATGTGTTAAGTTCAGAATTACGTACATCAGATTACAGTCGTCAAAACATAAGTGTATAAAGTGGTATGCTGTATCAAAAAAATTACGTATCATGTTATTTAGGGTTCTGTCATGTCCTGACTATCATTTAATTCATGTTAACCCAACTTTTTGCTTGTTTTTAAGTTTAATGTTTATATTTTGAAAAGATGAATTTTGTAAATCGGTTATTTATGTACTTAAATGCTGTGGCAGAAAGACATAATTTAAATCTAGAGTGACTTCAGTTACGAGACAACCAGTAATCCGTTTTTATGAGATATTTCAGTGCCAAAAACTATTACTGTGATATAAAATTAAATAAAACATTGTAATTACTACTAGATTAACAATCTTATATTTTTTATGTTTAGTGATAATGTTTAAAATTTAATGGACTAAGCTCATGTTGTAAGTTTTTATGCTTCTTTAATACAATGCTTTTTTGTCTTAATTTCATTGTATTTACTGAGAAAAGAATTATAAATTTATTTTAGACTTGATGAAACAAATAAATTTTGCGAAAGCTTGATATTAATACATTCACTGACACAACTACATATGAAGTCACTCCTTAAGAAGATGTGACTACATGTGAAGTGTGTCCGTTAATGTGTCTACAGAGTTTTTTTTTATTCTGCCCCTTAACTTAATGACTGCAACCTCAAAATACAGATAACAGACACTAAGAATTCAGCTTTTTCACCCATTTAGTGAAGATGTTTTGTTTACAAATCAACATTATCAGTTTATCTACATTTCTGTATGCTATACCGCTATACCTACTAGAGGTGTATGCTAGCTTGGGAAAAGATCACTACAGGAGCAATGCAACCAATTTGTGACAATAATGTTAGAAGATCCTAACGATTCCAGAGCAACAACTAACACATCCAAGGAGGAAGCTACAGCTACCTGAGGAAAGGAATGCGGAATGTTTCAAACAATCAATGTTTAGAGTTTTTCAAACAAGGAAAGGTTAACGCAGACCTATTCTAATTTGGCTATACTGTACTGATGATAGCTAATGAGTCAGAGACATGTGTCTGTCTTCACATAGTATATCTTAAACATACTGTATTTTTTCCATCCTTGTTGCGAGACGTGCTGATATATACTTCCTACTTGATTTTACTGTCAACTCGCACTGACCATGAGGAAGTGGTTCAAGCACTTCAAAAAATAAAGGAATCGGGATATTCCTGGGGAAATGTGGAAGCCATTAGAAGAGGCAGGAATAAGTTGGCTAATACGTTTATTTAATAGAATTATGGAAGTTGGACAAATGCTAAACGAATGAAGAAGCAGTATATTTGTACCCGTTTATAAAAACAAAAAAAAAATACAATAATGAACAAACTACAGTCATAAAACTACTTAGACACTTCATGAAAATATGGGAGAGGCACAGTAAGTACTCAGTTCTTATTTATACTCATTAGTTTTGGATCAGTAAACAAGGGAACTGCATAGACCTGGATAATGCGTACCAAAAAAAAGTTGATTAATAGCTAGCTGAAAATTATTTGTTAATAGATTAACAGTGTCTAGTCAGACAAACTTTGATGTATGGGAACAGGGGAAGTATTAATTGTGGAATAAGTTAAAAATTTGGAACGTCAGACTTTGAATACGTTTTATGTATTTTGTCGGACAGAACTTCCAATTGATTTGTTTCCATTTCATTACTCTCATGCAAAAATCAGACTGGTGTTTATCACCAACTGGGCATTTTAATGAGTGGAACAAGAAGAACATGTCAAATGACAGGTATCATGTTGGTTAGTAATATCAGTCTGCTTTTTGCATGAGAGTTTAATGAAAAGGTAACAAATCAATTGGATGTTCTGTCTGACAAAATACACATGAGTTTTAGTAATCTACGTTCCAAATTTTTAAACTGTTCCACAATTAAAACTTCCAGTGTTTGCGTACATTAAAGTTTGTCTGACTAGACACCGTTAAGCTATAGGGCTTTTCATTCACAGTCATTTGTTTCGAGCTTCTGTCATATGCCGTATAATCCGTGTATAGGGCTTTTCATCGATTGTCATTTGTTTCGAGCTTCTGTCATGTGTCATATTATATTAATATATCTACGTCATATGTCTTTGGTTTGTATCATTGGTATATGCCAATAACGTATGACGTAGATATATTAATATTATGTGACACATGACAGAAGCTCGAAACAAATGACTGTGAATGAAAAGCCCTATATTAATATTATATAACATATGACAGGAACTCGAAACAAATGACAATTGATGAAAAGCCCTATTAGCAAATTTTCAGCTTGCTATTAATCAACTTTTTTTTGGTACGTGGGATCCAGGCCTAGCAGGGTAAGGGTGCACTCACTAAGGAGACCAAAGGATGGTATCCTCTCCTAGAACAGAGTATCCTACTACTCTTCATTATCGTGAACGATCTCATCGCATTTAACATAATGCATCGGGCGATCCATGATATGGTACGAGGGATACCAGGGAGCGAGGGTCGGCGCCTCGTTGTGAGCACAACTTTACATTTCCTGGTACTTACTGTATCCTGATGATGTAGTGTTAGTAGGAAATAGTGAAAGCTACTTAGAACAAAAACAAAAATTCATTTTATGATATAATATATTGAAGTACTAAACAACTAAAAAATCACTTAAAAATTAAACACTAAACCAATTAAACTAAAAATCAAATAAAGTCTATCACACAAACAACTTGGTTTCACAAATAAAAATAACAATATTTATTAATATAACATAAACATTTTCACATAACCAAACTAAACGGCAAGTAATTTTTGTTTAGAAAAGTTTAAAATTACGTTTACGCGTGCGTTTACCTAAAAGAAATTACATACGAAGGTAGGCAACCCCTTGGATATCATTGATGGTAATACTATATTATTAATCTATGATCATTGATACAGCATACCGATTTTACACACAAGATTACAGCCTGTAATTCGAGTTTACCGTACGTGTACGTAATCAGTTTACGTAAATGATACAGCATAGCCCCCATTTTTTCAAATTTAGAATATGGCAACAAGGGAAAAGTTATGTGCATTCCTCATTGTTTGACTTTTCCTATATCTTTAGTATCAGGTCATCATTGGAAGTAATGCAGAACAAGAATTGAATTTGGAATCGCCGAGAAAAAGGATTGGTGTACAAAATAAGAAAGTATATAAAGGACAACAAACATCTTCCATAAGCGATCAAAATTGTATAACTGAAATTCAGGAAATAGATTCTGCTCCACCTTTAGGTATAAAAAATATTTTGACATTTTTTTTATTTAATACACAATTTAATTTACCATCTGATCATGAAGCTATAAGTAAATGGTGTGAATGTTGAACACATGAGGGAGAAGCTGCCATGTGGCAACTCTCCTGTATAATATATTTTATATTAGTTCACATAAATAGTTAATTTATTAAGTCTGTTGGCCATGGTTTCTTCAGTCACCTTTCAAATCCAGGAGGGGTATTTAGCAGTCTTGATTCGTTACTTGGATGATCCGTTGTCCATCAAGGAAGTTTCTTGTGATTATTCTAATTTCTTCCTCTACCAAGGATGTGACAGAGTTATCTTGTATAGGGTTTTGTTCAAGTGTAAACACTTTTTTGCGCCAGTCCAGAGCTGTCTGCCAGCGCTGTCTTGAATAGAAAGGTGGTCTATTTTTCATGCCACTGGCATTCCAGTGAGACTGGCACCAGTTTCTGGATACATGTAAATGTTACTTTATTTTATGTAAATATTATTTTCATTCTAGAATCAAAGGGAGACTCTTTTAGCAGGTAAATGACGCTATCATTCTTTTTGTTCTAGAAAAACTGTAAATAGTATTTAAGGCAACGATTGTGAATGAGTGAGAAGTCTAATAAAGCCACAACGAGATACTGTATTAGAGCGTACGATTTGGAGGTATTTTTGATTAGATAAATTTTGTAAAGTACAATATAAATTAGATTTGATAATGTGTAGTATTTCCTAATAAATTAAATACTATTAAGTGTTTATTATTCTTGTAAGTTAGTGTGGTAAATAAATAATATGAAGTAAGTCTGTGTATTTAAATTAATATAAGTGTTCTTATTTAAAAATAAATAAAGTCAATTTAAAATAAATATTAATGCCTAAAAATCAAATTAGTAAAGTCGCTCACATGTCACTAGCAAAGAAACTTGTAAGCTTTTTGTTTCCGGTTGATTTGGACAGGTTAAGAATTTAAAGTGGTAACACTACATGTTAAATCAATCATTTTAAATTGTTTACAGTTTTACTTACAGTAGGAGATGTAACATACTTTTGTTTACCAGTATGCAAAAATTAAAAAATCTCTCATAGATATTGATTCACCACTCAAGAACGAACAAATTGTGAAGAGCACAAATATGCCTGTACTTCGTTATCTGTCCAGGGCCGATATCAATTGATTGTCACAATATTGTATAGGTATAGAATAATCCATTTTATTACAATTAACAGTTTTTAGGTTTCCATACTTCTAAAGGAAAAACGGACCCTTATAGGCTCACTATATACTTATACTATGGCCAAAAAGCGGTAGTGAGAATAGAAGACATAACATCAGAAGAAATAGAAATGAAAAAAAAGGTGTTCGACAAGGGTGTATACTTTCACCAATATTATTTAATATATAAGTACTCGGAAGACATATTAAGTAAGACAATGGATGAAATAAACATAGGCATTAGAATTAATGGCATGATCATAAATAACCTGAGATACGCTGATGATACAGTTCTTTTAGCCGAATCACATGAAAACCTACAATACTGCTTACTTAATAAAGTGACCGCAGTAAGTGGAGAATATGGACTATGGCTTAACATAAGCTTTATTCCAGCAATGTTCCATTAATTTTATCTGTCTCTTCCACATTAACCAAGAAGAGGTGTTGAAATTTCTGATACATTTCCAGTGGATACATTACCAGCTATTCGTGATGAATAATGAGTAATACAGACTTAAAAATTCATACAGACCTAGCAGTCATTACTTAGCTTTTGATTAAAATTGACAAATCTAAACGCACAAGTGGTCTATTACTTTTCTGTCCAAAAAACGTTTATATGTTTTTTGTCATTTTGAATTAAACACCTATAAGTTCGTTTATGCTTTATGTTTCTAGCTTGATTCTATTTTTGAAGTTATTAGGTGCGATTGCGAAAAATGTTTTTTATAAAACTAACAGTATGCACTATTGTGCACACAGACAATATAAAGTTAGTTGCTAAATCTTTCAAGTTACGTATCAGTGGAAATAAAGTGTGAACAAAATATATTGGTGTTTTTAGTAAATATATGTTTTATAAAACTGGAAAGGAAACTGAATGGGCCAGAGCAGGAGTAGCCTGTTTGATACCCAAAGATAAAGTAAAAAGTATAAGAAATTGGGAGTTCATCAATGAGAGACTATTGAAAGTATCAATGAATTGTAGTAAAAGCGATATTATAACTTTGATTGTAATATACGCACCTGGAGAAAGTGACAAAGCAAACGACAAAAATCAATTTTGGGAACAACTACAGCAGACAGTAGAAGATTATGAGGGAACACTCATAATATTGGGAGACTTCAATGCTAGAGTGGGAAACGAAAACATGAAATGGCAAGGAGCTATAGGTAGGCACGGAGAACACACAATTAATAAAAACGGGAAAAGATTGCTAGAGTTTTGTATAGATAATGATTTAGTTATAGCCAACACTTTCTTTGAACACAAGGAAATACACAAGATAACAAGAGCAATGCCCAAGCGAAATGAAAAATCAATAATAGACTTCATAATTGTTCCTCGAGAAAAAAGGAGTAAAGTTAAAGATGTCAGAGTGAAAAGAAGCTATGATATAGGTAGTGACCATTATCTACTAGAAGGAGTATTCAAGAATAACAACAAAGTCGAGGACCGAAAACAGATACAAAACAAAAACTATAGCGGACGAATAAGAACCTATAAGCTGAGAAACTTGCAAACAAGAAATGAGTATATAGAAAAAACAGAAAAACAGTTTGCAAGGATTGAAAAGAGAAGACAAAGTAGAAATGTGGAAGAAAAGTGGATCAGATTTAAGGCAATACTATTAGAAACAGCAGGGCAAGTTTGCGGGTATACCAGTAGAAATAATCATAAAAAGCAGACAAGCTGGTGGAACAACGATATTAAAAAAGAAGTCAGAGAAAAGAAAAGGCTATGGAAAATGTACATACAAAAAAGAAATCAAGAGGCATACGATAAATACAAGGAACAGCGCAACAAAGTTAAAGTAAGGATAAAACAAGAAAAGCAGAACGCCTGGGAAGAATTTGGAAGAACTATGGAAGAAAATAGTACCCAAAATACAAAATTATTTTATAGAGTATTAAAGAATATGAGAAGTAAAACGGAAATTAAACTACAGCAGATAAAAGATAGAAACGGAAATATAATAACTGAGGATGAGCCCATTATAGAAAGGTGGAGAGAATATTTCAAGGAACTTTTAAACAATGAAAATACAACAGCAGAGAATCGCACACAGATAACAGACGAAACACCTGAAGGAGGGCAAGAAGACGTTTATGAAACTAAAATAAAGATGGAAGAAGTTGAAGATGCACTAGAAAAACTAAAAGTTGGTAAAGCAGCAGGGATCGACGGAATAGATGCTGAATTATTGAAATATCTTGGACAACAGAGTAAACAAGAATTACATGACCTACTAAATTTAGCGTGGACAAACAAAAAAATCCCAGAGGATTGGAACATTTCAATAATACTGCCTATACACAAAAAGGGAGACACGAAAGAGTGCAGTAATTATAGGGGTATATCACTTCTCTGCTCAGCGTTGAAAATCTACGAAATTATCCTAGAAAAGAAACTACGAGAAATAGTTGAGCCTCGACTGGCGGATATACAAAGTGGATTTAGACCATCACACAGCGTACAAGATCATATATTCACACTACAGCAAATTACTGAAAAAACACTGTTAAAAAACGATACACTGTACCTGGCGTTTTTAGATATGAAAAAGACGTTTGACATGGTCAATAGAGAAGGAATATGGCAAAGCCTGAAAAACAAGGAAGTAGATGAAGAACTTGTAAGTGTAATAAAGAGTTTGTATGTCAACACAAAAAACCAGGTCAGGACAAGTAACTTAATCTCCGGCGAATTTTCTAATAACGACGGGGTTAGACAAGGTGGAGTGTTGAGCCCACTGTTATTTATTTCCGTTATGGATGAAGTTATTAAAAAGTGTTGGAAAAAAACTAAAAAATGCGCTATAGGGTATAGAAATTTGCAACAAATAAAAATTGAAGCCTGTGCATTTGCTGATGACATTGTATTAGTTGCAAGAAATGAAAAGGCTCTCGCAGATAACATTAGAATCTGGGCTGAAGAACTAAAAAACTACAACTTAATAATAAATATGGAGAAAACTAAAGTAATGACAATAGCCAACAAAGAAGCAACTGTAAATATTGAAATCGAAGGGCAAAAAATCGAGCAAGTAGACCTCTTTAAGTATTTGGGAATAATGTTAAACAACAAAGGTACACAAGAAGATGAAATTGGAAACAGAATAAAATTGGCTACGAGAACTTATTATTCACTGTATAAAAATTTCCTAAACAAAAAAGAAATATCGAGGAAAACCAAAATGACAGTATATAAAACTGTATATATGCCAATTACAATATATGGGGCAGAAAACTGGGTACTTAATGACAGACAAAGAAAAAGATTACAAGCTACAGAAATGAGATACTTAAGAAAAGTGGTGGGAGCAAGAAGATTAGACAAAAGAAGAAACGAAGATATAAGACATGAATTACAGGTAAAATCGCTCAACGAAAAAGTTGAAGAAAAGAAGTTAAAATGGGCTGGACACATGATAAGAATGAGTGGTGAGAGACAAGTGAAAATGACATGGGAAGCCAAAGCAGTGGGTAAAAGCAGGAGGGGCAGACCAAGGAAAAGCTGGAACACTAGTGTAAACGAAATACTCAAGAAAAGAGGAACATCGTGGCAAGAAGCAAAAGTTTTAGCAGCAGATAGGAAGAAGTGGCGTAAATTTGCAGAGAGTATGATATAAAGGAGGAATCCTCGACACCTAATATGGTAAAAGAGGCAACCGATTATGTATGTATGTATATGTTTTATAATTTTTTAATTTGTGCTCTTCTTTTAATGAAATTTTTTGGAAAGTAGTAAGTATTAAAATTTAATTTAAATATTTAAATAAATTACAAATAAACTGTTTGTTTTGAATCTATTTATTTCCTTGAAATAGTTGAAATCATATATACAGTAGACGCTCTCTTAACTGACCATGACGGGAGCTGCCCATAGGTTGGATAATCAAAAAGTTGGTTAAACCGAAAATCTTTAAAACCACCCTCAGAAAGACATTACATATGTAACTCTATTAAAAATATATATATTTTATGATCTATAAACAAAAAAGTAGTATGTACATATAGTCCGTCCGCTATAACTTTTCACATGGGTCACGATTCATTTTCAAACAAATTAAGTCAAAATATAAAGTGAAACGAATGTCGATGTGTATATACATATGTAATTAACAATATCACTCACAAGACAAATTATGAAACTTGTATGACCTCTAATCTAAAAATAGTATCATCCAAAAAGGTGTAGGGTCGGTCGGTTAAGAGGGCGTCTACTGTAAGTATAACTTACATACATAAAAGTGCACACACTATTTTTTAATCCATGTTTAAACACTGGTTATGTCACTAGTATTAAAAGAGGCACCTAAACACATTTTGCAAATTATCACAAAAACTAATCTTGTAAGTAACAGACCAGTTTAGCTCCAGCATCCTCATCTGATCTTCCCCCTTTTCTAGCAACTAGCAGAATAACTGATAAATGCTTATACTTTTCATTAACAATAACCATACTAACTCCTTCCACGCTATGTATTCTGCTTTACTATTTTGACCAGCTTCTTATCTTATTCCCAGTATCTTCCACACATCCGAACCTAAATGACTTTACTCATACTCTCACCTTTTCTATAGAATTATCACAATACCGTTTTAGCTTTTTAAGAAGCAAATGATATTTTTACACAATCAGTGTGAAACCAATTATTGCAAGCTCCACTGCAGCCCGTCCATAATGAGACCATAATTTTGTTTACAATGATTTGGTTCAGATGTGACAGTTCATTGGTTCAGATTCATTTAGTTTCTGTTCTGTTATGAATTAACGTCTTTTTTCTCCGAATCAATATTGCACTATCTATAGGCACTTCAGACTTTCTCAAAACAAGCAGTTCTAATAAAAGAACATAACATTAATTTAATCAAAATATAATTTTGCATTTTTTGCAATGTTTCTATATAACCTCAATCTTCTTTTTACAACTGACAGTTATGTAAAATTTATATTTTTGTGTGCGACTAGGGCAACCAGTGATCACTGAGGGCGGCCATATTTTGCTCTGGTTTCCGGGCTTGGCTACACTCTCCCTGGACGACAAGCGGATACCTATACATTCTCAGCCATCGTCCCGGCACAGGAGCGCGTGCGCGAAAACTATGTATATTTGTAATTTTAATAATTCTCGACAATGATTATCAAATTTCAAATTATTGGTTACAATAAGAAATAATATTATTTTTCTATTTTACTAGTCTATTATAATTAATGGGTTGTCAGAGTTGTAGCCAATATGATTCAGACTAGGTACCTAGTACCTAAATAATACGTATTATTTACCTACTTTTCTGACGATAAAATTATACCTTGCAGAAGAGTAGATGAGGATCTGATATAAGGTCGATTTGCACCGATCTGTTTAATGGATAAAAACTATTGCATATGTAGCATGTTAACAATTACAAAAACAAGCAGGGTTGCCCGATCTAATCTTGTTCTAACTATAATTAATTCATAATTAAAAGTGACATTTTTTATGAATTAAAAAAAATTCGACCCGGGCAGATACTATTTTAGGTTTTTTGGATCATTCTAAACAAAAAAGGTTTTATGTAATTTTTCTCTAAAGTTGATCGTTTTCGAGTTATAAACAATTTAAAACTGAAAAAGAACGAAAGATGACAATTTTCAAGGCTCAAAAACACAAATAAAAAATATGTATCATTTTTGTAATCATCATCATCGAGTACCTAAATTCAAGTTCAAACCTTTTTCTATCAGGTCTCGATAAGAATTTTAGCCATGTTTTATCCTAAAAACATATTTTTTTAATTGTTCATATGAGAAAGGTTTCTTATGGGGAGGCGGGCATTAACAACTAAAAAACAATGTAATGAAAGTCCAAAAGACTTATCAAGAACTGATATAATAAGGCTTGAATTTGAATTTATGTTCTTTCTTGATGAATACAAAAATGATATTTTTTACTTGTGATTTTGAGCCTTGAAAATTGTCATCTTTCCTTCTTTTTTCAGTTTTAAATTGTTTATAACTCGAAAACGATCAACTTTAGAGAAAAATTACAAAAGACCTTTTTTGCTTAGAATGATCCAAAAAATCTTAAATAATATCTGCCCGGGTCGAATTTTTTTTAAATTCATAAAAAAATGTGTTTTTTTAATTATTAATTAATTATAGTTAAGAACAAGATTAGATAGGGCAACCCTTGTTTTTTGTAATTGCTAACATGCTAATTACTTAAATCGACCTTACATCGGATCCTCTACTTCAAGGAATAATTATTATTAGAGACTGTATTTTTCATTTTATCGTCAAAAAAGTAAATAATACCTAGTCTGAATCATATTAGCTACAACTCTGGCAACCCGTTAATTATAATGGACTAGTAAAATAGAAAAACAATATTATTTCTTATTTTAACCAATAATTTGAAATTTGATAATCATTGTCGAGAATAATTAATAAAATTACAAATATACATAGTTTTCGCGCACGCGCCCTGTGCCGGGACGATGGCTGAGAATGTATAGGTATCCGCTTGTCCCTGGACGCACTCTGGTGCAAACAAATGGGGTAAGCTACCATCACCTACACATTTAAATTTACATGTTTATAATGTCCACATTATCTAAAGTTAGTTTGTAGTATTTTGACTCGCATAATTTTTACTCATGTTTAAAGCCACTTCCATGTTTTATTATTGAGAATACTTTTTAAGGAATTTCTATTATTTCTGTATTGTATTAAACATTTTTAGGTTAAGCATAATATCAGATTGAGGCTAAGAAGGTATATTTTAAAATTGTATTCTCTACTTCTACCCCAAATGTTAGAAATTGTTTAAAATTATCACTATATACAATATTTCCCGTACAGTAGAGCTTGGGTTATTTACATTTTAGCGGTATCTCAATCTTTTAAAACGGTCCCTATTCATCCTTTTGAATTGTACGTTTTTTCTTCATTATTATGTACATAACATATTTTTATAAATTAATCGTTTATTTAAATTTTTGTCTGTAGAAAAACTTTTTATTTTATTTTTCTGGTACGCCAATGGTTTAAAAATCACAGTGATGGTAATATATATTATTTTTACTACAAAAGCGATATTACGTAGGTCAAAATTTTTGACGTAAGAGAACTGTCAAAACATTAGAATGTGACTTTTCATTATTGCCATGTTTATAATAAACATCCCAATAATGAAAAGTCCATTCTGTTTTGAGAGTTCTCTTACGTCAAAAATTTTGACCTACGTAATATCGCTTTTGTAGTAAAAATACTATAATAATGTTTGTTCCAACAAGTAGCCGAACCGGCTGAAACTCTCAGCGAAAAGTCGACCAGCACGAGTAAAACTGCAAATTAGCAGCAGCCTACCGAAATTTTGTCAAAGACCAAGACCTGTGGCAACCGACAACACTGTCACCACGTGCCACATTTGCACGCGGGCCAACAAAATGAAGTGGACAATAAAATTGAGGGAGGATTGAGATTGAGTGAGCTTTGAGTTGTTTCTTGTTGTTATGTTAATGTCATTCTTGTTTCCTTGATAGAATTCATGATTTGAAGTGATTTCCACTTTTTGGGTGTAAAATTGGAATAGTACATAAATAAAATCAAGTGTATCAACAATGGAAGTCAAAGAAGAAATTACGGAGGAAACGTTTAAAATAGAAATAGAGTATAATGATTTGGATGATGCTATTTTGGATGGCTATGGCTTTAAATGTGAAGTTCAGGAGTCTACTAGGGAAAGTACTCATGGTACATATGGTTCTTTAGACTTTGAAACAAAACCATTTGAAGAAAACCAAGAATCTGAAAAAGGTTAGTACAAGTCATAACAAAATATTTAGTAGTAGAAGTACTTAGTAGAAATAAGAATAACTTTTTCTCATTTTTGTTGAGTTGAGTGTGTTGAGGCATTAACATAGAAAGAATTGAGTATAGGGCTTTTCATCGACTCTCATTTGTTTGGTGCATCTGTCATAATAATATGTTTTATAATCTATATAAGGATTTCTACAGTTTTCACTATATTCCTTCACTCAACCGTTCTTTCCAGCTCTTTCTGTCTTGCCAGTCCCCTTCCTGTAGACTTCATCTTTGGAAGATCTTCGGGGTCTGCCTCTCTTCCTTGTTCCAACGCTTTTGGTCTGCTCTTCTGACATGTATGTACCAGGTTAATCTTTTCTTTTCAATGTAGTCTATTATGTCTGAGTTCACTCCCAGTATTCTCTTAATCCCTATGTTATTTATTCTATCTCTCCGTGTTACTCTGCAGTTTCTCCTTAGGAATTTCATCTCTGTTCATCTTATTGTATTTTTGGTTTTCTTATTTATTGTCCAATTTTCACACCCATAAGTGGGATACTCCTTGTCATGGTATTCTAATATATTCTTCTTTTTGTTTTTATGCCCATGTTCTTATCCCACAATATCTGGTTCAGTTTTCATATGCAGTCTCTTGTTTGTCCTAGTCTATTTTTTATATCTTCCTCAGTTTTCCTTTGTTTGATATTATAAAACCTAGATACTTATACTGGGGGTAGAGCAGGTGATCAAGGAAAGTACAAGAATTTGTGAAAAGTCGAGTACTCTTATTGATCTTGTCCTTACAAATACTAATAAGTTAGAATATAAAGTATTTTATACACCAAAGATCACTGATCACTTAATTATAGGTATTAGGCTAGAGAATATTGATAGTGTAAATAGTAATAAGAAAAAAATTTTAACTAGGTGTTTAAGTGATCAGGCATTTTATGAATTAAATATTGAGATTATAAACTGTGATTGGAATTACGACTCTACTGATATTAATGTGATATATAGTGATTTATATGATAAATGTAAAGCTGTGATAGAAAATAAGTATCCTATAAGACAAATAACCTGTAAGAATGAAAATGTTCCTTGGTATGATAATGATGTTAGGGCAAAGGCATTTGAGCGTGATAGGGTATATAAAAATTATGTAAACTATAGTAATGGTGGTAATAGTATAAATTTATGGAACGAATATAAGATGAAGAGAAATGTAGTTGTAAATTTGCTAAAGCAAAAAAAAGTTAAATATTATGAAAGTATGATTGATAACAATAAAAATGATTCAAAGGAAATGTGGAAATGCTTAAAGAAATTAATAAAAAATAAAGACCAATATATAAATTATAAACAAATTAAATTTGGAATGGATGAAAGTAGAGTGAATGCAAAGAATGAAAGGGAGGCTGCATGTTTGTTTAATACTTATTTTACAAAGAGTATTGAGGAGATAGTATTTAGCTTTACCAACTCTCATGAATGGTCTGATAATAGTTTACCTGAAGTTAAATGCTACATGAGTGAATTTCAGCCCTTAACAATATGTGAACTAAAACAAATAATATTTTCTTTAAAAACCTGCAAAAATTTAGATAATGTACTCAATTCACAATTTTTAAAGAAAACTTTTGAGACAACTGGCTATGCTGTTCTTAATTTTGTTAATTCTTCATTAAAGAATGGAAGCTTTCCTAAAAACTTAAAAATTAGCTCTATTACACCGGTCCCAAAAACCCAAGTGAAATCAGAAGTATCTGCATATCGACCAATCAATACACTGCCTTGTATAGAGAAGGTACTTGAAAAAGCCGTTTACAACCAAATAATTGAATACTTTAATAAAAATAATCTTTTTCTCGGCAATCAGTCTGGGTTTCGAAAAGATCACTCATGTGAAACAGCAATACAACTTACCATCTCGAAGTGGAAACTACTTATTGATAACAATAAATTTGTAGTAGCTGTATTCTTAGACTTTAGAAGAGCTTTTGAAACTATAGACATAGATTTGTTAATCAAAAAATTGAGGTACTACGGTTTTAAACAAAGTGTTATAAAATGGTTTAACGAATATCTCACAAAAAGAACTCATTATGTGCAGTTAGGCCAAAGTAAATCAACAGAACTACCTAATTGTTTTGGTGTACCACAAGGCAGTGTACTTGGAGCATTATTATTTATTATTTTCATCAATGATGTAAATTATGTTGAGGGTCTGGAATTTATTAGTCTTTTTGCAGATGACACATTAATTGTATGCAGTGGTGATGATATTGTGGAGGTTGTTAGAAGGATGCAGTGTTTGTTAAAAAGAATTGAGGTATTTTTGGATGCTAACAAGTTAAAACTTAATGCGAGTAAAACAAAGTCAATGATAGTCTCTAGCCGATATAAATTAAATAATATAAGTATGGAAAATTTGAAACTAAAAGTTAATAATGAATGCATCAAATGGGTCAATGAAATTAAATATCTTGGATTTATACTGGATAGCACACTCTCTCTGAAACCTCATTTTCAATATATTTGCAAGAAAATATCTAAAAAATTATTTTTCTTTAATAGAATTAGCAAAGATCTATCATTATTTTCAAGGATCACTGTATTTAGAAGTATAATTCAGCCCCATTTTGACTACTGTTCAAGTGCTTTATATTTAGGTGATAAAGGATCAATTCAATCATTGCAAATTTTGTATAACAGAGGTATGAGAACAATTCTTCGATGCAATCGCTACACGCCAATTGAGATGATGTACTCTACTTTAGGTTGGTTTTCAGTTCAACAAAGGCTTTACTACCTTACTATGGTTTTCATTTTTAAATTAAAAAAAGGAATGCTGCCTGCATATTTTAATGAATATGTTACATTGAGGGGTCAAGTTCATTCATATACCATGAGAAATATTGAAGATTTTGATATTCAAAAAACTAATAAACATAGCACAATGACATCCCTGTTTTACAAATGTATGAATGAATTTAACCATCTTCCCCCCAGTGTTAAGAATGCACTGACAGTTCAAATTTTTAAAAAATTACTAAAGACATATATTTCACCTAGATAAAAAATAATTTTTAATAAATCTGTATGTGTTGTATAATATTGCATGTATTGTATATTGTATTTAATTAAGCAAATTCATATTTAAATATTGTTAGTAGGATTTCTATTTCAATAAAGAATTTCAATTTCATACTTATCTGTTCCTCTGATGTGTTTACCTGTGTCTATTTTCAGTTGTTTTATTTCTGTATTCTCCGTTGTTAGGTATTCAGTTTTCTTTAGGTTTATTCCCATCCCATTCTTTATATATTCCTGTTCCAGTTTCCTCATCATAAAACTGAGGTCATCTTCATCTTGTGCGATCACTATTTGGTGGTCAGCAAAATCGGTGTATAGATATTCGCTCCTTACCGGTATACCTAGTGTGACCAACTAGCCCGAAAAATCCGGGACATGGCCCGAATTACGAAGTCGTGTCCCAGCGTCCCGGACAAGGCTTCCGGGCCATCGGGATTTTCGACGTTTTAGTAACATTCTATTTTGAAATTTTGAATACGTTATTCTTCTAAGAAATTGGTAGGACTAAAAAAAGTTGACAATTTCTAGAGTGTGATCCTAATACCACATTTAAAACGCATCCATTTTATATCGTGGTATTATAGTTCTATGAAAACTCAAACTGTGGACTTTTTTCGTTTCTGTATTTTAAATATCGTCCTGAAAAGACGATTCAAAAACAATATCAATTCATGTAGGTATAGGTGTACACATGAATCAGCTGTCCGAGGCATGCCGCATGCAACAATGTGATGATGGCTGATAAATGTTTTTTTCTGTTTTTGGAAAATGGCCCGTTTTTCACTGAAAAGTCTCGGATTTCAAGTATTTTTTTCAGCCTTGTCCCGAATTCGACTGAATTGGAGTTGGTCACACTAGGTATACCCATTCGTTCGCACTTTGAACAGCTTATCACTATAAGCGAGCAATATGATAGAGCAAACCTTTTTTCTATTGGGTGATTTTAATCTTCCATCTGCAGTTTGGGATGTCGATGATTATTGTTCCGTTGCTTCTCCTCAGCCTACAGCTACACAATCTGAAGCTGATTCTATTGAAACTATATCCAATATCTGTGCTTTTTTCAATCTCTTCCAGACCAACGAAATAACCAACGATAGAGGAGTTACGCTTGATCTCATTTTATCTCCATTGGGTATTGATGTATTGAAGGCTATCGACACTTTAATTCCAGTGGACACACATCATCCTCCGCTTGAATGCAGTTTGCCACTCAAAATCACAAATGATCATTTATCTGGTGAAGAGTATTATTATGACTTTGTTCATGCTGACTACGCAGCAATTCGTTCATCCCTTCAAGCAATTAATTGGGATGGTGCACTTCAAGGAAAAGTACTCTCTGACATGGTTTCTGTATTTTACGACATTTTTTATTCCATCATTGATTGTTTTGTTCCGCTAAAAAAAATCTGTGATAAGAAATATCCATGCTGGTACTCCTCTGAGCTGAAGAAGTTGCTTCACGAGAAGAAATCAGTGCACAAGATATATAAGAGCACAAGGTGTCCAGAAAGTTATGCAGCATTTAGTAACTTAAGAACTAGATGTAAATTTTTATCAAGACAGTGTTATGCTGATTACATTCAACGTACCGAACATTCTATTGTTAATAACGTTAAATCCTTTTGGAAATTTGTAAGTAGTAAAAGGGAAAATAACGCTATACCTAATAGAATGACTCTTGGAGATCGTACTGCCTTCAATGGAACTGATATTGCTAATCTTTTTGCTAACCAATTCTCTTCCGTCTATACTAACCAATCCTTACATCCGCATGTAACCCAGATTTCACCTTTGGTTAATGTGTCTAATTATCACATTGAAATTTCAAAAATCTACGAAAAACTGTCTGAACTCAATACCAACAAAGGTCCTGGTCCTGATGGAATTCCCCCCACTTTCCTTAAAACATTCAGCTTCATTCTATCGCGCCCACTTTTTTATATATTTAATAAGTCTTTATCAACAGGGGAATTTCCAGACTACTGGAAAAACTCTTATGTCACTCCAATATATAAATCAGGTCGAAAATCGGATATAGGTAACTATCGTCCCATTTGTATTCTTAGTGCTATTCCTAAAGTTTTTGAGAGCATTATTTCCGATTATTTAAGTTATGACTTCTCGCCAATTATAGGGGCCCAACAATTTGGATTTACATCCAAAAAATCAGCAGAATTGGGTCTCATAACATATGTTGATTTTTTGACAGATGCTCTTGAGAGGGGTTTACAAGTTGACTCTGTGTATACTGACTTTTCCAAAGCTTTCGACAAAGTTAATCATGAGCTCTTGATTCATAAACTTTATTTATACGGAGTTGATGGCCTTATATTGAAGTGGCTCAAGAGCTATCTTACGCAAAGATCGCAAATTGTCAGGGTTAATCATCACTATTCTCATACCATCTCTGTTAACTCAGGTGTACCACAGGGATCACACTTGGGACCTCTGTTGTTTAATATATTTATCAATGATCTAATACCCTGTTTCCAAGTAAGTGAAACTTTGTTATTCGCTGATGATTTAAAATGTTTTAAAATAATCACATCTGAGGCTGATTCACTTAGTCTACAAGGTGATATTGATCGCCTATCTAACTGGTGTATGCAAAATGGTATGTGTTTGAATGCATCCAAATGCCATATTCTTCGTTTCCACCGAACTCATCATCCAATCATCTTCGAATATAGTATAAATAATCTGACCTTACATTCTGCCTCTGAAACTAGGGATCTAGGTGTGATCCTTGACTCCGCCCTTAGCTATAAATCACACATTTACAGTACAATACAGAAGTCTATGAAGATGCTTGGCTTTATAAAAAGAACCACTAGAGACTTTACAAACATCTCAGCTATTAAATCTCTTTATTTCTCCCTGGTTAGATCTCATTTCGATTACTGTTCCACAATTTGGTCCCCCTATTACTTTACTCATAAACTGAAGATTGAGGCTGTCCAACACAATTTTCTGAGATATACTGCCAGTAAGTTGCATGTATACTATGACTATTCTGTATTAGAGCGCATACTGAACTTACCTCCTCTTGAGGTACGCAGAAAACAAAGAGACTTAATTATTTTATTTAAAATTATCAACGGGCTGTGTAACTGCCCCGAACTTCTCTCCAAAATATCTCTATTTGTCCCCAGTCGTTCGACTAGGCAGGTGCAAACCTTTTATGTCTCTTTTCATAGATTCAATTATTCTTACAACACATTTATTCCTAGAACTCTTCGATTAGCTAACTCATTAAATAACCTCGAAATTTTTAATATATCAGTTTCCCGCTTTAAAAACCTAATTTCTTCCCTAACTTTTTAACTTTTTAATATTTTCGGCCAGAGCTTTTGTATTGTGTTTAGTGTTACATGACCTGTATGTATTAGATAACTTAAAACCGTTATACCTTACAACATTTCCGAATTGATTTAGGTGATATCTTTTGTTTGTAATTGTACTGACCTAATGTTATCTTATTCTTTTTTTTTTTTCTTTTTTGTAACTGTATTACTCATACGAGTTATTTTTTCTCAAACCACTTGGTTATATGTTATATTACGATAGTTTATGTTATATAATTGGTTAACATTAATGTTATATAATTGTATAATTATGTTATATAATTTAGAACACTGTAAAATTTATATCGGAATAGGGCTTGCCCGTGAATAAATAAATAAATAAATAAACTTTCTTGTCCATGGTTTCCAGGAATATTTTGAACAGGATAGGGGATGTGAAGCAGCCCTGTAGTAGTCCCTTTGTCATCTTAAATGGACTGCATATTCTATTGTCCCTTTTGATTGCTACTGCGTTGTTCTTGTAGAGTGCTTTTACTGCTGTTATTAATCTTCGTGGGACTTCGATGTCTTTTATTGATTCCCACAGCTTGGTTTGACGGATCTATTTTTGGCAATTATTTTTTCTATTAGTTGTTCGACCTTGTATATGTGATCTATGCATGCTTTCCCTACTGTGAATCTTGCCTGGTCTTCTCTGATTTTATCCTGTTACTAATTTTTCCTTTATGGTCTTTCCATACGGTCTACCTATAGATGGTACTGATTCCTCGATAGTTTTCGCAATTTTTTTATTTCCTTTTTTATATGAGGTGCTCAGAGCAACAGTGGCCTAACCCACAAATTGAGCATTTTTAGATTAATATATCAATAAAATCAGCAACATTAAATCTTTTGATTAATAAGGATCTACACAACCTACCTTAGTACATGTCATTATTTCACGGTTTTTGCTGTAAATTTTAAAGATCCGCTTGGATTGACATAAAATTTGGCATACCCATAGTCAACATGTCAAATAAAAAAAGTGATATTGTGCGGATGTGTGCTGTTGCCCTGGGGGTGATTTTCACTACCTTCTCGGGGGTGAAAAACATACGTTCAAAATATGTAAGTCCAAAATTCGATAAACTTACTAATTCTAAGCAACTTTTATTCTATAAAGTTTTTTCACTAAGTCGATACTTTTCGAGTTATTTGCGAGTGAATATGTTCATTTTTCAACAAAACAAACACGTTTTTAGACAATTTTTCGCAAATAATTCAAAAGTAAGTATTTTATCGAAAAAACCATTCTTAGCAAAATTATAGGTTGTAAAAAAGTGAAAAAAATGGGGTACACATGAAGTCTCTAGACCTAGTAGAAGCAGAGTTATAGCTAAAGAAAAATAGGTTCATATTCGCCAAACTTCAAATAAATATCTTTCAACGTGAAATAACCAAAAATGAAGCACTTTTTGGAAAATTTTTGACGTAAGAGAACTGTCAAAACATTAGAATGTGACTTTTCATTATTGCCATGTTTATTATAAACCATGCCATGTTTATTATAAACATGGCAATAATGAAAAGTCACATTCTAATGTTTTGACAGTTCTCTTACGTCAAAAATTTTGACCTATGTAATAACGTTTTTGTAGTAAAAATACTATAGGTACTTAAAATTTCAATGGGCCTTCACTAATAAATTGAAGCAACTTTGTATATATTTATAGTTTAAAGAAAGGACATCGCACACATCTTATAGAAAATATAATGCCACTCAAATTCAATAAAATTTATACCAATAAATTCGTTTGAAATTAACGATCAAATCTTATCATTGCGCCAACTCTCTATTTTCAAAAATAAGAGCAGAAATTGATGTAAATAAATCTGAAATCAAATGGGTAGGTACATAAGTTAGAGAGAGAAAAAATATTTTAAAATACCCAGATTTTCGGTACTCCATAGATCAGCGGATTAGTTTCACTAATCCGCTTAGGCCCAGCGGGATTTAAGCTGTTATGAATAGCACCACTCAGAGCAATAATGATTGTAAACTAACATTTTATGGACTACAAAAATGTGATTTCGATAAACTTTAATTGCAATTTGCGCCGTAATTAATCATAATTAAGAGTTGGCGCAATGATAAGAATTGATCGTTATATTAAAACGAATCTAATCGTATAAATTTTATTGAATTTGAGTGACATTATATTTTCCATAAGATGTGTGCGATGTCCTTTTGGAGTATCGGCCACACTGTAGTCTGGACAGAATTGAGAAGCTCCTTTTACATTGGGTGCGTTCGGACGACCACAGCGGCTGGACAGCTGAGTCAGCTGTAGCTGTCAGACGTCACCGCTGGAAGTCAGCCGCTGAGAGATTTACTAAGCTTTCCCTATTTTTTGTTGCAATTAATGTTTAGCTTGAATCACCAATAACTCACAAATTAAAGCAGTTAGGTATAGGGAATGCTTAAGATATAAAAAAGTACTATAAAATATCATTTCACTACAATACAAAAATACAGGGTGTTCCATTTAAGAAAACTCAGAAAATACTCATTCCGAGTTTCGACCAACCCTGTATACTAAAATTAAAAATTTAGCTATACTAATGATTCTTAACAATAGTAGAGTATATTAAAAATCATTTGAACGTAAGTAGAGTTTTAGATGTCAAACTACTACAATTCTACAGGGTGTGAATGTTGCTACGAAATTAATAAAAAAACGTAATTATCTTTTAAAATACCCTGTATAATATTACAAAACCTTATATTTTAAGAAAGAAGACATCGAAGAGAATCCAAAAATGTAAAAATATACAGGGTGTCCCATTTAAAAAAACGAAGTTATAAGCAACTTCCGGTATAACCGGAAGTTGCAAAGAGATGAAAATATTTTCATTTAATAGATCATCCTTCAAAACCCCTTTATTCCAATTTTCATGATTCTGTTGCCTTTAGTTCTCGAGATATTTCTAATAGGCCAGTTATCTGCCTCACCCTATATATTTCGTTTCAATTTAACAACAAAAGAACACTATTATTAAGAACTATATTAGTTTCTCGATTAGTTTATTAGTTAGTTCTTCCCTACTCTGCCTAACGTTAACTTGGCATCGTTTTTCATGATAACAACACCGCGCACCGCGGAATATCTGTGTCTCTACAACCAAAATTTGTTCATCCAACAGTGGCGGAGTTGTAACTGGAAGGTTAGGTTATATTTTGCTACTAAATAATTAATCGAATTAAAAAATAACGATTTGCACGTTCAATGTGAACTCGTTTAAAAAAATATACTGGAATGACTGATAATGTAATTGTTTCGAGAATTCAGGAATTAACAAAAATCGGGTATAAAACGATCTATAAAATTGTTAAATTAGGAACTGTTACATATCATTCCTTAAAACGAAAGCGACGAAATAAAAAAACTGGGTAGGGTTGACACTGCTGCAAAGGACGTTTATCAAGTAACAGTTTATAACTTATTAGTTTAATACAAAGAAAATAGGTAGATAGTCCATATTGTGAGGACGTTCCAATATGAAAAAATTTATAATTCGATTTCTTTGCAGATTCCTGTTCAAAAATATCCCCTTAAACAAATCTGAAGGGCGCCGAGCTATTTTTTGTGCAGAATTTGTTTAAACAAATTTAAAATATTAACTTTTTTGCTCCAAAATATATATTTTTTTAAATTTTTTGGTCATTCTAAACAAGACAGGTACCCTGCCATTTTTCTCAAAAATTGATAGTTTTCGAGTTATAGGCGATCTGAAAAATGCGAATATACGCACTTTAGAGGCTTAAAAACTGATATTTAAGTTATTATTTTTGAAGTTGTCAAGAGCTTAAATTGAAGTTTAAACATTCATTTTCAAGATTCTGAATAGTAATCGGGTCTAACTTCAATTTAGACCGATGTTCTTTAAGGTGATACAGTAGCGATCAACAGGTAGCAAAAACGCGTTCCAAGATTGCGGCTGTAATTTTGAATATTTTTTCGAGATATTTGGCACACGTATTCGTAATATAATAAAGAATGGCGGTACAGAGCCCAATTTGAAAAATATATTAATATGTGGAAATTACTCTGTAATTAAATACAATATTAACAAAACGAGCCTGTACCGCCATTAAGAAGAACAAAAAAAATACACTTTCTTCAAATAAACTTTTTTATCCGATGCCTAGATTTTGTGTCATTTTGGAACTATTAAAATTTATTTCATTAGTAGTGTAAGCTATACTAAATTATTTTTGATCATTTGTTTTTGAGTAAACCTAATTATTTATAGGCTCTTTTCCTGATGAAAATATTTTGTTTGTTTATGCATTAAAATATGTACAGAATAAGCCAAATAAAAACGGAACATACGCAGTTAATACAGTGTATCGGAACTACATTTGAAATAGTCGACCAATATAAAAATTCGACATACATAAATGTGTAGTGGGTGGCCAGACTGAGCTGTAAAATATCGCGCAGCAACATCGAACGGGCCCATCTTCGGCGTCATGTCGCAAACGAATGGACCTGGATCCAAATTTGTAGCTCAATTAACCACAACAACGACCGAAACACTGTATTTACATCTAGCGACACGCCGTAATTTACATCCCCATCTGATCATGCTTTTTACTGCCGCTTCATTTTACTGCTCTTACGGCGCTGTAACAGCAGTAAAATGAAGCGGCAGTAGCTGCAGTAAAAAGCATCACCAGACGAGGATGTAAATTACGGCGTGTCGCGAGGTGTAAATACAGTGTTTTGGTCGTGGTTGTGGCTAGATGAGCTACAAATTTAGACCCAGGTCATTCGTTTGCGACACGACGAGGAAGATGGACCCGTTCGATATTGCTTCGTGATATTTTACAGCTCAGTCTGGCCATCCACTACACTCACCGCGGGACCCATTTTCGCGCTTCATTTTACTGCTCTTATGGCGCCGTAAATTGTCGCTTGTCTGGCCGTACCCTTAGCCTAAAAGGAGACAGGTAATTGAGTTGCTATGATTTATGTGTGTCAAACTTTTATATTGGTCGACTATTTCAAATGTAGTTCCGATACACTGTATTAAATGCATATGTTCCGTTTTTATTTGGCTTATTCTGTACATAGATCAAAAACAAGTGATATATATATCACGTCATAATTACACTTACCAAAAACCAAATTATTCTTCTATTTAACAAAGCCTGATCAAAACAATAATCAAACTCTACTAAAAAACAAAGATTTCAGCAAAATTAGGTACACAGAAAATAGAATTTAATCAAGAGGACGGTTTCTAAGTTTTTTGCTGATACACTTCTCACAACAGGCTACGATAGGATCCATTCATAACCAACATTTACAAAGTGTGTAAAATATCTAGTTTTCCTTTTCTTGCAGTATTTGCAATGCTTTTTTACCTGGTGGTGGACTAGGTAGGTTTTGTGTAGGCATTCCAGAGTATTTCATAACAGCTTATCGAATATGAGAAAGTAAATCTGAGGATGCAGCCCTAATTTTTTTTTTATGTAATTATGTTTATTTACAATCTACATCATTAAAAGAGTATTAAGTAAATTTGTTCCATGTTTTTGGACATGAAGAAGAGACTTGATGTCAGTGATACGTTACACATTTGGATACTCATATGAGTTTGAAATCAAGGAAGACACATGGGCTCAATGCAGTGGCGACGCGAGACTTTTTCTGAAGTGTTACCAAAACCAGATGCAAAAAATCGTATTTAAAAAAATGAAGATATGGCTAAATGTATATATACACTCACCGGCACAAAATTCCGCCACCCAAAATTTTTGATTAAGTTTGACAATCTCTAACTTTATTATTGTACTTCCATTTTCAAGATTCTTGCACGAGTTTGTAAGTACATGTATTGATGTCAATTGCTATTATTCCGATAACAAAAAAATTTGCTTAGATGGCATTATACGGGGGTGAATGTAAGCGTTGTTTTTCTCCTAACTTTAAAAAATTCTGTGGAAAAATTGGAGGGCTGATTTTGTTTCATACAAGGTCTTGTTTTTTGAATTATCTGAATATCTCTTTTTTTGTAAGAGCTGTAATTAAAAACACTGCTTTAAAGGTTTATTTAATTAAAAATATCAAACGCACTAAAATTAACAAAACAAAACAATTCAATAGCGGTTATGTCCACCTCTTGCAACAACGACTGCTCGCAATCTGTTTAGTATCTAATAAAGATGTGTTTTCCTTGCCTGGTGAATAGCCCGATATTCCTCTACCAGGGCCATAACTGTACCAAATTTTCTGGAGGCCAGGATGACGGCAAATAGCTTTTTTTATTCATACCATAAATGCTCAATATGATTGAGATCTGGGCTGCATGCGGGCCATTCTAATCTTATCAATCCAACCGCAATTGTATGAGTCAGTGTTTTTATTTACAAAAAATGGTACAGCTCTTACAAGAAAAAAGATATTCGGATAATTCAAAAAACAAAATGTTGGTGATGCCTCCGGGAAAATATGACAGGACTATGAAACAAAATCAGCTATTCCATTTCTCCACAGAATTTTTTAAAATTAGGAGAAAATACAACCCTTCCTTTCACCCCCGTACAATGACATGCAAGCAAAATTTTTTGTTACCGGAATAATACCAAACAATATGAATACATGTACCTACAAACTGGTGCAAGAATCTTGAAAATCGGAGCACAAATAATAAAGTTATATATTGTCAAACTTAATCAAAAATTTTGGGTGGCGGAATTTTGTGCCAGTGAGTGTAGCGTCAATAATATCATTTTGTATATCACTTGAAACTCTCGCAAAAACAGATGTTTCTAGATGTTGATAAATTTTTTTTTTTTGGCAATTAATGTTAACAATACCCTGTAATAGCCTCGATTTTCAGAGTCATCGCACTCAAAATGACCACTAAACGCTAGTTCTTGTTTGGCCCAAAAACATACTATATCTATTATAAGTGTGCTAAGGATATACCTATCTATTTTTTAACAAACTCATTATGTTTAGCAATATTTGCTTTAAAAGCTTGGTTAAGGAACTTTTGATTTTTGTTTTGCCAAACTGAATCAACTTGGGTATACATCTTACATGTAGGTAACGGAGAAATTTCATGTCTCCTTTTTAAAAATCTAACACCATTTAAATCGTGAACCTGGTCCACCCATTTTTCTGTAGAAACCAGAAGACATGGCCAACAATACAGTATATTTTTCTTGCAACCATAATATAACCCAAGGATTTTCACTGTACCAACTAAATTTAAAATATTGAACTACTTTTGTTGATTCCTTTTTAAATTGTTTAAAATAGGTCTTTCATTTTTAATCTCATTTTTTTTTTCTTCAAAATTATACAAGGAGAATTACTTTTCAAGTAGTTGATCGATTAAGAAGCGACACTCATCCATGGTTAACTGCACGCATACTTTTTATAGGTACTGTCACCAATTTTAAATGTGGTAACAGCGCTACTCATACACAGCGCGCTTATGCCGTCGCTTCTTCAAAATTTTCAGTCACTAGCCGGTCCCGAGCGCCAGCGTGGGTATATAACTATTGTAACCAGAAATGAGTCTGGTAACAGAGTATAATAAAGTGCAACTGAGTCACATAAACTCGCCAATATTTTCGTGTCTACGAGTAGTTGGCTATTTACTGAGTTAGGTACTATTACCACATAATATAATAATATATTTCTATTGGTAAAAATAATGGTAAATAGAATTATTCATCGTCATAAAATATTTATTTGTAAGATTTTTAACTGTTACCAATGGTAACAGTGGTTACATGGACGCTTCGCCAGTGGCTCAAAGTTACAATCTAACACCACATTGTACACTGTATATTTCTTATTTATTGTATATGTTACAGTAAAAACCCGATTTCAGTTAAAACCCGAATTTACTAGGAAAAACTAGTTTTAACTAAGAGATTTAGACAATTCTAGTTTTAACTAGTGAAATCTAGAACTATCAAATATTATCAGTTAATTCTAGTTGAAACTAAACATATTTCAGTCAAAACTAGTTTTTACTAAAATTTTCAGTAATTTACAGATTCAACTACTCGGTAAATAATTTCATTTGTTTAAACTCTCGTATGCTTCCTCTCTAGCTAACAAAATTTGATGTTCTCCAATAAGACCGGCCTCTTCAGCACCAGATTGTTTATTTTCCGATCTCAACTCCTGAACAACCATAATAAACTTGTAGCTGTGATCCTCTTGTGATTGCATATCGATCAAATCTACCTGACAGTGACTATTCATTTCTGAATGCAATATAGGTTTCGGTACAAGACCCCTCTTTGCTTTTATATTTTTACTCTTCTTCCGTTGGCAGGTTTCACACGTTGGTATAAAAGTATTGTTCATATAAATTGTTATATTTGCGTATTTTCTGGCGGTTTCAGGCTTCAACCTATCCCGACCTCCATGAACAATAGCAACGAGAGCTGCTTCAATTATCTCAAAAATGTCTTCGACAGGTACATAATATTTGATTGGATCAATTCTAGAAGCCAAATTTTTTATTTCGCCAACTTCAAAAATCCTAAATCGTTTTAGTCTTCGATTTTGTAACGATAGTTTCTTGGCAGATAGTTCCACATCTTATACTTTGGCCATTCATTTAGTATACATGCTTTTGTCACAACATTGTAGTGACTTTCTTCTCGGTCTCTTCCTTTTGTAAAATCTTTTTCAAGAAACGTTCTTTCCAGGATCTTATATCTCTGCTCTCAACTTGATATTTGATAATATCACTCATGGTGAATAATGGTAGGGGAGCCCAAGCGGGGATTTTTGCAGTTACTCGAGCGCGTCAGATTATCATATGGGGAGAAACCTGGTACCCTGAAGATGTACCTCTACTATATATGGGCTCTCAACACAGGGGTGTTCGTTAAGGGAGTCCCGAAAAAAAAATCTATCCTTAAAAATACTCGAAATTGTCAGATTTAAATAAGGTAAGTCAAGTATATGCAAAAGATTGTATATTTCAAAAATCTGACGAATTGAGCTGGGCGTAAGGAAATGGGAGGGTCAAAAAGTTTCACAAAAAAAGCGAATATTTCGCGAAATGAACGTCAAAACTAAAAAATACGTGTTCAATATTTTTCAAAAATCTATCGAATGATACCAAACATGACCCCCACGGAGAGGGGTGGGGGGTAAATTAAAAATTTTAAATACAAATCCCGCGATATTTCGCAAAATAAACATCAGATCGAAAAACTGCAAAATACACTTATTCATTTTTGAAATATCTATCGAATGTTGTTCTGAAGCTATTTCCTTGTGGCATTTTTATAATTACGTATTTTTTATGGGAAATAAGCCACAATTTTACTAAAAAATGAATTTATTAACGTTTCGAAGCCCAAATCGGGTTTCGTTGTCAAAATACAAAATACTATTAAAATAAAACATGTTGTTGCTAAGTAAAAAAATTCTTCTAATAATTTATTTAATCTGACTCATTTATATTGGCAATTCAGACGTATATTATACATTTTAAAGTAGAAGACTTTAAAATGATATCGCCAATATTTATGAGTTGCGTTCCTGGGACGACTTTACTAAAAGATAGTTCATTCGATTACATGAAATCAATCCCAACTCAAGAATATCCGTCGCAAAAAAATCATAGCATGTGATCTGTCTTTAAAAAGACAACCAAATGCAACGATGACAGTAAAATTCTCGCGTTAGAGATTCCATAGTAAATCACGAGGGAAAACCAGGAAAAAACCTCGTGATACTATCCCGACATCGTAAGTATTTGGTCTTACATTTAATCTACCTTCAAAAAACTAATACCAAATTCTGACTTTAATATGTTTAAATTATAAATAATATTAATATTACATAGATATACAATAAGTAATACTAAAATATAGAATTTGTACTAACTCGATTAGTACGTCAATAACATATCGAGTTAGTACAAATTTTATATTTTAGTATTACTTATTGTATATCTATGTAATATTAATATTATTTATAATTTAAACATATTAAAGTCAGAATTTGGTATTAGTTTTTTGAAGGTAGATTAAATGTAAGACCAAATACTTACGATGTCGGGATAGTATCACTAGGTTTTTTCCTGGTTTTCCCTCGTGATTTACTATGGAATCTCTAACGCGAGAATTTTACTGTCATCGTTGCATTTGGTTGTCTTTTTAAAGACAGATCACATGCTATGATTTTTTTTGCGACGGATATTCTTGAGTTGGGATTGATTTCATGTAATCGAATGAACTATCTTTTAGTAAAGTCGTCCCAGGAACGCAACTCATAAATATTGGCGATATCATTTTAAAGTCTTCTACTTTAAAATGTATAATATACGTCTGAATTGCCAATATAAATGAGTCAGATTAAATAAATTATTAGAAGAATTTTTTTACTTAGCAACAACATGTTTGTTTATTTTAATAGTATTTTGTATTTTGACAACGAAACCCGATTTGGGCTTCGAAACGTTAATAAATTCATTTTTTAGTAAAACTGTGGCTTATTTCCCATAAAAAATACGTATCTATCGAATGGTACCAAATACGACCTCCAGCGGAGGTGGGGTGGGGGGTTACTTTAAAATCTTAAATAGGAGCCCCAAATTTTTATTGCAGATTTAGATTATTTACTTAAAAATAAGCAACTTTTATTCGAAACATTTTTCGAATTATGCATATATGGCGCTATAATCGGAAAAACGATTGATGGAAATGGAAAATTAAATAAAAAAATGGAAAGTTCCCACTTAAATGGAGAATTTTACTTAAATTTTTTTTGGTTTTAGGACCTAATAATCACAACCCAATAAGTTCCCAAAGCGATCGAGTGACTGCAAATTTAGCATACTTTCCTCCCCTACTATAATATACAGTAGTGTGATATATCCAATAAAAACGATGCAGAACAATCAACGGTAAAAATTTACAGAAAGGGTAGACCTTGAAAATGCCGTTTTTTTTACGGACTTAGCCTAAAAAGTGAAAAAGAAAAGCTTAAATTTTACTGTTTTTTTGGGGGAAAGTAGTAAAAGTGCCCAAAAATTAAGAAACAATTTAAAAAAATAAAAAAATTAATAATAACAAAAAATTTACGTGAAAATGCTACAAAAGTATATAATATGCCTTAATAAAAAAATAACAAACATAATAAATATAACTGATTTTTACAATGAAATTATGAAAAAATACGTAATATTGGTTAAGATAATAAAGCTTTTTAATATTTCAAAACAATATGGCGGACATGCGCAAAGAAGTCAAATTTTCGACACTATTGCCAGTTTTAACCTTTTAAAGATCTAAAAATTAAAGACAATTACTTACGTTAAACAGGTGGATGCAATCTTAATAGCATGGTGGATATAACGCGGCCGCTGCGGTAAAGAATTCATGCATCCTCTTCTTTCGATCAGGAAATCTTCTTTTGAAGTAAAATTCGGCTAGATAACCCGCAAAATGGTATTGCCTTATTCCATACTTGGGAATGGTGGTCCGAACTTCCCTCCAGAGTCTTTATACATATATTGTTGGTATGTGTACCTGTCGCAGGATCGACAAAGTGCTTGGAATGGTTCACCGTTTGGTGAATAAATCCTTCTTGGCCCAAACAATTATAGGATATCTAACAATCACTATAAATTTTTGTGCCAGGTAGAATCCACTCGTTAATTACCCCAAGAAAAGTATCGGCATCCCTTGATTCCACAGGCACTAATAAACACCTCTTGGAGTTCCGTTCGAATCCTCCGAACACCCAGTTCCCGACCACACGTCTGCCACGATTAAATTTTCGCTTGCCGAATTTTGCTTCGTCAATTTCGACAACGGTATTAGGGCCCCCAATTTTGACAGAGTTCTTCATCATATAATCCTGAAATACTTCTGTGCAAAACGAGTACCAATCAACCATTGTCTTCGAAGAAATCCCGAACTGCACCGTCACGAACTCACCCGTGTTGAGCTGGCCCCCCCACTTGCAAAAATTAAAAAACAAATAGCCCTGAATTATGAGCTCTCATATTCCGCAAATAAAAAAATTTGAGCTCGTTCCAGTGAGCAGGAATTTAATATGTTAGTGGGGGGGGGGGGGGAGGGCTGAGTCAGCCATCCCCACTACTTAAAAATAGGAATATTGAATCGATGTTTGCGGCAGAATTACGAGCTATTTATGAGCTCTTGAAATGATATAGCTTCGATTTTTGAGCTCATCCCCTTCACCCCCAAACAACCCTTTAATTGATTTAACTTAAGAGAAAAATGCTGAGAAAACTTAAAATATATCGTATTGCGGATATAATTCCTATAGCTTATTATTCTAAGAATAAACTGTTAAATCACGTGCATTTCGATTATTGAGCTACAACCCCTTCGCAAGAAAACTACCTCATCTTCCCGGCTTAAGAGAGAGTTGTACTTCAAATACATTAAATTAATTATTTGGCGACTACATATCATTTAATAATTTATAAGCTCCCAAATTACGCGCATTTAGATCAGTAAATTGCAATTTATTTTGTATAGTGCAGTCACTGAAGGTAAAAATCAACGATTACCTTCAATTTCGGTGAACCTTCATCGATTTTCACGAAAATTGGTCAGTGGTTAGAGGATATCTCAAGAAACAAAGGTGACATTGTGCCACCTTGCGCCTTTACCCTGAGGGTGGATACCGCCCCTTCTCGGGGGTGAAAATTATTTTATAAAAAATAACTGCACAAATCAATAAAAGGACAAATTATAAGCAACATTTGTTATATAAAATTATTAAAATAGGTCAATACTTTTTAAGTTATTAAAGATCAAAGATTTTAATTATTCGTGAAAAAAATGCATGTTTTGAAGCGGTTTTTCGTAAATCACTGAAAAACTGTAAGTTTTTACAAAAAAGTTAATAGTAGTTTAATTCGTATAGCTTATATTCTAAGAATAAACTCTTAAATCACGCGCATTTCGACTATTGAGCTACATCCCCTTCGCAAGAAAACCATCCCATATTCCCGGCTTAAGAGAGAGTAGTACTTAAAATAATTTAAATTAATTATTTAGCGACCACATATCGTTTAATAATTTATGAGCTCGCAAAATATACGCATCTCAATTATTGAATTGACATTTGTTTTCTATAGTGCAGTCACAAGGTAAAAATAAACTATGACCTTCGATTTCGGTAAATCTCCATTCATTTTCAGGAAAATTGGTGAGCGGATAAAGGATACCTCAAGAAACAAAATTAACAATAACAACTTGCGGTTTTAGCCTGGGGTATATGTCACCCCTTCTCGGGGGTTAAAATTACTTTATTAAAAATAAGCCCACAAATCAGACAAATTCTAAGCAAAATTTGTTATATAATGTTATTAAAATAAATCAATACCTTTTGAGTTATTAAAGATCAAATATTTTAATTTGTGTGAAAGAAAATGCATGCTTTAAAGCGATTTTTCATAAATAAATCAAAAACTGTAAGTTTTTACAAAAAAGTTTTCATCACTAAATTTGAAGCTAATAAAAAATATAATGAATTGCTTACTTAAAAGTTATGTTAATTTAAAGTAAGTTATAGGTAATTAAATGTATATTTTTTCTGCGACTATTCAAATCTAAGGGTTCAAGCTTAAATAACGGGAAAGAGATGCATTTTATGAAACACTTACTAAATACTTGTCAAAGTACTTAGAGATACCTAGGTATCAAATGAGCTCCAGAAAAAGTTGATAGCATCAAAATTTATACTCCAAAAATTTTTCCAAAAAAATGAATTTTTTTTTTGAATAACTCTTTTAATTTTTATGATATCAGGCACATCCAACTATTTGAAAGGTAATTTCAAGAGCTATAAAAGTGTATTACATTTAATCTTTCAAATACTTTATTTTTTAGGATAATAGTAAAGGGCTCCTGTTACATTGTTCTCGTAGTAAAATTTAGGCTTGAACGTTTCTATCTTCGTTATTTTGATTCATACAGAAATCAAAAGGCAAGTAAAATCTTTGCTAATTAAAAAAAACTTAAATTTCGTTATCTATCATTTTTTACGTGTATCGAGTATTGTTGGAGTTATTATCAAAAGCAAATAATTTACGAAAATTTAAAAAAATTTGATTTTTTTTAAATCATGTTTAAAATAATAACTCCAACAATAATTTACTTTACTTTAAGTACAACTCTCTCAAGCCGGGAATATGGGATGGTTTTCTTGCGGAGGGGTTGTAGCTCAATAGTCGAAATGCGCGTGATTTAAGAGTTTATTCTTAGAATATAAGCTATACGAATTAAACTGCTATTAACTTTTTTGTAAAAACTTACAGTTTTTCAGTGATTTACGAAAAACCGCTTCAAAACATGCATTTTTTTCACGAATAATTAAAATCTTTGATCTTTAATAACTTAAAAAGTATTGACTTATTTTAATAACTTTATATAACAAATGTTGCTTATAATTTGTCCTTATATTGATTTGTGCAGTTATTTTTTATTAAATAATTTTCACCCCCGAGAAGGGGCGGTATCCACCCTCAGGGTAAAGGCGCAAGGTGGCACCATGTCACCTTTGTTTCTTGAGGTATCCTCTAACCACTGACCAATTTTCGTGAAAATCGATGAAGGTTCACCGAAATTGAAGGTAATCGTTAATTTTTACCTTCAGTGACTGCACTATACAAAATAAATTGCAATTTACTGATCTAAATGCGCGTAATTTGGGAGCTCATAAATTATTAAAAATACGTAGTCGCCAAATAATTAATTTAATGCATTTTAAGTACAATTCTCTCTTAAGCCGGGAAGATGGGGTAGTTTTCTTGCGAAGGGGTTGTAGCTCAATAATCGAAATGCACGTGATTTAATAGTTTATTCTCAGAATATATAAGCTATAGGAATTATATCCGCAATACGATATATTTTAAGTTTTCTCAGCAGTTTTCTCGTTAAATTAAATCAATTAAAGGGTTGTTTGGGGGTGAAGGGGATGAGCTCAAAAATCGAAACTATATCATTTCAAGAGCTCATACATAGCTCGTAATTCTGCCGCAAAAATCGATTTAATATTCCTATTTTTAAGTAGTGGACTCAGCCGCCCCCCCCCACTAAAATATTAAATTCCTGCTCAGTGGAACGAGCTCAAAATTTTTAATTTGCGGAATATGAGAGCTCATAAATCAGGGCTATTTGTTTTTTAATTTTTGCAAGTGGGGGGGGGGGGCAGCTCAACACGGGTCACGAACTCTTGGAAAGGTGGCTTTAAATGTAGTAAAGTTGCCACAAGCATGAATATTTTCTCTACCGGCAATCTACTAGCTTCCAAAAAGCTCCCTTTCCTTGCCGATAGAGTAAAACCATACCGTTTTGGTGCTTTTTTTTACCTTTTGTGACAACTCTATTACACTTAAATTTACTTTCGGCGTTAATTGTTAATTCTTCACCGCACTTACACACCATTTTGTCTCTTATCACACCATGCTCAACCATAAAACTCATCACTTCACCTTCTTTTAATGACAAAGCGTGGCTTTGTGTAAATAGCAACACACCCAAAACACGCCATTATCAATTTTTTTGATGCAATGACAACTTGGGAACAAACCAACAAGAAATGAAGTACCATGCGTCGATCTTGCGATATGCCAGTTTCTCACAAAAAGTTGCCAAATTTAGGAATTTGCATAAATATTCCAATCAATGGTACGCATTAATGGACAAAAATCCATGTTTTCATGTGAAATTATCTTTTGTCATTCACCTGGCAACATGATCGTTGTAGCTTCGGAAATTAGTGACCACGAAGTACATAAAATTTGTTTCCAACCGTTAAAAGTGTGTTCTGGGAATCCCACAGAATTTATTTATTACAAATATAATCATAAATCACTATAATATTAATAAATCTAATGTAATCTAACCTAACGTAACGAAACCTAACCAGAACTAACCTAACCCTTGTAATAAAGCAGTCATTTTGTGTTAAAAATGGGTCAGAATAAGTAAAATGATATATAAAAAAAATTGTAATTTTCGCAAGAAAACGTATTTTATATAACTATGGCAACATTGTTAGGATTCCCCTTCTTGAGTTTATAAAACGGTTGTCATTCCTGTCGTTTCTTGTTGTTTCATGGTATATAATGGCGGAAAATGGCGGTGTTTTTAAAAATAAGACATATTTTAAATGGCAATTACATGAAAAATAACGCTCGCCCCCAATAAAAAACTATTGTACAATTATCATTAAGTGAAACAGAATTCATTGGTATACATTTCATATCTGTAATCCGTCTACCCATAAAGTAAACTAGAACCCAATCAACAGTTGCACACACTAGTTTGTTACCGACCGGCCGCCTTCGTCATTAACACTACCACGAACATGCCAAATCGTAGATATTTGTATTCGCTAGTAATCCCAGTAAAAACTAGTGTGAACTATTTTCAACTATTATGAAATTCGTTCGGGATTTCTAGTTTTACTGAATTTAGCAGTCAAATGTAGTTTTGACTAGTTAAAACTAGAATTGTTTAAAGCGCACAGTTAAAACTAGTATTTCCTAGTAAATTCGGGTTTTAACTGAAATCGGGTTTTAACGGTAACATATACACCTCTAGCGGTGAACCTACAATTATGAAAATAATTTCCAGGCTCTTCCCGAGGCATCTTTTGTTCTATTTTTTTTTTCAAAGCTGTACTATAAAGGATTCTTGAGATATGGCCGACAGCCATTCTTATTGGGACACCCGGTACATTATACAAAAAATAAATAAAAATCTATGACAACACTGTGACTTGCAAACACATATTCAGATTTAGATGCCAAATTAATGAAGGTTTAATCCAATGATTTATCTTTATACTTCATTGGCATAATCATACATGTCCCATATTTCTGCTGTGTCAATTTATTTGATTATGTTTTAATTTGATCGTTGCATTCATTTTCTCTTTTGCTCTAATAATTACATTATAGTGGTTTTTATTTTAGGTCATCTACAAGATGAAAGCAAAATGGAAATTGAGGAGAAACTCATTAAAGATTCATCTCACGACGAAAATGACACGAGTCGACACACGGAAGGAAAAACTTTAAATAAACCTATGACAGTTGTGATTGGAAAAAGACCTTATAAATGTGAAATTTGTTTTAAGCAGTTTTCTCATGCAGTTCATTTGAAAAGACATTTGAATGTGCACGTTGGGGAAAAACCTCATAAGTGTGAAATTTGTTTTAAACAGTTTAGTGAAGCAGGTACTTTAAAAAGACATTTGAGAGTGCACACTGGGGAAAAACCTTACAAGTGCGAGATTTGTTTTAAGCAGTTTTCTCATAGATTTTATTTGAAAAATCATTTAAGAACACACACTGGAGAAAAACCTTACAAGTGTGAGATTTGCTTTAAACAGTTTAGTGCAGCAGGTAGTTTAACAGCACATTTAAGAACGCACACTGGAGAAAAACCTTATAAGTGTGAAATTTGTTTCAAGCTGTTTGCTCAAGCAGTTGGTTTGAAAAGTCATTTGAGAGTGCACACTGGGGAAAAACCTTACAAGTGCGAGATTTGTTTTAACCAATTTACCACAGCAAGTTATTTGAAAATTCATTTAAGAACTCACACTGGCGAAAAGCCTTACAAGTGTGAAACATGTTTTAGGCCGTTTAGTAGAGCAGATGATTTGAAAAAACATTTGAGAGTACACACTGGAGAAAAACCATACAAGTGCGAAACTTGTTTGAAGCAATTCAGAGAACTAGGCACTTTCAGAAAGCATTTAAAAACACACACTGGAGAGAAACTTTACCAGTGTAAAATTTGTTTTAAGTCGTTTTCTCGAACAGATAGTTTGAAATCACATTTGAGTGTGCACACTGAGGAAAGGGAAAAACATTATAAGTGTGAAATTTGTTTTAAGCAGTTTATTTATGCAAATAGTTTGAAAACACATTTGAGGGTGCACGGTGGGGAAAAACCTCACAAGTGCGAGATTTGTTTTAAGCAATTTACTGAAGCAGGTACTTTGAAAAGTCATTTAAAAATTCACACTGGAGAAAAACCTTACAAGTGTGAGATCTGTTTTAGGCGATTTGGTGATGCAGCTAGTTTGAAAAGACATTTGAGAGTACACACTGGAGAACAACCTCACAGGTGTGAAATTTGTTTTAAACAATTTAGTCATAAAAGTTCCTTGAAAACACATTCGCGAGTGCACACTGGGGAAAAACCTCACAAGTGTGAGATTTGTTTTAAGCAGTTTTCTCAGGCAGCACAATTGAACAATCATTTAAGAACGCACACCGGAGAAAAACCGTACAAGTGTGAGATTTGTCTTAGGCAATTTAGTTTAGCCAGTAGTTTGAAAAGACATTTAAGACAGCACACTGGCGAAAAACCTCACATGTGTGAAATTTGTTTTAAGCAATTTAATCTTAAAACTTCCTTGAAAACTCATTTGCAAGTGCACACTGGGGAAAAACCTTTTAAGTGCGATATTTGTTTTAAGCAATTTACTACAGCAAGTTATTTGAAAAGACATTTAAGAATTCACACTGGAAAAAAGCCTTACAAGTGTGAGATTTGTTTTAAGCAGTTTACTAAAACAAATGATTTGAAAAAACATTTGAGAGTGCACACTGGAGAGAAACCATAGAAGTGTGAAACTTGTTTTAAGCAGTTTATTTATGCAAGTTCTTTGAAATTGCCAGCCACTAATTCCGAATGAGAGATGGTTTAAAGATGAATCAAATACGCTGTTTATAAAAACAATAAACAGAATGAGGTCAAATCACGCACTAACCCCAGCATACAAACACAGCATAGGTATCAGTGATAACCCATATTGCGCCTGTGGTGGAATAGGAGATCTACAGCACCTCATATTGGAGTGTGGACAGTACAGACAAAATATTAAAGTAATGTATGAAAAGTTAATTGATCTAAATTGTCCTTTACCTGTCAATTCAAACGAAATTCTTTTTCCAAAAAATAAGCAGACGTTAAAATATCTTTACAAATATGTAACGTCCTGTAAATTTAAATTTTAAATAGGTTAGATAATAAAATTAAAAATTCGTTGCATTGGAATTACAAAGTTCTATCTATCTGCCTCAGGTGCCATTTTTAGTTATGACTGTTGAAAATTTCTATGTTATGTATTTATTTTACTATTATCGCCACCTGTATATGTAAATTCAAAAAAAAAATTAATATATTTTTATTAACCATAAAACGTTATTTCAATAGTTAATACAAATGAGTTCTGATTTGAGAAATTATTTAAACTTATTTAATGAAGGTTTATCTTCCACATATAGATTTGTTTAACAATTATTATATAATAAAACAACTCGAAGTTATTTGGTAAAGTCTTATTGTTAACTTATAAACACTTTTAGTTCTTGCAAATAGGACCTTGTGTACTTAGTTGACTGTTTTTTATGTCAATTAGAACCTTGTTAACTGGTCAACATTTAAGATAGAAACTTAGATAGAACCTTGTAACTTACGTATTTCAGCCACCTGTTAATAGATATCGTTGCTAGTATCATATTAAGGTGAAGAACATAAAATAAAACAAAGTTAAATAAAAATCTCAATTTAGACAAAAATTACAGATAAAACCTTGTTATTCTGACGCAACGAATTGTAAAATATTACACAAATTTGAAAAAAAAAATGTATCCATTAATATATTATAACACCCTGTAAATTTAGATTATAAGTAGGCTTAGATGTTAAATTAAACATTGTTATTGTAATACCATACAAAAAAAAACAAATAGTCTGGCTAATTGGCTAAGCCAAAGCCATTAAAATAAAAAAAAGTTTATTCATGCAAGTTCTTTGAAAATACATTTTAATGTGCACGCTGGGGAAAACGTGGGAAATTTGTTTTAAGCAGTTTTCTCACAAATGTTTTTTGAAAATATGTTATGAGAGTACCTACATTTATTTATTTGTTAAGAGCACACAGTGGCGATCAACAGGTAGCAACAAACGCGGTCCAAGATTGCGGTTCCAATTTTTAATATTTGGTCGAAATATTTGGCACACATTCGTAATATAATAAAGAATGGCGGTACAGAGCCCAATTTCAGAAATATGTTAGTATGTGGAAATTACTCTATAACTAAATAAAAATATTACAAAAAGAAGCCTGTACCGCCATTAAGAACGACAAAAAATACTCTTTCTTCAAATAAACATTTTTATCCCGTCCCTAGATTTTGTGTCACATTGGATCTACTAAAAATCGAGTTTTTTATAACAAGAAATAGAACGTCACTGACTCGGCAATATTTCGCGCCCATGTGTATAAAAATTATTGTTTTTGATAGTATAAACGTCACTGTCAGTGTCGAATTACCGACGTACTGTTGCGTCACTTTCGAAAGTTCGCAGAACTTGCAATCTTGGACCGCGTTTGTTGCTACCTGTTGATCGCTACTGTGTGCTCTTAAGCTTAACAGGCCTTGTAAGCATAGGGTTAAAATGTGTACATTTCTAATTACATTTTGTTTTAATCTTAAATTTTTTTTTATTACACTTCAGTCTTTTTATACACTCCTTTATCACTTTTCTCCATATCCTTCTGTGTAGAGATGGCATGATGGAACTGGAGCAGGTACCTCGGAATAGGTTCTAATCGTCTATTCCACACACCAGTGACAAAAATTCGACTGCATCGGTTTCGATTCCAACGACGCGGCACCGCATCGACTGCAACTTACAGTAAAATCGAACTGGATTCTCGCTCGGAATAGGTTTTAGCACAGCCATTAGACATCGAAAGAGCCACCGCGTAGGGTTAGTAGGGACATCACTGTTCGGTGGTAGGGAACGCATCGGCGACGTTTGTTTCGATTAGTTAGGGATAGCATGATGGAACTGGAGCAGTTACGCCAGAATATGTTTCAGTCTACTATTCCACGTATTACAAGTGACATAACTTTGACGGCATCGGTTTCGATTCCGGAACGACCGGGCAAGAGATTTGATCTCTCGGAATAGGACCATAGAGAAACGCATCGTCGGCGTCTGTTTCGATTGCAACATCTCACATCTGTTTAATGTGATGGGCTCGAAAAGAATTTCAGGTCGATACGGTTGTAACAGATTTCTAATTTATGGGGTATAGTTGTCATTTAAAACGGTTAAAATTTTGACTGTTTCGCATTATGTTTTTATTTATATGACTATAATCTAATCCATCCTATCTTCTGTAATAACTTAGTGTATTTATTTTCTATTTGCATAAACGAATTCTGAATAAACCTCGACCTTAGGTAATTTAAAAACCCATAATTGCATGTAAGAAAAATTTGTTTTAATAGTTTTTATATAGATTTACGAATTCTAGGGAAAACATGGTAAGAAATATAAATATATTTAAAAGTCCAATTAAATACATCCTCTAGATTGAAAATATAAAATTATAGGTACCCACTTGTGGCGATCGATATGTCATAAGTTTTTTGGGTCATTCTAAACAAGAAAGGTATTTTGTAATTTTTCTCAAAAATTTAAATTTGATTTAACATCCGAAAAATGACAAAAAACGCATTTTTTGATTTTAAATTGCTTATAACTTTAAAACTATACTCAGTGACATTAGAAGTTTTTACACCCAGAAGGAATCGTTTCTGGAACTTAATTTTTTGGCAACATGATACATTTTCATCAAGAAGGAAACGATAACATTGGCAAAACTTTTTATTGACATGTAATAAAAAAAAAACTAATAATGTGTTTGGTGACCCCGCAGCTGAATACACTCCTGTACACGTCTATTCATTGACAAAATGAGATGATCGATATGTCTGCTTGTGGCAACTTGGTCCAAGCAACTTGAATTTCATGGAATAACTGCCAGCGTCTGTGGAGGATGGTGCAAAGTGGACCATGGGTCTCCTACCCATCATTCCCATACATGTTCGATAGGATTTAAACCCAGTGGACGGGGTAGCTATGGCAAAAAATGAACGCCAGCCTCTTGGAGAAGGTCCATAGTTCGACAGGGGGATGCGCGTTATCTTCCTGAAAAAGGGCGTTTCGACGGCGGTCTAGATAAGCGCAGTAAAGTGGTTTGTAAGATGTCATCAACATAACGCGCATTTGTCATACTGCCTCGAATAAACAAAAGTGGTGATCGGCTACCATATGCAATAACCCCCCGAACCATTACTCCAACTGTCCTGTGTAGATGCCTCTTAACAGCAAACCCGATATCTCATCACTCTTCACGGCGGCGTCTTATCATCTTACGACCATCATGCACACCTAAGCAAAAACGCGATGCACCGCTGAATGTTGCATTATGCCATTCTACCACCCAATATACCAACAACAAAATAGTCATAAAGCAAATAGATTATATTATCGTCAACAGAAGATATAGAAAGTCTATAATATCGTCTAAAACTTATCCAGGAGCGGACATATACTCCGATCACAACCCTGTAGTTTTGTCTATGAGAGTAAAACTACAGAAGGTCTAAAGAGCCCTAGCTCCAATAAAATCATGGATACAAGTCGGCTTAAATAAGGTAACACTTATGCGGAAACGAAATTTAAAATAAACGAGAACTTAAGGAAAGTCAAGGAAGATAGTGCGGAAACTCTGACTGTTGACCAAAAATGGGGAAAAATTCAACATGCCTTAGTGTCAGTTGGAAAAGAAACCCTCAAACCACTTGGAGAAAAAACAAAACCTTGGATGACAGTAGAAATCCTTGAACTTACGGAAGAACGAAGAAAACATAAAACAAAAGACCCGAATAAATACAAAATTCAGAGAGACATCAGAAAGAAAATTGAGGCAAAAGACAGGTGGCTCTCCGACAGATGCAAAGAAATAAAAGATTTGGATCAAAAGTGTAATAAGTATATCAAGACAAGACTTATCGGTGTAAAATACTTTATTCTCTAAACGTGCTATAACGTTTTTCTTACATTGACTGCCTTAACCTACAAGGGTTACCAGCCCACTAGTTACCACTATATTACAACCTCTCCATCCTTAAATTAAAACATTGTAAATCAAGCCTTTCAGGAGGTTTTATAATACGATGAGGTCTTGTGGAAACTACTGGACAGCTAACCATAAGAGCACCAGGCTGTATTCGCGGTGTGCAAGTACTTGGAAGGGAATTGGGAAACGATCGTGCGCGAATAGCGGAGAAATATTGCAACTTTCTTAAATAATTCATATTGTCAAATTGACGTACATTTCATATCTACTGTCATTGAAGAAGAAAAATTTTATGTTGCTTCACAATATTGATATGATATGCAATTATTATATAAAGGTAACTTTAATTAATTGTATTTTGCTTGCATTACTGCATTTTAATAACTAATTTTATTTACTGCATACAATTGTTTACGTTTTAATAACATAACCTGAATCTTATTTTTTCTTCTTATTTTTTTGGACTATGGCATTGACAATTATCCAGTAACCAGGACTAATATAATTGGCCAATATAATTAAAAGTTCGAATAAAGTTGCAGAGCGTAGAAATAGGTGTCGCTTTGCCGAACTTGCACGGTCCCAATAGAGCTAGCCCGGTTTACATTACATGCACTCGCACATGCACCCAGGATTACATGCACTCGCAGGGCTGCTTTATCCATTAGGCAGTGGCGTAGCTGATGATTCAGGGGCCTCCCCGCGACAATTTTTGTGGGGCCCCTTATTATAAACATAACGACAGCATAACAGTGTAATTACTGAAATATGTGTAAATGACAATATTTGGCCTTGCTTTAATAAGTCTTCATCAGTTAGTGTTAATAGATTTTTTGGGAATAGACATGACCTATTATAAGTACCTTAATCCGACAAACCTATTAGTAAGTTGTTGCAAATTATATCTAAATTTACATTGAAAACATTAACTTCAAACTTTTTTTTGATAAAAATTATTTTTTTTGTCATACCGGTATAATATTGTGTATTTATTATTTAGTTACGAACCACATAATGGTAGGTATACTTTATGCCGCGCGGGCATAAAGAAATTATTGCAATAGAAAACAACAAAAATCAAACATTTCATTTAATCCAGTATTATTTTCTGCCATCTAATGTTGAAATTTAGCGTATTCCTTGTCGTACGTTTCTTTGGATTTTTTCGGTAACAGATTCTCAGTCGCTTTTTTTGGCTTTTTTAACTATTTCTTCAGAAATATCGAATTTCTCTTGCGTTCTAACTTTTTTGACAATGTCACATAGGAAAACTGTGTTTACGTTAATAACAAATTGCTAACCAACATCACTTTCCTAGCAACGCACAGTGGTTCCAAATGCCGAAAACGTGGTCATGAACCTTTAAAAGCGTTTATTGTTCATGCACTTCGGAATTACTTTCGTTTTTAAGGGTTTTTGGCATCGCTGATTACGAATCTGACATTATTTTTCTGAAAAACAAAATGGCGGATTCAACATGGCGGAAAGAAATCGAAAATATCAATCAAAACGCAATTTTTTTTATTAAATTTGGTAGTTTAAGGTCCCTGATTACAAATTTAACATTACTTTTTTTAAAAACAAAATGGTGGATCCAATATGGCCGAAAGAAATTCGAAAATTTTATTTTAAACGCACATTTAAGTATTTAAAATTTTATATTATAAGGGTCTAAAATTGCTGATTGATTACCAATACATTTTGTTTATGAAGTACAGTATCCAGAAACTATTACTTATGTATAACCGCCCATACATACTCAACAATCGCCAGAATCATGTAATATGTCTCATTTCCCACTTTTATATTCAAACAACTGCCAGCAATGCATAGGCAGTTATAGGCAGCTAAATCAAAGTTATTCTGTATCTTCTTACCACATACTTTAAGATTAATAAAAATTAGTCGCAGAATTATGCAGAATTTTGTACTTTTTGATTGTATCTTTATTAAAGTTTAATTATTTCAAGTATATTTTCATTATTTATGCATTAACAAATTTCCCACATAACAATTTCATGTTCTTAGTAGATTCATAGAACATACTTTTCAGAAAAAGTATATACTTAGAATATGCGTAATTACCATTGCGAATGTGCAGAGCATATACTGAGTATATACTACATTACAGTACTTAAACGTTCTATGTATATACTTAGAATGTACTACCGCACTTCTTTTCAGTATATACCAAGAACATACTTTTTAGAAGATTCTAAGGAGGTGCTATAAACCTTCTGTTTATATACTTAGAATGTACTATCGCACATATTTTTAGTATATGGGAAGAATATTCCAAGGAAGTGCTATATACCTTCTAGTTATATACTTAGAATGTACTATCGCACATATTTTTAGTATATGGGAAGAATATTCCAAGGAAGTGCTATATACCTTCTATGTATATACTTAGAATGTACTATCGCACATATTTTTAGTATATGGGAAGAATATTCCAAGGATGTGCTGTATTTCTCAGAAGTATGTTTTCAACATCACCCAATCTCATCTTATAGGTTCTACCAAAGAATACTAACACCACACCCACTGGGTGTGTTAGTATTCTTTGGTTCTACCAATATATTATATTTACATATTCTAATTGCATATGAGAATGTAGTTATTACATTCTACAATATTACGTCGTAAAAAGTAAGTATAAAATATATAAACTTTAGTTAGTTATATAGGTACCTATGTATAATAAATATTATATGGGTAAGTAGCCTATATATAAAATATAAGTAATATATTTAGTTATTATGTGCACATCAAAATAAAAATGCTGCTTATATAATTATATAATAGCCAAATATATATATGTATGTAAATTACTAAAATTTATAGGTAGGTATCTATATACATTATACATACTTTTACTTACTAGGTATTTAGGAAATATTGAAGTACCAATATGAATTTATTATTTTCAAACTGCTTTTTTAAAAATGTTTTAGTCCTTGTAGCTAGAAATACTTGGTCCTACCTAACAGCGTAGACATAAATGCATAACTGTACTGGAAACTATTTTCATATTTTGCTCTTTTGTTACCTACCCCCTTCCCTTGTGCAGGTATAAAATAGTAGTGTTCGCGCAGTACAAATCGAGCATACCCAGAGTAAGTTCGGGATTAGTTTCCAATGCGCAGGCGTCAACGTAAACTTATCGTGGACATGCTCAGGATTTTTCGCTCCGCGAACAATTTTCGGATTCGCAATGTAATGACGGGTTGCATACATTAAGGTTAGAGAAGGAAGCCTTTTGTTGTCTCTTTCTTATTTCGAAATAAATGTCAAAAAAAATGCAAATGCAACAAATTTGTATGTCAACAAAGAGAAAGAGAAAAGAGAATAAAGGCAACAGGCAAACGATTAACTTTCTATTCAATAATTCAATGCCTTTCTTAGAAGGTAGAAATTTGATTAGAGTCTTTCTTTATTATTTCCACAATATAATGTGGAATGTGGTTATTTCCACTCTGAAATCCAGCTTACATTCTTGTAGAGAGTAAAAGATTGTTGATATTTAGATATAAAAATTACTTTTAACTTCATGGGGGTTGAACATTATCTGAAGGAAGGAAAAATTTAGTAAAACAATCATTTCCAATTTTGATATCTATGTATTGAATTTAATGGGTTGTGGCATTGTGTTGTGGTTTATTACACCACAAAAATAATGAAATATAACAAGACACAAGAAATAGTTTCAGAATAAGTTTGATGTATTGTTTATGTTTCATTATATTCAATAAGAGACTAATTTCACTCATAAATTAAACTGAAAAATAAACCACAAGAATATGTAGATACTTATAAGCTCATTTAGATAGAAGAAATTAAGTAAAAACAGAGTACAATTTATTGTAATACATACTACCGTAATAGATAATTATCGAATATCGAATGAAAATAATACTAGAAAAGGTACCTACTTATTTATAAACATACGAAATGGAAAAAATTGACAAAAACAACTAAAAAAGCTTTAATATAAAAAATATTAAAATTTGTTTGAAGAATATTTAAATGATACAACACTTCCAAAACTTTAAAAACCAGAATCTACATCTACACGTCTACACTACAAGCTGTTTAACAAAACAATATTTTAGGTTAAGAATTGGAAGGACCCTAACAACACACAACATTCCAGGAATGTACTACCAAAGTTCTATCAATATTTGAATGTCCTGGACATTTAGGGAACATTCGGTGAACATCTGATTAAATTATTCGTGGAATGTTACCATAAGACATTCTGTGAACATACTACCAATGTTCCTATATGTTCATTTTCAAATTCACGGCGCATGTATTTGTGCATGGTGCTTAGAGAGGGCATCACGTGACTAAAAACGACCAATGACCTCACTTCAGACTTCGGTGCTTCGGCCATCTTGACATGCATCTCTTGGCCTTGGCCACCTTGCCGTGCGTGATCGTTGTTTGTTTTTATTTGTGCTTTTTAAGAATATTTTTTAATTCGGATACTTTTATAATAACTTTAATAATATTATTAATATAGTGCATAAAATCAGTTGGAGTAGCAGAAGCAATGTAGATAAAAAATCTGCAGGAATAATGTTTCAAAGGTTAGTATATGCAAATATGTAAACAAAGGCATGCCCCTATTTCAGAAAATATCCATTTATTATTTTAATAATTGCGAATAAGCCACAAACTTGCTTATTCCTAACTAAATAGTAAATAGAGATAATAACAAACGGATTATTTGTAAAATTAAAATTTTTTTTGCGTTTTTGCTAATGTATGCGTTTATAAACAGGATGGTAGACCACACACTATAATAGTACCAACTAATGAATAGTACAGTCGGTTCGCTAAACTTAGTCTCAGACACAACTGGCTAGTGATAAAAAAATAACTAAATAGTTAGTAATTTTGGCAAAAATGGCCAAAAACAAAAAAATTACCTACTAAAATCACTAGCCAGTTGTGGCTAGGGAAACGACTATACTAATAAACAATTTCTAAGCTGCTTTTTATAATATTTTGTGAGTTCATTAATCATATTTTTTATTTAAAACTAAAATTTGTTAATAATGCTCAGTAATGCATATATTTTGTATTTTTAGCTTTCCAGAAGATCCTGCGAAGAAGGCATGAAGTATTGATCAGATTTGTTAATAGAGCAGTATGTTCAAAACATTTTTTAGAAAAAGATATTGACAGGAACTTCACTTTCAACCGTTTGAGAGACTGTGCTGTTCCAATAGCTTATATCAAACAGGTAATATGCTGTAACCCAATTAATAATACAATTACAATATACAGTTGGAAAAATTAAAGAATAGGGCTTTTCATGTACAGTTATTTGTTTCGAGCTACTGTCATATGTCGTATAATCCGTGTTGTATTAATATTATACACAGATTATATAACATATGACAGAAGCTCGAAACAAATGACAATCGATGAAAAGCAATATAGGGCTTTGTTCATTGTCATTTGTTTCGAGCTTCTGTCATGTGTCACATATATTAATATATCTACGTCATACATCTTTGGTTTGTATCATTGATTATATCAATAACGTATGACGTAGATATATTAATATTATGTGACACATGACAGAAGCTTGAAACAAATGACTGAATGAAAAACCCTATAACCATGAACGATCACATCAATCACTTATTTTGTCTAGGGCTTTTCATTCACAGTCATTTGTTTCGAGCTTCTGTCATGTGTCACACAATATTACTATATCTACGTCATAAGTTATTGGCATATACCAATATACAAACCAAAGACGTATGACGTAGATATATTAATATTATGTGACACATGACAGAAGCTCGAAACAAATGACAGTTGATGAAAAGCCCTATTTGCTGTCTTTTTCTATAAATCACAAACGTTTGTTACCTATAGAAAAAGATCATCATCATCATTGGCTCGACAGCCCTTTCTGGGTCTTGGCCTGTTCCAGGATTCTTCTCCACTCTGATCTGTTTCATGCTTTTTTTCTCCAGTTTTTTATTTTTAATGTTTTTATATCATTTTCTATTTGTTCTACAATAGAAAAAGATAGCAAATACAAAATAAGTGATTGATGTGATCGTTCATGGGTATAGGGCTTTTCATTCACAGTCATTTGTTTCGAGCTTTTGTCATGTGTCACATAATATTAATGTATCTACGACATACGTTATTGGTATATACAATAATAGATACAAACCAAAGACATATGACGTAGATATATTAATATTATGTGACACATGACAGAAGCTCGAAACAAATGACAATTGATGAAAAGCCCTATTCTTTCATTTTTCCAACTGTAGATACCGTTGTTCTTCATTATCTACATCAGAGATCTAAGTTGACATTGTTGCCCAATTACAAAAAATTTTTGAATTCATTTTAAGTCCAATATATCACATAATTATTGCGAAGTAGATTATACAAGAAAACAGATTAATATTGAATGCAAATAAATAAAAACATCAGAAATAGAAAACAAGAATTAAGTTATAATCTTAAGTTAAAGTAAATAATAAAAACAATAAATATAATAAAACAAAATACTTATTAGTTTGTGAAAAAGCTATTTCTTTGTGGCATTTTTGTAATTATTGTAACTATTTTAATGGGGAAATAAGCCAGAATTTACTTGAAAAAATAACTTTATTATGGTTTCTACTTCCACATCGGACGTCGTTGTCAAAATGCAAAATGTTTTATTATTTTCTTTATTAAATATTATTTATTATTTATTTAAATATTATTTAATTTATTATTTATTTTATTATTATTATTATATGCATATTATTACCTGTAAATATTTCTTCTGATTGTTAATTATAAAGGATAGAAAAATTACCATTTATTTTATTTTCTTTTAGAATCAGCTGAGAGAAGTGGTCTACAAAAAACCAGGAAGGAAATGGAATATGTGGCTATGAAAGGCAAAAGAAAGGTTTACAAAGCAAATGTGACACATTTTTTTATAGGAATATCAGTAAATTACATTAAAAAAATGTATGAAAAGATTTTTTGCAATAAAAATGTTTATATTTATCAAGGATGCATTATTTGGTATGGCCACATATCGTCAGTGATGTGACAATACCTCCTATCTGTTTTTTCATGAGATTTGTAAGATAGACTAAAAACTTGTTTGGGCCACCTCCTGTTTTCATATATTTTTTGACTTGTTTTGCAGTAAATTTAACTATCTATTTACTACAAAACAAGCCAGAACTTACGTATGCAAACAGGAGGTGACCTTAAAAAATGTTTTTCGTCTCCTGCAAACCTCATGAAAAAAGATATAGGAGGTATTGTCACAGCACTGACGATATATTTCAGAGAATGTCTAAAAAATATACTGTGAATGTTCAAAGAACGTTCGTAGACATTCATGGAATGTTCCAACAAGACATTTAGTCTAAAAAATATACTGTGAATGTCCAAAGAACATTCATGGAATGTTCCAACATTCATGGAATGTCCCAACAAGACATTCAGTCTAAAAAATATACTGTGAATGTCCAAAGAACATTCATGGAATGTTCCAACAAGACATTCAGTCTAAAACATATACTGTGAATGTCCAAAGAACATTCGTAGACATTCATGGAATGTTCCAACAGAACATTCTAAGAATATTTAAAATGCTGACACAGCACATTCCAGGGACTTTCCAGGGACATTCGTGTGCATTTGGGGACATTCCAGGAATGTTTGGAATGTCCTGTGAGTACATTCTAGGAACATTCATGGAATGTTTTGTGTTATTAGGGGAGTAAGAACAGAATGTCAAGAAATTCTTCCCAAATATTTTGTGCGCCTGTGCGAACTTAAAATCCGAAACAAAATCCTCGAACGTCGAGAGGGTATTCCGGACACGTTCAGGATCTTTTTTCTGTACTGCGCGAACACCGAATTAAAAATCCGGAGGGTGTTCAGAGGGAAAGATTTGGACTCCGCGAACGCCCAATTTTGTAATGCGCAGGCGTTCTCCCTCTGGGTATACCCAGGACGTACTGCGCGATCAAAGCTAATGCAATGCAAGGGTCAGAATGACAATGAATGGCCGTTTCCGGATTCCCGAAAATTATAGGTAAAAATACTTATGGTATAAACTCAAATCAAAATGGTATATTCATTTCAACTGAAAACGAAACGAGAATTTCTCATTTTTCTTCAATAGAATTAAGTTTTAAACTTTTTACCATACAATTAAAACGGTTTAAAAAATGAATTAGATAGTTCACTAGTACCTACCAAAATACATAAATTTGATTAATTATTCTTAACGCGAAGTTGATAATCTATAGGCTAACATTATTCTTCTTCCTATAGGTACATACAGTATATTCTTTTTAAGATATTTTAAAAGTATATACAAGTATGTGTTAAGCATATACTTTTGCATATACTTACGCATATACTAAGAATATTCGATTAAGGTATATTCTAAGAATAAACTTTTACGAACATTCCGAGATACTACGTACCCGAATGTGCTCAGTATATTCGGTGCAAGAATATTCTTTGAGGCACATGCAAAGAACATGAAATTTAGAATGTTTTTTATGGTACATGCTATGCTTGTACTACGCATATACTAAAAAGGATATACTTCGACGAATGTTGGTATATAGGATATGCTTAGAACATGATGCGAACATCATTGTTATGTGGGTTAAGGTATTTATTATTACTAAATATTAAGTTAACTTACATCTAACATTACTACATACTTGAAAAAGAAGAATCTGCTTTACAGCGATAAAATTGATAAACTATAAAACGTTTTACAGCGTTTTCAATATACGCGTTCTTTTTCACTTTCTCTGCCGGCCAAAATACCCTCGTACATATGGCTCACTTGTTCCTGAGCTATGAGCCACAATATATCCAGTCTGATCCTTATACCTGCGTATTACGACTCTGCGATAGTATGAGAAAACAAATGTAAACATGAAAATCCCTAGATAGGGACATTTTTCTTTGCCTCATGACCACGTTTTCAGCATTTGGAACCACTGTGCAACGGTACTAAATACCTGCTGTGATACAATATTACTTCTGATTAATATAAAATAAAATTAAAACTTTAATAATTGATACAATGAACCGGTATGACATAAAGTTTTGTATGCACCACGTGATTATTGATTATTAGATGTTATATGCCTCGGGCGACATAATTATAAACTCTCGTACCAGAGGCCCTCGAGTTTTATAAGTACGTTTTATCCGTTTATTTTTAAATGTCGGTATAATACCCCACCAATAAAGGGAGACTGTCAACTCTGCAGTTTCAGATTGCAAAAGTTTTGATGTTAGATTAATAAAGTTAAGTATTTTAGATTGAACAGTAATGTTAACGACAGATTCAAAATTATTCATATGCCTAATAATGCTTTAGCTTCTAATTTTTTATCGTGTTGTAGATAGCAAAGAAATTTTCGTTAAAGATTTCATTACTTATCGGAAAGCTCTAAGCAAAGCCATAACAGCATCATGTCTGGATGACCACCGGGTTTCACAGAACCTTTTAAGTGTTTTTAAACACGATGAATCTAAAGTCGTAATAGTAGGTACATAGTACATCCCATCTTTTAATACTTGCACTAAAAAAAACATAAGCTTTTAATTATATCCTAAAAAAACCAACTCATGTACACCAGCAACGGCATCATTCAACACTATTAGGTTCAGATTATGGGATGCGCAATGAATGTCAATGAACATAGGAAGCTATTTTTTCAATGTCAGTTATGCGCCTTTGTACGCCTGGATATAGGTACACCACTCATAACGCTTGCCACATCATACCCCTTTCCTCTGCAGTTGTGTATGAAAAGGTGCTTTGATTGTATAAATTTTAAAATTTCATTTATAATACCCTCTGCACTCTGGTCTAATATGTGAATACTTCCCAAAAAATTTTAAACAACTTCTGCTTTGGAAGGTAAATTCTTTTCATCGCAAGTTATTTTTACATACCAGAAAATAAAACTAAGCTGATCGTGTTTTGAAATATCTTGAGTGGTATCAAGAATTTTTGAATAAAAACAACTTTTTTTAATTAGATTAATCAATTTGTTTTCAGTTTCTTGATCCAGCAAATTTATAACGTCGTTTTATATTTGGGAGCTAATGTAATTTTTTTTGAGTTATTGTTTTTATCGATTAATTTAGCTAAAACACACTATATTTAGCTAGTAAAAGAACCACCGACAAAAATTACCTTTTTGGGACTCACTTTTATTTAAACTACCAACATGTCCAGGAAACGCTAAATTGTACCCGGAAAGAGTAAGAGTTACGTCAATTACCCGCTTCATTACTTCCTTCCAAGTTTCCTATTTTGATGCTTATTAGGAAAATATATTTTGGTCCCCAATTTAAAGAAAGTAGAAGTATTAAGCTTGAAGGCTTTAAGGGGCCCCCCGCCTTGCGGGCCTGTCAGCTACGCCACTGCCATTAGGCAATATAGGCAGTTGCCTAGGGCGGCAAAAATACTGTACAAAAAAATATTTATATATAAAAATTAAAATCGAATAACAAGTGTGTATGTTCATCCATCAATGAAATGGAAGTGGACATTCATTTCTAAGTAAAATAAAACAAATTGCATTCATAACAAAAATAAAACAAACGTAGCATTCTGTTATCTTAAACAATTCATTAAAAAAGGACGGAAGTCATAAATTTAGTGATTATTAGGCCGCCGGCACCTCGGCAAAGGCGGTGGGCTATTGAACACTTCAATATTGCACATTTTGCAGAAACTAAAGATTTGACTTGTCTACAGTAGGTCATCGAGTTAGAGTTGGGATTTTCAATTGTATTATTACAAGTAGATAATAACTCCAGGGAAATAAGCAAGAAATACACCATGTTCGGGACACTGAAATATCGAGGTAGCTGACTACTTTTTTAGTTATTGTTGACTGTTGACCTATAGGATGAAAACCTATATGTTTCCTGTCTAGAGTTCGAGTCTTTTTTGAAGTTATACTTCTTTAGGCGCGATTGAGATTGAGGGTGAATTTATATTGATCTGCGCGCATGCTCACACCGACAGTTTGGTATTAGTCTTTATACGGGCTCTGATTGGGTGTTGAAATGATCTGTCAATAATTGTTCAATATGGAGGTTATCGGTAAACAAAAATGTTGTATAATATATTAGTTTTTATTGTTGTGATGTGAGGACAGAAATAAAATCAAATTTGTAATTATAGTGACTTTTTAAATAGTTTTGAAAAGCCACAGGTACGTAATTCTAAATGTTTCAGTTGTATTCCAATAAAAAATTATCTTCATACCTATTTGGAAAATGTAAAAAAAATAATGTACTTACCTAGTACCTGCTATGCTATACCCCTAGTAGGCAATGCTTTAATTTACATAATCTGATTACGAACAAACTTTCTACAAATTTTCATTCTAATGTATCGTTTTTTTTACTCTATATATTGTTGTATTTTGATTCGACAAAAATCAAACTAATAAAAATTCATATAAACAAAATGTCAAAAAGTTGTTCAGTTTGAGTATATTCCCACATGACGTATACGCGAAGATGGTGCAGTTTGAAATCGCTTCGACTCTCGTACGGCGGGATACACGGGAAGTAGGTTCAAGCCCAATGCAAGTTATATCATTTTTTTTTAATTTTTTTTATAGAGTTTATGATTGTAAGTATATTATTATATAATTTTTTTCAGAAAATACGTATTTAATTAAAATTTTTGGCAACAATTATTGTTCAGAAATAATTTGTGGCATTTTTCAATGTGTTTGTGTGTGTTTTATTCTTTTATTTTTTAAATTTTTGGTATTGTTTTAATAAAAATTTTTGGAAAGTAGTAGAGAAACTGTTATATAGATATTGATAGATATAGATATTGGTAGAGAAAGTATTTTAATTTCGTTGAAATCATATAATAGAAGTATAACTTCTTACGTGCGTACAAAGAACACACATTCTTTTTTTAATTATTAACAATTTAGTGCAATCAACGCGATTATTTCCATTTTTTGCACTCAATTAAAAAGCTAAATAGTTGACATAAAATTACAAAATTTATTTTTTTAGAACATTGAAAAACCTTCAAAATGACGATTTTTGAAAGTCAAAAAGTTAATTTGTTGCTTCGTAAACTGCAAAATAACTGAAAATCGTTATTTATTAATAACTTTTACTAAAACTCACTTAGAACTGTAGTGTTTCACTCAAAGTTGGGTATTGGGGTTCATAACAAACCCTCAAAATTTTAGACCGATCCATTAATTAGTTTAAAAGTTATTCTATTTGTTTATCCCAAAGACCTTTGTTTTGCAATAACAAATGACAGAAAATAATGAAAGATAGGACAATTCTGAGTAGGTATGCCAAATGAAAGTAAAAAGGTGATACTATCAAAATCTATTAATAAAAGATAAAAAATTATCTAATATAGTAAAAAATCCTAGATTATAAACATTTAGAAAATCTTTAAAAATATTGTCCGTAGAAAACATATTTTTATATATTCGAAAAGGTGATATTTTACTCGAATTTTTAAAAATATAGTTCAAATGGTGACTAGTCATGGTAAGTGAAGGGGAGCTACTGCTTTAATTGTACTAAATTGTTAATAATTAAATTTAAAAACGGACGCGAACTCTAGGCAGTAAACTAAATAGAATCTAAGATGCAAGCATCAGATATCACATATAATACTTCACAAGTATGTACCTTTATATTTCACAATATCGAAAATTGTTATTGACAAGTTATTGCATTTCGTCCTGTCGCCCGGGGGGAGGGGGGTACAACGGCCTACTTTATTCGTGGACCCAACAGGGCACTTTATTCAGGTGGTTTTTTATGTATTTTGTCCCGTAGAACACGAATTTTTTGTTTTGGTTAACAGTTGATCCGGATGTCGATAAGATTGTTTTTAACAAAGAACTTGAGGAATTACATATAACAGCGATTCTTAGCAAAACAAACCTTTTTTTTTATTTTTTTTGAGTCATTCTAAGCAAAAAATGTTGTTACAAGTTTTTTCGTAGGATGCATAGTTTTCGAGATAAACGCGGTAGAACTTTAAAAATATCGAAAAATTGCAATTTTTGAACCTGAATAACTTTTGATGAAAAAATAAAATAGCAATTCTAGCATTTGAAAGTTCATGTTAAATTATACCGGATTTGATATTTTTCATTGTTTTTTTTTATTGGCATGGACTTTATGTCAATCAGCCAATCACATGAGGTACTTATAGTGTCATGTTTAGTGTGTTTGTTGAGTAAGTGTCTTGTTACTTTGCAAAGTCGACGTCATTGTCTTTGCAAAGAGACGCTAATTTTGTCCGAACGTCTGCGGTCTCTCCGGTGAGTACCGATCCCACAAGGACAGTAACTATCTTCATTTATTAATTTATAATAAACGAAAAATTCCTGACCCTGTGAGATTCGAACTCACGACCATTCGGACCTTTCGATCCAAAGGTAGGCGCTCTTACCACTGAGCCACAGAGGGAGTTATTTTTTATTGTTAAACAAAGCTATAAACACATAGTGCTTGAGTAATGTTTTTAATGCATCTTTCATTTAAAATCGAACGAGTAGGCGCGCCTACAAACAGGCAATTTCTACGTATTATGCGTTAAAATGCATGCATTGGGCACAAGTCAAAACGCTCAAACATACTTATAATAGTAATATTACGCCTGATGTAAAATAAAGAATATTTTTAACACATTTCCAAACACTATTTGAAGAACCTAACATTCTTATTTAAATAAAAAATTCTGCTTGCATTTTTTTTCGCAAAAATGGTACCTACATGTTTGAAGGGCGGCTACTAGAGAATTGCCTAGGGCGTCATTTGACCTAAACGCGGCCCTGTGCACTCGCGTCACTCTCTAGCGGTTTCGAACTAACTGTTTGCACTCCCGACACTCCCACTGCATCAGCCTCTTGACTTATAGTATTACTGTTATTATAACTATCAGGTCTGTTTTTATCGCCTACTATACCAGCCCATATCGGATAGCCAGTTACATTTTGGGTATTACCCTGAAATTCCTGTCTGTCTACAACTGTCTCCCTATCCACATCAAGTTTAACTTCATCATAAAATTTCCCTACCTTAATAATTTGATCTGCATGTCTTTTCCATAATAAATTACTATTTGTAACTGGCTTACAGATGTAAGTTAACTGGCCCAGCTTTGAGACAATTATAGCTTGGACCCATGAAGGTTTATTTAAATTTCTATAATCTTTCGTATAAACTAATTCCCCTTCTTCAAATACTACCTGTCTACCCCCATGGTGATGTTTAATCTGGTTTAACCTAGCCCTTTCTCTAGCAGAGCTAGTCATAAAATCTAAGCGGGTCTTAATATGTCTACCAAACATTAGTTGTGAAGGAGTCTCCCCCGTAGTACAATGAGGTGTATTTCTATATGAAAACAAATATTTACTTATAAAGTAGCCATAAATCTTTTGAATCAGAAGTTTTATCCATTAATATCTTGTTCAGGGCATTTTTAAAGGGTTTTGCACTGTTTTCAGCAGCCCCATTAGTTTCTGGATGATATATGGAGCAGACGTTGTATGTATGATGCTATTCGTTTTACAAAATGTTTCAAATTCTTCACTAATTAACTGGGTCCCATTATCCGATATTATAGTATTTGGCAACCCATATCTAGCAAAGCAATCTCTCAGTCTTTGCAGTGTTGCTGTGGTATCTGTTTTATCCATGATATACACTTCCGGCCACTTTGAAAATGAGTCATCTTTCCTCTGACTGGTCCTAAGAAGTCTAAGTGAATTCTATCAAATACACCCTTGGCTTCTTCAAACTTTACCAATACTGTCTTATCTGGATTACTTGCGTTTGTCATACATGCTCCACAACTCTTTACATAATCCTCAATTTCTTCATCCAGATGTGGCCACCAAAAATACTGTCTAGCAAGTGTCTTCATCTTAACCATTCCATTGTGTGCCCCATGTATTTTCTATAATAACTGCTTCCTTACCCTTTCCGGTACAATTACCCTAAATCCCCACATTAACATAGCATTATCTAGACTTAATTCAAGATGTCTCCTCTTAAAAGGCCGTAAATCTTCCTCTACTTCCTCTGGCCAACCTTCCCTTACATACCTATATACCTTCGCTAAGTTTCTATCTACTCGTGTTTCTCGAACTAATATCTCAGCACTTACTGGTACCTTGTCTTCTACCAAAAAATGAAAATAATCTTGTGCTGTGTCGTTTTCCCCCTCTGAATAAATAAATAAATAATAAATAATAGCTATATTACCCAACAGTTTCCCATTTCTAGGGTAAAAAATTTGAAATACATTTTTCAGTTAGCATACAATCAGTATGTTGAAAATACAGAGTGAGAACAATTTAATTAAACAAATAACTATGTAAATAAGAAATAAGAAAAAATAAATAAAAAAAAATTAACAATTTAAGGTACTCCATAAACCAATGCGGTATCAACTAGATGATTAATTGAGCATGAAAAAATATCACAATGGTTGCATATTTTGTTATAGTTATTGCACATAACATAAATCAGTGACTTAAGTAACATGTTTGTTCTCGCGCGTGGACAAGTAAACACGATAGTTGACCTGGAGGATATTCGTGGCACATTAAATCTAATTTGGTCTAATATATCGCTGCAATCAATACAGTTGTGTAATAACTTAAATAAAAATGAAACCGAAAATATAACTCTTCTTAACTCTAAACTTACAATATCAAACCTGTTGCATAACAAATCGTAATCATAACCATGAGCAGGATATCCTCCATCAACCTTAAATGCTAAATATTTTAAATGCTTATTTTAAATGCTTATTTTAAATGCTTATTTTAAATATTTTATCCGCCTTAATACAGTGCAATGACAAAAACATTATTTTCTAACAAGGTTAAAACATGTTATTTAAACTCACATTTACCGCAAAATATGTTTGATATACTTATTAGAGAAAAATGGTCAAATTTTCAGTACATATTTACCGATGGGTCAAAAGACGCAAATGGAACGGGCTGTGCAGTATTCCACGAAAATAAAAATTACCATCATCAATATAGCCTACCTATTAAATGCTCAATATACACAGCAGAAATGATAGCAGTAATGTTTGCTGTTCAGTATGTACTACTGAATCCAACTAGCAATTATGTTATATTTACTGACAGTAAAAGCGTGGTGGACAGATTAAGTAACATTCAAACAGTCAAACCCATAAACCACATTGAATTGAATATACTTAAAACCAGGGCCCCCGTAACCGGGCGTTCAACGCGTGCGGCGCACGCGGGCGTATCCCCAAAGGGGCGCCAAACCGAAGGTTTGGTAAATAAGAAATATTTATTTTAAATGAGATAATCATTTTTTATATACAATTTTAATTATTTCATGAACAGCTAGAAAAATCTCAAAAATCCAGTATTGTGTTACTGAAAAAATTACATTTTGTTGTTCCTTCCTAATTTTTTTCTTTGAAGTAGATTGAATTAAGCTTGGCATACCATCCAATCGATTTTATGTTGTAAACTAAAGTGACACTCAAAATAGTCAAATAAACATCAAATCACACTCATTGAGGAGTAGAAATATAAATTAACACCCATAAACGCAACTTAGCAGTTTTACTCCAACAGAAATACAACTTGCTGGATCAAGCAGTTTTACTCCTATAAAGTGAATCTTTTACTCGAATTTATGATTAAGTTCGAATTTATGATTAAATTCGAGTTACTCGAATTACCCTTAAGTAAACAAATACTTTATGAATTATGATTATGTATTTGACTTGAGTATCTTTTCCCTTCTCGTCTATGCCTCTATTAGGCATAAACATTATTTACTGTTGCTGGTGAACGGGTGGTTTCCTGCAGTGAAAGGTTTAAAATTTTATTTTATATTGGTGTTAATAATTACCTACGCCTATTATTGCAATATCCGTTGGGTTTGTTCTGCCCTGATTTTAAACTTCTGTTTTCGTGTGTTGTTAGTTTAAGTGGTGTGGAAATTAAATTAATTGTGAAAATGGTAAGGATCATAATCATTGCATAGAATAATAATAATTCATTTTAAATAGTTATACATAATCGGGTTTCCTCTAATAAAATCCACAATTTACAATTTATTTTGAAAAAAAAAAGAAAATAATTAAGACATTGTGTCTGCGTTTAGAACCATATGGGAAACTTTTTTATTAATTTTACGGAAAAAATTTATTCTTCATAAAATGCTTTGTATAATATAGTCTAAAATCTAAAATGCAACCAAATATAAAATTGTGTCAATCTTATGAGTATCAAAAATATGAATTTCGATCAAGAGTACCCTATATTTCACAATATCGAAAATTATTATTATGAAAAGTTGTTTGGAATTAATTAAAAACTATGTTTTAATATGCAATTAATCCTTTTAATTGAAGTTTTTTTCTCAAATTACAGATACGCCCTTTTCATTTATTACGAATAATGCGATAACTCTTTTATTGTTAATGATTAATTAATTCATAATAATAAAAGAGTTATCACATTATTTGTTATAACTGAAAAGGGCTAATTATGAATAATAAAAGACATCACATTATTTCTAATAAATGAAAAGGGCGTTGTTGAAAAGTACAATTAATGTACGATAAAAAGTTCTTTCTAAAAAGCTTTGCATGGTCTAAAATCTAAGATGCAACCATCAACTCCTATCAAATTTTTTCAATTTTATATAAGATATACTATATGTAAAAAATATGAGTTTCGATCAAAAGTAAAGTGCCTTTCTAGATCACAATATTTCAGGCCTTTAGAACGCAAGGGGTAGAAGTGACAAGTTTTGAGAAAACAATATTCAAAGTTCTAGAAAAATTTAAAAAATGGAGGTAGGAACTACTTAGCATGTTTTCAATGACATGTCATTTTTGATCATTTTATTGCTAGTTTATGTAGAAAGTTTGAAGTTTTATACCTAAGTGTTTGGGAGTCCATTTTTGTATTTACAATCGGATTTTCTAAAATTGTCACTTATACCCCTTGTGTTCTAAGGGCCTCATTTCAATTAGAAGGATGTACCTAATTGCATAAAGAAACATAGTTTTTAATGCTGAACAACTTTTCAATATTGTGAAAACTAAACGTACTTTGCTCTCAACCGAAATTCATATTTTTTGACGTACCTCGTATAAGATTCATAAAATTTGATATTTGATGGTTGCATTCTGAGTTCTAGACAATGCAGAACTTTTTATGAAGAATAACTTTTTCTCGTAAAATTAATAATAAAACAGTTTCCCATATGGGTCCTAGTTTCCTAGTTATGTATAAAATTTGTTTGAAAACTTTGAAATGACAAAATATTATTGTTTATTTATTTAAATGTATATTTTAAATTTAATATGCAAGGTGCTTCATTAATGTTGCAAAAAAAATTAAGAGGAAAGGCGCAACATGTCGCCTGTCAAAATTTTCAATGTGTTTTAAATTTATTCATTTTTTCCGAATCCTGAGAAAACTAAATAAGTATTTTTTTTAAATTTAAACGCAGAATGAAAGATAACGTTATTGCCAAGAGCCGACAGCTCCTTAAAATGAACAAAAAGTTTCTTTTGAATTAAATATTTGCAATTATTAAAAATCACACTAAATTTTCTTTTATTTTCACCCATGTAACTTATTAAAATAAACATTATAGAAGTTTTCAGGGACTTTCGGCCTCAGTAATAATGTAGTCTTTCATGCTGCGTTTAAATTTTTCAAAAATATTTATTAGTTTTATATAGTAGATTTAAAGGGAGCTAAAATATGTTCCGCACGCGGGCGCCAATCAGCCTTGCGGGGGCCCTGCTTAAAACTCTGTTTGAAATTACACAATTAGGAGTAAATGTAACAATTGCTTGGATTAAGGGTCATTCGGGAATAAAAGGCAATGAAATAGTTGACAATTTTGCTAAATCAGCTTATGTGATCGGAGAAAAAATAAACAAAAATTTAATTCCAGCTTCAGATATTGATACTTTTAGCAGACAAAAACTTAAAAATAATTGGCAATTGCATTACAGAGAATGTAATACTGGCTCAAATTTTGCTCAATGTAACCCTAGGATATTCTCAAAAAGATGGTTTTACACAGAATATAACAGACATTTTATAAAGACCATTAATCGGCTGAGAGCCAATCATGCTCTTACGCCATAATATTACATGCATAGAATCGGCTTGTCAGATACTCCCAATTGTACTTGTGGCAAAATCGGAGATCTAACACATATCATATTAGAATGTCATTTAAACATAAATAACATAAACGACCTTTATAAGGAATTTAAAAGATTTAAAATGTTTTTTTCCAATAAACCTTAATACTTTAATATTTACAAATGATATGGAAATTCTTCATATCATTTATAAACATGTTAAATTATGTAAATACAAGTTGTAAACGTAATATAATAGGCATAATTTGTTAATGTGGTTTGAAAAAATTAAAAAAAAATAATATATAAAAAAACACATAGTAACAAAAAAATAATAAATAAAAAAAAGAAAAAAAATAGAAACAAAAATAAAAAAAGGATAAAAAAAAGAAGTAAAAAAAAAGTGTTTCGCACAAATTAAAATATATATTAAAAAACAGCAAAATAACAAAAAAAAAACAAAATAAAAAAAGCTACACAATGTACCAATGTATCTATAAAAATAATATTGTAGAATGTACTTATGTTTATAAGAAATTTATGACTATGAATCTGCAATCAATCACAAACAAGTCTGGCTAATTGGCTCTGCCAAAGCCATTTTTCAAAAAAAAAATATTTTAAAAGTTTTCGTTGTATCTTTTCAATCTGTTGCATATAACATCTATAAATAGGATACCAAATTAAGCTACAATATTCTAGCTTTGTTCGCACTAACGATAGATACAGCTGTTTAATCGGTCTTATATCGCTAAAATTTCTATAGTTTCTGATGATAAAACCGTACATTTCCATAGCATCAGATACTTTCTGCTCAATATGGTCATTAAAGGTTAATTTTGAATCAAATATAACTCCTAAATCTTTAATGCTATTACATTTTTCCAGTTCTGACCCCTGAATTACATAATTAAAATCAACCTTATTTTCCTTTTTAGAATATCTTACTACTTCCCACATAACAATTTCATGTTCTTAGTAGATTCATAGAACATACTTTTCAGAAAAAGTATATACTTAGAATATGCGTAATTACCATTGCGAATGTGCAGAGCATATACTGAGTATATACTACATTACAGTACTTAAACGTTCTATGTATATACTTAGAATGTACTACCGCACTTCTTTTCAGTATATACCAAGAACATACTTTTTAGAAGATTCTAAGGAGGTGCTATAAACCTTCTATTTATATACTTAGAATGTACTATCGCACATATTTTTAGTATATGGGAAGAATATTCCAAGGAAGTGCTATATACCTTCTAGTTATATACTTAGAATGTACTATCGCACATATTTTTCGTATATGGGAAGAATATTCCAAGGAAGTGCTATATACCTTCTATGTATATACTTAGAATGTACTATCGCACATATTTTTAGTATATGGGAAGAATATTCCAAGGATGTGCTGTATTTCGCAGAAGTATGTTTTCAACATCACCCAATCTCATCCTATAGGTTCTACCAAAGAATACTAAGTATTCTTTGGTTCTACTAATATATTATATTTACATATTCTAATTGCATATGAGAATGTAGTTATTACATTCTACAATATTACGTAAAAAGTAAGTATAAAATATATAAACTTTAGTTAGTTATATAGGTACCTATGTATAATAAATATTATATGGGTAAGTAGCCTATATAAAATATAAGTTATATTTAGTTATTATGTGCACATCAAAATAAAAATGCTGCTTATATAATTATATAATAGCCAAATATATATATAATATGTATGTAAATTACTAAAATTTATAGGTATCTATATACATTATACATACTTTTACTTACTAGGTATTTAGGAAATATTGAAGTACCAATATCAATTTATTATTTTCAAACTGCTTTTTATGTTCTTAAAAATGTTTTAGTCCTTGTAGCTAGAAATACTTGGTCCTACCTTACAGCGTAGACATAAATGCATAACTGTACTGGAAACTATTTTCATATTTTGCTCTTTTGTTACCTACCCCCTTCCCTTGTGCAGGTATAAAATGCACTGCAAGGGTCAGAATGACAATGAATGGCCGTTTCCGGATTCCCGAAAATTATAGGTAAAAATACTTATGGTATAAACTCAAATCAAAATGGTATATTCATTTCAACTGAAAACGAAACGAGAATTTCTCATTTTTCTTCAATAGAATTAAGTTTTAAACTTTTTACCATACAATTAAAACGGTTAAAAAAAATGAATTAGATAGTTCACTAGTACCTACCAAAATACATAAATTTGATTAATTATTCTTAACGCGAAGTTGATAATCTATAGGCTAACATTATTCTTCTTCCTATAGGTACATACAGTATATTCTTTTTAAGATATTTTAAAAGTATATACAAGTATGTGTTAAGCATATACTTTTGCATATACTTACGCATATACTAAGAATATTCGATTAAGGTATATTCTAAGAATAAACTTTTACGAACATTCCGAGATACTACGTACCCGAATGTGCTCAGTATATTCGGTGCAAGAATATTCTTTGAGGCACATGCAAAGAACATGAAATGTAGAATGTTTTTTATGGTACATGCTATGCTTGTACTACGCATATACTAAAAAGGATATACTTCGACGAATGTTGGTAGGATATGCTTAGAACATGATGCGAACATCATTGTTATGTGGGTTTACATTTATTGACATTAAGAAAAAGTTTGTTTTTTATACACCAAGTATCTATACAATTTAGATCGTTCTGCAAATCTATACAGTTAGCAATTGTTTTAATTTCACAGTATATTTTAAGATCATCCGCAGAACATAATTTTCTGTTTTTGATATCTAAAAATAAATCGTTGATATATAATAGGAACAACAATGGACCTAAGTTTAATCCCTGTGGAGAGCCGGATGTAGTAAAGATTAATTCTGATGTGAAACCATTATATGATACAAATTGGCTCCTACCTATTAAATAGCTTTCAAGTAGTTTTAAAATGTTTCCAGAAAATCCTAAATTTGATCATTTAAAGAGAAGGTATTTGTGATCAACCTTGTCAAACGCCTTAGAAAAATCAGTATATATTACATCTACTTGACCTTGTACATCCAAAACATCTGGAATATATTGAGTTATTACAGCTAAGTTTGATACAGTAGAGCGTTTATCTATAAAGGCATGTTGATAAGGTGATATCCATCCCCTAACAGAAGGGTATATACGATTATATACAGTTACTTCGAAAACCTTTGAAAAATTGGATAACAAAGATACCGATCTGTAATTGGATACATCAGATTTCGTTCCATTTTTGAATACAGGGCATACCTACTTTTTCATTTTTCCACAGTTCAGGATAAGTTCCCGTTTTTATTGATAAGTTAAAAATTTTTTGAAGTGGCTTTACAAATACCCGAGAACAATCTTTGATTAAAAATGCTGGAATATTATCCGGTCCGGACGTCATTTTATTTTTAATTTTTTTAAATGCTACCAAAATTTCGTTTTCTTGAAATTCGCTAAAATTAATAGTGGGTAAATAGATATCTCTACATTCTTGGTTATCAAATGCATTGTTTTCGACAGGTATATAAACTTTTTCAAAAAACATCTTAAAAGCATGGATTATATCGTGAGGATTATTAAATGTATCGCCGTTGTAACACATTTCACCTGGGATTCTAGAAGTTTTATTCTTTGCTTTGCATGAACATATGCCCAGAAATTATTAGATTCGTTAGAAATACTAGTCTGAATTTTTTCAAGATAAGCGTTATATTCAGTTTTAATCATTTGTTTTCTTATTTTTCGCAACCTTTTAAATTCATGCATATAAAGTATATTCCCTGTTTTCTTATAATTTTTGATATTTTTTGACTTCAACTTTATTATTCTAATTATTTCCGCATTGTACCATGTAGGATACTGACGTTTATAATTTCTGTATATTGGTACACACATATGAAATAATTCATATATCTTAGCATAAAATAATTGAAGACACAAGTGCATGAAGGGTCTATGTGACAAATTTTTCAAAACATGTTTTTTATGTTGTAAGTTTTAAGTAACACTTTTTAAAATTAATATTTTCTAAGTTACTAGAGTGTAAAGGATCTATGTACACAGTAAATTTTAAAATGTAAGTGCATAAAGGATCTATGTACACTTTTTGTATATAAAAAATATATAATAAATATTTTTTTAAGATTTTTTTAATGGGGTTAATAAATATATTAGTTTTAGAACTACCTATTCTATAAATTTAATCTATTTAGATCTTATAGTAAAAAAGTTCTAGTATAAAAACTTTAACTTCATTTTTCTCAATAACTTGCAAATGTCAAATATACCCTTCATGCGCTTGTGTCTTCAATTCTAGGACTGTATTTACATCATCAGACATGTCTAAAAAACTCCAGTCGCAATTAAGAAATTCTGAGTACCTACAGTAAAGGAAAATTTGCTTTTTTAAAATTATATCTTTTAGTTTTAGAATGAGGCACAAAACTGGTTTCCTTTTTCCGAAAATCATTAATATTTATCATTAATGCTGGATGATGTAAATATTCTTGAACAAATGGTGCATTATCACGACTTACATGACACAGATCTGATGATATAACTAAGTCTAACAATCGATTTAAATTATTTCCCACCTGATTATACAGATCTAAATTAAACAAACACATGAAGTCTAACACTGCCGATGTCTCCACATCAGACAAGTGCTTGAATATCAGTTTGTAAAGTTAGAATTAATGCTTTCAGATCTTTTATTTGGTTCCCAACCTGTCTACAACTCATACAGGACCAATCGAATCCTTTATCATTATCATTAAATAATTCCAGTTCTACATTACTAACATTCACACAGGTATGTCTAAAAATTCTATTGCAAACGGAACATTTTATCATTAAATTCGATTTATACGATTCAGCAGGAACAAAAATCATATTCGAAGTCGAAGGCATAATTAAACCGTTGAAGATACGCCTATGTATATGTACAGTAATTAAGAATGGTTCTCGGTGTTGTTATTGTTATCTTAATTGGTGTTATTATTGTAGGTTAGGACGTATACCTACCAAAAATTGACAAGAAATCTATCAAAAACTGCTTTTAGGAAGATAAATATCTTACTGTTTATATCCGTACCTATATTTAACTGCAAATATTTGTGTAGTTTCACAAATTACTTTCACCTCATTACACGAGTTTTTCTTTAAAATGATAACAGCGCCTTGAAAACACCTTCACACCGAACGTATACTCGTATGAGTATACGTTCGGGCTTCGGGGCTCAAGGCTTCCTTTAGCCCCGAAGCTAAAGGAAGCCTATCTGCTTCCCCATTTTGACTTCCCTTCACATGTTGAAACCTGTAATTAAATCCGCTCAAGAAAAAAAGCCCATCTTTGAAGACGCCCCGCAGCCATTTGTGGTATTCCTTTGTGTTCCCCAAAAATTGCCTGAAGAGGTTTGTGATCTGAACATAAAACAAACTTGTTTTCATCAAATATTGATAAAACTTTTTGACCCCCCAAAATATTGCAAGAGCTTCTTTGTGGATAACTGAATAATTAGTTTCTGTTTTACTTAATAACCTTGAAGCGAAACTAATGGGTTTCTCTGACCCATCTGGGTAATTATGTAAAAGCACACATCCCAGTCCCTTATTTGAACTGTCACAAACCAATTTAATTGGTTTCGCAGGATCAAAATATGCTAACGTCTGGCCTATTTATATAGCCTCTTTAGCTTGTTTAAAAGATTTCTCACACTCTCTTGACCATCTAAATGGTGTATTTGCCTTCAAAAAGTTATATAATGGACTTAACAATATTGACAATTTAGGGAGAAAACGAGCATAATAGGTAATCATTCCCACAAAAGCCTTAATTTCTGTTACGTTGGTAGGTCGAGGAACCTCTACTATAGCTTTAACCTTTTCTGGATATGTATGAAGACCATTTTTATTAATAACATGTCCTAAATATCTAATTTCAGGCTCAAAACACTTACACTTTTTTAAATTAAGTCTAAAACCAGCCTTATAGAGCCTACTAAATACATCCTCCAATTTTTTTAAGTGTTCTCCCCTATTCTTCCCTGTCACTACAATGTCATCCATAAAATTTATAGTTCCACTGGCATCTTGTAATACCTTTTCTATAGTTTTTTGAAAAATGGCCATAGGGGAGCCTATGAAGTTGATAAATACCCCTATGAGTACTCCAAGATAACAACAATTTCGTTTCATCACTCACTTCTAATTGATTATTGATTCAGTGAATTTGTACTCTACGAGCTCCCTAGTGGGAAAGTTTTGGGGTAGTTCTGATTTCTTTCATTATATATGGATTTTGGGCTGCTGAATCCGAATATGAGGTTTGCGGACAAAATTTCTTGCCGGAACATTGAAAAAATCGCGAGAAACTCGAAAAATTTCAGCTTTTTTCCGCTGTTTTGGTCAAATCTCGAAAACTATTAACTTTTAGTAAATAGTCTGTTAACAGAAATTAAAGTGCTTAAAATTATCTACAAATATCACTATTTACTTTTTTTTTCAGACGAACCGTTCGGTCTAAAGTGCAAGTTGAAAATTGCCAATTTTTAACGGTCTCGGAAAACCCCACTTTGTACCGGGTGTCCCAATAAGAATGGCTCTCGGCCATATCTCAGGAACCGTTTATAGTAGAGCTTTGAAATAAAAAATTTTATAACAAAAGTTGCCTCAGGAAAAGCCTGGAAATTATTTTCATAATTGTGGGACCACCGCTAGAGGGCGTAATTGAATATCAAAAATTAAAAAATCTAAATTTTACGAAATTTTCCTAATGAAGGGGCACTGGAAATCCGATCGTCGTATTCTTCATAAAATTCTACACATATTTGATTTGACAAGTTTAGGTCTACCTTTGGAAATAAGAGGTGGGGGTGAGTGGGAAACTTGTTATGAAAAACTGGCTGTGAGTCCGGTTCTGCTTAATCAAATTTTGCAAACTTGGTCTTGTTGAAGACAGATCTTTTTCGTCAATGTAAAAGTTATGATTTCGAACCAACTTACTGAGTAAAATGCCAGCTAGAAGGCGTTATTTAATTTTTTTCAGAAATCTAGTGTTCCTTGAAAAATATTAAATACAAACATGCATTTTTAATACCATATTACAAAATTAGACAAAATTAGCAACAGAATAGCGAAAACCGCATGTTAATACCTTTATTCTATCTCGAGATATCTTACAAAACGTGTAAATTTAAAAACATAGCTGTTACTGTCACCGGTAAACGAAATAATTCATTAAAAGTAGTGTGCTATGGAAACAACAAAGAAACATTTTCCAGCTGTCAACGTATATTAGGTCTTTTCAACGCTTCTCATTTGTTTCGAGCCTCGTTCATATCTCGTATATTAATATTATACACGGATTATACGGCATATGACAGAGGCTCGAAACAAATGAGAAGCGTTGAAAAGCCCTATTACAAAGAAATAAAAACAACTACTTAGTGATGACATAAACGTTCAAATTTTTGCCCATCATTTTCGTTGCAAACATTTACTCTTTCAAGAGTAGATTGAACAGCAGTCTCAATTTCTGCTCTCGATATGCTTTGAATGGCGTTTAGTATTCTCTGGATAATGTATTCTAGAGTAGTGTATGATGGGCAACAATTTGAATATTTAGGTCGTCACTAAGTAGTTCTTTTTGTTCTGTGTTATATTTAATTTTAATAGTATTGTTTCTCTTTATATTGTTATTTTAATTAATTATATTTTTATACGTTGACATATGGAAAATGTTATTTTGTTTTTTTCCACAGCACACTACTTTTCATTAACTTAGTTTACCGGTGATAGTAACAGTTATGTATAAAATTTACACGTTTCTCGAGATATCTTGGGATAGACAAAAGGTATCGACATGCGGTTTTCGCTATTCTATTTCTAATTTAATCTAATTTTATAAAGTATGATTAAAAATGCATACTTGTATTTAATATTTTCCAAAGAAAACTAGATTTCTGAAAAAAATTAAATAACGCCTCCCAGCTGGCTTATTACTTATTAGGATGGTTCAAAATTATCACGCTTACATTGAAGAAAAAGATCTGTCTTCAATAAGACCCAGTTTTCAAAATTTGATTTAGCAGAACCGGACTTACAGCCATTTTTTCATAACAAGTTTCCCACCCACCCCGACCTCTTATTTGCAAAGGTAGAGTTAAACTTGTTAAATCGAATATGCGCAGAATTTGATGAAGAATACAATAATCGGATTTGCAGTGCCCCTTCATTAGGAAAATTTTGTAAAATTTAGATTTTTTTATTTTTGATATTCAATTACGCCCTCTAGCGGTGGACCCACAATTATGAAAATAATTTCCAGGCTTTTCCTGAGGCAACTTTTGTTATAAAATTTTTTATTTCAAAGCTCTACTATAAACCGTTCCTGAGATATGGCCGAGAGCCATTCTTATTGGGACACCCGGTACATTCCAAAACTTTAGTTTTTATTAGAATGCTGCCATTTGATAAATTTCTCCTAGTTTTCTGTACAAATAATAAATTTTAGTTCATAATATGAATATGGTATGTCTCTTCTCACAGCTTCCATGAATCCATTCCATCCTAAAATACCGAGAATGTCTCTGCTTTTCCCTTAAAGCCACAGAAGATCAGGCACAGATATGGAGTCACAGTTTCAGTTGGTGTGAACATTCCCTTCGGATCTTGATTTCTGATAAACCTTGAGGTTTTGTCCTTGGAAAATATATTAGTTGAACAGCTCTCTGACTTCCATAAACCTCAGGTGCGGGTTTAGTTTTTAGCCGAGGAATGGATTAGTTAGGAGCCATTGCATGTTTTGTTGCAATACAAGAAATGCCACCCATGACGTAAAAAGTGTGGTATCCGTCGATTGTATGTACGTTAACCCTTTCTGTCCCAACGCTGCATATTATATATTATGTTTTTGAAAAAGTGGGTCTGTATTATTATTCCCAGCCGCCTTATATATACGTTCAAGGTGTTATGGTCTCAATTTACCAAAGCCGAAAATATGCGTTTCTTATAAAATTTTAGACTCATTGGTGTCCCAATGCCGCAGAAATATGTCCGAAAATGTTAGATTATTGTTCCCAAAGCCTCAAAATGTTGACACCTAAGACAGGTCATGCGGACCCATTGCCGTATATATTTGTTCACATATTTTAGATATATGCTATATTGTAGCACTGGTGACAACGCTTATAGGTAGCTGCTAGAAGGTGAAGCGTTTGTAGCCACAGAAAAGACCAGAAAAAAAAAGAAGCGAATCGAGATACATGTGTGCAAGATGCGGAGTCTGCCTTTGCGTAGTGTCATGTTTTTAGAAGTACCACACAAAAGAAAACTTTTAATGTTAATTTACATTACATTATTTTTTAAGTTAGTTACATTTTTTCAAGTTGGTTTTGCTCTCTGATGAGTACTTTTGAAAAGAAAACGTTTAAGTTGGTTAAAAAAAAAAACTCATTAAAAAACATGTTTTGGTCATTTATTTGTTTATTTATATGCGACGTATGTATAAGGCAATGGGACTCTAAGCATGAAAAAACCTTTGGGATTGAGGGACCAACATGCAAATTAAGGCCTGGCATAGAAAGGGTTAAAATCAGCATTTTCGTACACCTGTTGTGTAAAGCACGGCTGGTCAATTTTCTGCGGATCGCCTGCGATTGCTGACACTTCCAGATAAGCAACGCGCTTGCTCAAAGTCTTGTAGCGGAAGTAAGGCCCAGATAGTTGGTCTCACCCTTCTTTGAAGGGTTGGCCGTTTTCTCTACAAAAAGTACGGCTCAAGAAAATAGGTTGATGTAGGGGCTCTTTGGGGTTTTGTTCATCCTATACGGGAGCTGTTCGCTGCTTTACACAGCAGGTGTAGGATAACGCTGATTTTAACGTACATACAATCGACGAATACCACACTTTTCACGTCATATGTGGCATTTCTTGTATTGCACCAAAACATGCAGTAGCTCCTAAGCAATCCATTCCTCGGACAAAAAAGAAACCCGCTCCTGAGGTTTATGGAAGTCAGGGAGCTGTTCAACTAATTCATTTTAAAAGGACAAAACCTCAATGTTTATCAGAAATCAAGATAACAGATTCGAAGGAAATGTTCACATGAACTAAAACTGTGACTCCATCTGTGCCTGATCTTCTGTGGCTCTAAGGGAAAAGCAGATACATTCCCGGCCTCTTAGGACGGAATGGACTCATGGAAGCTGTCACAAGAGACATACCATACCTATGAACTAACATTTATTATTTGTACAGAAAACTAGGAGAAATTTATCAAATGACAGCATTCTAATAAAAAATAAAGTTTTGGAATGTAAAAAGTGGGTTTTGCCGAGACCGTTAAATTGGCAATTTTCAACTTGTACTTTAGACCGAACAGTTCGTCTGAAAAAAAAAGTAAATAGTGATATTTGTAGATAATTTTAAGCACTTTAATTTCTGTTAACAGACTATTTACTAAAAGTTAATAGTTTTCGAGATTTGACCAAAACAGCGGAAAAAAGCTGAAATTTTTCGAGTTTCTCGCGATTTTTTCAATGTTCCGGCAAGAAATTTTGTCCGCAAACCTCATATTCGGATTCAGCAGCCCAAAATCCATATATAATGAAAAAAATCAGAACTACCCCAAAACTTTCCTAGTAAAAACACAATTTTATTGAATCATATATGCGTTTTTCAAATCTAGTTTTGTAAAATATTCGCCACCTTGGAGAGCCACAATTAGCAATTACAGAAAACAAGGGTTGCCCTATCTAATCTTGTTCTTAACTATAATTAATTAATAATTAAAAAATCACATTTTTTTATGAATTTAAAAAGAATTCGACCCGGGCAGATATTATTTAAGATTTTTTGGATCATTCTAAACAAAAAAGGTTTTTTGTACCTAATTTTTCTCTAAAGTTGATCCTTTTCGAGTTATATTACAATTTAAAACTGAAAAAGAAGGAAAGATGACAATTTTCAAGGCTCAAAATCACAAGTAAAAAATATCATTTTTGTATTCGTCAAGAAAGAACATAAATTCAAGTTCAAGCCTTTATTATATCAGTTCTTGATAAGTCTATTGGACTTTCATTCTGAAACATTGTTTTTTAGTTGTTAATGCCCGTCTCAACCGATGTCGCAACCCGATGTCAACCATGTTGTTCAATCTTGTTCTTGAAGTAATAATGAGGAATTGCAGCATAAAAATGGAAGAAACCATATTTAAAAACGAACATCAATGTATTGCTTTTGCGGATGATCTAACAATATTAGCAAAATCAAAGAAAGAATTGAAAATAATTGTGAAAAAGATAGAAAAAGAAGCAAATCGGTTTGGTCTAAAGATAAATGAAAAGAAACCTAAATACATGATAATGGGTGATACACAGCAAGACAATGAAGAGTTTATAAAAATACAAGGGGAGAAAGATTACATATACAGTTTTGACAGAGTGGAAGAGTTTACTTACCTTGGTGTGAAAGTAAAGGAAAATGGACATGAAGATAAAGAAATAGAATCCAGAATTACAAAAAGTAACCAGAAATACGGAATGCTGAGATCCTTAATGAAGTCGAAGTTTGTTTCAAGAAAAACAAAAGAAAGAATTTACAAGACAGTGATTAGAGCTACGGTTGTATATGGAGCTGAATTATGGGTTTTAAGAAAGGCAGATGAAGAAAGATTAGAAAGATGGGAGAGGAAAATTCTCCGATCAATTTACGGCGGCATAAATACACAAATGGGATGAAGAAGGACAAATAAAGAGTTGGAAGAGCTGTATACGGAACCAAAAATCACCGCAATAATAAAGGCGCATAGAATAAGATCGCTGGGACATGTGCAAAGATTGGAAAACCATAGAATGACCAGGATGATATTGAACAGGAAACCAGTGGGGAAAAAAGGAAAGGAAGACCCCGTAAAAGATGGTTTGACAGCGTCCAAAGATTTACGAGAATTAAAAATAGATAACTGGAGAAACAAGGTATTAGACAGAAAAGAATGGAGATGAGTGGTAAGAAGAGCGCAAGAGAAATTGTAACAGAATAATGTGCCATGAATTGTAAAATGAGAGCTACCTATATATATATATATATATATATATATATATATATATATATATATATATATATATAAAGAAAATAATCGTTTCGTTTTGATTCAATTCGAGTCTCTTGCCATCCTCTGACATCTGATGTTTCGGAATCTATTCCTTGTCAAAGAGGCTTTACAAGAAGACTGAATTGAACCATAACGAAACGAAGAGGAAGTGCAAATATTAAAATATTTGCACCGGAATATGGTTAGACTGTCCTCTAACGGGGAATGATAAAATGAGTGAAAAATAATTTCGACCACGTCCAAGTAATCTGTTAACCGAGATACACTAGTACCAAGCGGCGCCGCTAGGAGAACACTCCAATAATGCGTCGCAGATTACTTATATGAAACGTGGTCATTTTGTACTCTTAAACCGATAGCTTTGATCGCGCAGTACGTCCTGGGTATACCCAGAGGGAGAACGCCTGCGCATTACAAAATTGGGCGTTCGCGGAGTCCAAATCTTTCCCTCTGAACACCCTCCGGATTTTTAATTCGGTGTTCGCGCAGTACAGAAAAAAGATCCTGAACATGCCCGGGGTACGCTCTCGACGTTCGAGGATTTTGTTTCGGATTTTAAGTTCGCACAGGCGCACAAAATATTTGGGAAGAATTTCTTGATATTCTGTTCTTACTCTTTCCAATTCTTAACCTAAAATATTGTTTTGTTAAACAACTTGTAGATGTACATTCTGGTTTTTAAAGTTTTGAAATTATGTAAAGTGTTGTGTCATTTAAATATTCTTCAAACAAATTTTAATATTTTTTATATTAAAGCTTTTTTAGTTGTTTTTGTCAATGTTTTCCATTTCGTATGTTTATAAATAAGTAGGTACCTTTTCAAGTATTATTTTCATTCGATATTCGATAATTATCTATTACGGTAGTATGTATTACAATAAATTGTAGTCTGTTTTTACTTAATTTCTTCTATCTAAATGAACTTATAAGTACCTACATATTCTTGTGGTTTATTTTTCAGTTTAATTTATGAGTTAAATTAGTCTCTTATTGAATATAATGAAACATAAACAATACATCAAACTTATTCTGAAACTATTTCTTGTGTCTTGTTATATTTCATTATTTTTGTGGTGTAATAAACCACAACACAATGCCACAACCCATTAAATTCAATACATAGATATCAAAATTGGAAATGATTGTTTTACTAAATTATTCCTTCCTTCAGATAATGTTCAACCCTCATGAAGTTAAAGGTAATTTTTATATCTACATATCAACAATCTTTTACTCTACAAAAATGTAAGCTGGATTTCAGAGTGGAAATAATAAAGAAAGACTCTAATCAAATTTCTACCTTCTAAGAAAGGCATTGAATTATTGAATAGAAAGTTAATCCTTTGCCTGTTGCCTTTATTCTCTTTTCTTTTTCTCTTTGTTGACATACAAATTTGTTGCATTTGCATTTTTTTTGACATTTATTTCGAAATAAGAAAGAGACAACAAAAAGCTTCCTTCTCTAACCTTAATGTATGCAACCCGTCATTACATTGCGAATCCGAAAATTGTTCGCGGAGCGAAAAATCCTGAGCATGTCCAGGATAAGTTTACGTTGACGCCTGCGCATTGGAAACTAATCCCGAACTTACTCTGGGTATGCTCGATTTGTACTGCGCGAACACTACTATAATTTCATTTTCGTAAGATAACCGATAACCTAAAAATTTAGTAAAAATTTTAATTGGAAAAAAATGCATCGATATTATCGATTCGATAAGGGGGTGTGGGAAATGGAAATTAGTGGCTTTTTTGCTGTACTGTGTGCTAGTTTTTGCTCTGGGCTCTGGCTGGATCTCTTGTTTAAACAATTTTGTAAGTATTATAAAATCCGTTTTCAATTTTCTTTATTCTTTATGAAACGAATCATTTATGCATGCATATTATTACCTGTAAATAGTATCTATTTCTTTTGATTTTTAATTGTAAAGAATAGAAAAATTACCGTTCATTTTAATTTTTTTTAGAATCAGCTGAAAGTGGTCTACAAAAAAAACCAAGAAGGAAATGTATAGCCTTGTGGCTATGAAAGGCAAAAGAGAGATATAAAAAGTGTATTGGCTAGTTGGAAGAAAGTCCACATTGTCCATGCATAATAAGTTATTACTTTATCAACAAATATCAAGAAGATAGCAGGAAGTCACGAGCAACACCAGCAATTGAACAACTTCATAAGTTCAAGAATATCGAGGAAATCCAGCTCCTCGATACTACTGGGCAAACTAGAAGATTGAAGAGGACAAAGCCTTTTGAACTAGTTTGAGTGATAGGTGATAGTGAAAAACGGAGCATAGTGCTTGTATGCTGTGCCTGTGTATGTTAGAATAGTGCACGATCTTGTTAGATTAGATAAGAGACGCTATGGGGTAAGCTCTTCATTTTAAGAAACAGTAGTCATTTAGGTTAAATTAAAATTGCTCCTTGGTCAGTTATGACCAGATTGTTTTTTTATGTTTTGCAAAAAGGACTTAAGTCAGAATTGCACATTGATAATGTTTTGATGATTTCTGGACCAGAAAAAAACTGTTGTAGATGTAAACTGTATGTACAGTAGAATCTACTATAGTACTGTAGAAATCATCAAAACATTATCGATGTGCAATTCTGACTTAAGCCCTTTTTCCCAAACATCAGAGAATTGTAATGTACAATAATTCTCCTATCTGCTTTTTCATGAATTTTGTAGGAGACGAAAAACCATTTTTAGGATCATCTGCTTTCACATGTAAATTTTGACATGTTTTGTAGTAAATAGATAGTTAAATTTACTACAAAACATGTCAAAAAATATATGAAAACAGGAGGTGACTATAAAAAAAATTTTTAGTCTCTCTTACAAGACTCATGAAAAAACAAATCGGAGGTATGTCACATCTGTGACTATATCCAGGGAATGTCTAAAAAATATACTTTGATGTCCCAAGAACCAAATATAACCTACAGTCCATCTAATTTACTTACTGTTGCACGTCATTATCTACTCCAGAGATCTAAGTTGACATAGTTGCCAAAGTATAAAAAGATCCTGAATCCATTTTAAATCAAATATATCACATAATTATTGTAAACGTGGATTATACAACAAAACAAATTAATATTCAATGTAAATAAGTAAAAACTTAAGAAATAGAGAACAAGAATTAAGTTATAATCTTTTAAGATTTGCAGTGCAAGCGTTTTTGCACTGCATTGTTAATAATTAAAAAACGGCTCCGAACTCTTGGCAAAAAGCCGGTAGGTTTCTTTGTATAAGTATGTCTACAATAACAACTAAAAAAGTTGTCAGATACCTCGATGATTATTCCAAGTCGTTATAAAATTAGGTGAAATTTATATTTTTATAGTAGAGGATCTTTTTATAGTAAAGTAAATAATAAAGACAGTAAATATAATAAATAAAACAGATACTTATAGTAAAGAATATAAACAAATATGAAGTGTCATCACTCATCACCATAACTGTCAAATAAATGTTACCAATTTATTCTAAAATGTCACCTTCGTTCGATTACAGTTACAGTGTGATCCGAACAAATCTGCTTCATAAAAACGCTTTATAATCCATTTATACAAATTAAATGAAACATATTATTGTGTATTTCTTTAGGTTAACATTAATAGAAATCTTCAAATATTATTTCTACGCGTATATAATAAAATATGTCTAGAGTCTGTATTTCCAGTGTACTCAGCAAAGTGATTCTAAAAAAGAACACACCTACCGCCTAAATATGTCGTGTTGGTATCATGCGACCTCACGGACTACGACGCGGATGACGCACAACAGTTAGTAAATTAGACGAAGTATGTAGATATATACAGGGTGTAACAAAAATACAGGTCATAAATTTAATCACATATTCTGGGACCAAAAATAGTTTGATTGGACCTAACTTACCTTAGTACAAATGTGCACACAAGAAAAGTTGCAGCCCTTTGGCTGCAACCAGGCCCGCGCCGTCCATAAGGGCGAAGGGGGGCGGAGCCCCCCGGCGCCGTATTCATAAGGCGCCAGTAGGAGCCGAAAAAATTTTTTGACAATACCGAAATTAATAGAAATATTAGTAATATTTTATTATCTTGTAAAATTTATAACTTACCAATCGTAGGTAGGTAGGTATAAAAATGGCAGTAAGTATTACTTTGATCCCATAATTGTACGAACCCTTATTTCTCTTATTAAACTGAACCATATTTGTTCTCTGATGGTGTAATCGTTGTTTTTTTGTAAATATTTATAGTATTCATAATAATTTATCGGTAGGTATATTACTTTCCTTAACACATAACAAATAGTTTGTAGGTATTCGCTCCGTGCATGACTAACGCAACACCTAGCTTCAACAGGACCTCGATTTTTGACCCTTAGCTTCGTTATCGATCATTCGCTATCTGTACACTAAACAGATACGAAGCGAATACATTCGATAACGAAGCGAAGGGTCAAAAATCGAGGTCCACCTTTTTAGATCTCACAAATTGACATAATATGATTTGCACATTATAAATAGATAACATTTAGTTACCATTTTTTATAAAATTTGTTATACCAACAATGCCAATGACATTACAAAGATAGCTCCAATAATGTCATTTTCGCCACTACTCACGCTGGCATCGTTTCAAGGTACCCCCACGTACGGGTAGTTTCATGGTCACGCACGGAGCGAATACCGAATACCGATTCTAGTCCATTCACTCACAAATATTGCAAAACTTCCGAATTTTAAAAAACCGCTTGGCTTGACATGAAGTTTGGCATACACATAGCTAACCTGCCAAATAAAAAAGTGATATTGTGCTGATGTGTGCTTTTGCCCTGGGGGTGAGTGTCACCCCTTCTCAGGTGTGAAAAAGTTTAGGTTTAAAACAAGTCCGGAAATTAATAAACTGACAAATTCTAAGCAACTTTTGTTGTATAGAGTTTTTTCCACTAAGTCAATACTTTTCGAGTTATTTGCGAGTGCATATGTACATTTTTCAACTAACAAAAACACGTTTAGAAACCCACGAAAAGCACTTTTCGGGGAAAACTCATCATAACTTTTTTATTTTTGTTTTTTAAAAAATTTCTACCATCAAAAGTGAGCAAGTCAAAATAAAGTTTACACTCAAAATAAATCACCCCCTAATTAGCATCCTAAATGAAATTAACTGTTACCGCTTCACAAGTTACTTTACTTATGTATTATTTCTATGATCTGTAAGTTTCGTCGGTTCAAAATGCTTATTTGTAAAAGGGCTGTAGTTGAAACGGCTTGAACGAGTTCCTAATCACGAGAGTATGCAAATTTTGAACAGCCATATCTTATAGTCCAATCAACATTTTCTCGTGGAATTTTGAGAATCAAGGTCGATTTCAGGGTAGGGTAGATTTTAACCTTTGTCAAAATCTACCCTACGCTGAAGCGGACTTTTCCCTGGGGGTGACAACAACCCCGTGAAAATATTTTTAATCAAAATAACTATGGAAGTCAAGATTTTGACCAGTTCTGAGTGAATTTTATTCTATAAAATTTTTTTGCAAAGTTGATACTTTAAAAGTTATTAGCGAATGAAACTATGCATTTTTCATTGAAAAACTAACGTTTTATAACCGTTTTTCATGAGTAATTTAAAAAACATTAATTTAATAGAAATAATAATATAGAACAAAATTGTAGCTAATGAAAAAACAAAGAGATTTGCGTCAGAAAGACCTATGTAAACCCAATAACCACTGAGTTATTGCTTTTTAAAGGGTGGTTATTTTCTAAGAACCTCGAAATGGAGGACCTTCAATCTCAAATAACTCGAATGTGGTGAAATTTTTTTGGGAAAACAAGAGACATCTTTTATAGGCCATTAAAAAATATAAGTTATTCATGACAAACGGTTATAAAACGTGAGTTTTTTCAATGAAAAATGAATAGTTTCAATCGCTAATAACTTGGAAAATATCAACTTTGCAAAAATAATTTATAGAACAAAATTTACCCAAAATTGGTTAATCTAACGACTATCATAGTTATTTTGATTGAAAAATGTTCATTCCCTAGATGGGGTTGTTTTCACCCCAGGGCAAAAGCCCGTTTCGGCATAGGGTAGATTTTCTAGAAGAGGGTCAACCGAGCTTAAATCCAAATTTTCATTAAAATCGGTGTTGATCAAAATTCCACGGTTTTACATTTTTTACCGCTTTTCACCGCTCTATTAACCAATTTTTGTCTTACAGAAAAACAAAAAATCCAAAATATTCAGAAAAGCAAAACGTACATTTTTTTACTCTTTGAGATTTTTGGTATCACTAATAATTTTTAAGCTTATTTTTTAAATATCATTTTTCAAAATAAAAAAGAAAACTACTTTAAAACCATTTTTTAAAGCACTTTGAACCGATGAAATTTATCATATGTATGTATATAAACAATGCATACAGTCGGAAAAATGAAAGAATACCCATGAACGATCAGATCAATCACTTATTTTGTATGTGCTGTCTTTTTCTATAAATAACAGACGTTTGTTATAGAAAAAGATAGCAAATACAAAATAAGTGATTGATTTGATCGTTCATGGGTATTCTTTCATTTTTCCTACTGCAAGTAAAGTAACTTTTGGAGCGGTAACGATTAATTTCATTTGATATGCTAATTAAGGGGTGATCTTTACGATTTTTGTTTACCAAAAAAAGGCACCATCATTATTTTAGCGTAACTTGTTTACTTTTGATGCTAGAAACTTTTTAAACAAAAAAAAAAGAAGAGTGTGTGTACTTTGTACGAACGTAAGAAGTTGTACTTCTATTATTTAATTTTTCAGCGAAATAAATATATTTTAAACAGTTTAATTGTATTTTTATTTAAATATTAAACTAATTTTATTACTTAAAATAATACCCAAAACTAGAAACAACGTTAATATGTCATTCTTTATGAACTGTAGCCTCCCCGCAATTACTTTTCCCTTGATGAATCGTAGAAAATCTAAAAGCCGTCAGATTTTCCATACTTTTTTTAATTTTCTTTAAATCATATTTTAATACTAATTAACCCAACGAAGACAAATCCAAAGATACAAAAGTAATAATAAATATATTTACTAAAAACACCAATATTTTTTTTTAAACTTTATTTGCATTAATACATACATAACTTGGAATATTTAGCGACTAACTTGAAATTGTCGGTACGCGCCTGCGTCATATTGTCGCTTTTATAAAAAAATTCACTCTCAACATTATTCCCAATCGCGCCTAAAGAAGTATAACTTCAAAAATTAAGGGGGAAGGGGGAAAGGCAGTTTTGTTTTAATTTGATTCAGAGTTGGACCACCATCTACAGATAGCTATTTCTGCATCTTATGCTTCATCAGTGTAGCTATGCAGTCCCAACTCTGAATCAAAAATCAAACAAGCCTACCTTTTAAGGGAAATCACCGCGGTGCAATAATTCCACCTTTGAGGGAAAATTAAGTTTTTTTAAACACTTTTAAAAAGTTGTAATGAGTTTACCCCAAAAAAGTGCTTCATTTTTTGTTTATTTCTCGTTGAAATAGGTATGTATTTGATTTGGAATTTGACGAATAAGAACCTAGTTTTCATTAGCTACAATTCTGCTTCATCTGGGTCTACTGACTTCATGCATACACCATTTTTATCACTTTTTTATAAGCTATATTTTTGCTAAGAATGTTTTTTCGATAAAATACTTTTTGAGTTATTTGCGAAAAACGTGTTTTTTTGTTGAAAAATGGACATATTCACTCGCAAATAATCGAAAAGTATTGACTTAGTGAAAAAACTCTATAGAACAAAAGTGGCTTAGAATTAGTCAGTTTATACATTTCCGTACTTTTTTTAAACATATAGTTTTTCACCCTCGAGAAGGGGTAAAACTCACCCTCAGAGCAAAAGCACACATCGGCACAATATCACTTTTTTTTTCTTTGACATGTTAGCTATGCTTATGCCAAATTTCATTTCAATCCAAGCGGTGCTTTAAAATCCGGAGCAAAAACCGTGAGTACATGGACTTATTCACTAAGTTGCAAAAAACTGCTTACAAGGAGAGGAAGAAAGGGGCGCCTAAAATTACTTGCCCCGGGGCGCTTGAAAGCCTTGGCGCGGCCCTGGCTGCAACTATCTTACGAAAAAACTATAGTAAAATTTGGACACCCCATAAAAATTTTATGGGGGTTTTGTTCCTTTAAACCCCCCCAAACTTTTGTGCACGTTTCAATTTAATTATTATTGTAGTACCATTTAAACACAACGTTTTAAAAACTTTTTTGCCTCTTATTGCTTTTTCGAAAAGTCAATTTTTTGATCGAAATATTTTGAATATTTGTCAAATCCACCACATATTTCCCACATAACAATGATGTTCGCATCATGTTCTAAGCATATACTACCAACATTCGTCGGAGTATATTCTTTTTAGTATATGTGTAGTACAAGCATAGCATCTACCTTAAAAAACATTCTAAATTTCATGTTTTTTGCATATACTTCAAAGTATATTCTCGTACCGAATATACTAAGTATATTCGTGTACGTAGGATCTCGGAATATTCGTAAAAGTTTATTCTTAGAATATACCTTTATCGAATATTCTTAGCACATACTTATAAGTACATTCTTAACACATACTTATAAGTAGATACTTTTAAAATATCTTAAAAATAATTTGTATGTATAGGAAGTATAATATTAGCCTTATAGATTATCAACTTCGTTATTTTTTAGAATACATAATTAATAAAATTTATGTATGTAGGTAGTATTGGACGAATTTCATTTCAAAATTGTTGTAGGGTAAAAAAGTTTAAATATTAATTGTATTAATGTTTACATAGATACTATTAAAAATTCGTTTTCATAATTGAAATGACTTTACCATTTCGAGTTTATCATGAATCATTAGTATTTTTACATCTTTGGAATTTGAATTTAGGTACATTCAATTCAATAGGCCATTTCGCAGAACCAAAACGTGCCAAACTGCACAACCAAAGCAACCAAAGGCTTTGGCGTTGCCAACCGTCGAGTAAGCTTTTTCCGTCAACTTACCTTAAAAATTCCCACTTTTATAAAAAAAAAACTTCCCTCCTGTTTACAAAATCTGAGAAGATATGTTGAATTATTTTCAAATATTTTGATTTTTTCTTAATATTTTACAATTTGGACTGGAACAATAATTCCCTTTTGAGTTAACTTTTTCCCTTTATCACCTTTTCTGTTGAAAATTCCCGCAAAAAGGGAAATTTCTATCCGTTTGGCAACACTGACCACCGATTTTGTTATTCCACAACATTCATAACCCCCCACCCCCCATCATATTCTGACCATTTCTATTCTTACCTGAATGGATCAGGGATAGGAAAAAACCGTAAAATGAAAACAGGCATTATTTCATTATTTGTATCATCTATGGATCTATGCAGGCAGTGTTAAGGATGAAAGCGAATGATGTAGTACTAGGACTAAAGAACATACATAATCTGTTTATTTTGTTTGCGGTGCTTCAAAATACATATAATCTATTTTGATAACTCAATATTACTTAAATAGGTAAGTACATATAAGTATTATATAAATTTTAGTTACTTATTATGCATAGTTTAGTTTAGCTAAATATTATATAATGATTTATATAAATAACTAAAATTTATAAATATGTACTTACTTTTTAAGTAATATTGTAGAATGTAGGTACTAACTACATTCTCATTTGCAATTAAAATATGTAAATAGATATTTGGTAGAACCAGTAGAACCTAAGATGAGATTAGGTGATGCTGAAAACATACTTCTAAGCAATATAGCAGTTGATAGCACTTTCTTAGAATATGTATTCTTAAAAATATAATATTCTTCCCATACAAAGATGTGCGGTAGTACGTTCTTAGTATATAGATAGAAGGTTTATAGCACTTCCTTGGAATATTCTAAAAAGTACCTTCTTGGTATAAACTAAAAAGATGTGCGGTAGTATGTTCTAAGTATACACATAGAAGGTTTATAGCACGTCCTTGGAATGTTCTAAAAAGAACATTCTTGGTATATACTGAAAAGAAGTGCGGTAGTACATTCTAAGTATATACATAGAACGTTTAAGTACTGTAATGTAGTATATACTCAGTATCTGCTCTGCACATTCGCAATGGTAATTACGCACATTCTCAGTATATACTTTTTCTGAAAAGTATGTTCTATGAACCTACTAAGAACATGAAATTGTTATGTGGGTTGTATATGGTTAAGTACGATTATGGAGACTTGGTAATAATATGCAGACTTATTTATGCTTTACATTTTTAGGTATAATTTGAACCATATTAAAAAAGAAGCCAGATCTCGATAAAATGTGCCTTATCGAAAAAATACAAAGAGGCAAAAAAGTTTTAAAAACATTCTGTTTAACTAATGGTACCTCAGTAATAGTTTAATTGGAACGTACACAAACATTTGGGGGGTTTAAAGGAACAAAACCCCCATAAAATTTTTATGTAGACATGTTAAAAAAGAAGTCGCAACTCGATAAAAACTGCCTTATCTGAAAATACTAAGAAACAAAAATATTGAATTTAACTAATGGTACCTACCACAATAATAAAATTGAATTGGAACGTACACAAAAGTTTGGGAGGATCTAAGGGATCAAAACCCCCATAAAATTTTTATGGGGTGCACAAATTTCACCATAATTTTTGTTTAAGATATTCCTGCCATAATACTGCCACATGTCCATTTTCAATAAAAAATCGCTAATAGTTTTCGATATAATCGAAAAAATCGATTTTCATTTTGTAATTTCAAAGGGCTGTAACTTTTTTTATGTGCATATTTGTACTAAGGAAGTTAGGTTCATTCGAACTATTTTTGGTCCCAGAATATGTGATTTAATTTATGACCTGTATTTTTGTTACACCCTGTATATACAGCCGATTACGCACCACCTTAAAAATTGGGCAGTTTTGATGTCTCGATTTTCCTAAACCTGTTGTTGCATCTAAGTGATTTTTTTATAATATTCTAGCCTAGGCCCTAGGCTATAGGTTAAGTACCTCCTTATGCTTGCCATGCACGGGGAGCTATACTGTAATATATATTATATCACATCGCTCTCTATAGTAATGAGTGAGCCTGTACATACGGAACCATTTGTTTCCTGTCTGCAGGCTCACTCATTACTATAGAGAGCGATATGATATAATGTACATATATTACAGCATAGCTCCCTGTGCGTGACAAGCTTAAGGAGGTAACCTATAGCCTAGGCTATAATATTATAAAAAAATCACTTAGATGAAACAACAGGTTTAGGAAATACGAGACATCAAAAATACCCCATATTTAAGATGGTGCGTTAATTTCTTGGAGAAGTGTATTGTAATTTAATGTAAATAATGTAATATCCAATAATTGTAATTTAATATAAGATGTAATATAAGTTCCTTAAAAAATATATTTTTTATTTCCCACGACATTAGATGGATGTTCGGCAGCAAGACATTGGACCAAACTGGGACGCCCTATGAAGGCCCAATTGACGTCCACCGAACGTCCCTTCGGATGTTAAGTGGACCTCCATTGGACGTTTGGCAACGTGGCATTTGGACCAAAATTGGACGTCCTGTTAATGTCCAATTCACGTCCCCTAGGACGTCCGGTTAAGGTCCAATTTACTTCCGATTAAGGTCCAATTTACGTCCGATTAAGGTCCCATTTACGTCCGATTAAGGTTTAATTTACGTTCTATTAAGGTCCAATTTACGTCCGATTAAGGTTCAATTTACGTCCGATTAAGGTCCAATTTACGTCCGATTAAGGTCCCATTTACGTCCGATTAAGGTCCAATTTACGTCCTATTAAGGTCCAATTTACGTCCGGTTAAGGTCCAATTTACGTCCGATTAAGGTCCCATTTACGTCCCATTAAGGTCCAATTTATGTCCTATTAAGGTCCAATTTACGTCTGATTAAGGTCCAATTTACGTCCGATTAAGGTCCAATTTACGTCCCCTAGGACGTCCGATCAAAGTCCAAATTACGTCCGATTAAGGTCCAATATACGTCCCCTCGGACCTTAGATGGACGTTCGGTAGCGCGACATTTGGACCAAAATAGGACGTATAAAGGACGTTCCTCGGACGAAAACGGACGTCCCTAAAGTCCGTGAAGGACGTCCAATGGACGTCCATTGGACGTCCTTGTGCTATTAGGGTTAAATTGTTGCTCATAGTTTTCCGAAATTTTGGATAATGCTCCTTTAATCTGATTAAAACCTTTAACTAGTTCTTTTGCGGCATTGCCTCCACGACCATCTAGTAGTATTTGCTCTTTTAGAAACAATAATATTTTTGCCACGGTCTGCATTGCTGTCGCTTTAAGACACAGCTTTTAAACATATCTATATGTGTTGTATCTATATGTAGGGGAAGTGAAAAATACATATACATAGCTAGTTCTTTTAAGAAATTAAAGAATGCGGTGCTATGCTAATGCATGATAACACTCAGTTGCAGCTTTTGAAACTAAATTTAGAGAGTGGGCGAGACAAGGAATCCACAACTCCAAGATATTAAGGTACGTATCCATACGTGGGTTCTCCGTGCTCGGTGTAGCAGCTCCACATAGTGGATACGTCGGTGATCGCCGCCCGTCGCTCACCCGCAACCGGTTTGCTGTTTATATGTAGGGGAGCACATGCCGTATCCATTTAAGCAGCTACACCGAGCATGGAGCACCCACCTATGGATATGTACCTTTTTGTTCTATACCTAATTTCAGCCTGAACACCATTGTATTTTCCACTGATAACTGACGCATTAACGTAGGATGTTCTTGCAAAAATTTCATTAGAGAATTAAATACATCTTCTGCTTTATGACCGCGATTTGGCAAAAATATGGTAAACCTTTCAACAGGAGTGAAACCTTCTATATGTAACAAAATATCACAGTTAATTGATTTGTATGAACTGAATAATAAGTATTTTGACTTCTTAATCCTTGAAACTATTTCATTTAATACGTTTTGACCCATCGGATGTACAATTTTTACAAAAATGGATGTACAAAAATTGATCATAGTCAGCTAATAACTGGAGTATTCCCAAATAATTTTCATTTTGTGATGAACTCTACAACTCATTTTCGCTGCGAAATGCTAAATCTCGTTCACAAATAAACTTTATAACACTAAAATTACTCTTTGAGTTACCATTTTCCAATAATTCTTTATTTCTTCGGCCTGTTTTGCTGTTTCAGTATCAATACGCCCAATTCTTTCGTGTGCTTTAGACATTTCGTGATCCATAAGCCTACTATCTGCATGTTTCCAATCACAAAATTCTCGGTGGCTAAAATGTGTACGAACACTTGATAAGAATTTACAAACGAAGCAATACACTCACCCGTAAACCATAAACAATGTAATATTATCACTCCTACGCTCCTTCATTTTATACTTGTCATACATTGTCGAGTTCCTGTATCTCCTGCCAATATCTATTTAAATGAACCTCTTATGTTTGGGGCTTTGTGGGGGCCCCCGAAATGTGGGGGCCCCGGGCAGCTGCCCAGCCTGCCCCCCTTAAATCCGGCCCTGCGTATGTACTTTTAAAATATCTTAAAAAGAATATGTATGTATAAGGAAAAATAATGTTGGCCTTATAGATTATCAACTTATTATTTTTAGAATAATTAATAAAATTTATGTATGTTGTAGGTATCCCGGACGAATTCATTTCTTAAAATTGTTTTAATTGTAGGTATGATAAAAAAGTTTAAAAATTAATTGGTATTTAAGAAAAAAAATTTCGTTTTCATAATTGAAATGAGTTTACCATTTTGATTTTACCATGAGTATTTTTAAATCGTTGGAATGTATTACTTAGATACGTGCAATTGCTGTTTATAAAATAATACACCATTACCAGATCGCAAAAGATCGGAATAATGCAAACGGAATAACGGAAATGACCCTTCTCATTCTACCTGAATAGGAATTAACAAAGGTTTTATGAAAATAAAAACGCAAACACAAACACTAAACACACACTAAACAGACACGGCACAGTTCACAGGCATTTGTATTTTGTATCCAATCTATGCTTGATGCTGTGTTAGGAGGAAGACGAACAACAAAGTATACTAGGAGCTAGGACTAGGAACATACATAATCTGTTTATTTTGTCTGTATAGTGCTTGAAAATATTAAATTCATTTTGGTAACTCAATATTACTTAAATAATTGGTAAGTACAAAATATATAAATTTTAGTTATACTTTAGTTTCACTAAATATTATATAATATTTTTATCTGGGTATTATATTTATACATAATATATTCAGCATGTTTTTTCTCTGATTCTGGCCTTGGTTTAGAACTAGAACCTTTAGCCAAGTAATTGTATAACTTATCACTAACTCAGGTGTAATGTGTAGTGTGTGTGTGTGTGTGTGTGTGTTGAGTAAGTGTCTTCTTACTTTGCAAAGTCGACGTCATTGTCTTTGCAAAGAGACGCTAATTGTATCCGAACGTCTGCGGTCCCTCCGGTGAGTACCGATCCCACAAGGACAGAAACTATTTTCATGTATTAATTTATAATAAATTATTCAGCATGTTTATTTTAATATGCACATAATACCTAAGCATAATATATACTTACCTATGTAATATTTATACAACCCATATAGCATGGACGTCCGATGGACGTCCATATAACGTACGTTTAAAGTCTAAACGTCCATGGACCAAAACTGGACGTACTATGTACCTACGTCCATTACGCGACGTCCATTGGACGTTTGATTTCAACGTACATTGGACATCCACTTGTGGTCCATGGAGATTTTACACAAAACGCGACTATTATTATCAGCAGTAATTATATATAGCTTCTTGTTTTAATGAAAGCAATATTATTAGTAGAATACAAGAAGCTTCTAATAAATGTAGTCACATATTTTTTCATCGTCGAATTAAAACACTGAACCACTAAAATTATTTTAATTAAACCTATATAATATTAGATGATGATAAAACGATGGTAAACTTTTTCAGAATAACGGAGCTACATCGCTCATCGGTAATTATAGAACTTACAATAAGTAGACACTACCAATTTAAATCTTAAATGTGCATTTTGTAACTGTTAAATTTCCCGCCAAACTAAATGAGAATCTTCTTGACCACGTTGTCGCTCTTCACGCTATCGGTCGTAAAAGGTAGTATTAGGCAGGTACTTTTAGGTGATTATTGTAAGGTAGGCAATACATTCACCATATGTTGGAAATGTGTATTGCCTGCTATTGATATAGTTGGTAGAAGCATGACAATAAAGAACACAGTTTATAACCTAACAATGGAGTATCATTAACCTTACATGGCGCTGCGACAAAAAATATATAAAATAAAATTAATAAAGAAGATAAATCAGTAATAATTATAGTAAACATGGACTTTAAAGGCGTACCTCCCATGGAGATGTCAGGGAATGTCTCCGAAAAATTCTGGAAACAGCGATTCACAACTTACCTCGTGGCAACCGAGATTTCAAAAAAGGCACAAGAGACTCAATGTGCCCTGTTGTTAACGTTAATAGGTGACGAAGGAATGAGAATTTATAATACATTCACATTCTTAGACGAAGAAAAAAATAAACTAGAAGTTTTACTTACAAAATATGATAACCACTTTACACCAAAGAAAAATTTAACCTACGAAAGACATCAAATATTAACCAGTAAGCAAACAGAGTTTGAAAGTATTGAGCAATTTAGTGTAAGAGTGAAAAATATATCATTAAACTGTGAACTAGATCAACTAAGGGAGAGCCTAGTTAAAGATATTTTAATTTGTGGTATAAAATCTAACGAAATTAGAGAAAAACTCCTACAAGGTGATTTAAAAACATTAGAAGAAGTTATAAAGAAAGCAGTTATCATAGAAAAGACTAAAGAACGTAATATGGCTATATCCAGTTACATGGAGGCAGGTAAGAGTGACTTAAATGTAGATAAAGTAAACAAAAAACCCTCAAGAGATGTAAGGGGAGAATTCAGACAGAAATTGGTGACCCAACATCAAAGCAACAATAACCGAGAATGTAAGAAATGTTCATATAAACATGATTTTAGAAAATGCCCGGCTTATGGTAAAGTGTGTGCAAGATGTGGAGGTTACAACCATTTTTCATCAGCCTGCTACAATAAGAAGAACAACAGAGATAGAAGAAGTGTTTATGCTGTGGGTGATAACAGTGAAAGAGAAGTGAAAACGGTTTATGTGGAAGCAATTGATATGATTTCAAAGAATGGAGAAATGACATGGGCTCAGGAATTAAATGTAGAAGGTAACATTATAAATGTTGTTCTGAAGCTATTTTCTTGTGGCATTTTTATGATTAATTATTTATATGGGAAATAAGCCACAATTAAAATGAAAAAAATAATTTTATTAACGTTTCGACGCCCAAATCGGGTGCCGTTGTCAAAATACAAAATACTACAGTAGTATTTTGTATTTTGACAACGGCACCCGATTTGGGCGTCGAAACGTTAATAAAATTATTTTTTTCATTTTAATTGTGGCTTATTTCCCATATAAATAATTAGTAACATTATAAATTTTAAATTAGACTCGGGCTCCATGGCTAATGTTATACCTGTAAATATTTTAAATAAAATAGGTTTTGATTGAAATAGAATAAGAAATACTGAAGTCACTTTAAGTTCATATTCAAAAAATTTACTACCTATAGTTGGAGAATGTTGGTTGAATTGCAGCTATAAAAATAAACAGAAATCTATTTTATTTCATGTTATCGATTTAAATACATGTCCAATATTGGGTTTAAAAGACTGCATAGAATTTGATTTAATCAGTAGAGTTGATATGGTAAATATAGAACAAACAAATAGTGTGAATAAATTATTGACAAATTATAACTCACTGTTTAAAGGCATAGGTTGTCTAGAAGAACCTTACCATATTGAGCTCAAACCAGATGCAAAACCAGTAATATATCCCCCTAGAAAAATTCCATTTTCCATTAAAGAAAAGTTCAAAATAACACTTGATAGTTTAGTAAGGCAAAGGTTAATTGAAAAAGCAGATGATGCTGCAGACTGGGTAAATGCATACGTTTTGGTGAGAAAACAAAATGGAGATTTAAGACTTTGCTTGGATCCCAAGGACTTAAATACCGCTATCAAAAGGCACTATCTTCAACTACCAACATTTGATGAACTGATAGAAAAACTGGCAGGAGCAAAATTTTTTAGCAGTCTAGACGCTACTCAAGGTTTCCTTCAGATAAAGCTGGATGCAGATAGCCCAAAACTGTGTACTTTTTCTACACCGTTTGGCAGGTATAGATTCCTTAGAATGCCCTATGGACTATCCAGTGCACCAGAGGTATATCAGGAAAGAATGTCTGAGATTTTTCAAGACATAGAAGGCGTAAGTGTCTTTATTGATGATATTATAGTGTCTGGCAAGAATGAAAGTGAGCATTATAATAGATTGCAAGATGTTTTAAAGAGAGCCGAAGAAAACAACATTCGTTTTAACAGAAGTAAATGTAAGTTTGGCCTTTCAGAAGTTAAATAGATGGGGTATAAAATTACAGCAGAAGGCCTGAAACCAGATGAGGAAAAAGTGGAAGCAATAAAAAACATGCCTTATCCAAAAAACGTAGCGGATGTGCAAAGATTCTTAGGCATGCCTTGTAGCCCTTACCTAAATTTTTTTGACATAAATAAATTAACTACTATTTCTGTAGATAGCTCTCAATATGGCATGGCTGCAGTGTTATTACAGGATAATATGCCTTGTGCTCATTCTTCATGCTCTTTTACAGAAACTCAAACTCGCTATGCGCAAATTGAGAAAGAGTTGCTGGCAGTCTGGTTCGGTGTTAATAAGTTCTCACAATATGTGTTTGGAAAAAAATTCGTAGTGGAAACAGACCACAAACCGTTAACCAGTATAATAAAGAAACCTTTGAATACATGCCCAGCTGGACTACAAAGAATACTTATTCAACTTAGAAAATATGAATTCGAATTAGTATATAAACCAGGAAAAAATCTAATATTAGCTGATACATTATCCAGAGCGTTCCAAAACAAAACATTCAATGAAAACATAGACATAGAATTAAAAGCACAAGTATGCGTGATAATGGAAAATGTAAATGTCTCAAAACAAAAAAGAGATGAAATAATAGAAGCAACTAAAAATGACCCAGTACTTAAAAAACTAAAAAATCAAATTTTTACAGGTTGGCCTAATCGTATTAAACAAGTACAAGAAGAAATTAAACCCTATTTCAAATACAGAGATGAACTAACTTTAGTAGAAGATTTAATATTTAAAGGCCAAACTTTAGTAGTACCAAAAACAATTAGAAAGGAAATTTTGGAAAAACTGCACTATAGTCACATTGGTGTGAGAAGAAGTATCGATAAAGCGAACCTATCCTTTTTTTGGCCTCACATGAACAACCAAATAAAGGACATGATTTTAAACTGTAACATACATATGTCAAACTTTTCAAAATTCGCAAAAGCCTGAACCCATGATCCCTCATTCATACGAAAAAAAGCCATGGTATAAAATAGGTTGTGATTTATTTCATTTTAAAAACAGTGTATTTTTAATAGCTTGTGATTATTATTCAAAATTTTTTGAGATTGTCGATTTAAATAAAAACTTAACAAGTGAAAATGTAATACTAGCACCTAGCACTTAAAACAATATTTTCCAGGCAAGGCATTCCTGTAGAACTAATGACAGATAATGGTCCAGAATTTTCAAGTAATATATTTAAAGAATTCACGAAAAAATGGAACTTTACTCATATAACTAGCTCACCGAGATATCCACAATCCAATGGATTTGTGGAAAGGCAAATTCAAACAATTAAAAAAACTTTACAGAAATGCGCTGCCGAAAACAAGGACATATATTTAGCGTTATTAGATTTAAGAAATACTCCCTTAAATAATAGTGACACTCCTGCAAGAATTCTAATGAATAGGGACCTTATAGGGACCGAATGCCAAACTTAACTAATGATAAAACTAAACAATTCGACACTTCCACATATGATAAATTTTTAGAAGATAATAAATACAAACAAAAAATTAATTTTGATAAAAAAGGTGTTAAAGAACTTTCTGATTTGCAAATCAATTCCAGGGTTAAAGTACAAATCAAACCGGGTGACAATTTCTGGCATTCGGGAAAAATTTTACAAAAAGTTAATATTAGATCATATAGAATAAAGCTATCTAATGGTACACAAATAGTAAGAAACAGAAAATTCATTAGAATTCTTAATACTATAGTCAAAAGAAGTCGGCAGATGATCCTAAAAACGATTTGTTTATAGATAAGAATAAAACCCTTAGTTACAGTTATATACCAATTACTAAAAATTCTGTAAATCCAAATCCCAGATTCGGTAACTCAAATCTGGAACTTCCCTCAACCTCGACAGCTACTACTACTGATTACTCAGAGACTGAAAGTGTAAGTAGTGATGTTGGGGGAGAGGAAGGAAATACAAAATATACTCGTAGTGGTAGACCTTCTCGTACACCTTCGTACTTGAAAGAATATATGATGTAGTTGTAATATGTTTAATCTGGGTTGTGTTTTCTGTTCATGTGAACTTTTATTTTGTTTGTTAGACTTAGACTTAGGAAGAGAGGTGTAAGGTAGGCAATACATTCACCATATGTTGGAAAGGTGTATTGCCTGCTATTGATATAGTTGGTAGAAGCATGACAATAAAGAACACAGTTTATAACCTAACAATGGAGTATCATTAACCTTACAATTATCGCTGTTAATTGTTGTGAAATACTGAAGGAGGATTTATTTATGATAATTCACAGAATGGCAAACCCGCTTGCAATATACAACCGTACTGACTCTAAGTTCTAAGAAATAATGTTTGGAAGGAAACAGAACACTCAGAAAAGAACAGAAATAAACCTCTTTTAATGTGCATGCTTCATAGGGCGCCATTATCTGAATTTTGTCTTTATTAAGTTATTACATACAATATAATCAGTGTTCTCAGACCTCCTGAAATTTCAGGAGACCTACTGATGGCGACCCTCGCCTACTGATCTACTGATTGCGTCCTTAAACCTCCTGATGAAGTGATGAAATTCTGAAAATCATCTGGTTTTGTTCCAACTCGATACAAAACCGTTCTTGAATGATTACGAGGATGCGCAGTAACGAAAAATGTGTTACTGCGCAGTATTATTCGTCATTGCGCATGCGCGTAACGATTCAAGAACGGTTTTGTATGGAGTTTGAATTTTTCAGAATTTTATCCTATTTCATTTTTTTTATTTTTATGCTTTAGCCGCCATCTAGCGTTGCCACAGCCGTCCCTTACAGATTTTATAGAGTTGCATGCCTACCTATAAACGTAAAAATACTCCACCAACTGATTCTACTGATTTTTCGTGGCGACATCTAGTTGCCAATCTATAAATGTAAAGACTGAAACTACAGAATTCTACCAATTTTTGAGTCGAGCGAGTCTCCTGAAATCTCCTGATCGTTCGTGGCGACACCTCCTGATCCTCAAAAAAGTCATCTGGGAACACTGAATATAATACATCCTGTGATATCTTTGTGTTTGCTGTTTATCGTGCAAGTGCAGTCGTGCATTAATGAAGTTCCTATAATAAAGTATACATAATAAAGTTATAATAAAGAGAAATAAAAAAGGTATTTTGTGTAATATTTCAAAGTATAAGTTTAGTATTATAGGAACTATTTCCTATACCTAAAGGATTTTTGCTATGTATGTATTCAAAAAATTATGGACACTAGATTGCTTTCTGAAAAGTGCCCTACAAAACTGTCCATAAGACGTACATTGAATGTACATCAGATGTACATAAATATGTACACTGAAAGCTTCAACAACGTACACTGTACGTTTGTAGCGGACGTTCTATGGACGTCCAATTTTGTGAACTCTGGACGTTCGTTGGACGTCCATCGGATGTCCATTGTACCTTAGCGGGACGTTCATTGGACGTTCCAATGTACACAGATGTACGTCCATTGGATGTCCATAAAACGTACTTGTGCTATCTGGGAAATAACTAAAATTTATATGTACCTACTTACTTTTTAAGTAATATTGTAAAATGTACTAATTACATTCTCGTATGCAATTTGAATATGTAAATATGATACTTGGTAGAACCTAGGACGAGATTAGGTGATGCTGAAAACATACTTCTGAGCAATATTGCACTTGCTTGGAATATCTTTAAAAGTATATTCTTCCCACATACTAAAAAGATGTGCGGTAGTATATTCTAAGTATATAAATAGAAGGTTTATAACACTTGCTTGGAACGTTCTAAAAAGTATATTATTGGTATAAACTGAAAAGAAGTGCGGTAGTACATTATAAGTATATACATAGAACGTTTAAGTACTGTAATGTAGTATATATACTCAGCATCTGCTCTGCACATTCGTAATGGTAATTACGCATATTCTCAGTATATATTTTTTCTGAAAAGTATGATCTACTATAAGAACATGAAATTGTTATGAGGGTTGGTAAGTTTTTCAAAAAAGTCTACAACAGAAAAAATAATTTCGTTTTTCGAAAAATAATTCGAAAAATTGCTGTATAAAAAGCCGAGAAAATACATTTTTTCTATGGATGCTATACAATGTGCAACTTCTCTCACTACTTACATACATTCAAAACGAACAATTTCTCAGGATGTGAGAAAAGTCGGCCATTGCAGTGAGAAATATTTTTTCTCACGGGTTCCATACGTAGAATCGCGGTTTCCATGGTAACATGCACAATACAAACACAAATATTTTTGTCAAATCAAAACTTACCAGGAGTTACCTTTCAAAACTGTTCAAATATAACTGGTACCTATAGGTATATAATTTTAAATAAATAAAAGTATATAAATATTAAGAATATTAAATACCTACATATATGTATTAGGTATGTGTATATATAGTATTTTTACTACAAAAGCGATAATAAACATGACAATAATGAAAAGTCACAATCTAATGTTTTGACAGTTCTCTTACGTCAAAAATTTTGACCTACGTAATATCGCTTTTGTAGTAAAAATACTATATGTATTTTATTTCAATTTTGCCATATAATCTACAAGCACCTAAATTATTTAATTTTGAAGTTTGAACTCTTGACAAAAACGCATCCATAGAAAAATTACAGTGTACAACACGTGAGAAAACGACATATTTATTCTCCCTCGTTTGATTTGCGGCACTCGCCTCGTACATCGGCTCGTGCTAACAAACTTCTGCGCTCGTGAGAAATATGTCTTTTTCTCTCTTGTTGTACAATATACTATTTTCTATGGATGCTATCTGCGATGTTGTAGAACGTATCACCAGGCTCAAATGGAACTGGGCAGGACACGTCGCCAGGCTGAAAGATTCAAGATGGGCACGAAAGCTGATGGAGTGGAGACCAAGAGAAGATAAACGAAGTAGAGGAAGGCCGCCTACACGATGGACAGATGATATCAGGCGGATTAGTAAAAACTGGCAAAAATCAGCACAAAACCGTGAAGTGTGGAAACAATTGGGGGAGACCTATGTCCAGCAGTGGACGTGAATTGGTTGGATGATGATGATGATGGATGCTATACAATGTGCAATTTCTCTCACTACTTAGGTACATAGGTACACTCAAAGCGAAAAATTTCTCACGCAGTGATACATTTTTAGTTCTTGAACATTTTATTGATTGCATTTTTTGATATTGATATTGAGAATAGATTGAAGGTTTACGTTATGTAGGTATATAAAATGATATTGGAATTGACAGTGAACCAGGGGCGGCTCGTGATAGTACAAGATGGTGAGGCACACTTGACTTGAGGAATATTATTATTATTATTAGCTTCTCTTTAATGATCCGAAGGTCGATTTTGTGACGTTATAACATGAGGCCGTCTTCAGAACATTGCCGTATTTATTTTAACGCTTGCAAATGATGCAGCGTTGTAGTTACAGCCATATTAAGTAAAATTTACATTAGAAAATAGGTACAGCCGGTTCCTAAAAAAACTGATACGACTCTTAGTAAGATTTGATCATGTTGAGCAGTGTATTTGATTGATCTGACATTATATTTATTATGACACACAAATAATAAAATAAACAAACAACAAACAACTGATTACATATTATATTAATTCATAAATTGTACTAATTATTAAGGTCTAAATGTTTATATTATTTTAAATCTATCTTAACTTTTATATTAACTATCTAAATGATAGTTTTTACATCAAATAGATCACATAATTATTGTAAACGTGGATTATACAACAAAACAAATTAATATTCAATTCAGCCCTGTAACTTATTAAAATAAATATTATAGAAGTTTTCAGGGACTTTCAGCCCTCGGTAATAATGTAGTCTTTCATTCTGAGTTTAAATTTTTCAAAAATATTTATTAGTTTCCTCAGGATTCGAAGAAAATGAATACAATTAAAATACATTGAGAATTTTGACATGCGTCACAATTTTGCATTAACTCAATGTAAAATTCTAAACTGTTAAATTCCAGCTTCCCTAATTATTTGACATCAAAAGACATTAGAAACTATTTGTAGAGGATTGAAATCTGTATTGAAAACAACTGTTAAAATTGGTCTACGTAATTAAACATATTCCAAAATTTTGTAAAAATGTAATACATTTCAGTTTTCAGCCCAAACTTAGGCCACACACAATGCAATAATGTTCACATTTTTGAACTGTCAATATTTTTATTTTATCATCTATTGTTTAAAAACAATACAGTTGATAAGATACTCTCAGTTGCGGAGAAAGTATTAATAATAAAGATTAATAATAAAGTCTAATAACCGTGGAACAGAATAAGCTATCTGACAAATTTTAAGATTTGGCAGTGACATTGACAGTATGTAAATATTAAGTATTTATCCTTCAAAATACACTGCTCAATTTTCTACAAAATACGCTTCAAGAGTCGTATCAGTTTTTTTTGGAACCAGGTGTACATGAAAACAACGGACAACAACTGATTTTGTTTAATCAGTTGCCAAAATGAAATTATTGTACGCAAACAATATGCCTTTTCATTCACAGTCATTTGTTTCGAGCTTCTGTCAAATGTCGTGTAATCCGTGTATATTAATATTATACACAGATTATACAACATATGACAGAAGTTCGAAACAAATGACAATCGATGAAAAGCCCTATATACCTACACCTACAAATAAGTGATAATTTTATTTTAGAACCAATCTTATATTGTAAATGTATCTATTGAATATAGGGCAATACAAACAAGCAAAAAACAAATTACTGTTATATTATAAGATTGATTTTTATGTTAAATAAACTAAGGGTTACATTTTGTTTTTTTTTTGGTGTTTATTTTAAGTTTTTTTTTATAAAAAGCGTGCTTAAAAGAAAATTAATTATTATAAAATTATAATAATAAAATGAAAATAAATAAAATAAAGTTATTTTTTACGAAATAAAAGGCAGATATCGAGCACTGAGTTTTATTTAATCTTCGAAAGTACACTTTCGCTCCTAGAGCATCTTCAGGAGCATTTCGTCAAAAAAGGAAGGTAAATTAACATATATCTAACAAATACTTAACGTACACTACACGAAGGACAAACAGATAAATTTGAGTGCCCGTAATTGTGGTACTTCTACGGAGGTACAAACAGATAAATTTATCTATTTGTACGTTACAGTGTAGTGTACGTTCAGTATTTGTTAGATAGGTATATGTTAATTTAAGTTGCCACCACTTCAGATAATTGATGACATTCGAGGATACCTTCCTTTTTTTGACGAAATGCCCCTGAAAATGCTCTAGGATCGAAAGTATACTTGGGCAAGGCAATATATTAAGTAAAACTTAATGCTCGATATTGGATATTTATGTAATTTAGTATGTTAATATTTATAAAAAAACAAGTGGTGCCCTATCTAATTTTGTTCTGACATAAGTAATTAATAATTATTAAAAAATGACGTAAAATGAAATAAATTAAAAAAAATTTGGCCCGGGCAGATATTATTTTAGATTTTTTGGATCATTCGAAACAAAAAAGGACTTTCGTAATTGAAGACCTATTTACAAAAACAACATAGGTAACTGTATTTTTAAAATTTCTGTAATTTGTTTGTGTAAAAACCTAATTTCTATAAAATAATTTGGAAATACCTATTAATATTATTTATAAATATTATAGATATAATATCTATAAATAATATCATTAAAATTTTCAATTATTTCATAGAAATTGTATTTTTACACTAAAAAATTACAGAAATCCTAAAAATACACGTATGTTTTTTTTTGTAAATAGCTCTTCAATTTTTCTCTAAGTTAATCGTTTTCAAGTTATAAACAATTTAAAACTGAATAAAGACCAAAAGATGGCGATTTTCAAGGCTTAAAATAAAGAGTCAAAAATATTATTTTTGTAATCATCAAGCACCTACCTAAATTCAAGCTCAAACGTTCTTCTATCAGGTCCCGGTAAAAATTTTTCCATGTTCTACTCTAAAATGTCTTTTTAAAATTGTTAATGAGGAAGGTTCCTTATGGGAAGACGGGCGATCGGGCTGCATTAGCAACTAAAAAACAATATTTTAAAATGAAATAACTCCAATATACTTATCAAAAACTGATAGAATAATGTTTGAACTTGAATTTACGTAGGTACTTTGTAATTTCAAAAAGAATATTTTTTTCTTGTTTTTGAGTCTTGAAAATCGACATCTTTCGTTGTTTTTTCGGTTTTAAATTGTTTATAACTCGAAAACGATCAACTTAAGAGAAAAATTACAAAATACGAACTTTTTGTTTAGAATGATTCAAAAAATCTAAAATAATATCTGCCTGGGCCGAAATGCTTTTTTAATTTATAAAAAAAGTAATTTTTTAATTATTAACCCTGGAAGATCACACCTATTTTTTTTACATAAACCGCACACATGGGTATCAGATACCCAATGATTTTTTGTGAAGAAATGAAAAAAAAGTAAATATTTTATGATTTCCAGAGACTCTCTAATCACTATTGAATACATAGGAATAATTAAATCAATAATTTTATTTTCTCTCTTTTAATAATTGTAGTAACACAAAAGAAAAAATATTAAAAATACCTAAAAATAATTAAAAAACATTTTCTAAAAAACCAGAAACATAATTCAAAATATTTTAATTTAATTTAACAACAAAATGGTCTTTCTTACTAAAATATAACACCTTTTGATTATAGAACTCATATTCATTCTTAGCCAGGTATTTCAGTTTCACTCATTTTACTAACTACATTCATAAGACAGTGTGGCTCTATGCTTCATGCATTATGCTTTATAGCAAGCCGAGCATGCACGCTTTGCTTTTCCATCTTTACCTTTGTAGAAATAACACCTAGTTTTCTTTACTAAATTTGTGGGATGTTGTGTTGTTAGGTCATTAACTTGAACGCACACTTGATCGCAAACCTCACCCATGGGTGCTGCATACCCTAGCCTGCATTTAATAAATTCTCGTGATTGGAAATATTGCTCAAATGAGACCGCAACTACACACCCGTCCTTGGTAGACTAGAGACTGAATTTACATAAAGCAGCATTACCATTGAAATGCAGCTGCGCAAGCTACATGCAGTTAAGTGTCGCAATGGGTATCTCACACCCAAGTGTGAGCTTCCAGGGTTAATTATACATAGTCAGAAGAAAATTAAATTGGGCACCTCTTGCTTTTTATAATTATTAACATACTAAATTACATATATCCAATAATTTTAATCCATTAAACAGATCGGTGCAGTTCGACCCTATAGCTTTGTATCTAAAACTACTAAGAGGCATGCTTCATAGGATTTTGAATCAGCGTCCGAAATTCTTGACAGGTTCCGAGCTCCGTCTATTAGTCCCTTTTACGAAACGTAATAGGCAAGGGAACTATGAGAGGCTTGCTTCACTACTACTACTACATTGTTTGATTTGCTTGTCTGGATAATGTTCAGAAGAAATGCGTTCAATGTGCTTCCCCGTTTAGGATTTTGTCCTCTTCAGGGTTTGAGGTGAATGTTTAGTGTTGGCAGCAAAAGCAAACAGTCCGAAAAACACACTGGGGCAAGCGCCGTGTCCTGGTGTTCTTGGATCCTGGGTTATGCCGGACGGTGGTGTCCAGAAGGCTAAGAAGTCAACAGAGAAGAAAGTTTGATGGATTGTTGTTGGTTCCATAGACATTTACGTGTACTGTCCGTGCTTTGCTCTCGACCAGTCTCCCTAGAAACCATTGTACAACGACAGGCGAACCTGCGTCCCTCGTCGGCGGTCAGGAGGCGGCTTTGAGCGCAGCGTGGACAGTGACCGTTCGAGTGGAGAAAATAGTTGCGGCTATTTTCTTGGGACGAACAGGTATAATTGTGCAATGAAGTTGGGAAACCGCAAAAAACCAACTTCTCCCTGTTCGGAGTGCTTGCTTCACCTAACAATTTGAGAGATATACTCGCACGTGGAGGACAAAGATCAGGGCCGTACCTACATATTTTTATATTTTTCTCATAAAAGTTATTTAGCAAATTTCAAAAAGTTAAATTGTATTTAAAGAATTGAGGATGGTATAGAGAAATAAGGTAAATAGTCGATTGATATACTGGTGAGGCACTGCCTCACCTGCCTCATAGGACAAGCCGCCACTGCAGTGAACGTAGACAATATTCTTGTATATTTTTATTAACTGTTGTTTTTTTGTTAAACATTTCATTGATTTCAATTTGTTATTGATTGATTTTCTTTTGTTTGTATGTAAAAAATACCTAGGTATTAAGGTATTTGAAATAAAGATATCAAACTTATTTACTTTTTTTTTCTACTTATAAGTAGGTACCTATACCCACCTATTTAACCTACTTATCTACTTAAGTTACTGTTTTTACTAAAAAAAGGTAGTATATCTTTCAATACTTGCTGCCCATACCTAAAGTATCACTTTTTTGCAATGTAATAGCAAAAAAATAAAAACTACCGAAAGTGGACGATTTCTACCGAAAAAATCTACCGAAATTTGACCGATTCTACCTGAAAATTAGCAGCAGCCTACCGAAATTTTGTCCAAGACCTGTGGCAACACTGTCGCCACGCCACGTGCCACGCCACGCGGCCAACAAAATAAAATGGACAATAAAATTGAGGATTGAGTGATTGAGCTTTGAGTTGTTTCTTGTTGTTAATGTCATTCTTGTTTCCTTGATAGAACTCGTGATTTGAAGTGATTTCCACTTTTTGGGTGTAAAATTGGAATAGTACATACATAAAATCAAGTGTATCAACAATGGAAGTCAAAGAAGAAATTACCGAGGAAACGTTTAAAATAGAAATAGAGTATAATGATTTGGATGATGCTATTTTGGATGGCTATGGCTTTAAATGTGAAGTTCAGGAGTCTAGTAGGGAAAGTACTCGTGGTACATATGATTCTTTAGACTTTGAAACAAAACCATTTGAAGAAAACCAAAAATCTGAAAAAGGTTAGTACAAGTCATAACAAAATATTTAGTAGTAGAAGTATGTACTTAGTAGAAATAAGAATAACTTTTTCTTATTTGAGTTGAGTGTGTTGAGGCATTAACAAAGAAAGAATTGAGTATAGGGCTTTTCATTGACTCTCATTTGTTTGGAGCATCTGTCATAATAATATGTTTTAAAATTTATATAAGGATTTCTACAGTTTTCACTGTATTCCTTCACTCAACCGTTCTTTCCAGCTCTTTCTGTCTTGCCAGCCCCCTTCCTGTAGACTTCATCTTTGGAAGATCTTCGGGGTCTGCCTCTCTTCCTTGTTCCAACGCTTTTGGTCTCCTCTTCTGACATGTATGTACCAGGTTAATCTCTTCTTTTCAATGTAGTCTATTATGTCTGAGTTCACTCCCAGTATTCTCTTAATCCCTATGTTATTTATTCTATCTCTCCGTGTTACTCTGCAGTTTCTCCTTAGGAATTTCATCTCTGTTCGTCTTATTGTACTTTTGGTTTTCTTATTTATTGTCCAATTTTCACACCCATAAGTGGGATACTCCTTGTCATGGTATTATAATATATTCTTCTTTTTGTTTTTATGCCCATGTTCTTATCCCACAATATCTGGTTCAGTTTTCATATGCAATCTCTTGTTTGTCCTAGTCTATTTTTTATATCTTCCTCAGTTTTCCTTTGTTTGATATTATAAAACCTAGATACTTGTACTTATCTGTTCCTCTGATGTGTTTACCTGTGTCTATTTTCAGTTGTTTTATTTCTGTATTCTCCGTTGTTAGGTATTCAGTTTTCTTTAGGTTTATTTCCATCCCATTCTTTGTATATTCCTGTTCCAGTTTTCTCATCATAAAACTGAGGTCATCTTTATCTTGTGCGATCACTATTTGGTGGTCAGCAAAATCGGTGTATAGATATTCGCTCCTTACCGGTATACCCATTCGTTCGCACTTTCTTGTCCATGGTTTCCAGGAATATTTTGAACAGGATAGGGGATGTCAAGCAGCCCTGTAGTAGTCCCTTTGTCATCTTAAATGGACTGCATATTCTATTGTCCCTTTTGATTGCTACTGCGTTATTCTTGTAGAGTGCTTTTACTGCTGTTATTAATCTTCGTGGGACTTCGATGTCTTTTATTGATTCCCACAGCTTGGTTTGACAGATCTATTTTTGGCAATTATTTTTTCTATTAGTTGTTCGACCTTGTATATGTGATCTATGCATGCTTTCCCTACTGTGAATCTTGCCTGGTCTTCTCTGATTTTATCCTGTTACTAATTTTTCCTTTATGGTCTTTCCATACGGTCTACCTATAGATGGTACTGATTTCTCGATAGTTTTCGCAATTTTTTTTATTTCCTTTTTTATATGAGGTGCTCAGAGCAACAGTGGCCTAACCCACAAATTGAGCATTTTTAGATTAATATATCAATAAAATCAGCAACATTAAATCTTTTAATTAATAAGGATCTACACAACCTACCTTAGTACATTATTTCACGGTTTTTGCTGTAAATTTTAAAGATCCGCTTGGATTGACATAAAATTTGGCATACCCATAGTCAACATGTCAAATAAAAAAAGTGATATTGTGCGGATGTGTGCTGTTGCCCTGGGGGTGATTTTCACTACCTTCTCGGGGGTGAAAAACATACGTTCAAAATATGTAAGTCCAAAATTCGATAAACTTACTAATTCTAAGCAACTTTTATTCTATAAAGTTTTTTCACTAAGTCGATACTTTTCGAGTTATTTGCGAGTGAATATGTTCATTTTTCAACAAAACAAACACGTTTTTAGACAATTTTTCGCAAATAATTCAAAAGTAAGTATTTTATCGAAAAAACCATTCTTAGCAAAATTATAGGTTGTAAAAAAGTGAAAAAAATGGAGTACACATGAAGTCTCTAGACCTAGTAGAAGCAGAGTTATAGCTAAAGAAAAATAGGTTCATATTCGCCAAACTTCAAATAAATATCTTTCAACGTGAAATAACCAAAAAATGAAGCACTTTTTGGAAAAAACTCATTACAACGTTTTTAAGCTTTATTTCCATTTTTATAAAAAATATTCTAGCATCAAATGTAAGCAAGTTACGCTCAAAATACAGTTGGTACCTTTTGTTTTGGCATAAAAATATCGGGAAAATCACCCTCTAATTAACAACTTAAATATGAATTAATATCATAGAATATTAATATCATAGAATTAATCATTACCGCTTCACAAGTTGCTTTATTTATGTTGTGTTTAGTGTTTATATTATCTGTAAGGTTCATCGATTCAACATGCTTATTTTTGAAAAAAAAATGGTTTAAAAATAAATTTTTAAAATTTTTAATTTTGAAAAATGCTTTTTTTATATCTGGTGGTTGAGTTTTAGATTTTTGACTATCCAGAGTATTTTATGAAGAATAACTTTTTTTCGTAAAATTGATAATAACAAAGTTTTCCATGTGGTTCCTAGGTACTCATACATACTGTATAAGAGCTTCTGTATAAAAATTTTCAAATTGTGATATGTCCTCAAGTACCTTAACCATTGTTTAATTAATAAGACCACTGTCGATGGAATAATTCATATTTATTACTAATATGTTATTCAATACATTTTACATTCAGTTTTTCTATAACTACTGTCTTTGCCCCGTTGTTCTCTGCCCTACCTGTCAGTCCGCATGGAACATCACCGCAGAACAGTAAGTGCCAGATGGCCATCTCTCTCAGAGCTACCAACTCACTTTAAGCTGTGTTTACACTTAAAACATCCCAACTTATCACCCTCACCCTTAATTTATATCTACCCAAATATGATTAATATGATTATGTAAAACCTAACTGAACAATTTTTTTTTTTTTTTTTTTTGACTTACTCTAGAATGAAATCATTGTATTTCTTTGGCATATTTGTAACGCGTCTGCTTCTACCTGTTTGAGACATATTATCAGATGGATAATCAACAATAATGTTTTGTTCATTATCTGACCTGTAAACTGTATCAGTTGATGATCTGTTGCCAGTGCCTGAAGAAGTAGCCATGTCCAGCAAAACTGGCTCACCTTGGGTTTCCATCGTTAACTTCTCCAAATTTGATTCAGATTGTGTTATACTCTCACCTACCGGATGTACTACGTTTGGTAGTTTTATATATTGAAAGTCATTGTTACTGTCAAGTTCATTTTCCCTGTTGTTTGCAAACTCAGTGCTACACCTGCCTACCTGATTCGTATGACGCTTCCATACCTGACCACTATCTAATCTGCAATAATAAGTTTTCTTACCTACTTTATTTATTATTTTAGCTGCCACCCACAACTTTCGGTTTGTTTCCCTATAGTCTCTTACCATAACCCTTTCTCCTATTTCAAAACATCTTTTCTCCTTTATAGAAATATTTTGCTGTTCTTTACTGGGCTTTTCGGCCATCATTGATATTCTTGTTCGCAATGATCTATTATATACAAGTTCAGCTGGTGACTTTTCTGTTACTGGGTGTTTTGTGTTGCGATATGTTAGTAAATATCTTGATATTAATGTAGACAGTGGAATACCAGAGTTTCTTGGATCATCTAGGGCTGTTTTCAGCTTCATTTTAAATGTCCTGACATACCGTTCTGCAGCTCCGTTGCTGGATGGATGGTAAGGTGCCCCTGTTAAATGCTTAATCCCATTTTTCTTAAAGAATATTTCCATGGTTTTGTCAACTAGTTGAGGTCCATTGTCACTCACACATAACCTTGGTAGTCCCATTCTGGCAAAAACTTCCCTTAGTTTTTCTTGCGTTTCTGCTGCTGTCGCCCTACTCATAGGAAATACCTCTACCCATTTGCTGTAAGCATCCACCAATATTAAGCACAACTTGCTTTTTAATTGCAAAAAATCTATATGCACTCTGTCAAATACTTTGTCCACTTCAGGCCACGGTGAAAACTCTGATGGAGGGTTGTCTCTATTCTTTAAACATGGACCACAACTTTTTACCCTATGCTCTATGTCGGAATCTATTTTAGGCCAGTAAACATATGATCTCGCTAATGACTTGCACCTGACTATTCCAAAATGTCCTGCATGGAGCTCATCGAGGATTTGTGGTCTTAGACTTGATGGTACCACAATACGATGTCCCCACATTATTATGTGCTCATCTAAATACAACTCTTGTCGTTTATGGTAAAATGGCATTATTTCATCACTTAAATGTTTGGGCCATCTTTCCGTTTTAATATACATCTTTATTGCCCTTAAAATGCCATCTTTGTCTGTTTCTTCTCTAAGTACTTTGTTGTTAATTGGCCAGTATTCTATAGACTCCGTGAAATGAATATATGTCATTCCTTCCGCTGGTTCCTCTACTGTTCCCGTAACCTGCACTGGTGACCTTGATAAATAATCAGCTACAGGATTGTTTATTCCCTTGATATGTTCAATACTGTAGTCAAACGATGACAAAAATAAAGCCCACCTTTGTATCCTGTTTGCGGACATTTTAGGGATGCTCCTGTGTTCTCCAAATAATGCAACTAGCGCTTTTTGATCTGTCCTTAATTTAAACTTATTACAGCAGAGGTACTGGTAAAATTTATTTATGGTAAAATGAACTGCTAAAGCCTCTTTTTCAACTGTAGAATATTTTTTTTCTGCTGGCATGAGAGTTCTTGACACACATGCTACTGTTCTCTCCTCTCCCTCTTTAACTTGGCTTAACATGCCTGAAATACCCTTGTCACTTGCATCTGTTGTTACTATTATTGGAAGGTCAGGGTCAAAATAAACTAAACAATTATCTGATGCTATTATATCTTTTATAATATTGAATGCCCTTTCACATTCTTTTGACCAGAAAAACTTTACATTACCTTTTAAAAGCTTGTATATTGGTTCTAAGATCTGGGCAGCCCGAGGTATAAATTTATGGTAATAATTTACTAGCCCTGTAAAAGCTCTAACTTCTGTTATATTTTCTGGTTTAGGTGCATTTATTATTGCAGCAATTTTACTATCTGTTTTCTTAAGGCCTTCTTTTGATATTTTGTACCCCAAGTATTCAACTTCCTCTTTAAAAAATACACATTTTTCTTTACAAACTGTCAGCCCAGCCTTTTCAAGTTTGCTAAGAACTTCCCTCAAGTTAGTCATATGTTCTTCTGCTGTTTCCCCCGTTACTATTATATCATCTAAAAAATTTGTTACATTTTTCATGCCCTTAAAGAGATTTTCAATTTCTCGTTGAAATATACTACTTGCTGATTTTATTCCGAATGGTAATCTTTTAACTGCGTACAAACCCCTGTGAGTGTTCCACGCTAACAACTTACTTGATTCAATATTTAAGGAGAACTGCATATAAGCTAGTTGTAAATCAATTTTTGAAAAACGTTGACCTTTTTTTAGTTTATTCCATAATTCATCAATTTTTGGAAGTGGATATTTCACATCTTCTAAATGTTTATTTATTGTTGTTTTGTAATCCCCACATATTCGTATTTTCCCATTTGATTTTTGAACAAAGACTAAAGGTGTTCCCCAATCTGAATTGTCTATTAATTCTATTACTCCCTCTTTCTCTAACCTATCTAACTCTAACTCTACCTCTTTCGCATAGGCTAAAGGAACAGCTCTGTGCTTGCAAAAAACTGGTTTAGCATTTTCCACAACTTTAATTGAAATTTCCTTATGATTAAAGTTTCCTAACTTACTAGTAAATACGTTTGAAAAACTGTTTATTAGATCTAGAATTTTACTATTACTTACAATTTGATTCATCATTTCAAGCCTAATATTGAAGGCCTTTATCCAGTCTCTCCCTAGAATATTTGCAGAACCTTTTTGAACAACGTATAGCTTTACTGGTATTTTCTTGCTTTTATAGCCCATATCTATTATAAAATATCCCTCTGGTGAAAAGACACTACCTTCATAACTTTTTAGCAACAGATCATCACTGGTTAGCCTAAAATGAGAAAAATTATTTATATATGTTTCTTTTGTGATTGCACTTATACCAGCGCCACTATCAATGATCATCTCATATATTTTGCCTTCAATCTTTACCTGGATTTTAAAGGGATTGTCTACCTTGACTTGTACATGGCACAGATCAACAATTCTTGATTCTATGCTGTCTAATGTATAAATGTCCTCTTCCGCCTCACTATCTATAAAATTAACACTATTTTTATGTGCCAAACAGACCCTAGCCAAGTGCCCAATTTTTTTACATATATTACAAATGTAATCTTTATATTTACAACTATTTTTGTGTTTATTTCCACATATCTTACATTTCGACATCTGATTGACACTTGAATTTACATTGACGTTTGAGCTGCCATGCATTGTCCGCCTTGTCCCATGTTGCCAACCTCCATCCTGTCCCTGCCGACGAACTCGAGAACTCGACGATGACGAAGCTTGCTGATGATCTATCACGTGAACATTTACAGTTGACCTCGAGCTTGTTTTTGAAGCCATAATAGCATTTTCTGTCTTCATTGCCAAACTCACCATCTGCTCCACCGTCGCCTTTTCATCCTCTTCGCATAATCTGTCGAGAATTTTACTAGGACACATACCACTCACGAACTTATTTAGCAGCACTTTGGTTAGATCTGCCCCAAACTTGCACGTAACTGCAGCACTTCTTATCCTAGCATACCAGTCCGCTATTTTTTCCTCAGTTTCTTGCCGCAGGTCAAAAAATGTACATCTCTCTCTCCATGTACTCACTTGACCTCCGTAATGGGTAGCTAATAACTGTGATAATTCTGCAAATGTTTTGGTTTTGGGAGCTTCTGGAAAACATAGATCTCTCAACAAGGTGTATGTGGGTGCACTTACCGAACTGATTAGGATCGCCACTTTAATAGCTTCCTCTTCAACCCCATTTGCCACAAAATGTTGTTCCAATCTTTCTTCGTAAATAGTCCACGGTTGTAAATCTGGAATAAATTCTTCGAACTTTTTGTTCGCCATCTTGATTCACTAACAAAGGTACCGGACATCGGTTTACATAAAACAATTAGTATTTACTTCGTTACCACTTTTATCCTCGTCGCCATTGATATGTCCTCAAGTACCTTAACCATTGTTTAATTAATAAGACCACTGTCGATGGAATAATTCATATTTATTACTAATATGTTATTCAATACATTTTACATTCAGTTTTTCTATAACTACTGTCTTTGCCCCGTTGTTCTCTGCCCTACCTGTCAGTCCGCATGGAACATCACCGCAGAACAGTAAGTGCCAGATGGCCATCTCTCTCAGAGCTACCAACTCACTTTAAGCTGTGTTTACACTTAAAACATCCCAACTTATCAAATTGTAATGCCATATTCGAATTCAGCATAACCAAAAACAAAATAGAAACATATTTGATCAAAGTAAAATGATGAATTCAACGATATTTTTATATTATTTATACAAATCAATTGTTATTGCTTAAACAATTAATAAACAATTAGCGGCCAAATCTGCGAGTAGAACTTTTTACTTTAACATGTATATAAACTAACAATAAAAAGTTTTAGAAAAATATAAGCTTGTTTGAATTATTCCGAAACAATGCATGTTTTCGTTCTAATTGCACTCCCCTATATGCAGAGTTTTTAATCCATTCAACAAACGTGTCATGAAAGCCTACATTAATTAATTTGTCCAAAAGTAGATATTTGGTGATCAACACGATCAAAATCCTTGGAAAAATCTGTGTATATAGCATCTACCTGTTTACAGTTTTCCATTTGAGATAATATATCAGATTGATAACAAACCAAATTGATGTTATAAAGTTCTGATGGCAATAGAAAATTCAGTCCATCTCGAAAAGCTTGCTTATTAAGAGATGGCACTAGGAACGACCTGGGAGCTTGGATGTTTTTTGGAGTAAAGTATATGACTTGTACTCCAATAAGAATGGTATAATAGAAAATCTCTTTGTTTACCCCACAGAGCTTTTTTTGCAATGTCATTGCTCAGAAACAATAATGATACATAAATTCTGATGATACATAGTTCAGGAACATAATTTTTTATTATTTTTATTTATCCTCTTTGTTCCCACTGGAACATAGGGCATCTACTGTCACTCTCCATTTTTACTGATTTTGTGCTTTTTCTCTGACTTCTTTCCAGGTTAGGCCGACGTTTTCTGCTTCTTTAATAATTGTTTTCTTCCATGTATTTATCGGTCTCCCCTGTTTCCGTTTTCCTGTAGGTTGGAACTCCAATACTTGTTTTACGGTAGCTCTTATGCTTTTATGTAGGCTCTAATGATGGTAGTAAAGATGAGAAGTTTGACATCGGACTTCCGGTTTTAGAGTTGCAACCGTAAGTACTGTGTTAAAGTCGAAAATAGTATAAGCGATATATCATTCGACGTGCCTTAGCAAGATGAGAACAAATGTAAAATTTTGGGTTTTATATTATTTCCGGTTAAAAAGTTCTAACCAGAAGTGCTATTATAGTCGCAGAAATAGATGTAACACATCAATCGAAGCGTATTGAAAAGTTGAGTTTGAATCTTTAGTTCCGGTTTTGAAGTCGTTTCTGTTTAAACAATGATGACCCAAAGTTTAGTAAAAATGGCTCAAAATTAGTAAAATCGCATATCAGTTGACGCAAAGTTACATGAAGAGTTTAAATATCGACTTCCAGTTCTATTTTCGATTCCTTTGGGTGAAAAACTAGGGCTTACGAAATACGAAGTCCAATTATTATGTACTTGTTTTAGAATATTCATCTTTTAGTAGATGGGCAAAGGTTTAAAATGGCAACTTTTGAATTTTAATCTGATCATTAGTTGCTTTGGGAATTGCAAAACAGTGATACAATTTCGAAAATAAAAAATTTGTTATAATTTTTCCAAAAATAAACCTAGGGCTTTGATTTTGCATGAAAAGTTGAATCAAGTAGTCAATTAGTTTAAATTTTATTCAATTTGTTTATTCCGCAAAGCTTTTTTTGCAATGTTATTGCGCAGAAAATAATAATGATAGGTACATAGAATCTGCGGCTACCACATGAAAGAAGAAGACTTATATTTTCGATATGTTTAAAAAATTAAAAAAAACTCATTTTTGCAATTGCAAAAACATTTTTCTAAAGTAGAGTAATTTTTGGCTTATAAATAATTTGAATAGCTTTGTCAGTATTGACTATAGACTAAAAGGGGCGACAGACACATAAGTAGGTACGCGAGTTTATGGCTCGACGACCTTTTTCGCACGTGTGTCACCGTAAGTACAGTTTATCCACTAATAATTTTCCAACATAATCAGCAGTCATATTGATATCAAAGAGACCGGCTTTCGAATCAAGGTTGTCAGATATCTAAAATTACAAAGTTTATAGACATATTCTGAAAATGTTTTCCCTACTTTAGTATTCGATTGTTAGTCAATGACACTGTTAGAAAGATAATATAAAAAAATTCTTAAATATATAAATTAGTTAACTAGGTACTTAAAATTTCAATGGGCCTTCACTAATAAATTAAAGCAACTTTGTATATATTTATAGTTTAAAGAAAGGACATCGCACACATCTTATGGAAAATATAATGTCACTCAAATTCAATAAAATTTATACCAATAGATTCGTTTGAAATTAACGATCAAATCTTATCATTGCGCCAACTCTCTATTTTCAAAAATAAGAGCAGAAATTGATATAAATAAATCTGAAATCAAATGGGTAGGTACATAAGTTAGAGAGAGAAAAAATATTTTAAAATACCCAGATTTTCGGTACTCCATAAATCAGCGGATTAGTTTCACTAATCCGCTTAGGCCCAGCGGGATTTAAGCTGTTATGAATAGCACTCAGAGCAATAATGATTGTAAACTAACATTTTATGGACTACAAAAATGTGATTTCGATAAACTTTAATTGCAATTTGCGCCGTAATTAATCATAATTAAGAGTTGGCGCAATGATAAGAATTGATCGTTATATTAAAACGAATCTAATCGTATAAATTTTATTGAATTTGAGTGACATTATATTTTCCATAAGATGTGTGCGATGTCCTTTTGGAGTATCGGCAACACTGTAGTCTGGACAAAATTGAGAAGCTCCTTTTACATTGACGTTGCCATGCTGATGATTTTAGATAAGAGACAAGATATTAAGAATTTGCTTTAATGTTAGTAAAACAAGTTTTAACATCGAAAGTATCAAATTTTAAGTAATAAAAAACCAAACTGTGATGGTCACATCCATTACTTATACAGGGTGTCCCAAAAAGATTGGTCATAAATTATACCACAGATTCTGGGGTCAAAAATAGGTTGATTGAACCTCACTTACCTATATACAATAGTGCACACAAAAAAAGTTACAGCCCTTTGAAGTTACAAAATGAAAATCGATTTTTTTTCATATATCGAAAACTCTTGAAGATTTTTTATTGAAAATGGACATGTGGCATTCTTATGGCAGCAACATCTTAAAAAAAACTTAAAGTGAAATTTGTGCACCCCATAAAAATTTTATGGGGGTTTTGTTTCCTTAAACCCGCCCAAACATTTGTGTACGTTCGAATTAAATTAATATTGTATTACCATTAGTTAAAAACAATGTTTTTAAAACTTTCTTGCCTCCTAGTACTTTTTCGATAAGCTAGTGTTTATCGAAATATTTTGAATATTGGTCGAATCCACCACATATTTGTATATGGTTAAGTATTACGATTATAGAGACCTGTTAACAATCTGAAAATTTATTTACAATTTACATTGTTATGTATATTTTGAAAAAGAAGCCACATCTCGATAAAAGGTGACTTATCAAAAAAAGACCAAGAGACAAAAAAGTTTTAAAAACACTGTGTTTAACTAATGGTACCACAATAATAGTTTAATTGGAAGGTACACAAACATTTGGGGGATTTAAAGGAGCAAAACCCACAGAAAATTTTTATATAAATATATTAAAAAAGAAGCCGCATCTCGATAAAAACTGGCTTATCGAAAAAATACTAAGAGGCAAAAAAGTTTTAAAAACGTTGTGTTTAACTAATGGTACCACAATAATGAATTAATTGGGACGTACACAAAAGTTTGGGGGGTTTAAGGGAACAAAACCCCCATAAAATTTTTATCGGGTGGACAAATTTCACTATTATTTTGTTTTAAGATGTTTCTGACATAAGAATCATACATGTTCGTTTTCAATAAAAATTCTCTAATAGTTTTCGATATATTGAAAAAAATCGATTTTCATTTTGTAACTTCAAAGGGCTGTAACTTTTTTTATGAGCACATTTTGTACTAAGGTAAGTTAGGTTCAATCGAACTATTTTTGACCCCAGAATGTGCGGTATAATTTATGACCAATCTTTTCGGGACACCCTGTACAGGGTGAGGCAGATAACTGGCCTATTAGAAATATCTCGAGAACTAAAGGCAACAGAATCATGAAAATTGGAATAAGGGGGTTTTGAAGGATGATCTATTAAATGAAAATATTTTCATCTCTTTGCAACTTCCGGTTATACCGGAAGTTGCTTATAACTTCGTTTTTTTAAATGGGACACCCTGTATATTTTTACATTTTTGAATTCTCTTCGATGTCTTCTTTCTTAAAATATAAGGTTTTGTAATATTATACAGGGTATTTTAAAAGATAATTACGTTTTTTTATTAATTTCGTAGCAATATTCACACCCTGCAGAATTGTAGTAGTTTGACATCTAAAACTCTACTTACGTTCAAATGATTTTTAATATACTCTACTATTGTTAAGAATCATTAGTATAGCTAAATTTTTAATTTTAGTATACAGGGTTGGTCGAAACTCGGAATGAGTATTTTCTGAGTTTTCTTAAATGGAACACCCTGTATTTTAGTATTGTAATGAAATGATATTTTATGGTACTTTTTTATTTCTTAAGCATTCCCTATACCTAACTGCTTTAATTTGTGCTTAATTGTTAATCGCACCAACAATCTTAACTAAGTAGGTATTTCGATAGCTAAACCATTATTGGTAATTTTAAGGACCAGTCTGGATTAATATGTATTTATTTCTGAAAAATTATTTGGGATTGAGTATTTTCACGGCCAACCTAATAAAATTTTACGTATTTTTTGTTGCAATTAATGTTTAGCTTGAATCACCAATAACTCACAAATTAAAGCAGTTAGGTATAGGGAATGCTTAAGAAATAAAAAAGTACTATAAAATATCATTTCACTACAATACAAAAATACAGGGTGTTCCATTTAAGAAAACTCAGAATGGCCCAATTTGAAAAATATATTAATATGTGGAAATTACTCTGTAATTAAATACAATATTAACAAAACGAGCCTGTACCGCCATTAAGAAGAACAAAAAAAAAATACACTTTCTTCAAATAAACTTTTTTATCCGATGCCTAGATTTTGTGTCATTTTGGATCTATTAAAATTTATTTCATTAGTAGTTTAAGCTATACTAAATTATTTTTGATCATTTGTTTTTGAGTAAACCTAATTATTTATAGGCTCTTTTCCTGATGAAAATATTTTGTTTGTTTATGCATTAAAATATGTACAGAATAAGCCAAATAAAAACGGAACATACGCAGTTAATACAGTGTATCGGAACTACATTTGAAATAGTCGACCAATATAAAAATTCGACATACATAAATGTGTAGTGGGTGGCCAGACTGAGCTGTAAAATATCGCGCAGCAACATCGAACGGGCCCATCTTCGGCGTCATGTCGCAAACGAATGGACCTGGATCCAAATTTGTAGCTCAATTAACCACAACAACGACCGAAACACTGTATTTACATCTAGCGACACGTCGTAATTTACATCCCCATCTGATCATGCTTTTTACTGCCGCTTCATTTTACTGCTCTTACGGCGCTGTAACAGCAGTAAAATGAAGCGGCAGTAGCTGCAGTAAAAAGCATCACCAGACGAGGATGTAAATTACGGCGTGTCGCGAGGTGTAAATACAGTGTTTTGGTCGTGGTTGTGGCTAGATGAGCTACAAATTTAGACCCAGGTCATTCGTTTGCGACACGACGAGGAAGATGGACCCGTTCGATATTGCTTCGTGATATTTTACAGCTCAGTCTGGCCATCCACTACACTCACCGCGGGACCCATTTTCGCGCTTCATTTTACTGCTCTTATGGCGCCGTAAATTGTCGCTTGTCTGGCCGTACCCTTAGCCTAAAAGGAGACAGGTAATTGAGTTGCTATGATTTATGTGTGTCAAACTTTTATATTGGTCGACTATTTCAAATGTAGTTCCGATACACTGTATTAAATGCATATGTTCCGTTTTTATTTGGCTTATTCTGTAGACCAAAAACAAGTGATATATATATCACGTCATAATTACACTTACCAAAAACCAAATTATTCTTCTATTTAACAAAGCCTGATCAAAACAATAATCAAACTCTACTAAAAAACAAAGATTTCAGCAAAATTAGGTACACAGAAAATATAATTTAATCAAGAGGACGGTTTCTAAGTTTTTTGCTGATACACTTCTCACAACAGGCTACGATAGGATCCATTCATAACCAACATTTGCAAAGTGTGTAAAATATCTAGTTTTCCTTTTCTTGCAGTATTTGCAATGCTTTTTTACCTGGTGGTGGATTAGGTAGGTTTTGTTTAGGCATTCCAGAGTATTTCATAACAGCTTATCGAATATGAGAAAGTAAATCTGAGGATGCAGCCCTAATTTGCAAATAACTTTTTACTATCTCTATTCCTAATTTTTTAATAAATTGACTTCGTTGTTTAGTATATTCCCTATTAGGGTTATTATTTATGTGTGGTAAGCGTTTATACTGGCGATATTTAGGACCCCATAAAAAAAATTACTAGTGGCCATCGTTTAATATTTCTACACATTGTAAGGTGACGCCATTTTATGTACCGGCTGTCCCAATAAGAATGGCTCTCGGCCATATTCAGGAACCGTTAAAGTACAGCTTTGAGAAGAAAAAAATTATAACAAAAGTTGCCTAGGAAAAAGCCTCGAAATTGTTTTCATAATTATTGCAGTTACACCGCTAGAGGGCAATTGAATATCACAAATTAAAAAATCAAAATGTACAAAATTTGCCTAATGAAAGGGCACTGGAAATCCGATCATCGCATTATTCATGAAATTCTGCGCATATTTGACTTCATAAGTTTAAGTCGACCTTTGCAAATAGGTGGGGGTGAGTGGGAACCTTGTTATGAACAAATGGCTGTAACTCCGGTTCTACTAAAATCGAATTTTTTAAACTTAATCTTGTTGAAAACAGCTCTTTTTCGTCAGTATAAGAGTTATAATTTCGAGCCAGCCTAAGTAATATGCCAGCTAGGAGGCGTTATTTAGTTTTTTCAGAAATCTAGTTTTTTTGGAAAATATTAAATACAAAATGTCGTTAGTGCAATGCAAAAATAACCAACTTTGGATCTCTCACACACACACACTTTAATAAGTGAGAGAGAGACACATCAGAACACCTAGGCAGCTACGTTACACATTTGGATACTCATATGAGTTTGAAATCAAGGAAGACACATGGGCTCAATGCAGTGGCGACGCGAGACTTTTTCTGAAGTGTTACCAAAACCAGATGCAAAAAATCGTATTTAAAAAAATGAAGATATGGCTAAATGTATATATACACTCACCGGCACAAAATTCCGCCACCCAAAATTTTTGATTAAGTTTGACAATGTCTAACTTTATTATTTGTACTTCCATTTTCAAGATTCTTGCACGAGTTTGTAAGTACATGTATTGATGCCAATTGCTATTATTCCGGTAACAAAAAAATTTGCTTAGATGGCATTATACGGGGGTGAATGTAAGCGTTATTTTTCTCCTAACTTTAAAAAATTCTGTGGAACAATTGGAGGGCTGATTTTGTTTCATACAAGGTCTTGTTTTTTGAATTATCTGAATATCTCTTTTTTTGTAAGAGCTGTAATTAAAAACACTGCTTTGAAGGTTTATTTAATTAAAAATATCAAACGCACTAAAATTAACAAAACAAAACAATTCAATAGCGGTTATGTCCACCTCTTGCAACAACGACTGCTCACAATCTGTTTAGCATCTAATAAAGATGTGTTTTCCTTGCCTGGGGAATAGCGCGATATTCCTCTACCAGGGCCATAACTGTACCAAATTTTCTGGAGGCCAATTGTATGAGTCAGTGTTTTTATTTACAAAAAATGGTACAGCTCTTACAAGAAAAAAGATATTCGGATAATTCAAAAAACAAAATGTTGGTGATGCCTCCGGGAAAATATGACAGGACTATGAGAAAAAATCAGCTATTCCATTTCTCCACAGAATTTTTTAAAATTAGGAGAAAATACAACGCATCCTTTCACCCCCGTACAATGACATGCAAGCAAAATTTTTTGTTACCGGAATAATACCAAACAATATGAATACATGTACCTACAAACTGGTGCAAGAATCTTGAAAATCGGAGCACAAATAATAAAGTTATATATTGTCAAACTTAATCAAAAATTTTGGGTGGCGGAATTTTGTGCCAGTGAGTGTAGCGTCAATAATATCATTTTGTATATCACTTGAAACTCTCGCAAAAACAGATGTTTCTAGATGTTGATAAATTTTTTTTTTTGGCAATTAATGTTAACAATACCCTGTAATTGCCTCGATTTTCAGAGTCGTCGCACTCAAAATGACCACGAAACGCTAGTTCTTGTTTGGCCCAATAACATACAATATCTATTATAAGTGTGCTAAGGATATACCTATCTATTTTTTTAACAAACTCATGTTTAGCAATATTTGCTTTAAAAGCTTGGTTAAGGAACTTTTGATTTTTGTTTTGCTAAACTGAATCAACTTGGGTATACATCTTACATGTAGGTAACGGAGAAATTTCATGTCTCCTTTTTAAAAATCTAACACCATTTAAATCGTGAACCTAGTCCACCCATTTTTCTGTAGAAACCAGAAGACATGGCCAACAATACAGTATATTTTTCTTGCAACCATAATATAACCCAAGGATTTTTACTGTACCAACTAAATTTAAAATATTGAACTACTTTTGTTGATTCCTTTTTAAATTGTTTAAAATAGGTCTTTCATTTTTAATCTCATTTTTTTTTCTTCAAAATTATACAAGGAGAATTACTTTTCAAGTAGTTGATCGATTAAGAAGCGACACTCATCCATGGTTAACTGCACGCATACTTTTTATAGGTACTGTCACCAATTTTAAATGTGGTAACAGCGCTACTCATACACAGCGCGCTTATGCCGTCGCTTCTTCAAAATTTTCAGTCACTAGCCGGTCCCGAGCGCCAGCGTGGGTATATAACTATTGTAACCAGAAATGAGTCTGGTAACAGAGTATAATAAAGTGCAACTGAGTCACATAAACTCGCCAATATTTTCGTGTCTACGAGTAGTTGGCCATTTACTGAGTTAGGTACTATTACCACATAATATAATAATATATTTCTATTGGTAAAAATAATGGTAAATAGAATTATTCATCGTCATAAAATATTTATTTGTAAGATTTTTAACTGTTACCAATGGTAACAGTGGTTACATGGACGCTTCGCCAGTGGCTCAAAGTTACAATCTAACACCACATTGTACACTGTATATTTCTTATTTATTGTATATGTTACAGTAAAAACCCGATTTCAGTTAAAACCCGAATTTACTAGGAAAAACTAGTTTTAACTAAGAGATTTAGACAATTCTAGTTTTAACTAGTGAAATCTAGAACTATCAAATATTATCAGTTAATTCTAGTTGAAACTAAACATATTTCAGTCAAAACTAATTTTTACTAAAATTTTCAGTAATTTACAGATTCAGCTACTCGGTAAATAATTTCATTTGTTTAAACTCTCGTATGCTTCCTCTCTAGCTAACAAAATTTGATGTTCTCCAATAAGACCGGCCTCTTCAGCACCAGATTGTTTATTTTCCGATCTCAACTCCTGAACAACCATAATAAACTTGTAGCTGTGATCCTCTTGTGATTGCATATCGATCAAATCTACTTGACAGTGACTATTCATTTCTGAATGCAATATAGGTTTCGGTACAAGACCCCTCTTTGCTTTTATATTTTTACTCTTCTTCCGTTGGCAGGTTTCACACGTTGGTATAAAAGTATTGTTCATATAAATTGTTATATTTGCGTATTTTCTGGCGGTTTCAGGCTTCAACCTATCCCGACCTCCATGAACAATAGCAACGAGAGCTGCTTCAATTATCTCAAAAATGTCTTCGACAGGTACATAATATTTGATTGGATCAATTCTAGAAGCCAAATTTTTTATTTCGCCAACTTCAAAAATCCTAAATCGTTTTAGTCTTCGATTTTGTAACGATGGTTTCTTAGCAGATAGTTCCACATCTTATACTTTGGCCATTCATTTAGTATACATGCTTTTGTCACAACATTGTAGTGACTTTCTTCTCGGTCTCTTCCTTTTGTAAAATCTTTTTCAAGAAACGTTCTTTCCAGGATCTTATATCTCTGCTCTCAACTTGATATTTGATAATATCACTCATGGTGAATAATGGTAGGGGAGCCCAAGCGGGGATTTTTGCAGTTACTCGAGCGCGTCAGATTATCATATGGGGAGAAACCTGGTACCCTGAAGATGTACCTCTACTATATATGGGCTCTCAACACAGGGGTGTTCGTTAAGGGGGTCCCGAAAAAAAATCTATCTTAAAAATACTCGAAATTGTCAGATTTAAATAAGGTAAGTCAAGTATATGCAAAAGATTGTATATTTCAAAAATCTGACGAATTGAGCTGGGCGTAAGGAAATGGGAGGGTCAAAAAGTTTCACAAAAAAAGCGAATATTTCGCGAAATGAACGTCATGTCGAAAAACAAAAAAATACGTGTCAATATTTTTCAAAAATCTATCAAATGATACCAAACATGACCCCCACGGAGAGGGGTGGGGGGTAAATTAAAAATTTTAAATACAAATCCCGCGATATTTCGCAAAATAAACATCAGATCGAAAAACTGCAAAATACACTTATTCATTTTTGAAATATCTATCGAATGGTAACAAATACGACCCCAGCGGAGGTGGGGTGGGGGGTTGCTTTAAAATTTTAAATAGGAGCCCCAAATTTTTATTGCAGATTTGGATTATTTACTTAAAAATAAGCAACTTTTATTCGAAACATTTTTCGAATTATGCATATATGGCGCTATAATCGGAAAAACGATTGATGGAAATGGAAAATTAAATAAAAAATTAAAAGTTCCCACTTAAATGGAGAATTTTACTTAAAATTTTTTTGGTTTTAGGACCTAATAATCACAACCCAATAAGTTCCCAAAGCGATCGAGTGACTGCAAATTTAGCATACTTTCCTCCCCTACTATAATATACAGTAGTGTGATATATCCAATAAAAACGATGCAGAACAATCAACGGTAAAAATTTACAGAAAGGGTAGACCTTGAAAATGCCGTTTTTTTACGGACTTAGCCTAAAAAGTGAAAAAGAAAAGCTTAAATTTTACTGTTTTTTTGGGGGAAAGTAGTAAAAGTGCCCAAAAATTAAGAAACAATTTAAAAAAATAAAAAAATGTAATAATAACAAAAAATTTACGTGAAAATGCTACAAAAGTATATAATATGCCTTAATAAAAAAAATAACAAACATAATAAATATAACTGATTTTTACAATGAAATTATGAAAAAATACGTAATATTGGTTAAGATAATAAAGCTTTTTAATATTTCAAAACAATATGGCGGACATGCGCAAAGAAGTCAAATTTTCGACAGTATTGCCAGTTTTAACCTTTTAAAGATCTAAAAATTAAAGACAATTACTTACGTTAAACAGGTGGATGCAATCTTAATAGCATGGTGGATATAACGAGGCCGCTGCGGTAAAGAATTCATGCATCCTCTTCTTTCGATCAGGAAATCTTTTTTGAAGTAATATTCGGCTAGATAACCCGCAAAATGGTATTGCCTTATTCCGTACTTAAGAATGGTGGTCCGAACTTCCCTCCAGAGTCTTTATACATATATTGTTGGTATGTGTACCTGTCGCAGGATCGACAAAGTGCTTGGAATGGTTCACCGTTTGGTGAATAAATCCTTCTTGGCCCAAACAATTATAGGATATCTAACAATCACTATAAATTTTTGTGCCAGGTAGAATCCACTCGTTAATTACCCCAAGCAAAGTATCGGCATCCCTTGATTCCACAGGCACTAATAAACACCTCTTGGAGTTCCGTTCGAATCCTCCGAACACCCAGTTCCCGACCACACGTCTGCCACGATTAAATTTTCGCTTGCCGAATTTTGCTTCGTCAATTTCGACAACGGTATTAGGGCCCCCAATTTTGACAGAGTTCATCATCATATAATCCTGAAATACTTCTGTGCAAAACGAGTACCAATCAACCATTGTCTTCGAAGAAATCCCGAACTGCACCGTCACGAACTCACCCGTGTTGAGCTGCCCCCCCTCCACTTGGAAAAATTAAAAAACAAATAGCCCTGATTTATGAGCTCTCATATTCCGCAAATAAAAAATTTTGAGCTCGTTCCAGTGAGCAGGAATTTAATATGTTAGTGGGGGGGGGGCTGAGTCAGCCATCCCCACTACTTAAAAATAGGAATATTGAATCGATGTTTGCGGCAGAATTACGAGCTATTTATGAGCTCTTGAAATGATATAGCTTCGATTTTTGAGCTCATCCCCTTCACCCCAAACAACCCTTTAATTGATTTAACTTAAGAGAAAAGTGCTGAGAAAACTTAAAATATATCGTATTGCGGATATAATTCCTATAGCTTATATATTCTAAGAATAAACTATTAAATCACGTGCATTTCGATTATTGAGCTACAACCCCTTCGCAAGAAAACTACCTCATCTTCCCGGCTTAAGAGAGAGTTGTACTTAAAATACATTAAATTAATTATTTGGCGACTACATATCATTTAATAATTTATAAGCTCCCAAATTACGCGCATTTAGATCAGTAAATTGCAATTTATTTTGTATAGTGCAGTCACTGAAGGTAAAAATCAACGATTACCTTCAATTTCGGTGAACCTTCATCGATTTTCACGAAAATTGGTCAGTGGTTAGAGGATATCTCAAGAAACAAAGGTGACATGGTGCCACCTTGCGCCTTTACCCTGAGGGTGGATACCGCCCCTTCTCGGGGGTGAAAATTATTTTATAAAAAATAACTGCACAAATCAATAAAAGGACAAATTATAAGCAACATTTGTTATATAAAATTATTAAAATAGGTCAATACTTTTTAAGTTATTAAAGATCAAAGATTTTAATTATTTGTGAAAAAAATGCATGTTTTGAAGCGGTTTTTCGTAAATCACTGAAAAACTGTAAGTTTTTACAAAAAAGTTAATAGTAGTTTAATTCGTATAGCTTATATTCTAAGAATAAACTCTTAAATCACGCGCATTTCGACTATTGAGCTACATCCCCTTCGCAATAAAACCATCCCATATTCCCGGCTTAAGAGAGAGTAGTACTTAAAATAATTTAAATTAATTATTTGGCGACCACATATCGTTTAATAATTTATGAGCTCGCAAAATATACGCATCTCAATTATTGAATTGCAATTTTTTTTCTATAGTGCAGTCACAAGGTAAAAATAAACTATGACCTTCGATTTCGGTAAATCTCCATTCATTTTCAGGAAAATTGGTGAGCGGATAAAGGATACCTCAAGAAACAAAATTAACAATAACAACTTGCGGTTTTAGCCTGGGGTATATGTCACCCCTTCTCGGGGGTTAAAATTACTTTATTAAGAATAAGCCCACAAATCGGACAAATTCTAAGCAAAATTTGTTATATAATGTTATTAAAATAAATCAATACTTTTTGAGTTGTTAAAGATCAAATATTTTAATTTGTGTGAAAGAAAATGCATGCTTTAAAGCGATTTTTCATAAATAAATCAAAAACTGTAAGTTTTTACAAAAAAGTTTTCATCACTAAATTTGAAGCTAATAAAAAATATAATGAATTGCTTACTTAAAAGTTATGTTAATTTAAAGCAAGTTATAGGTAATGTATATTTTTTCTGCGACTATTCAAATCTAAGGGTTCAAGCTTAAATAACGGGAAAGAGATGCATTTTATGAAACACTTACTAAATACTTCTCAAAGTACTTAGAGATACCTAGGTATCAAATGAGCTCCAGAAAAAGTTGATAGCATCAAAATTTATACTCCAAAAATTTTTCCAAAAAAATGAATTTTTTTTTGAATAACTCTGTTAATTTTTATGATATCAGGCACATCCAACTATTTGAAAGGTAATTTCAAGAGCTATAAAAGTGTATTACATTTAATCTTTCAAATACTTTATTTTTTAGGATAATAGTAAAGGGCTCCTGTTACATTGTTCTCGTAGTAAAATTTAGGCTTGAACGTTTCTATCTTCGTTATTTTGATTCATACAGAAATCAAAAGGCAAGTAAAATCTTTGCTAATTAAAAAACAAATTAAATTTCGTTATCTATCATTTTTTACGTGTATCGAGTATTGTTGGAGTTATTATCAAAAGCAAATAATTTACGAAAATTTAAAAAAATTTGATTTTTTTAAATCATGTTTAAAATAATAATTCCAACAATAATTTACTTTACTTTAAGTACAACTCTCTCAAGCCGGGAATATGGGATGGTTTTCTTGCGAAGGGGTTGTAGCTCAATAGTCGAAATGCGCGTGATTTAAGAGTTTATTCTTAGAATATAAGCTATACGAATTAAACTGCTATTAACTTTTTTGTAAAAACTTACAGTTTTTCAGTGATTTACGAAAAACCGCTTCAAAACATGCATTTTTTTCACGAATAATTAAAATCTTTGATCTTTAATAACTTAAAAAGTATTGACTTATTTTAATAACTTTATATAACAAATGTTGCTTATAATTTGTCCTTTTATTGATTTGTGCAGTTATTTTTTATTAAATAATTTTCACCCCCGAGAAGGGGCGGTATCCACCCTCAGGGTAAAGGCGCAAGGTGGCACCATGTCACCTTTGTTTCTTGAGGTATCCTCTAACCACTGACCAATTTTCGTGAAAATCGATGAAGGTTCACCGAAATTAAAGGTAATCGTTAATTTTTACCTTCAGTGACTGCACTATACAAAATAAATTGCAATTTACTGATCTAAATGCGCGTAATTTGGGAGCTCATAAATTATTAAAAATACGTAGTCGCCAAATAATTAATTTAATGCATTTTAAGTACAATTCTCTCTTAAGCCGGGAAGATGGGGTAGTTTTCTTGCGAAGGGGTTGTAGCTCAATAATCGAAATGCACGTGATTTAATAGTTTATTCTTAGAATATATAAGCTATAGGAATTATATCCGCAATACGATATATTTTAAGTTTTCTCAGCATTTTTCTCGTTAAGTTAAATCAATTAAAGGGTTGTTTGGGGGTGAAGGGGATGAGCTCAAAAATCGAAACTATCATTTCAAGAGCTCATACATAGCTCGTAATTCTGCCGCAAAAATCGATTCAATATTCCTATTTTTAAGTAGTGGACTCAGCCCCCCCCCCCCACTAAAATATTAAATTCCTGCTCAGTGGAACGAGCTCAAAATTTTTAATTTGCGGAATATGAGAGCTCATAAGTCAGGGCTATTTGTTTTTTAATTTTTGCAAGTGGGGGGGGGGGGGGGGGGCAGCTCAACACGGGTCACGAACTCTTGCAAAGGTGGCTTTAAATGTAGTAAAGTTGCCACAAGCATGAATATTTTCTCTACCGGCAATCTACTAGCTTCCAAAAAGCTCCCTTTCCTTGCCGATAGAGTAAAATCATACCGTTTTGGTGCTTTTTTTACCTTTTGTGACAACTCTATTACACTTAAATTTACTTTCGGCGTTAATTGTTAATTCTTCACCGCACTTACACACCATTTTGTCTCTTATCACACCATGCTCAACCATAAAACTCATCACTTCACCTTCTTTTAATGACAAAGCGTGGCTTTGTGTAAATAGCAACACACCCAAAACACGCCATTATCAATTTTTTTGATGCAATGACAACTTGGGAACAAACCAACAAGAAATGAAGTACCATGCGTCGATCTTGCGATATACCAGTTTCTCACAAAAAGTTGCCAAATTTAGGAATTTGCATAAATATTCCAATCAATGGTACGCATTAATGGACAAAAATCCATGTTTTCATGTGAAATTATCTTTTGTCATTCACCTGGCAACATGATCGTTGTAGCTTCGGAAATTAGTGACCACGAAGTACATAAAATTTGTTTCCAACCGTTAAAAGTGTGTTCTGGGAATCCCACAGAATTTATTTATTACAAATATAATCATAAATCACTATAATATTAATAAATCTAATGTAATCTAACCTAACGTAACGAAACCTAACCAGAACTAACCTAACCCTTGTAATAAAGCAGTCATTTTGTGTTAAAAATGGGTCAGAATAAGTAAAATGATATATAAAAAAAATTGTAATTTTCACAAGAAAACGTATTTTATATAACTATGGCAACATTGTTAGGATTCCCCTTCTTGAGTTTATAAAACGGTTGTCATTCCTGTCGTTTCTTGTTGTTTCATGGTATATAATGGCGGAAAATGGCGGTGTTTTTAAAAATAAGACATATTTTAAATGGCAATTACATGAAAAATAACGCTCGCCCCCAATAAAAAACTATTGTACAATTATCATTAAGTGAAACAGAATTCATTGGTATACATTTCATATCTGTAATCCGTCTACCCATAAAGTAAACTAGAACCCAATCAACAGTTGCACACACTAGTTTGTTACCGACCGGCCGCCTTTGTCATTAACACTACCCCGAACATGCCAAATCGTAGATATTTGTATTCGCTAGTAATCCCAGTAAAAACTAGTGTGAACTATTATCAACTATTATGAAATACGTTCGGGATTTCTAGTTTTACTGAATTTAGCAGTCAAATGTAGTTTTGACTAGTTAAAACTAGAATTGTTTAAAGCGCATAGTTAAAACTAGTATTTCCTAGTAAATTCGGGTTTTAACTGAAATCGGGTTTTAACGGTAACATATACACCTCTAGCGGTGAACCTACAATTATGAAAATAATTTCCAGGCTCTTTTCGAGGCATCTTTTGTTCTATTTTTTTTTTCAAAGCTGTACTATAAAGGATTCTTGAGATATGGCCGACAGTTATTCTTATTGGGACACCCGGTACATTATACAAAAAATAAATAAAAATCTATGACAACACTGTGACTTGCAAACACATATTCAGATTTAGATGCCAAATTAATGAAGGTTTAATCCAGTGATTTATCTTTATACTTCATTGGCATAATCATACATGTCCCATATTTCTGCTGTGTCAATTTATTTGATTATGTTTTAATTTGATCGTTGCATTCATTTTCTCTTTTGCTCTAATAATTACATTATAGTGGTTTTTATTTTAGGTCATCTACAAGATGAAAGCAAAATGGAAATTGAGGAGAAACTCATTAAAGATTCATCTCACGACGAAAATGACACGAGTCGACACACGGAAGGAAAAACTTTAAATAAACCTATGACAGTTGTGACTGGAAAAAGACCTTATAAATGTGAAATTTGTTTTAAGCAGTTTTCTCATGCAGTTCATTTGAAAAGACATTTGAATGTGCACGTTGGGGAAAAACCTCATAAGTGTGAAATTTGTTTTAAACAGTTTAGTGAAGCAGGTACTTTAAAAAGACATTTGAGAGTGCACACTGGGGAAAAACCTTACAAGTGCGAGATTTGTTTTAAGCAGTTTTCTCATAGATTTTATTTGAAAAATCATTTAAGAACACACACTGGAGAAAAACCTTACAAGTGTGAGATTTGCTTTAAACAGTTTAGTGCAGCAGGCAGTTTAACAGCACATTTAAGAACGCACACTGGAGAAAAACCTTTTAAGTGTGAAATTTGTTTCAAGCTGTTTGCCCAAGCAGTTGGTTTGAAAAGTCATTTGAGAGTGCACACTGGGGAAAAACCTTACAAGTGCGAGATTTGTTTTAACCAATTTACCACAGCAAGTTATTTGAAAATTCATTTAAGAACTCACACTGGCGAAAAGCCTTACAAGTGTGAAACATGTTTTAGGCCGTTTAGTAGAGCAGATGATTTGAAAAAACATTTGAGAGTACACACTGGAGAAAAACCATACAAGTGCGAAACTTGTTTGAAGCAATTCAGAGAACTAGGCACTTTCAGAAAGCATTTAAAAACACACACTGGAGAGAAACTTTACCAGTGTAAAATTTGTTTTAAGTCGTTTTCTCGAACAGATAGTTTGAAATCACATTTGAGTGTGCACACTGAGGAAAGGGAAAAACATTATAAGTGTGAAATTTGTTTTAAGCAGTTTATTTATGCAAATAGTTTGAAAACACATTTGAGGGTGCACGGTGGGGAAAAACCTCACAAGTGCGAGATTTGTTTTAAGCAATTTACTGAAGCAGGTACTTTGAAAAGTCATTTAAAAATTCACACTGGAGAAAAACCTTACAAGTGTGAGATCTGTTTTAGGCGATTTGGTGATGCAGCTAGTTTGAAAAGACATTTGAGAGTACACACTGGAGAACAACCTCACAGGTGTGAAATTTGTTTTAAACAATTTAGTCATAAAAGTTCCTTGAAAACACATTCGCGAGTGCACACTGGGGAAAAACCTCACAAGTGTGAGATTTGTTTTAAACAGTTTTCTCAGGCAGCACAATTGAACAATCATTTAAGAACGCACACCGGAGAAAAACCGTACAAGTGTGAGATTTGTCTTAGGCAATTTAGTTTAGCCAGTAGTGTGAAAAGACATTTAAGACAGCACACTGGCGAAAAACCTCACATGTGTGAAATTTGTTTTAAGCAATTTAATCTTAAAACTTCCTTGAAAACTCATTTGCAAGTGCACACTGGGGAAAAACCTTTTAAGTGCGATATTTGTTTTAAGCAATTTACTACAGCAAGTTATTTGAAAAGACATTTAAGAATTCACACTGGAAAAAAGCCTTACAAGTGTGAGATTTGTTTTAAGCAGTTTACTAAAACAAATGATTTGAAAAAACATTTGAGAGTGCACACTGGAGAGACACCATAGAAGTGTGAAACTTGTTTTAAGCAGTTTATTTATGCAAGTTCTTTGAAATTGCCAGCCACTAATTCCGAATGAGAGATGGTTTAAAGATGAATCAAATACGCTGTTTATAAAAACAATAAACAGAATGAGGTCAAATCACGCACTAACCCCAGCATACAAACACAGCATAGGTATCAGTGATAACCCATATTGCGCCTGTGGTGGAATAGGAGATCTACAGCACCTCATATTGGAGTGTGGACAGTACAGACAAAATATTAAAGTAATGTATGAAAAGTTAATTGATCTAAATTGTCCTTTACCTGTCAATTCAAACGAAATTATTTTTCCAAAAAATAAGCAGAGGTTAAAATATCTTTACAAATATGTAACGTCCTGTAAATTTAAATTTTAAATAGGTTAGATAATAAAATTAAAAATTCGTTGCATTGGAATTACAAAGTTCTATCTGCCTCAGGTGCCATTTTTAGTTATGACTGTTTAAAATGTCTATGTTATGTATTTATTTTACTATTATCGCCACCTGTATGTGTAAATTCAAAAAAAAATTAATATATTTTTATTAACCATAAAACGTTATTTCAATAGTTAATACAAATGAGTTCTGATTTGAGAAATGATTTAAACTTATTTAATGAAGGTTTATCTCCCACATATAGATTTGTTTAACAATTATTATATAATAAAACAACTCGAAGTTATTTGGTAAAGTCTTATTGTTAACTTATAAACACTTTTATTTCTTGCAAATAGGACCTTTTGTACTTAGTTGACTGTTTTTTATGTCAGTTAGAACCTTGTTAACTTGTCAACATTTAAGATAGAAACTTAGATAGAACCTTGTAACTTACGTATTTCAGCCACCTGTTAATATATATCGTTGCTAGTATCATATTAAGGTGAAGAACATAAAATAAAACAAAGTTAAATAAAAATCTCAATTTAGACAAAAATTACAGATAAAACCTTGTTATTCTGACGCAACGAATTGTAAAATATTACACAAATTTGAAAAAAAATGTATCCATTAATATATTATAACACCCTGTGAATTTAGATTATAAGTAGGCTTAGATGTTAAATTAAACATTGTTATTGTAATACCATACAAAAAAAAACAAATAGTCTGGCTAATTGGCTAAGCCAAAGCCATTAAAATAAAAAAAAAAAGTTTATTCATGCAAGTTCTTTGAAAAGACATTTTAATGTGCACGCTGGGGAAAACGTGGGAAATTTGTTTTAAGCAGTTTTCTCACAAATGTTTTTTGAAAATATGTTATGAGAGTACCTACATTTATTTATTTGTTAAGAGCACACAGTGGCGATCAACAGGTAGCAACAAACGCGGTCCAAGATTGCGGTTCCAATTTTGAATATTTGGTCGAAATATTTGGCACACATTCGTAATATAATAAAGAATGACGGTACAGAGCCCAATTTCAGAAATATGTTAGTATGTGGAAATTACTCTATAACAAAAAGAAGCCTGTACCGCCATTAAGAACGACAAAAAATACTCTTTCTTCAAATAAACATTTTTATCCCGTCCCTAGATTTTGTGTCACATTTGATCTACTAAAAATCGAGTTTTTTATAACAAGAAATAGAACGTCACTGACTCGGCAATATTTCGCGCCCATGTGTATAAAAATTATTGTTTTTGATAGTATAAACGTCACTGTCAGTGTCGAATTACCGACGTACTGTTGCCTCACTTTCGAAAGTTCGCAGAACTTTCGCAATCTTGGACCGCGTTTGTTGCTACCTGTTGATCGCTACTGTGTGCTCTTAAGCTTAACAGGCCTTGTAAGCATAGGGTTAAAATGTGTACATTTCTAATTACATTTTGTTTTAATCTTAAATTTTTTTTTATTACTCTTCAGTCTTTTTATACACTCCTTTATCACTTTTCTCCATATCCTTCTGTGTAGAGATGGCATGATGGAACTGGAGCAGGTACCTCGGAATAGGTTCTAATCGTCTATTCCACACACCAGTGACAAAAATTCGACTGCATCGGTTTCGATTCCAACGACGCGGCACCGCATCGACTGCAACTTACAGTAAAATCGAACTGGATTCTCGCTCGGAATAGGTTTTAGCACAGCCATTAGACATCGAAAGAGCCACCGCGTAGGGTTAGTAGGGACACCACTGTTCGGTGGTAGGGAACGCATCGGCGACGTTTGTTTCGATTAGTTAGGGATAGCATGATGGAACTGGAGCAGTTACGCCAGAATATGTTTCAGTCGACTATTCCACGTATTACAAGTGACATAACTTTGGCGGCATCGGTTTCGATTCCGGAACGACCGGGCAAGAGATTTGATCTCTCGGAATAGGACCATAGAGAAACGCATCGGCGGCGTCTGTTTCGATTGCAACATCTCACATCTGTTTAATGTGATGGGCTCGAAAAGAATTTCAGGTCGATACGGTTGTAACAGATTTCTAATTTATGGGATATAGTTGTCATTTAAAACGGTTAAAATTTTGACTGTTTCGCATTATGTTTTTATTTATATGACTATAATCTAATCCATCCTATCTTCTGTAATAACTTAGTGTATTTATTTTCTATTTGCATAAACGAATTCTGAATAAACCTCGACCTTAGGTAATTTAAAAACCCATAATTGCATGTAAGAAAAATTTGTTTTAATAGTTTTTATATAGATTTACGAATTCTAGGGAAAGCATGGTAAGAAATATAAATATATTTAAAAGTCCAATTAAATACATCCTCTAGGTTGAAAATATAAAATTATAGGTACCCACTTGTGGCGATCGATATATCATAAGTTTTTTGGGTCATTCTAAACAAGAAAGGTATTTTGTAATTTTTCTCAAAAATTTAAATTTGATTTAAAATCCGAAAAATGACAAAAAACGCATTTTTTTATTTTAAATTGCTTATAACTTTAAAACTATACTCAGTGACATTAGAAGTTTTTACACCCAGAAGGAATCATTTCTGGAACTTAATATTTTGGCAACATGATACATTTTCATCAAGAAGGAAACGATAACATTGGCAAAACTTTTTATTGACATGTAATAAAAAAAAAACTAATAATGTGTTTGGTGACCCCGCAGCTGAATACACTCCTGTACACGTCTATTCATTGACAAAATGAGATGATCGATATGTCTGCTTGTGGCAACTTGGTCCAAGCAACTTGAATTTCATGGAATAACTGCCAGCGTCTGTGGAGGATGGTGCAAAGTGGACCATGGGTCTCCTACCCATCATTCCCATACATGTTCGATAGGATTTAAACCCAGTGGACGGGGTAGTTATGGCAAAAAATGAACGCCAGCCTCTTGGAGAAGGTCCATAGTTCGACGAGCAATAGGGGATGCGCGTTGTCTTCCTGAAAAAGGGCGTTTCGACGGCGGTCTAGATAAGCGCAGTAAAGTGGTTTGTAAGATGTCATCAACATAACGCGCATTTGTCATACTGCCTCGAATAAACAAAAATGGTGATCGGCTACCATATGCAATAACCCCCCGAACCATTACTCCAACTGTCCTGTGTAGATGCCTCTTAACAGCAAACCCGATATCTCATCACTCTTCACGGCGGCGTCTTATCATCTTACGACCATCATGCACACCTAAGCAAAAACGCGATGCACCGCTGAATGTTGCATTATGCCATTCTACCACCCAATATACCAACAACAAAATAGTCACAAATCAAATAGATTATATTATCGTCAACAGAAGATATAGAAATTCTATAATATCGTCTAAAACTTATCCAGGAGCGGACATATACTCCGATCACAACCCTGTAGTTTTGTCTATGAGAGTAAAACTAAAGAAGGTCTAAAGAGCCCTAGCTCCAATAAAATCATGGATACAAGGCGGCTTAAATAAGGTAACACTTATGCGGAAACGAAATTTAAAATAAACGAGAACTTAAGGAAAGTCAAGGAAGATAGTGCGGAAACTCTGACTGTTGACCAAAAATGGGGAAAAATTCAACATGCCTTAGTGTCAGTTGGAAAAGAAACCCTCAAACCACTTGGAGAAAAAACAAAACCTTGGATGACAGTAGAAATCCTTGAACTTACGGAAGAACGAAGAAAACATAAAACAAAAGACCCGAATAAATACAAAATTCAGAGAGACATCAGAAAGAAAATTGAGGCAAAAGCCAGGTGGCTCTCCGACAGATGCAAAGAAATAAAAGATTTGGATCAAAAGTGTAATAAGTATATCAAGACAAGACTTATCGGTGTAAAATACTTTATTCTCTAAACGTGCTATAACGTTTTTCTTACATTGACTGCCTTAACCTACAAGGGTTACCAGCCCACTAGTTACCACTATATTACACCTCTCCATCCTTAAATTAAAACATTGTAAATCAAGCCTTTCAGGAGGTTTTATAATACGATGAGGTCTTGTGGAAACTACTGGACAGCTAACCATAAGAGCACCAGGCTGCGTATTCGCGGTGTGCAAGTACTTGGAAGGGAATTGAGAAACGATTGTGCGCGAATAGCGGAGAAATATTGCAACTTTCTTAAATAATTCATATTGTCAAATTGACGTAATTTCATATCTACTGTCATTGAAGAAGAAAAATTTTATGTTGCTTCACAATATTGATATGATATGCAATTATTATACAGGGTGTCCCGAAAAGAATGGTCATAAATTATACCACAGATTCTGGGGTCAAAAATATGCTGATTGAACCTCACTTACCTATATACAATAGTGCACACAAAAAAAGTTACAGCCCTTTGAAGTTACAAAATGAAAATCGATTTTTTTTCATATATCGAAAACCCTTCGAGATTTTTCATTGAAAATGGACATGTGGCATTATTATGGCAGCATCATCTTAAAAAAAAATTAAAGTGAAATTTGTACACCCCATAAAAATTTTAAGGGGGTTTTGTTCCTTTAAACCCCCCCAAACTTTTGTGTACGTTTCAATTAAATTATTATTGTGACACCATTAGTTAAACAAAATGTTTTTAAAACTTTTTTGCCTCCTAGTACTTTTTTGATAAGCCAGTGTTTATCGACCTATTTTGAATATTTGTCGAATCCACCACATATTTGTATATGGTTAAGTACGATTATAGAGACCTGTGAATAATCTGAAAATGTATTTATAATTTACATTTTTAGGTATATTTTGAAAAAGAAGCCATATCTCGATAAAAGGTGATTTGTCAAAAAAAGACTAAGAGGCAGAAAAGTTTTAAAAACACTGCGTTTAACTAATGGTACCACAATAATAGTGTAATTGGAACGTACACAAACATTTGGGGGGTTTAAAGAAACAAAACCCCCATAAAATTTTTATGTAAATATATTAAAAAAGAAGCCGCATCTCGATAAAAACTGGCTTATTGAAAAAATACTAAGAGTCAAAAAAGTTTTAAAAACGTTGTGTTTAACTAATGATACCACAATAATGAATTAATTGGAACGTATACAAAAGTATGGGGGGGTTTAAGGGAACAAAACCCCCATAAAATTTTTATGGGGTGGACAAACTTCACTATAATTTTGTTTTAAAATGTTACTGCCATAAGAATGATACATGTCAATTTTCAATAAAAAATCTCTAATAGTTTTCGATATATTGAAAAAAATCGATTTTCATTTTGTAGCTTCAAAGGGCTATAACTTTTTTTATGAGCACATTTGTACTAAGGTAAGTTAGGTTCAATCGAACTATTTTTGACCGCAGAATGTGTGGTACAATTTATGACCAATCTTTTCGGGACACCCTGTATAAAGGTAACTTTAATTAATTGTATTTTGCTTGCATTACTGCATTTTAATAACTACATAATTTTATTTACTGCATACAATTGTTTACGTTTTAATAACATAACCTGAATCTTATTTTTTCTTCTTATTTTTTTGGACTATGGCATTGACAATTATCCAGTAACCAGGACTAATATAATTGGCCAATATAATTAAAAGTTCGAATAAAGTTGCAGAGCGTAGAAATAGGTGTCGCTTTGCCGAACTTGCACGGTCCCAATAGAGCTAGCCCGGTTTACATTACATGCACTCGCACATGCACCCAGGATTACATGCACTCGCAGGGCTGCTTTATCCATTAGGCAGTGGCGTAGCTGATGATTCAGGGGCCTCCCCGCGACAATTTTTGTGGGGCCCCTTATTATAAACATAACGACAGCATAACAGTGTAATTACTAAAATATGTGTAAATGACAATATTTGGCCTTGCTTTAATAAGTCTTCATCAGTTAGTGTTAATAGATTTTTTGGGAATAGACATGACCTATTATAAGTACCTTAACAAACCTATTAGTAAGTTGTTGCAAATTATATCTAAATTTACATTGAAAACATTAACTTCAAACTTTTTTTGATAAAAATTATTTTTTTTGTCATACCGGTATAATATTGTGTATTTATTATTTAGTTACGAACCACATAATGGTAGGTATACTTTATGCCGCGCGGGCATAAAGAAATTATTGCAATAGAAAACAACAAAAATCAAACATTTTATTTAATCCAGTATTATTTTCTGCCATCTAATGTTGAAATTTAGCGTATTCCTTGTCGTACGTTTCTTTGGATTTTTTCGGTAACAGATTCTCAGTCGCTTTTTTTGGCTTTTTTAACTATTTCTTCAGAAATATCGAATTTCTCTTGCGTTCTAACTTTTTTGACAATGTCACATAGGAAAACTGTGTTTACGTTAATAACAAATTGCTAACCAACATCACTTTCCTAGCAACGGTACTAAATACCTGCTGTAATACAATATTACTTCTAATTAATATAAAATAAATTTAAAACTTTAATAATTGATACAATGAACCGGTATGACATAAAGTTTTGTATGCACCACGTGATTATTGATTATTAGATGTTATATGCCTCGGGCGACATAATTATAAACTCTCGGACCAGAGGCCCTCGAGTTTTATAAGTACGTTTTATCCGTTTATTTTTAAATGTCGGTATAATACCCCACCAATAAAGGAAGACTGTCAACTCTGCAGTTTCAGATTGCAAAAGTTTTGATGTTAGATTAATAAAGTTAAGTATTTTAGATTGAACAGTAATGTTAACGACAGATTCAAAATTATTCATATGCCTAATAATGCTTTAGCTTCTAATTTTTTATCGTGTTGTAGATAGCAAAGAAATTTTCGTTAAAGATTTCATTACTTATCGGAAAGCTCTAAGCAAAGCCATAACAGCATCATGTCTGGATGACCACCGGGTTTCACAGAACCTTTTAAGTGTTTTTAAACACGATGAATCTAAAGTCGTAATAGTAGGTACATAGTACATCCCATCTTTTAATACTTGCACTAAAAAAAAACATAAGCTTTTAATTATATCCTAAAAAAAACAACTCATGTACACCACCAACGGCATCATTCAACACTATTAGGTTCAGATTATGGGATGCGCAATGAATGTCAATGAACATAGGAAGCTATTTTTTCAATGTCAGTTATGCGCCTTTGTACGCCTGGATATAGGTACACCACTCATAACGCTTGCCACATCATACCCCTTTCCTCTGCAGTTGTGTATGAAAAGGTGCTTTGATTGTATAAATTTTAAAATTTCATTTATAATACCCTCTGCACTCTGGTCTAATATGTGAATACTTCCCAAAAAATTTTAAACAATTTCTGCTTTGGAAGGTAAATTCTTTTCATCGCAAGTTATTTTTACATACCAGAAAATAAAACTAAGCTGATCGTGTTTTGAAATATATTGAGTGGTATCAAGAATTTTTGAATAAAAACAACTTTTTTTAATTAGATTAATCAATTTGTTTTCAGTTTCTTGATCCAGCAAATTTATAACGTCGTTTTATATTTGGGAGCTAATGTAATTTTTTTTGAGTTATTGTTTTTATCGATTAATTTAGCTAAAACACACTATATTTAGCTAGTAAAAGAACCACCGACAAAAATTACCTTTTTGGGACTCACTTTTATTTAAACTACCAACATGTCCAGGAAACGCTAAATTGTACCCGGAAAGAGTAAGAGTTACGTCAATTACCCGCTTCATTACTTCCTTCCAAGTTTACTATTTTGATGCTTATTAGAAAAATATATTTTGGTCCCCAATTTAAATAAAGTAGAAGTATTAAGCTTGAAGGCTTTAAGGGGCCCCTCCTAAGGTCGGGGCCCCCCGCCTTGCGGGCCTGTCAGCTACGCCACTGCCATTAGGCAATATAGGCAGTTGCCTAGGGCGGCAAAAATACTGTACAAAAAAATATTTATATATAAAAATTAAAATCGAATAACAAGTGTGTATGTTCATCCATCAATGAAATGGAAGTGGGCATTCATTTCTAAGTAAAATAAAACAAATTGCATTCATAACAAAAATAAAACAAACATAGCATTCTGTTATCTTAACACAATTCATTCAAAAAGGACGGAAGTCATAAATTTAGTGATTATTAGGCCGCCGGCACCTCGGCAAAGGCGGTGGGCTATTGAACACTTCAATATTGCACATTTTGCAGAAACTAAAGATTTGACTTGTCTACAGTAGGTCATCGAGTTAGAGTTGGGATTTTCAATTGTATTATTACAAGTAGATAATAACTCCAGGGAAATAAGCAAGAAATAGACCATGTTCGGGACACTGAAATATCGAGGTAGCTGACTACTTTTTTAGTTATTGTTGACTGTTGACCTATAGGATGAAAACCTATATGTTTCCTGCCTAGAGTTCGAGTCTTTTTTGAAGTTATACTTCTTTAGGCGCGATTGAGATTGAGGGTGAATTTATATTGATCTGCGCGCATGCTCACACCGACAGTTTGGTATTAGTCTTTATACGGGCTCTGATTGGGTGTTGAAATGATCTGTCAATAATTGTTCAATATGGAGGTTATCGGTAAACAAAAATGTTGTATAATATATTAGTTTTTATTGTTGTGAGGACAGAAATAAAATCAAATTTATAATTATAGTGACTTTTTAAATAGTTTTGAAAAGCCACAGGTACGTAATTCTAAATGTTTCAGTTGTATTCCAATAAAAAATTATCTTCATACCTATTTGGAAAATGTAAAAAAAAAAAATGTACTTACCTAGTACCTGCTATGCTATACCCCTAGTAGGCAATGCTTTAATTTACATAATATGATTACGAACAAACTTTCTACAAATTTTCATCTAATGTATCGTTTTTTTACTCTATATATTGTTGTATTTTGATTCGACAAAAATCAAACTAATAAAAATTCATATAAACAAAATGTCAAAAAGTTGTTCAGTTTGAGTATGTTCCCACATGACGTGTACGCGAAGATGGTGCAGTTTGAAATCGCTTCGACTCTCGTACGGCGGGATACACGGGAAGTAGGTTCAAGCCCAATGCAAGTTATATCATTTTTTTTTTATTTTTTTTATAGATTTTATGATTGTAAGCATATTATTATATAATTTTTTTCAGAAAATACGTATTTAATTAAAATTTTTGGCAACAATTATTGTTTAGAAATCATTTGTGGCATTTTTCAATGTGTTTGTGTGTGTTTTATTCTTTTATTTTTAAAATTTTTGGTATTGTTTTAATAAAAATTTTTGGAAAGTAGTAGAGAAACTGTTATATAGATATTGATAGATATAGATATTGGTAGAGAAAGTATATTGATTTCGTTGAAATCATATAATAGAAGTATAACTTCTTACGTGCGTACAAAGAACACACATTCTTTTTTTAATTATTAACAATTTAGTGCAATCAACGCGATTATTTCCATTTTTTGCACTCAATTAAAAAGCTAAATAGTTGACATAAAATTACAAAATTTATTTTTTTAGAACATTGAAAAACCTTCAAAATGACGATTTTTGAAAATCAAAAAGTTAATTTGTTGCTTCGTAAACTGCAAAATAACTGAAAATCGTTATTTATTAATAACTTTTACTAAAACTCACTTAGAACTGTAGTGTTTCACTCAAAGTTGGGTATTGGGGTTCATAACAAACCCTCAAAATTTTAGACCGATCCATTAATTAGTTTAAAAGTTATTCTATTTGTTTATCCCAAAGACCTTTGTTTTGCAATAACAAATGACAGAAAATAATGAAAGATAGGACAATTCTGAGTAGGTATGCCAAATGAAAGTAAAAAGGTGATACTATCAAAATCTATTAATAAAAGATAAAAAATTATCTAATATAGTAAAAAATCCTAGATTATAAACATTTAGAAAATCTTTAAAAATATTGTCCGTAGAAAACATATTTTTACATATTCGAAAAGGTGATATTTTACTCGAATTTTTAAAAATATAGTTCAAATGGTGACTAGTCATGGTAAGTGAAGTGGAGCTACTGCTTTAATTGTACTAAATTGTTAAAAATTAAATTAAAAAACGGACGCGAACTCTAGACAGTAAACTAAATAGAATCTAAGATGCAAGCATCAGATATCACATATAATACTTCACAAGTATGTACCTTTATATTTCACAATATCGAAAGTTGTTATTGACAAGTTATTGCATTTCGTCCTGTCGCCCGGGGGGAGGGGGGTACAACGGCCTACTTTATTCGTGGACCCCATAGGGCACTTTATTCAGGTGGTTTTTTATGTATTTTGTCCCGTAGAACACGAATTTTTTGTTTTGGTTAACAGTTGATCCGGATGTCGATAAGATTGTTATAAACAAAGAACTTGAGGAATTACATATAACAGCGATTCTTAGCAAAACAAACCTTTTTTTATTTCATTCTAAGCAAAAAATGTTGTTACAAGTTTTTTCGTAGGATGCATAGTTTTCGAGATAAACGCGGTAGAACTTTAAAAATATCGAAAAATTGCAATTTTTGAACCTAAATAACTTTTGATGAAAAAATAAAATAGCAATTCTAGCATTTGAAAGTTCATGTTAAATTATACCGGATTTGATATTTTTTATTGTTTTTTTTTTATTGGCATGGACTTTATGTCAATCAGCCAATCACATGAGGTACTTATAGTGTCATGTTTAATGTGTTTGTTGAGTAAGTGTCTTGTTACTTTGCAAAGTCGACGTCATTGTCTTTGCAAAGAGACGCTAATTGTGTCCGAACGTCTGCGGTCTCTCCGGTGAGTACCGATCCCACAAGGACAGTAACTATCTTCATTTATTAATTTATAATAAACGAAAAATTCCTGACCCTGTGAGATTCGAACTCACGACCATTCGGACCTTTCGATCCAAAGGTAGGCGCTCTTACCACTGAGCCACAGAGGGAGTTATTTTTTTTATTGTTAAACAAAGCTATAAACACATAGTGCTTGAGTAATGTTTTTAATGCATCTTTCATTTAAAATCGAACGAGTAGGCGCGCCTACAAACAGGCAATTTCTACGTATTATGCGTTAAAATGCATGCATTGGGCACAAGTCAAAACGCTCAAACATACTTATAATAGTAATATTACGCCTGATGTAAAATAAAGAATATTTTTAACACATTTACAAACACTATTTGAAGAACCTAACATTCTTATTTAAATAAAAAATTCTGCTTGCATTTTTTTTCGCAAAAATGGTACCTACATGTTTGAAGGGCGGCTACTAGAGAATTGCCTAGGGCGTCATTTGACCTAAACACGGCCCTGTGCACTCGCGTCACTCTCTAGCGGTTTCGAACTAACTGTTTGCACTCCCGACACTCCCACTACATCAGCCTCTTGACTTATAGCATTACTGTTATTATAACTATCAGGTCTGTTTGTATCGCCTACTATACCAGCCCATATCGGATAGCCAGTTACATTTTGGGTATTACCCTGAAATTCCTGTCTGTCTACAACTGTCTCCCTATCCACATCAAGTTTAACTTCATCATAAAATTTCCCTACCTTAATAATTTGATCTGCATGTCTTTTCCATAATAAATTACTATTTGTAACTGGCTTACAGATGTAAGTTAACTGGCCCAGCTTTGAGACAATTATAGCTTGGACCCATGAAGGTTTATTTAAATTTCTATAATCTTTCGTATAAACTAATTCCCCTTCTTCAAATACTACCTGTCTACCCCCATGGTGATGCTTAATCTGGTTTAACCTAGCCCTTTCTCTAGCAGAGCTAGTCATAAAATCTAAGCGGGTCTTAATATGTCTACCAAACATTAGTTGTGAAGGAGTCTCCCCCGTAGTACAATGAGGTGTATTTCTATATGAAAACAAATATTTACTTATAAAGTAGCCATAAATCTTTTGAATCAGAAGTTTTATCCATTAATAACTTGTTCAGGGCATTTTTAAAGGGTTTTGCACTGTTTTCAGCAGCCCCATTAGTTTCTGGATGATATATGGAGCAGACGTTGTATGTATGATGCTATTCGTGTTACAAAATGTTTCAAATTCTTCACTAATTAACTGGGTCCCATTATCCGATATTATAGTATTTGGCAACCCATATCTAGCAAAGCAATCTCTTAGTCTTTGCAGTGTTGCTGTGGTATCTGTTTTATCCATGATATACACTTCCGGCCACTTTGAAAATGAGTCATCTTTCCTCTGACTGGTCCTAAGAAGTCTAAGTGAATTGTATCAAATACTCCCTTGGCTTCTTCAAACTTTACCAATACTGTCTTATCTGGATTACTTGAGTTTATCATACATGCTCCACAACTCTTTACATAATCCTCAATTTCTTCATCCAGATGTGGCCACCAAAAATACTGTCTAGCAAGTGTCTTCATCTTAACCATTCCATTGTGTGCCCCATGTATTTTCTATATTAACTGCTTCCTTACCCTTTCCGGTACAATTACCCTAAATCCCCACATTAACATAGCATTATCTAGACTTAATTCAAGATGTCTCCTCTTAAAAGGCCGTAAATCTTCCTCTACTTCCTCTGGTCAACCTTCCCTTACATACCTATATACCTTCGCTAAGTTTCTATCTACTCGTGTTTCTCGAACTAATATCTCAGCACTTACTGGTACCTTGTCTTCTACCAAAAAATGAAAATAATCTTGTGCTGTGTCGTTTTCCCCCTCTGAATAAATAAATAAATAATAAATAATAGCTTTATTACCCAACAGTTTCCCATTTCTAGGGTAAAAAATTTGAAATACATTTTTCAGTTAGCATACAATCAGTATGTTGAAAATACAGAGTGAGAACAATTTAATTAAACAAATAACTATGTAAATAAGAAATAAGAAAAAATAAATAAAAAAAATTAACAATTTAAGGTACTCCATAAACCAATGCGGTATCAACTAGATGATTAATTGAGCATGAAAAAATATCACAATGGTTGCATATTTTGTTATAGTTATTGCACATAACATAAATCAGTGACTTAAGTAACATGTTTGTTCTCGCGCGTGGACAAGTAAACACGATAGTTGACCTGGAGGATATTCGTGGCACATTAAATCTAATTTGGTCTAATATATCGCTGCAATCAATACAGTTGTGTAATAACTTAAATAAAAATGAAACCGAAAATATAACTCTTCTTAACTCTAAACTTACAATATCAAACCTGTTGCATAACAAATCGTAATCATAACCATGAGCAGGATATCCTCCATCAACCTTAAATGCTAAATATTTTAAATGTTTATTTTAAATGCTTATTTTAAATGCTTATTTTAAATATTTTATCCGCCTTAATACAGTGCAATGACACAAACATTATTTTCTAACAAGGTTAAAACATGTTATTTAAACTCACATTTACCGCAAAATATGTTTGATATACTTATTAGAGAAAAATGGTCAAATTTTCAGTACATATTTACCGATGGGTCAAAAGACGCAAATGGAACGGGCTGTGCAGTATTCCACGAAAATAAAAATTACCATCATCAATATAGCCTACCTATTGAATGCTCAATATACACAGCAGAAATGATAGCAGTAATGTTTGCTGTTCAGTATGTACTACTGAATCCAACTAGCAATTATGTTATATTTACTGACAGTAAAAGCGTGGTGGACAGATTAAATAACATTCAAACAGTCAAACCCATAAACCACATTGAATTGAATATACTTAAAACTCTGTTTGAAATTACACAATTAGGAGTAAATGTAACAATTGCTTGGATTAAGGGTCATTCGGGAATAAAAGGCAATGAAATAGTTGACAATTTTGCTAAATCAGCTTATGTGATCGGAGAAAAAATAAACAAAAATTTAATTCCAGCTTCAGATACAGTGGCGTGCTGGAACTTTTCAAGCGGCCCGGTGATTTTATATAAAAGCGGCCTCCCATTCTCATTTTACCTTCTATTATCAGGATGTTTTATTCGGTTTTTATTTATTTAAAAAAACAAAAATATAAATTATTTTTGAATCAAACATAAAACTTTGAATTCAATGATTTTTTTCTTAATTTGGTATATTTTTTCATTTAAGAATAATAAATCTTACAAATAATAATTGACATGTATGACAATAATATTGAATGCAGTAAGGCAGAAACCATAATTTCCTTAGTCAATATAATATGAAAAAACTCTAACAAGAAGTAAAACCACTTCTATGTAAATTGGTATATTTATTAAAACTTAAAAATCCCAATGGATTGAATAAAAATGTCCAATTCAGAACGTTTTCAGACCTATCGGTCCATCATCAGTGAATCTACAATAAAATAAGTAATCCCACTATTAGAATTGAAAGATGGTTGAAATTTTTAAAAGCTAAAAATGTGGTTAGATTACTTACGTGCATACTTGCTAAATAGCCCCAGAACCAAACAATGGTTGAATTTAAAATTCAATTTACATTATTTAAAAATAATATTAAACAGGCTAAACGCCGATGTTACAGGATATTGCCTATGGGAACATGGTGAAACCCTACCAAAACCTCAATCAACCATCTCAGGCCAACTTTGACTATAAAGTGACACTAATGTCTAAGGAACTGTTTGAAGTGACATTGACAGTAGAGAAAAAGGTAGTCGATTTTCAATGTTAATTAACCAAAAGGTCATGACCCACAACAAATGATAAAGATTTTAATATCTGAAAATGTCTAACATTTTAAATCTATTGGTTATTGAAAAGAAATTGTGATATACAAAATTAATTTAGAATATAAGATTATTTATATTGACTGTATACCATAACATTAGATTGATCAAATTGATAGAAAGAAAGTAAGATGCTGTCAATAAAGATAAAAAGATAAAAATAGATGAAGGTGAGAAAAGAGAAAAATCAGTATTAGTTGGAAAGTTATTGTACAAAATGAATAAATTGGTAGGCAATTTAATCTAGTCTATATTGTATTGGTGGTTGTATATGTAAAAGGAAAATATTGTTATTTAAAAATGCAAATTTTTGTAAATAATGGATTTGAGTTAGGATACAGTCAAATAATTAAAAGTGTGTAATATGTGAATGAAAAAGAATTGTAATTATTATGAGATGGTTTATTTTTTAATTTTATTTCAAAAGTTTTGAGAGAATTCTTGTGACAAAGTGTTGGTATGGGAAATTAGAGATAAAGTAATGTATGATTATAGCTGTTAAGTCCAGTTGATACAAGAATGAAATTAAAATGAAAATAATATTGAAAGTGTACTGAATAAAATAAAACCAAAGTAAGAAAAAGAATATTGATATAATTTAATTGTAATGATAATGGATCTGAATGTGAGAACTGAAATCAAGTGAATGGATGTTAGTTGGAGAGGTAAAAGTTTTCTTGGAAAAAGTCAAAGACAAAAAGCAGAGGGCTGTGGTGTAAGGTATAAAGACAAGAATTTTAAGGGAAAGAGAGGGATAAAGAAAAGATGAGGTGTGGAATTAAACTGAACGAAGTAATGAAATGAAAAAGAAGTAAAAAGATAGTAGGGTGAATTAATGAGGTGATGGTTAATAGGGTTCAATAGTTAATAATGTTATTCGGGTAAAGGAGTTTGGAAGCAGTGAAGGAAAGAGGAAATTTTGAAAAAGGAGAGAGAGTAAGTTGAAAGAGAAAGAATAGGATAAAAAGAGGAAGTTGAAAAAATAGGAATTATGAGAATAATTGGCGGTGAATGGGGACAAAGTTGCGGTTAAGGGATGTTTGTCTATTGACACAGTTGGGACTCTTCTTCATGTCCTTGCCAATCTCCAAATCTTCGTATAAGTCTAAACGGAGTGTATTGTTTTGTTGAATATTGTGTATCAACTGGACACCTTCAGGAATCTTAAGTTCATGTTTATTGACTTTTAAATGGTGTGAAAAGGCAGAAGTGGTATCTCTCTTGCTGTGTTCAGCAGATCGGGTAGAAAGGGATCTGTAAGTTCTTTGGTGTAAGGATCTTTGGTATTAGTTAAACTTTTGCTGAGAGTGTTATTAACTTTGAAAGATATTTTTATGTTGTCACAAGAATTTGAAATGATATGTTTGACTCTTTCAGATAATTTGGAGTTATTGAATGGTAAGGAGGCATAGATGGGAGTAGTTGTGGATGATGTAGAGAAAGCGGATTGTTGTAGTAATTTGAGTTCTCTTTTTTGTTGAAGTTTAGTGATAATGTCTGGGTCATAACCATTGTTGACTGCAATCTGTTTGATAATATTCAACTCTTTGTTGAATTCAGTTACGGATAAAGGAATAGAGTTTAATCTATGTATAAAACTGCCAAAAGCAGAGAGTTTATATGATAAAGGGTGATTAGAAGTAGAATGGATAACATGATCTGTCTGTGTTGGTTTACGGTAGATACCAAAGTTGAAGTGGTCATGTAGTCTGGTAATAGATAAATCCAGAAAGTTAATGGAGTTAGAAGATTCTAGTTCCATGGTAAAGGTGATATTAGGATGGATTTGATTTATTTTGTGAAGTAAGTTGTGAGCTGAATCAGAGTTACCAGAAATGAGGACTAAAATGTCATCAACATAACGGAACCAGTGTAAGATCTCTGGATTTTTTATGATATAGTTGGATTCTAAGTGATCCATAAAAACATCAGCTAAGAAAGGGGATAAGCAACTACCCATTGCTAAACCGTCAGGTTGTTGATAAAAGTTGTTATTAAAAACAAAGTAATCTTGAGACAAATTTTGAGAATGTTTATAATAGACGAAGTGGTGGTGGAAGTGACAGAATTATTTAAGAGGAGTGAATTAACCAGACTAATCGATTCATTTTTTGGTACTGAAGTAAATAAATTGCTAACATCAAAAGAAAGCATAACAATATTTGGATTAAGATTGACAAGTTGAAGTTTTTCAACTAATTGGCGAGAATTCAAAACAGTAAACTGTGGGGTAAAGTTAATAAAGTTTTTAATGGTGTTAAGAATGAATTTAGATAAAATAGAAACTGGAGTGTTAATGAAGCTGACAACGGGACGAATAGGAATGTCAACTTTGTGTATCTTTGGTAAACCGTATAACCTGGGGGTGAGTGGATTTGATGGAATTTTAGTATATGGTGCTTCAAATTCAGAAAAGAATTCAGTAAATTGCTTTAAGTTGGTTTTCATCTTCGAAACAAAAGATTTAGAGGGATCAACAGGAAGCAAAGTAAAGTTATTGTTGTCTAGGAAAGAGGTGACTTTGTCAATGTATAATTGTTGGTCTAAAATAACAAGGCAGTTACCCTTATCTGCTTTGCTGAAGATGAGGTGGTGGTTTTGGATCTTATTTTTGATAGATTTGAGTGTGGAGAGAAGGGATTTAGACTTATTATATGAGAAATTGGGAAAAGAGAGAGATGAAGAAGTTTGTGTAGAAGTAGAAGGGGAACTGATGTTGGTAAGAGAGGAGTTATTGTTGGAAAGAAGTTTAGTTTTGAATTTGTTGATAGTTTGGATGCAAGAGTTTCTGATTGAAGTTTTTTGTGTGAGTGAAATGGAAAGATTCTGAATAACTCTGAAAGAGTCAAACATATCATTTCAAATTCTTGTGACAACATAAAAATATCTTTCAAAGTTAATAACACTCTCAGCAAAAGTTTAACTAATACCAAAGATCCTATCCATTATATGAACCGGAGTGGGGTATACAGACTCTCTTGTTCAGATTGTGATGCCACCTACATCGGCAGAACTTACAGATCCCTTTCTACCCGATCTGCTGAACACAGCAAGAGAGATACCACTTCTGCCTTTTCACACCATTTAAAAGTCAATAAACATGAACTTAAGATTCCTGAAGGTGTCCAGTTGATACACAATATTCAACAAAACAATACACTCCGTTTAGACTTATACGAAGATTTGGAGATTGGCAAGGACATGAAGAAGAGTCCCAACTGTGTCAATAGACAAACATCCCTTAACCGCAACTTTGTCCCCATTCACCGCCAATTATTCTCATAATTCCTATTTTTTCAACTTCCTCTTTTTATCCTATTCTTTCTCTTTCAACTTACTCTCTCTCCTTTTTCAAAATTTCCTCTTTCCTTCACTGCTTCCAAACTCCTTTACCCGAATAACATTATTAACTATTGAACCCTATTAACCATCACCTCATTAATTCACCCTACTATCTTTTTACTTCTTTTTCATTTCATTACTTCGTTCAGTTTAATTCCACACCTCATCTTTTCTTTATCCCTCTCTTTCCCTTAAAATTCTTGTCTTTATACCTTACACCACAGCCCTCTGCTTTTTGTCTTTGACTTTTTCCAAGAAAACTTTTACCTCTCCAACTAACATCCATTCACTTGATTTCAGTTCTCACATTCAGATCCATTATCATTACAATTAAATTATATCAATATTCTTTTTCTTACTTTGGTTTTATTTTATTCAGTACACTTTCAATATTATTTTCATTTTAATTTCATTCTTGTATCAACTGGACTTAACAGCTATAATCATACATTACTTTATCTCTAATTTCCCATACCAACACTTTGTCACAAGAATTCTCTCAAAACTTTTGAAATAAAATTAAAAAATAAACCATCTCATAATAATTACAATTCTTTTTCATTCACATATTACACACTTTTAATTATTTGACTGTATCCTAACTCAAATCCATTATTTACAAAAATTTGCATTTTTAAATAACAATATTTTCCTTTTACATATACAACCACCAATACAATATAGACTAGATTAAATTGCCTACCAATTTATTCATTTTGTACAATAACTTTCCAACTAATACTGATTTTTCTCTTTTCTCACCTTCATCTATTTTTATCTTTTTATCTTTATTGACAGCATCTTACTTTCTTTCTATCAATTTGATCAATCTAATGTTATGGTATACAGTCAATATAAATAATCTTATATTCTAAATTAATTTTGTATATCACAATTTCTTTTCAATAACCAATAGATTTAAAATGTTAGACATTTTCAGATATTAAAATCTTTATCATTTGTTGTGGGTCATGACCTTTTGGTTAATTAACATTGAAAATCGACTACCTTTTTCTCTACTGTCAATGTCACTTCAAACAGTTCCTTAGACATTAGTGTCACCATGCCCCGGAATCTTATATGAACAAACTGGGGAATTTCCCCCATCACTTTCACTACCGTCAGCTAATAAAGAGAAATGACAGCCTATCTCGCTCACGAAGACTTTAACCAATCATTTATGTTAACGCCATATCTGAATGTCATAAATAAAATAATCAAACGAGGCTTAACTCGGCAATGTCAATTCTGTCAAAAGTAATGACAGTTAGTGGAAAAAATTTTCCATTAGTTTACAGTTTTTATTTTTTATTGCATTACCTTTAACGATTTGTTCTTAGTAATTTCAATTTAAGTTGGTTCCTTATCCTTCGTTGATAAAGTGTAGTTTTGTTTTAGTTACGAAACGAAAGAACTTTTGTGTTGTGTTAATAAAAAAACTGAACATGGTTTATTATTGTTGTGTACCGTTGTGTACAAATCATAGAAAAGTTAGAAAAATGCGTAGATAGGTAAATAGTAATTAGTTTATAACTGTTTTATCTGAAACAACAAATAAATACACGTACCTATATTTAGAAAAACATTGTCATAACTTTTTTTATATCCCTTTTCCTTACTAAATTTTACAGCAAAAATAACATATTTTTGTAACTTGGGAATTCCGAATAATTTATGAGTATTACTTAGATATTATTTAAATAAAATACTTTAACAAGCTTAGTAAGTTCTGGTATTTTATTTTAATAATATAGGTGAGATTATAAGAAGATATTTTAATTAGTAACGAAAGGGCCCGCAAGAGGCGCTGAACGGATGAAATTAATGCTTGTCCATTTAAATTTCCCGCCAAATGGTGATTAGTTAACACTACGGTCGCAAGTGGCGAAAGGAACCAAATGTTTACAGTGAGTTGCCTATCTATCCGGTAATACTATATTATTAATCTATGAGTGTCACTTTATAGTCAAAGTTGGCCTGAGATGGTTGATTGAGGTTTTGGTAGGGTTTCACCATGTTCACCATGTATGTACGTTAACCCTTTCGTCCCTTTCTGTCCCAACGCTGCATATTATATATTATGTTTTTGAAAAAGTGGGTCTATATTATTATTCCCAGCCGCCTTATATATACGTTCAAGGTGTTATGGTCTCAATTTACCGAAAATATGCGTTTCTTATAAAATTTTAGACTCATTGGTGTCCCAATGCCGCAGAAATATGTCCAAAAATGTTAGATTATTGTTCCCAAAGCCTCAAAATGTTGACACCTAAGACAGGTCATGCGGACCCATTGCCGTATATATTTGTTCACATATTTTAGATATATGCTATATTGTAGCACTGGTGACAACGCTTATAGGTAGCTGCTAGAAGGTGAAGCGTTTGTAGCCACAGAAAAGACCAGAAAAAAAGAAGCGAATCGAGATACATGTGTGCAAGATGCGGAGTCTGCCTTTGCGTAGTGTCATGTTTTTAGAAGTACCACACAAAAGAAAACTTTTAATGTTAATTTACATTACATTATTTTTTAAGTTAGTTACATTTTTTCAAGTTGGTTTTGCTCTCTGATGAGTACTTTTGAAAAGAAAACGTTTAAGTTGGTTAAAAAAAACTCATTAAAAAACATGTTTTGGTCATTTATTTGTTTATTTATATGCGACGTATGTATAAGGCAATGGGACTCTAAGCATGAAAAAACCTTTGGGATTGAGGGACCAACATGCAAATTAAGGCCTGGCATAGAAAGGGTTAAAATCAGCGTTTTCGTACACCTGTTGTGTAAAGCACGGCTGGTCAATTTTCTGCGGATCGCCTGCGATTGCTGACACTTCCAGATAAGCAACGCGCTTGCTCAAAGTCTTGTAGCGGAAGTAAGGCCCAGATAGTTGGTCTCACCCTTCTTTGAAGGGTTGGCCGTTTTCTCTACAAAAAGTACGGCTCAAGAAAATAGGTTGATGTAGGGGCTCTTTGGGGTTTTGTTCATCCTATATGGGAGCTGTTCGCTGCTTTACACAGCAGGTGTAGGATAACGCTGATTTTAACGTACATACAATCGACGAATACCACACTTTTCACGTCATATGTGGCATTTCTTGTATTGCACCAAAACATGCAGTAGCTCCTAAGCAATCCATTCCTCGGACAAAAAAGAAACCCGCTCCTGAGGTTTATGGAAGTCAGGGAGCTGTTCAACTAATTCATTTTAAAAGGACAAAACCTCAATGTTTATCAGAAATCAAGATAACAGATTCGAAGGAAATGTTCACATGAACTAAAACTGTGACTCCATCTGTGCCTGATCTTCTGTGGCTCTAAGGGAAAAGCAGAGACATTCCCGGCCTCTTAGGACGGAATGGACTCATGGAAGCTGTCACAAGAGACATACCATACCTATGAACTAACATTTATTATTTGTACAGAAAACTAGGAGAAATTTATCAAATGACAGCATTCTAATAAAAAATAAAGTTTTGGAATGTAAAAAGTGGGTTTTGCCGAGACCGTTAAATTGGCAATTTTCAACTTGTACTTTAGACCGAACAGTTCGTCTGAAAAAAAAGTAAATAGTGATATTTGTAGATAATTTTAAGCACTTTAATTTCTGTTAACAGACTATTTACTAAAAGTTAATAGTTTTCGAGATTTGACCAAAAAAGCGGAAAAAAGCTGAAATTTTCCGAGTTTCGAGTTTTTTCAATGTTCCGGCAAGAAATTTTGTCCGCAAACCTCATATTCGGATTCAGCAGCCCAAAATCCATATATAATGAAAAAAATCAGAACTACCCCAAAACTTTCCTAGTAAAAACACAATTTTATTGAATCATATATGCGTTTTTCAAATCTAGTTTTGTAAAATATTCGCCACCTTGGAGAGCCACAATTAGCAATTACAGAAAACAAGGATTGCCCTATCTAATCTTGTTCTTAACTATAATTAATTAATAATTAAAAAATCACATTTTTTTATGAATTTAAAAAGAATTCGACCCGGGCAGATATTATTTAAGATTTTTTGGATTATTCTAAACAAAAAAGGTTTTTTGTACCTAATTTTTCTCTAAAGTTGATCCTTTTCGAGTTATAAACAATTTAAAACTGAAAAAGAAGGAAAGATGACAATTTTCAAGGCTCAAAATCACAAGTAAAAAATATCATTTTTG